>NW_026713071.1:0-738893 GCF_030625045.1 Achroia grisella
GAGTCGCCAACGCAGCCTCTGCCATCAAATACGCTTTGCGCCTTACGCAGCGCTGAAGGCGGTCCTCACACTGCTTCAAGAGCTCTCAGAAGGCTTCGGGCCGGGGCCCGCCTTTTCCGCGAGGCATGGAAAGCTCATCTATGCTCTTGGCGGGGGATGCCATTGCCATCTTAAGGGCCTTCAGCTCCTTATAGTACTTGGCACACTCCTCGCGCATGCCCGTCATCATCTCTCTCATCTCCGCTAGGTCATTAGACAGCCGAGAGTTCTCCCTGCGCAGAGCTGCGCACTCGACTGTCGCGGATCTCTCCGTAAGTCGCGGCCGCCGTGCGGATGGTCGTCACGGCGTCCTTGATCTCTTTCACTATTGTGCCCTTCAGGTGGCCGGATCTCTTCACGGCTTCCGGAACCTTCCAGGCACACTCCTCCTCGCCTAAAACGTCGGCGCGCTGCATATCCTCAGCTGAGGTTCTGCGGGTAGTTGGGCGCACCGGCGCCGGCGGTATTTGGGCGGCTGCTACTGCGGCTGTTGCCTTCTTTCCCACGTCACGTCCGGTGGTGGCGGCCAGATTGGCTTTCGCCTGCGTCAAATCCTTAGGGTGAGGCCTCTTTGGCCTTGGAGTCGCGACCACTTCCACGACCTCCACCTCCTCGTCAAATTCCAATTCCGGATTCATCTCAACTTCCACCATTCTTCTCTTGCGCGCCGAACCCGATGATCTGGGCTCGCTTCCTCCTACAGGCATCCTCAGATGTTACGGACATGGAAGTGACGAGTCCTCGGAGCGCTCCACTCCGTGCACTCGGAGCCTCGTCACGTGGATCTCAAACTCCTGCATATCCTTTCACGTCCAGGTCTCTCACCTCCTAACTTCATCTCTCTGTCTCCACTTCTCCCCCTCTTCTGGCCTCGTGCCCCCTCCAGATACATGGGGCTGACCGCCCCCCCGGTGCGACGGTGGGATTCTCCGGCCGCAGAGCGACCGCTAACCTAACCTTTTTTTTTTTTTTTTTTTTTTTTTTTCACGTCAGGAAAATCCATCATGGAGAACCATTCCCTTAGGGAAGAATGGATACTGCCGGACTCCTACCTGCTAAAAACCTGACGACTGTTCCTCCTCGACATAATCGCCGTGGCCATGGGATACGCATAAGCATTCACCAAGACCACCGGCATGGTTCCCATCGAAGGGACCTCCATCTAGGCGTGCAGGGAACAGTCTCTGCACGCCACCTCCAGACCCTAATGCCTCCCCGGTGAGCTTCGGATTGCCCTAACAATCCTCCACCCTAGGGTCAATTTTGGAGTCGATGCACACCTGATTTTACTCAAGTGTCCATCGACTCCCCCCCCGCGTGTGGCCCGTGCCGCGGCTCGGGCCTTAGGCGGGCGACACAAACTTGTGACGCCCACTCTATGGTCGGATTTCCGACCCGCCGCGGCACAATACCGACACTTCGGCGATGGCGCGGCGCAGCGCGCGGCCTTATGGCCGGGCTCGCTGCAGCGGAAACATATTCCGCTGCTGTCCTCCGTAGCGGTGCATCGCACTCCCACGTGTCCCGTAAGGAGGCAGCGATAGCACCGCTGGGGACGCGGGTCCAGCGACTGCACCCGCGCCATCACCCACCCTATCTTAAGCCGGCCGGCCTCGGCCAACTTCCTTGCGGCGGCCACAGGGCACCGCACCCACACGGATCCCGTTCCCTGGGTGTTGCGCCGGATCTCCCCGGCTTTCACCGAGGATTCCAGGCAACCCCCCTCTCGCATCACGGCGACGACCACGTCGGCCACCATCACCGAGTCGTCCAGATCTCCAATGCGCAGTTCGGCCGACTTCACTGGCCTGGAGACCCGGACGGTGTCCTCGGGCAGGACCTCCTCGATTTTGGCGGCCAACGCGTCTGCCGCCTCGCCTGTGTGCGTTCCGGGGATCTCCAGGATACGGGACCCGGTTCTCCCTACCTTGAACCTCAGGTCGGTGATACCGAGCTGGGCCAAGGATATCTTGGCTTTCGCTTCGGTGAGCACCGACCTGTAGGTGACGCCCCTCTCCTCAGCTCCCGGCCTCATGGTTAACACCACTGCCGACGAGCGAGGGGGCGTGCTCTAACCTTCTTCCGCGCGGGTGCCTTCCGCTGCGGAGGTGCCTCTGTTGGGCCGCCGCGTGGCCCCTTCGACGGGCGCGCATTGGCAGGAGCCGTCTGGCTAGCGCCAGCGCCCTTGCGCTTCCCTCGCCGGACTACCGTCGACCAGCCCTCCCGATTGGCTGAAGTCGACGGTTGTGGGTCTCCACCCCCGATGGGCTCCCCGTTCTGCGGGGCCCTATTGGCCGCTGGGCCGGATGATCCGGCAGCAGGCGAGCTCTTGGCGGCTTTGGGTTGCCGCTTGCGCTTCGCCGAGATCCGTTGCTCCATCTCGGCGAAGCGGCCGTCCATAATCTCGCCTACTCGCCGGATAATCCGGTCTTCGGCTGTCTCCGATAGGGTGAGGGGCGTGGCACCTTCCGGCGCTTCCGCCGCCGTTCCCCCGATGGTAACTGGCGGGAGCTCGATGGCCGTCCTCGCCTCCTCCAAATCGCGCTGCGCCTGCAGCAGAGAGGCCTGAGTCTGAGCGTTGGTCTTCTTCAGCTCCTCAAGAAGCCTTCTGCTCTCCCGGGCCTCCCGCTGCAGCTCCTCCCTTTCGGCCTTGAGTTGGGCAATCTCCTCAGCCAAGATGGCAGAAGAATGTGCCGTTTTGCGGAGGGCATTTATCTCCCGCTTATCGGCCTTCGCCTCTTCGATGGCTCCGCTGGACATCAGCTTAGCATGCGCCAAGTCGTTCCTCAGGCGTGCATTCTCTCGGCTGAGGGTAGTCACCTCGACATCAGCCGACCTCTCCTTTAGGATCTCGGACGCCGTCATGATGTTGGCGATGGCGTCCTTGATCTCCTTTATAATAGTGCCCTTCAGGTTGCCGGATACTTTGACCGCGGCAAGAACCTTCCGGGCACTATCCTCGATGGTGGCGCCGAGTTCATCAGCGCGACGGACCTCTGTTACTGGGGCGGAGACGGCTCTGGAGGGCCCAGCGTCAGACGCCGAACCCTCTGTCTCCATTCGGGTGGCACGCTTGCTCTTCCCTTTCCCCAGTTCGGCTTTCGGGCTCGGGACCCGCTTCGCCACCTCTACAACCTCGACGTCGTCGTCGGAGTCCAGGTCTTGCGGCCTCTCGACGACGCGCCTCTTCCGCCGAACACGTTTGGGCGAAGTGCTCACCCTTACGTTGAGGCAGTCCTCAGATGTTACGGACATGGAATTGAGGCAGTCCTCCGACGCAGCCGACAATCCGGACTCCGTGCACTCGGAGTCCATGCCGGCCACGTGGATCTCAAACTCCTCAATCCCTTTCACGGCCTCAACGCACCTCCTAACTTCATCCTCCCACTCCTTCCTCCGGCTGTCCGCGTCCCCCCCAGAGTACTTGGGACGGCCCACCCCCGGCAAACCCGGTGCGGTGGGGGAGGATTCTCCGGCCGCAGAGCGACCGGTACCTCCCTGGGGTATCCTTTTTTTACGTTCAGCCATCATTAGTGTTCCTTTTTACGGGTGTGGTCCCGGACTCCTGCCACAACGACGAAAAGAAAAAAGAGACAGAAACCAAAAAGACAGAAAAAGACGAACAGACAGACAAAGACAGATAAAACCAAAGAAAAAACCAAAACCAGAACAAATTAAAACAAGAACCAAAAGAAGAAAAAACAAACCAAAACAAAAGAAGAAGTAACCAACAAAACGAAGACTAAAAGAAAAGTTGGGCGGGTTCCTAACTCCGGGATCCTCGACTTTTGTCGAGGCATAGGAATCCTAAACCCGCCCAACCTGCCGGGCTACTGGCCGACATAGTAGCCGTATCCCGAAGGAACGACTACTATCCCGCCCGGGGCGTACCAGAACCAAACCATTGCTCGGCCACCGTTCCCCGCGGACGTATCCACGAGGATGGGGAAGCCTCCCAATGGCAGGCCCATACTAGGAGGTTGCCCGACCCACGCCCCAACCTAACCTAACCTGGTCCCTAACTAACCTAACCTAACTAACCTAAAAACCTAACCTAACCTAACCTAAAAAAAGACAGAAAAGACCTAACAGAAAAAACCAACCTAACCAAACCAAACCTACCCTAAAATAAAACCTAAAACCTAAAACCTAAAAGAAGAAAAAACCTAACCAAAACTAACCTAAGAACCTAAGAAACTAAAACCTAACCTAAAACCCTAACCTAAGAAAACCTGGTAACCCTAACCTAACCTCCTAAGCGCCTCGACCTGTAACCGAGGCATGGGAACCGCAAAACTAACGCCCAACCTAACCTGGCCTAACCTAACCTGGCCGACATAGTAGCCGTATCCCGAAGGAACGACTACTATGGCCCGCCCGGGGCGTACCAGAACCAAACCACCGGCCATGGTTCCCCGCGGACGTATCCACGAATGGGGAAGCCTCCCAATGGCAGGCTAACCTGGCCTAACCTAACCTGGCCGAACGCCCCAACCTAACCTAACCTAACCTAACCTAACCTAACCTAACCTTAACCTAACCTAACCTAACTAACCAACCTAACCTAACCTAACCTAACCTAACCTAACCTAACCTAACCTAACCTAACCTAACCTAACCTAACCTAACCTAACCTAACCTTTTTTTTTTTAACCTTTTTTTTTTTTTTTTTTTTTTCACGTCAGGAAAATCCATCATGGAGAACCATTCCCTTAGGGAAGAATGGATACTGCCGGACTCCTACCTGCTAAAAACCTGACGACTGTTCCTCCTCGACATAATCGCCGTGGCCATGGGATACGCAAAGCATTCACCAAGACCACCGGCATGGTTCCCATCGAAGGGACCTCCATCTAGGCGTGCAGGGAACAGTCTCTGCACGCCACCTCCAGACCCTAAAACCTCCCCGGCGAGCTTCGGATTGCCCTAACAATCCTCCACCCTAGGGTCAATTTTGGAGTCGATGCACACCTGATTTTACTCAAGTGTCCATCGACTCCCCCCCCCCACCTGTGGCCCGTGCCGCGGCTCGGGCCTTTGGCGGGCGACACATGTTCGTGACGCCCACTCTATGGTCGGACTTGCGACCCGCCGCGGCACAGTACCGGCATTTCGGTGATGGCGCGGCGCACCGTGCGGCCTTATGGCCGGGCTCGCTGCAGCGGAAACAAATTCCGCTGCTGTCTTCCCCGGCGGTGCATCGGATACCCACGTGGCCTGTAAGTAGGCACCGATAGCACCGCTGAGGACGCGGGTCCAGCGACTGTACCCGCGCCATCACCCACCCTATCTTTAGCCGGCCGGCCTCGGCTAGCTTCCTCGCGGCGGCCACAGGGCACCGCACCCACACGGAGCCCGTTCCCTGGGTGGTGCGCCGGATCACCCCGGTTTTCACCGAGGATTCCAGGCAACCCCCTCGCGCATCACAGCGACGACCACGTCAGCTACCAGCACCGAGTCGTCCAGGTCTCCGATCCTCAGTTCGGCCGACTTGACTGGCCTGGAGACCCGGACTGCGTCCTCGGGCAGGACCTCCTCGATTCTGGCAGCCAACGCGTCTGCCACCTCGCCTGTGTTTGCGCCGGGGATCTCCAGGATACGGGCCCCGGTTCTTCCCACTTGAACCTCAGGTCGGTGATACCGAGCTGGGCCAAGGAAATCTTGGCCTTCGCTTCGGTGAGCACCGACCTGTAGGTGACGCCTCTCTCCTCGGCTCCCGGCCTCATGGTGAGAACCACCACTGCCGATGACCGAGGGGGCGTGCTTTCGCCTTCTTCTTCCGAGCGGGTGCGTTCCGCTGCGGTGCCGCTGTTTGGCCGCCGCGTGGCCCCTTCGCCGGGCGCGCATTGGCGGGAGCCGCCTGGCCTGCGCCAGCGCCTTTGCGCTTCCCGCGCCGTACAACCGTCGACCATCCCTCCTTGTTTGCTGAGGTCGACGGTTGCGGGACTCCTCCCTCGCTGGGCTCCCCGACCTGCGGGACCCTATCGGCCGCTGCACCGGAAGATCCGGCAGCAGGCGTACTCTTGGTGGCCTTTTGTGGCCGCGTTCGCTTCGCCGAGATCCGCTCCTCCATCTCGGCGAAGCGGCTGTTCATGATCTCGCCTACTCGCCGGATAATCCGGTCTTCGGCGGCCTCCGATAGGGTCCGGGGCGTGGCACCTTCAGGCGCTTCCGCCGTTGTCCCGGTGATCACCACTGGGGGCAATTCAGCGGCGGTTTTGGCCTCCTCCAATTGCCGCAGCGCTTTGTGAAGGGCGGCGCGGTCGAGAGCGTTCGAGTCCTTGAGCTCCTTCAACTGTCGAACGCTATCGCGCGCCTGCCGCTCCCACTCCTCGCGCTCCGCCTTCAACGCGGCCAGTTCTTCGGCCAGTGCGGCGGAAGACTGCGACGCCATCTGGAGCTGTCGGAACTTCTTCCTCTCCTCGACAGACTCCTTCAGCATCGCAGCCTTCATCTCCTTAACTTCCTCTAACTCCTCGCGGAGTTTGCGGACCTCACGCCTAAGAGCCTCCTCCTCCTGGTTGGCCGACCTCTGCCTCAGGGCACCCGACGCCGACCGGATGGTGTGGATGGCGCGGTTTATTTCTCCGACGATAGTGCCCTTCAGGTTGCTGGACTTCCTCACCGCAGCAAGAACCTGAAGTGCACTATTTTCCACCTTGGCGCCCAGTTCGTCGGCGCCCAATGTGGTGTTCTCCTCCGACTCTCTTCGGACGCGCGAAACGGACCTGGACGATTCGGGTCCAGAGGCCGAAACCCCTGTCCCCGATCGCGCCGCAGATTTGGCCGTTCGCGCTCCTCTCTTGGCCGTTGGAGGGCCTCTGGCCCTGCTCCTTCGAGCCGCAGACGACAGCTGGATCTCATCGTCGTCAGAGTCCAGCTCGTCCTGACCCTTCTCCGCGATCCGCCTCTTTCGATGTTTTTTGGGGGGCGAGGTACTCCCTCTAGCCTCCCCGATGTTATCCTCGGATCGGAACGACATGGAGGACCCTGTACACTCCGAGTCCATGTCCGCCACATGTCGTTCGAGGGCCTCCAGATAGTCGATGGCCCCGTACTTCCGCATCAGCTCCCTCTGATACTTCTCCTCATCGCTGTTCGTGTCCCCCCCAGAGTACGTGGGACAGCCCACCCCCGGCGAATCCGGTGCGGTGGGGGAGGATTCTCCGGCCGCAGAGCGACCGGTACCTCCCTGGGGTAATATGCTTTTCCGTTCAGCCATGGGATATTTTTTCCTTTTTACGGGTGTGGTCCCGGACTTCTACCTACGAAGACGAAACAGAAAACAACTAAAAGACAGAAAGACGAAAGATAGACAAAGACAGACAACAACCAAAACGAACTAAAACCAAAAGAAACAAATTTGAACCCAAAGAAGAAGAACAAAACAACCGAACCAAAAGAAGAAGAACAAAAACAAAAGAAAAACGAAGAGAAAGTTGGGGGGGTTCGCCGGCTCCGGCAGCCTCGACTTTGTCGAGGCATGGGAACCGCGAACACGCCCAACCTGCCGGGCTACTGGCCGACATAGTAGCAGTATCCCGAAGGAACGTCTACTATCTCGCCCGGGGCGTACCAGAACCAAACCATTGCTCGGCCACCGTTCCCCGCGGACGTATCCACGAGGATGGGGAAGCCTCCCAATGGCAGGCCCATACTAGGAGGTTGCCCGACCCACGCCCCAACCTAACCTAACCTAACCTAACCTAACCTAACCTAACCTAACCTAACCTAACCTAACCTTTTTTTTTTTTTTTTTTTTTAACGTGTGGAAAAATCTTCAAAAGACCGTCACCCCGCCGGAGGGATGGCGGGGTGGTGTGTGGGACTTGTACCCACTAAAAAACCACACGGTGTACCTACGAGCGCCTATGCCGGAGCCAGGGGATTCGCGAGTGCATTCTACCCCAGCTCCGACGGCGACGGCCCGCCCTGTAGATGTTGTAGGGCAGGCCCCATCTCGTTTTGTGGTTACTCCATTGTGGAGGCGTGTGGGTACACGCGCACACCTCCGGGGCCTTTGGATTGGGGGACTGCCTCCCTCAAGGCAGTCACCCCGGCCCCAGTGGGGGATAGAGGGGGGCGGAGTTGGGTACGCCCCCACCTCTAGGCCTGGCTCTTCTGCGGCGGAGGGAAGCGGGACGATCTGACTCCCGCTCCCTTTCCGCCGCCTCCTTCCGCGAGATAACTTCCTCGCAGAAGGAGCTCACCGCCAGCCACGATCTCTCGCTACTGATCATCCTCCGAACTAAATTCGGCAGCGAGAGATCGTCCCCCACTATTCGTGTGAGGACACGGCGCACACTCTCGAACGCTGGACATTCGTCCAGCGTGTGTTGCGCCGTGTCCTCCACACCTCCGCACTCGTGGCAGCCGGTCGTCGGCTCCTTCCTCGAACCTAACCTAACCTAACCTAACCTAACCTAACCTAACCTAACCTAACCTAACCTAACCTAACCTAACCTAACCTAACCTAACCTAACCTAACCTAACCTAACCTAACCTAACCTAACCTAACCTAACCTAACCTAACCTAACCTAACCTTCTTTTTTTTTTTTTTTTTTTTTTTTTTTTTTTTTTTTTTTTTTTTTTTTTTTTTTTTTTTTTTTTTTTTTTTTTTTTTTTTTTTTTTTTTTTTTTTTTTTTTTTTTTTTTTTTAACGTGTGGAAAATCTTCAAAAGACCGTCACCCCGCCGGAGGGATGGCGAGGTGGTGTGTGAGACTTGACTCACTAAAAACCACACGGTATACCTCGAGGTGCCTTTGAGCCGAGGACAGGGGTTCGCATTTGCATTCCACCCTGACCCCGGCGGCATGGCCCGTCCTGTAGATGTTGTAGGACGGGCCCCCTCTCTCTGGTTAGGGTGCTCTGGACGCACCCTACCTACTCTTGGAGGCGCGTGGGTACACGCGCGCACCTCCAGGGGCCTGGCTATGGGGCAACGCCTCCCTCAAGGCATCGCCCCGGCCCCTGTGGGGGGTAGAGTCAGGACGGAGTTGGGCTCGTCCCGACGTCTACGCCTGGTCCTCCGGCGGCGGATCACTGGGGCGGATGGGTCGTTCTCACGCTCCCTCTCCGCCGCCTCCTTCTGCGACATCACTGCTTCGCAGAAGGCCACCATTGCCAGCCACGACCTCTCGCTCCTGACCATTTCCCGAACTACATTCGGCAGCGAGAGGTCGTCCCCCACATCCGCGACCAAGACGCGGCGCTCCTCTGCAAAAGCAGGGCACTCCTCCAGCACGTGCTGCGCCGTGTCCTGGTCGCATCCGCACTGGTGACAGCAAGTTGTCGGCTCTCTCCTCGCGACGTTACACAGGTACCGCCCGAAACAGCCATGTCCGGACAGCACCTGCGTAAGTCGGTAGGTCAGCGGTCCACGCCGCCTGCCCATCCACTTCTTGAGTACAGGACGGACAGCTTCGACGGTCCTCAGGCCAGCCGTTGGATACGCCAGCCTCTCCTGCCATTTCTCCCTGAGGACTCGCCGAAGATGGGGATTTCCGTTCCGCGATTTCCACTCCAGAAGGCTCCCCTCCCTGGGCCTTGGCCTCCGCGCGCCAGTGATATAAAGACGCGCGGGATTCTGCCTCTAAGTCCCAGGGCGGAGAGCCCGCAAGCAAGCACGCCGCCTCGCCCGAGATGGTGCGGTATCCTCGGATGGCCCTCACAGCCATCGCTCGCTGCGGACGCAGGAGCGTGGCTGTGTTTTCCCTGGACAGGGCCCCATGCCAAATAGGGGCCCCGTATAGGGCCATCGACTGCACCACGTTCAGATAGAGACGGCGGCAATTGCCACCCGGCCCCCCGATATTAGGCAGCAACCAGCTTAGAGCACCGGCCGCCGCCATAAGACGAGGAGCCAGGTTCCTGAAGTGGAACCGGAAATCCCAGCGACTGTCGAGGTCAAGCCCGAGGTACCTGATGTACGGCCTGACCTCCAGACTGTGGCCGCTGACCACGAGACGGGCTCCTGGCGGCGGCGCTCTACGGGGCCCATGAAAACACAGGACCTCCGTCTTGTCGAGCGCCACCTCGAGCCCCAATCTCCTTATTCTGCCGACAACTTGCGTCACACTGGCGGTAGCCAACCGGGCAGCCTCCCGGTAGTCCTGGCCCCGGGAAGTGACCAGCGTGTCATCCGCGTAGCAAACGACGCTGGTACCCCGGAGCAGAGCGCCCCGCAGATTCCAATCGTAGCCGATGTTCCACAGGACCGGACCCAGAACCGATCCCTGTGGAACACCGCGCTGCATCTCCCTCTCTACCATCGCGCCATTCCGCCCGATGCACACCACCTTCCGCTCTTGAAGGTAGGCCCCGATCACGTCCCTCAGGTAGGGAGGCACTCTATGATGTTTTAGTGCCTCCCTTATACACTCGAAGGGGAGGGTGTTGAAGGCATTTTTGATATCCAAGGATACCGCCAACAACACCCCCCCTTTGGCAACCACATTCTCCGAGAGGGCACGGACTTGCGCGATCGCATCTATTGTGGACCGGCCCTCTCGGAAACCAAACTGATTCGGGGAAAGATCGGGACCCACTTCGACCAGGTGCTTGACGAGGCGGCTCACTATAACCCTCTCAAACAGTTTGCCGACCTCGTCAAGGAGCACAATCGGGCGGAACGCCGAGGGAGAGATGGAATCTACGGGGCGTCCCTCCTTACGGAGCAGGACTACCCTGCCCGTTTTCCATTTTTTGGGAAATCGTCCCGACTCCATGCACTCGTTAAAGAGGCTATGGAGTCGGTCCCCAAGGGCACCGAGGGCCAAGTAGAGAGCGAGGCCGGGAACACCATCGGGTCCCGGGGCGGTGTTTTTGCCCCGGAGCCTGTCCACGGCCGTGGAGAACTCCGCCGTCGTTATTACCGGCACCCCAGCATCTACGGGGCCGCCGCCGTCTTGTTGACGACCGCGCGGCCCCATTGGGGGTGTGAACTCCGGCTGCTCTGGAAACAGAGCTGTCAACACCCCCTCCAATTGCTGGGGCTGGAGGCTCTCTGCCACGGGGGGCGTCCAGGGGCGTAGTTTGCCCCTTACGCTCCTGTATGGGCGCCCCCATGGATCTTTGTTGAGAGTCTCCAGGAGTTCCTCCTTGGCTCTCTCTTTGGCCCTGCTGATGGCGAGCTGCAGCGTCTTCTTCTTCTGCGTGTATTGCGCGTGCAGCTCAGCTTCTATAGCGGCGTCGCGGCCCCGCCTGAGACGGCGGTGCCTAGTGTACTGGCGTCTAGCGGCCATGCTTTCAACTCGCATGGCCGCTATCTCTTCGGACCACCAGTACACTTGACGTCTCGGAGGGGGAGGGCGGGCTCGGGGCATGGCCGCATCACAGATGCGGGCCATGGCTTCCCCGAGCCAATTAGCTTCCTCCTCTACCTCCACAGGCCTGGATGGAGATGGTGACCAGGCCTGCACTATAGAAGCCTCCACCAGCAAGTCTCTATTGAGACGCTTCAGTGCCCATTTGGGGAACGTCGGAGCGTTTCTCTCCGGGCGATCCGGGTGCGGAGCTCCGGACGGGGGAGAATGTCGAACCTGATATAACGATGGTCCGACAGGGTCTCCACCTCGTCCATCACCTGCCAGCTCTGCACCCGACGTGCGATGGATGGAGTGGCAAGGGAGACATCCACTATAGATTCCCCCTGCCATCGCACGCATGTGGCGACCGACCCCACATTTAAAACTGCGAGATCGGACGCCACCGCCCAATCCTCCAGGACCGCGCCTCGCGCACTAGTACTGGGGGAACCCCAAGCCGTGGATTTGGCATTGAGGTCCCCCATGACGAGCACTGAACGGGCCGAGTGGACACTTATGACGGTGGCCAGCCCGTTCAGATACTGTTCGAATTCGGCGACGGTCCTGTTTGGAGAGAAGTACACTCCGACGACGACGATTTCCCCCCAACTCACTCCTACAAAGCCCCTGCCCCTAAATAGGGGCGAACATGACGGGGAGGCGGAGCTCCCCCCGACTCGGACGACGGCAGCTAGGCCGTCGGAGTCGCCGAACCAATTTACAGATGGCGGAACTCTGTATGGTTCGGCGACTACGACCAGATCCACGAGCCACTCAGCCGCACTCTGGAGGAGAAGATCCTGAGCTGCGGCCGCGTGGTTCGCGTTTGCCTGGAGGAGACGGAGGGACCTGGGAGCCATTAAGCGGCCGTCTCCTCTTCCAACCCTGCGTAACTATTCGTGGTTACGGCGGCGGCGGTCGCAGGAGGTGCGGGTGCCGGCCCCTTCTTGGCGATCTGCTTCCGTGAGGAGCAGCTTTTGCTCCCCAGCCAGTGGCCCGCCGGTTTTCCTGCTTCGGAGCAGATCGCACACCCCGGTGCAGCAGTGCAGTCAGCAGCCTTATGACCTGGCTTGCTGCACCGGTAGCAAAGGCCGCTACGGTCCCCCTCGTGCGGGCACCGAGTTCTTACGTGCCCGTTTTGGAGGCACTTGTAGCAGCGTAGCGGCCTCTGCTTGAGGAGCTCCGCGGGGGCCGACACCCAGCCAATGCGGATGCGGGCTGCCGTGGTGATTTTCTTTATCACCAGGATGGGAGCCCGCACCCAGCAAGTGCCGAGACCCGAGGCGTTAACGCGAATTTCTCCTGTTTTCACGTCCTCGGGTCTGCATTGTCCATCCCTGGTGACCGCCTCCACCACGTCCTCTGTTGTAACAGAGTCGTCCAGGCCCATGATTCGCATTTCTGCTGATTTAGTGGGCCTGGAGACCTGTACGGGATTGTCCCCCAGAACGTCGCGGAGCCTTGCAGCGAGCGCATCCGCTTTCCCCCCGCTCTCGGAGCCAGGGATCTCTAGGATCCTAGCCCCGGTTGCGGCCGACTTAAAGCGCACCTCCGATATCCCCAGGGAAGGCAGATCTATTTTTGATTTTGCCTCCCTGAGGATGTTGGCATAGCTTGCCCCTGACTTTTCTGCTTCTGGTGGGAGGGCGAGTATTATCGCTGCAGAACGGGGGGCTCGAAGTTTGCTGGGGGATGGAACCCCCTTCTTCTTCTGAGGCCCGTCAGCCTTCTTTGCTTGGGCACTGGATGGACCGGCTCTGGTTTCAGGTCGGCCCGTTATGCGACCGTTCTTCTTTACCGCGGTCGCCCAGGTGTGTCCCGTGGGGTTGGATTTCTGGGATCCAGTCCCCGGCCCCGGCTTCTTTGAGGCGGCAGGTTCTGATTGGGCCGCCTTTTTCCCCTTTTGGTTTTTCTTGGCCTTGGTCTTCTTTACTACCGCCGCTGAAGAGGATGCGGCGGATGGCCCAGGTAGTTCGAGAGGAATCTCAGCCTCTAAGGCCGGATCCACCTCGCTATCTACCACCCTCACTGTAGCGGTTGGTTGCCTGACGGTGGGGTGTCTTGCTTCCCAAGCGTCGAACCTGAGCTGCATGACCCGAGTGACCTCTTCCGCTATGGTGCGTTTGAGGTCTTCAGACCCGCTTGAGCTCGTCTGCAAGGTCTGGGTCTGCAGCGCTTGGGAGGCCCGTTCATTCTCCGCTCTCGTGTGGGCGACTTCGGTTCTTAGTTCCTCCAATTGTTTGCGGAGAACTTGCACCTCTTCTTCCAGGCGGGAGTTGACCGTTCTTAGACGCTCGTTCTCCTCATTGGCCGTTCGTTTGGCCAGAACCTGGGCCGCCTCACTAATAGAAGCCGCCGACTCTTTCAGGGCATTGACGAATGTGCCCTTCAAGTTTTTCGACTTGGAGGCCACGCTGAGCACCACCTGGATGTTTTGTAACACCTGCCTCTGCAGCCCATCCACGGTCACATCATTGGGGTTGGTGTTTCCCCCATCAAGTGTTACCTTGCTCAGCCTGGCCGCCCTTGTCTCAGCCAGCAGCTCCTTTTCGGCCTCATTCTGTAGCATTTGGCGTTGTACCTCAGCTAGCTCCTTTTTGGCCTTGGCCAACCCCACGTAGTCCCCAGTTGTTGGGGGTCTACCTCTCGCTCTGCGCAGCGGCCTGGTCTTATTCGGCTGCATATCTTGAATCGGCGATTCCGGCTCTGAGCGAGCCGACACCAAACTTGATCCGGAGTCATCCGAATCCTCCTCCAACATCAGATGTTTTGTTGATTTTGATTTTTCCATTTAGTTCCCACGAGTATGGGGGATGGGTTGCGTAGACAGCGTAGCCCCCTGCTACTGCCTACGGTCTTGTACGCCGGGAGGGCGACAGGTGCTCCCGGGTTTTACGCTTGCGACAGGTTTAACGCCCCTGCCACCACTAGGCACTCCCTCGGCACGTAGACCTTAGAGTGGACGAATTTTTTAAAGAGGTTGTCTCCTCGCGGCCCGGGCGGTTAAGCCAAGGCCCCCGTTCCTGACTAACTAGGCTGATAGACATGACACCAACACCTAGCGTCAGGGTTACGGTTTGCGATCGGGGGCACGATTGTGCCTGCCCGGCTGCGCAGTGAAGCACCCACCGGGCCCGACCAACCTCACTCCACAGTGTCCCTCTAACTGGTAGAGAGCACGGGGAGGAGAGAGAACGACGCCACGAAGCGACGATACACACACAAAACAATGTCAAGAACGTGACGCAAACGACAACAAAACGACGACGAAGACGACACGACATATGACGACGACGACACAAATACAAGACTATATACAACATTAAACACTTATATAACATATATATACAACATTAAACAATTAGACCTCAAAATATATAAAAAATAGAGTATGTAAAAATATGTACACATGTGACTGTGTTTACACACATCACCACACAACATGGACCATTCGGAGCTCCGGTGTCCTCGGCTGAACCGAGGCATGGGAGCCTTCCGAATGACGACATCCCTGCATGGATGGACGCCGATGACGATCGTCCATCCCCAACTCGCCGGACTATCGGCCGACATAGTAGCAGTATCCCAAAGGAACGTCTACTATCCCGCCCAGGGCGTACCAGAACCAAACCATTGCTCGGCCACCGTTCCCCGCGGACGTATCCACGAGGATGGGGAAGCCTCCCAATGGCAGGCCCATACTTGGAGGTTGCCCGACTCACGCCCCAACCTAACCTAACCTAACCTAACCTTTTTTTTTTTTTTTTTTTTTTTTTTTTTTTTTTTTTTTTTTTTAACGTGTGGAAAATCTTCAAAAGACCGTCACCCCGCCGGAGGGATGGCGAGGTGGTGTGTGAGACTTGACTCACTAAAAACCACACGGTATACCTCGAGGTGCCTTTGAGCCGAGGACAGGGGTTCGCATTTGCATTCCACCCTGACCCCGGCGGCATGGCCCGTCCTGTAGATGTTGTAGGACGGGCCCCCTCTCTCTGGTTAGGGTGCTCTGGACGCACCCTACCTACTCTTGGAGGCGCGTGGGTACACGCGCGCACCTCCAGGGGCCTGGCTATGGGGCAACGCCTCCCTCAAGGCATCGCCCCGGCCCCTGTGGGGGGTAGAGTCAGGACGGAGTTGGGCTCGTCCCGACGTCTACGCCTGGTCCTCCGGCGGCGGATCACTGGGGCGGATGGGTCGTTCTCACGCTCCCTCTCCGCCGCCTCCTTCTGCGACATCACTGCTTCGCAGAAGGCCACCATTGCCAGCCACGACCTCTCGCTCCTGACCATTTCCCGAACTACATTCGGCAGCGAGAGGTCGTCCCCCACATCCGCGACCAAGACGCGGCGCTCCTCTGCAAAAGCAGGGCACTCCTCCAGCACGTGCTGCGCCGTGTCCTGGTCGCATCCACACTGGTGACAGCAAGTTGTCGGCTCTCTTCTCGCGACGTTACACAGGTACCGCCCGAAACAGCCATGTCCGGACAGCACCTGTGTAAGTCGGTAGGTCAGCGGTCCACGCCGCCTGCCCATCCACTTCTTCAGTACTGGACGGACAGCTTCGACGGTCCTCAGGCCAGCCGTGGGATATGCCAGCCTCTGCTGCCATTTCTCCCTGAGGACTCGCCGAAGATGGGATTTCCGTTCCGCGATTTCCACTCCAGAAGGCTCTCCTCCCTGGGCCTTGGCCTCCGCGCGCCAGTGATATAGAGACGCGCGTGATTCTGCCTCTAGGTCCCAGGGCGGAGAGCCCGCAAGCAAGCACGCCGCCTCACCCGAGATGGTGCGGTACCCTCGGATGGCCCTCACAGCCATCGCTCGCTGCGGACGCAGGAGCGTGGCTGTGTTTTCTCTGGACAGGGCCCCATGCCAAATAGGGGCCCCGTATAGGGCCATCGACTGCACCACGTTCAGATAGAGACGACGGCAATTGCCACCCGGCCCCCCGATATTGGGCAGCAACCAGCTTAGAGCACCGGCCGCCGCCATGAGACGAGGAGCCAGGTTCCTGAAGTGGAACCGGAAATCCCAGCGACTGTCGAGGTCAAGCCCGAGGTACCTGATGTACGGCCTGACCTCCAGACTGTGGCCGCTGACCACGAGACGGGCTCCTGGCGGCGGCGCTCTACGGGGCCCATGAAAACACAGGACCTCCGTCTTGTCGAGCGCCACCTCGAGCCCCAATCTCCTTATTCTGCCGACAACTTGCGTCACACTGGCGGTAGCCAACCGGGCAGCCTCCCGGTAGTCCTGGCCCCGGGAAGTGACCAGCGTGTCGTCCGCGTAGCATACAACGCTGGTACCCCGGAGCAGAGCGCCCCGCAGATTCCAATCGTAGCCGATGTTCCACAGGACCGGACCCAGAACCGATCCCTGTGGAACACCGCGCTGCATCTCCCTCTCTACCATCGCGCCATTCCGCCCGATGCACACCACCTTCCGCTCTTGAAGGTAGGCCCCGATCACGTCCCTCAGGTAGGGAGGCACTCTATGATGTTTTAGTGCCTCCCTTATACACTCGAAGGGGAGGGTGTTGAAGGCATTTTTGATATCCAAGGATACCGCCAACAACACCCCCCCTTTGGCAACCACATTCTCCGAGAGGGCACGGACTTGCGCGATCGCATCTATTGTGGACCGGCCCTCTCGGAAACCGAACTGATTCGGGGAAAGATCGGGACCCACTTCGACCAGGTGCTTGACGAGGCGGCTCACTATAACCCTCTCAAACAGTTTGCCGACCTCGTCAAGGAGCACAATCGGGCGGAACGCCGAGGGAGAGATGGAATCTACGGGGCGTCCCTCCTTACGGAGCAGGACTACCCTGCCCGTTTTCCATTTTTTGGGAAATCGTCCCGACTCCATACACTCGTTAAAGAGGGTATGGAGTCGGTCCCCAAGGGCACCAAGGGCCAAGTAGAGAGCGAGGCCGGGAACACCATCGGGTCCCGGGGCGGTGTTTTTGCCCCGGAGCCTGTCCACGGCCGTGGAGAACTCCGCCGTCGTTATTACTGGCACCCCAGCATCTACGGGACCGCCGTCGTCTTGTTGACGACCGCGCGGCCCCATTGGGGGGGGTGTGAACTCCGGCTGCTCTGGAAACAGAGCTGTCAACACCCCCTCCAATTGCTGGGGCTGGAGGCTCTCTGCCACGGGGGGCGTCCAGGGGCGTAGTTTGCCCCTTACGCTCCTGTATGGGCGCCCCCATGGATCTTTATTGAGAGTCTCCAGGAGTTCCTCCTTGGCTCTCTCTTTGGCCCTGCTGATGGCGAGCTGCAGCGTCTTCTTCTTCTGCGTGTATTGCGCGTGCAGCTCGGCTTCCATAGCGGCGTCGCGGCCCCGCCTGAGACGGCGGTGCCTAGTGTACTGGCGTCTAGCGGCCATGCTTTCAACTCGCAAGGCCGCTATCTCTTCCGACCACCAGTACACTTGACGTCTCGGAGGGGGAGGGCGGGCCCGGGGCATGGCCGCATCGCAGATGCGGGTCATAGCCTCCCCGAGCCAATTAGCTTCCTCCTCTACCTCCACAGGCCTGGATGGAGATGGTGACCAGGCCTGCACTATAGAAGCCTCCACCAGCAAGTCTCTATTGAGACGCTTCAGTGCCCATTTGGGGAACGTCGGAGCGTTTCTCTCCGGGCGATCCGGGTGCGGAGCTCCGGACGGGGGGAGAATGTCGAACCTGATATAACGATGGTCCGACAGGGTCTCCACCTCGTCCATCACCTGCCAGCTCTGCACCCGGCGTGCGATGGATGGAGTGGCAAGGGAGATATCCACTATAGATTCCCCCTGCCATCGCACGCATGTGGCGACCGACCCCACATTTAAAACTGCGAGATCGGACGCCACCGCCCAATCCTCCAGGACCGTGCCTCGCGCACTAGTACTGGGGGAACCCCAAGCCATGGATTTGGCATTGAGGTCCCCCATGACGAGCACTGAACGGGCCGTGTGGACACTTATAACGGTGGCCAGCCCGTTCAGATACTGTTCGAATTCGGCGACGGTCCTGTTGGGAGAGAAGTACACTCCGACGACGACGATTTCCCCCCAACTCACACCTACATATCCCCGGCCCCTGAAAAGGGGAGAGCAGGGAAGGGTGGTCGCGTTTCCCCCGACACGGATGACGGCAACCAGGCCGTCGGAGTCGCCGAACCAATTTACAGATGGCGGAACTCTGTATGGTTCGGCGACTACGACCAGGTCCACGAGCCACTCAGCCGCACTCTGGAGGAGAAGATCCTGAGCTGCGGCCGCGTGGTTCGCGTTTGCCTGTAGGAGACGGAAGGGCCGGGGAGCCATTAAGAGGCCGTCTCCTCTTCCAACCCTGCGTAACTGTTCGTGGTTACGGCGGCGGCGATCGCAGGAGGTGCGGGTGCCGGCCCCTTCCTGGCAGTCTGCTTACGTGGGGAGCAGTTTTTGCTCCCCAGCCAGTGACCCGCCGGTTTTCCTGCATCACGGCAGATTGCACAGTTCGGTGTTGCTGTGCAGCCAGCAGCCTTGTGGCCAGGAGTACTACACCTGTAGCAGAGTCCGCTGCGGTCCCCCTCGTGCGGGCACCTAGTTCTTACATGGCCATTTTGTAGGCATTTATAACACCGCAACGGTCTCTGCTTGAGGAGTTCAGCAGGGGCCGATACCCAACCAATGCGGATGCGGGCTGCCGTGGTGATTTTCTTAATCACCAGGATGGGAGCCCTCACCCAGCATGTGCCAAGACCCGAGGCGTTAATGCGAATTTCCCCTGCTTTCACGTCCTCGGGTCTGCATTCCCCATCTCTGGTGACTGCCTCCACCACGTCCTCCACTGTAACAGAGTCATCCAGGCCCATGATCCGCATTTCTGCAGATTTAGTGGGCCTGGAGACTTGTACTGGATTGTTCACCAGGACTTCACGGAGCTTTGCCGCGAGTGCGTCCGCTTTTCCCCCACTTTCAGAACCTGGGATCTCCAGGATCCTGGCCCCTGTTGCGGCGGATTTAAACCTCACCTCTGATATCCCTAGGGAAGGCAAATCTATCTTTGATTTTGCCTCCCTGAGGATGTTGGCATAGTTTGCCCCTACTTTTTCCGCTTCCGGGGGAAGGGCAAGAATTACAGCCGCAGACCGGGGGGCTCTGAGTTTACTGGGGGAAGGACCCCCCTTCTTCTGAGGCCCGCCGGCTTTTTTGGCTTGGGCTCCAGACGGGCCCGCCTTAGTCTCAGGTCGACCTGTGACACGACCATTCTTTTTAACAACAGTCGCCCACGTGTCTCCCGTAGCGGTTGATTTTTGGGGCTTTGTCCCCTGTCCAGGTTTCTTGGAGGGGGCAGGCTCCGATTGGGCTTTCCCCTTTTTGCCCTTCTTGGCCTTGTTCTTCTTCTTTACAACAGCCACAGAAGAAGTCGAGGCAATTGGCTCCGGTGGATCTGGATGAATCCCAACGTCTATAGGCGCCGAGGACGTTTCGGCATCAGTCACCCTCGCTGTGGCAGTCGGTTGCCTGATGGTCGGCTGTCTTGCTTCCCAGGCGTCAAACCTGAGTTGCATCACTCGCGCGACCTCTTCCGCAATTGTGCGTTTGAGGTCTTCAGACCCGCTTACGCTCGACTGCTGGTTCTGCGACTGCTGCGCCTGAGAGGCCCGTTCATTTTCCACTCTCATCTGGATGACTTCAGCTCTTAGGTCTTCTAGCTGTCTGCGAAGAGCCTGCACCTCCTCTTCCAGTTTGGAGTTGATCGTTCTTAGGCGCTCATTCTCCTCATTGGCTGTTCTTTTGGCCAGGACCTGGGCCGCCTCATTAATAGCTCCCGCTGATTCTTTAAGGGCATTGACGAAGGTGCCCTTCAAGTTTTTAGACTTGGAGGCCACGCTGAGCACCACTTGGATATTCTGTAGCACCTGTCTTTGCAGGGCTTCAACGGTTACGTCATTGGGGTTTGTGTTTCCCCCATCTAGCGTCACTTTGCTCAGCCTGGCCGCCCTTGTCTCAGCCAGTAACTCCTTCTCTGCTTCGTTCTGGAGCATTTGGCGTTGGACTTCCGCCAGTTCCTTTTTGGCCTTAGCCAACCCTACATAGTCCCCAGTTGTTGGGGGTCTACCCCTCGCTCTGCGCAGCGGCCTGGTTTTGTTTGCCTGCGTATCGTGAATCGGTGATTCTGGCTCAGAGCGAGCCGACACCAAACTTGATTCGGAATCATCCGAATCCTCCTCCAACATCAGATGTTTTGTTGATTTGCTTTTTTCCATGATTGTTCCCACGAGCATGGGGGATAGGTTGCGTAGACAGCGTAGCCCCCTGCTACTGCCTACGGTCTTGTACGCCGGGAGGGCGACAGGTGCTCCCGGGTTTTACGCTAGCGACAGGTTTAACGCCCCTGCCACCACTAGGCACTCCCTCGGCACGTAGACCTTAGAGTGGACGGATTTTTTATAGAGGTTATCTCCTCGCGGCCCAGGCGGTTAAGCCAAGACCCCCGTTCCTGACTAACTAGGCTGATAGACATGACACCAACACCTAGCGTCAGGGTTACGGTTTGCGATCGGAGGCACGATTGTGCCTGCCCGGCTGCGCAGTGAAGCACCCGCCGGGCCCGACCATGTCTCACTCTACGATGTCCCTCTAACCAGTAGAGGGCACGTAGAGGAGGAAGCAATCGACGGCGCCAGACGGCGACGACGAAGACACCACAGTGTCGACGAGGACAGGGAACGGGAAGTAGACGACGACATAGAATGACGACAGAAAACAACACGAACCATACCAGCGACGACGGACAAACACTAACTATGTACAACACAACATTAATTTCACAAATATGGACAACACAGTCTATGTACAGTCATGTACAAGTTGGGGATGTGCCAGAGATGACAATCACACCCCACTCATCGGACCATTCGGAGCTCCGGTGTCCTCGGCTGAACCGAGGTATGGGAGCCCGCGAACTACCGACACCTCTGCCTGGATGGACACTGATGGTATTGTCCATCCCCTACTCGCCGGGCTACTGGCCGACATAGTAGCCGTATCCCGAAGGAACGACTACTATCCCGCCCGGGGCGTACCAGAACCAAACCATTGTTCGGCCACCGTTCCCCGCGGACGTATCCACGAGGATGGGGAAGCCTCCCAATGGCAGGCCCATACTAGGAGGTTGCCCGACACACGCCCCAACCTAACCTAACCTAACCTAACCTAACCTAACCTAACCTAACCTAACCTAACCTAACCTAACCTAACCTTTAACCTAACCTAACCTAACCTTTTTTTTTTTTTTTTTTTTTTTTTTTTTTTTTTTTTTTTTTTTTTTTTTTTTTTTTTTTTTTTTTCATCAGGAAAATCCGTCATGGAGACCCATTCGCCATAGGGGGCGAATGGGTACTGCCGGACTCCTACCGGCTAAAAACCTGATGGTATACCTCTCAGCCCTTGGCGGACGAGGACGCGGGAACAGACATTCTTCCGCTTCCCCGCCCTGGGCTCGGATGGACACTCCCGGAAGGCGCCGCGGGGTATACGCCGGGCGCCTCCGCTCGGGCCACTGACCTTCATGGAGCTTTGGATGGCCCTACCCATCCGCCGCTCTGTGGCCCAGGTTGGATTGGATGGACCTACGTGTCCATCCTCTCCCCTCCACTTCCGCTGGCCGGCGCGGGTGCGCGGGCCTTAGGAGCGCGGCATTGCTTGCCGCTGCCTATCCGGTGGTCGGCGTCGCGACCAGCCGTCGCGCAATACCGACAATGCGGCTTTGGCGCGACGCACGACGCGGCCTTGTGACCGGCCTGTCCGCAGCGGAAGCACATGCCGCCGCAGTCCTCTCTCGCGGTGCACCGCTGTCCCACATGCCCCGTGAGAAGGCAGCGGTAGCACCGCAGTGGCCTCGGGTCTAAGGAAAACACCCGCGCCATCGTCCACCCGATTTTGACCCTGCCGGCATCGACGAGGGCCTTTGCAGCTGCCACTGGGCAGCGCACCCATAAGGTGCCCACACCTGAGGAAGTGCGACGGATTTCCCCCGACTTAACGGTTTCTACCGTGCACTTCCCCTCCCGCGCGACCGCGGCAACAACTTCGGCCACTGTGGCCGAGTCGTCCAGGTCTCCGATTCGTAATTCGGCCGATTTCGTCGGCCTGGAGACCCGGACAGACTCCTCTGGCAAGATGGAAGCCAGCTTGTCGGCCAGCAAGTCTGCTTTCTCACCGGAGTCGCCTGGCACCTCAAGGATGCGCGCTCCGGTGATGGCCGGCTTGAACTTTAGCTCGGTTATCCCGAGCTCCGCGAGGGAAATCTTATCTTTCGCCTCGCGGAGCACCGAACTATATGTCATCCCCCCCTTTTCGGCTTCCGGCAGAATTGTCAGAACAATCGCCGATGAGCGGGGGGGCGTAGCCTTCTCTTCTTCGGCTTGGCCGATTCTTTTGTCGCCTGTGTGGGGGCCGCCTGAGCGGCCGGCGCCTTTGTCGATGTCGCCGCAGAGCCCTGTTTGCCCCGCCGCACTACCGTCGACCACCCCTCCTTTGTTGTACTAGTCGACGGCTGCTGGGAGGAGCCAGTGCTCGTACTGGCGACCGGAGCTGGATGTTCCGTGACCTCCTTTTTCTTGTTTGCCGCGGCCCTAGCTGCTAGAGTTTTGGGCGGCGGCGGCACAGTCTTTTGGACGTCCTGCTTGGGAGGCGTCTTCTTCTTCTCCTTTTTCTTCCCTTTTTGGGGAAGTGCCTCCTCTAGTTTGGCAAATCGGGCGTTGAATATCTCACCGATTTGCCTCACTATGCGACCCTCCATATCGTCACTCGGTGTCGGGAGCACCGGTGGGTCGCATGACGTCACCTCCATCTTCTCCGGGGCTGGCGGTGCGACTGCTGGAGCCGGCTCTGCTGAGTTTTGGGAAGCACTCCGCTGTGCCTTCCTCAGCGCCACGTTGCCCGCCAAGACCTTCTGCCTGAGCTCCACATTGTCTTTGACGTAGCGGTCCAGTTGTGCCTCCAATTCGGCGTTCTCCTGCTTGAGCCGGCCAACTTCCGTCGGGTCCGGCCCAGGTGTCACCCCTCGCTTTTTAAGTCCGCGGAGTTCCGCAATCTCCTTGTCCATCTGCGCGAACTCAACGCGGAATCCCGCCATCATCTCTTTTAGGTCAAAGACCTCCTTCTCTAGGCGAGAGTTGGCCGCCCTAAGGCGCGCGCACTCCGCCGTAGCAGACCTGCTCACTAGGACGTCCGAGGCCCGACGAATCGAGGCAACGGCGTCCTTAATCTCCTTGATGACACTTCCCTTTAGATTGCCAGATCGGCGTATGGCCTCCATGATCTGGTGCGCCTCGGCGTCGACCTGCTTCCCTAGGTCTTCCGCGTGGCGCAGCTCCTCCTCCTGTGATGGGCGACGGAATGCTGGTCGCGCCGCCGGTTTCTTCGACGACACATCCGACCCGTCGTCCGAGTCAGTCCTTGCGTTTACGGGCGTAGCCCGCTTACGTTTCCTCTGGCCAGGCTTTGGCACGTCTCGACTCAATGCCGCTTCGAGCTCCGAGTACAGCGACAGAGATGAAGCCGTAAGCTCGGAGTCGAAATCCGAATCCGGGTGAGCACTCAGGGAGCGTGAGACACTAGGTCCCGGCCCCGAAGCGCTATGTCCATGTCCTTGTTTGCCGCCTAGCGACACGCTGCTGCTGCGAGTCAGTCTGACCGCGCAGTCCCTCACAACCACGTCCTTCGCGGACCCACTCTGCTCTCCGTCCTTCGCGGACCCACTTCGTACACCGTCCTTCACGGACCCAACATCGGATTTTTTATTTTGGCTGTCCATATTTGTTCCCACGAGTGTGGGGGAAAGGTTGCACAGCCGGCGTTGCCCCCTGCTACCGACTGCGGCCTAATACGCTTTGGGTGCGGCTGGTGCCCAAAGGTTGGTGCCCTTGCGGCCGGAGTTACTCCTCCGACCCGGCCGCCCCGGAGAACACGCTAACTGAAACGAATTTCAGCAGCGTGCTCCGCGTGACGACCTGTCCCTCGCCAGGCACCGAGCTTAAACAAGAGGTTTTTTATAGAGGTTGACTCCTCGCGGCCCCGGGCAATTAAGCCAAGAGCCCCCGCTCCTACACTGGGCCGATAGACGTGATCACCGACACCCAGTGCAAGTTTACGGTTTGAAGTCAGTTGCACCGAGGTGCTGTCCGGCTGCGCAGTTAAGCACCCCAAAATTTTGACAACCTAACCTAACCTAACCTAACCTAACCTAACCTAACCTAACCTAACCTAACCTTTTTTTTTTTTTTTTCACTTGGAGAAAATCCGTCATGGAGACCCGCCGGCCCCGGGGGAAGCCCGCGGGTACTGTGAGACTCCTACTCACTAAAAACTCCAAGATGTCCCTCACCCAACGCCTAAGCCGGAGTCGCGGGATCGATGACATTCTACCGCAACTCCGGCGGCGGTGGCCCACTCTAGCAGCGGGCCCCATCTCTGCGGGTTCCATAGCAGAACCCACTACTTCCCCTCCTCTTCCCTGGGGAAGGCGCGCGGGGACATGCGCGCGACTTCTTCGGGCCTAGTGTGGTGGGGTGGGACCGCCCCCGCGGTCGTCACCCCGGCCCGGTAGCGATCGAGGAGCGGCTAGTTACCGCCCCTACCTCCCTGATCGCCAGGAGGGGGGACTGGGCTCGTGGCCCGTCTCCATCCCCTCCTCCTGAACGCTCCTTCGGCCTGGGGCCTGAGTGGCTGGCCGTTTCGCCTTCTTGTTTTTGGGCGGGGTGCATGATTTCGCACCCACCCAATGGTTCGCCGGACGACCCAGCGCGGCACAGACGACGCACCGCGGATCAGCTGTGCAGGTTGCCGCACGGTGACCTTCTTCCCCGCAACGGTAGCAAAGACCGCTGCGATCCTGGGTGTGTGAGCACTGATTGCTCACATGTCCTCCTTCCAGGCATCGGAAGCATCGCAGCGGCCTTTGCCGCAGGAGCTCCGTCCGTGCTGACACCCACCCGATGCGAATGTGCTTCGCGGTGGTCGCCTTCTTAATGGCCGTTACGGGGCCGCGAACCCAGCAGGTCCCCATCCCGAAGGAGTTGCGGCGGATGTCACCCACTCTCACCGCTTCCGGCTGGCAATCCCCAGCTTGGGCAACTGCCGCCGCCACCTCCTCTGTCGTAGCAGAGTCGTCCAGGCCCATCACGCGCATTTCCGCAGTTTTGACGGGCCTGGCCACCTTTGCCATATTCTCCGGGATAAATTCCCGGAGCTTCGACGCCAGGGCGTCGGCTTTCCCACTACTCTCTGCGCCAGGGATTTCCAGAATTCTGGCTCCGGTAATGGCCTGGCGCAATCTGAGCGCTTCAATACCGAGTGGCCGAAGATCGACTCGGTTTTTCGCCTCCAACAAGATGTTGGCGTACGTCACGCCTTCCTTTTCCGCAGCCGGGTCGATGGTTATTACCACCGCCGCAGAGCGGGGCGGTTTTAACTTCGACGGGACTGGCGCAGTGGCCTTCGCCGGCTTTGATGTGCCTGGCTTTGGCCCCTGACGGCTCGTTGATGGTGTCGCCTGGCCCTCCGTGACGTTCACCATTTTCCCCCGCTTCCCCTTAACGACGGTGGCCCAAGAGGTTTCTGCCGTTGGGGTTGCCGGGGGGGAGCCTCTCTCTACCGGTTGGGAGGCCGTTTGGGCTGCCTTCTTGGGCTTCTTTTTGCCGCCCTTGGCCTGGGGTGCTGACCCCTGTGCGTCTTTCCTTGAGCCACCCGTTTTAGCTTGAGGGACTGATCCCCGGCTTCCGTCATCGTTGGCGGGTGGACTTCTTTCGGGCGGGAGGAGGCGTCCTTCGATGCTTGCCATACGGCCATCGATCATCTCCCCCATACGCCTGACCAATCTCTCCTCCATATTTTCGAAGACCCGGGAATTCCCCATAGGTGCTTCTGTCTCTGCCGGTATTTTCTCGCCAGTCGAACGCGATCGGGCCACCTCCTCGCGTAGGGCTGCCAGTTCTGCGTCGAGACGGGCGAACTCTTGCCTGAAGCTGGCAATCTTTGCCTTGCCCTCCGCCACCTCCTTCTCGAGACGGGAGTTGGCAGCACGTAAACGTGCGCACTCTACCGTGTCCGATCGCGTTTTAAGGACTTCCGCCGCTCGACAAATTGAGGCAACGGAGTCCTTGACGTCTTTTATTACTGTCCCTTTTAGATTGGCCGACTTTCGGATAGCATCAAGCACCCGACTGGCCTCCCTTTCTATTTGCTCCCCGAGCTCGTCAGCGGCCCGCGTCTCCTCATTGAATGAGGGTTTGCGGGAAACCGTACGTGCTGGGGGTTTCCTTATCCGTTTGGCCGGTTCCGCCTCTGGCATCGTCTTCTCGGCTTCTTCCAGGGCCAACATAGCCTCCCGAATGCCATCCGACGGCTCTTGGGAGTAGGCCGTGTCATCGTCCGTGTCGGTCGCCGTCATCCGCTGTAGGCAGACTCTGGCTTCCTTAAGGCCTAAGGGGCCTCTTTAGTCGTAGCAGATGTAGTTGCTGCACCTGCCGGCTTCTTTTTCGGCGGCATTGCCACCGGTTCTGGGAAGTTGTTCTCACCGTGGAACCGGTACCCGAACATTTTCCGGATGTCCCCCACAGGGCTTTTTGTGACAGGGGTTGTTCGCCCACTGCAATCAGACTCTGAGTCCGCATCCGTACGACGCCTCTTCCGTCTTGATGATCTACGGGGGCCCTCAACTGAAGACCTCCCGTCGTCGTCTAGCGACATACAGGAGCTGGAGAGGTCGGACCCCAATTCCAGTTCCTGCTCCGCCAACTCCAACTCGCGTGCTAGCTCGCCAAACGCTGCCGCATCTTCTGCGCTCATTCCACCTATCGCTTTGTCCATCAGTTCTTGGTCCTTTGAGGACCCCGCCTTCTCTCCGTCCTTCTCAGACACCACCTTCCTCACCTTCTCTCCGTCCTTCGCGGACACCATCTTCTCTCCGTCCTTCACGGACCCTACATCGAAGTTTTTGTTTTTTGCAGCTTCCATTTTTGTTCCCACGAGTGTGGGGGAAAGGTTGCACAGCCGGCGTTGCCCCCTGCTACCGACTGCGGCCTAATACGCTTTGGGTGCGGCTGGTGCCCAAAGGTTGGTGCCCTTGCGGCCGGAGTTACTCCTCCGACCCGGCCGCGCCCCGGAGAACACGCTAACTGAAACGAATTCCAGCAGCGTGCTCCGCGTGACGACCTGTCCCTCGCCAGGCACCGAGCTTAAACAAGAGGTTTTTTATAGAGGTTGACTCCTCGCGGCCCCGGGCAATTAAGCCAAGAGCCCCCGCTCCTACACTGGGCCGATAGACGTGATCACCGACACCCAGTGCAAGTTTACGGTTTGAAGTCAGTTGCACCGAGGTGCTGTCCGGCTGCGCAGTTAAGCACCCACCGGACCTGACTTGCCAGTAGGCAAAGAAGGAAAAGGAAGAAACGAAAACAGAACGACAGAAAAGAATGAAAGAGAAAGAAAAGAAAAAGACGAAAACAGAAAAAGACAAAAGAAGTGCCTACTCCTACTCGCCGGACTATCGGCCGACATAGTAGCAGTATCCCGAAGGAACGTCTACTATCCCGCCCAGGGCGTACCAGAACCAAACCATTGCTCGGCCACCGTTCCCCGCGGACGTATCCACGAGGATGGGGAAGCCTCCCAATGGATGGCCCATACTTGGAGGTTGCCCGACACACGCTCCAACCTAACCTAACCTAACCTAACCTAACCTTTTTTTTTTTTTTTTTACAAGGGGAAATCCATCATGGAGACCCGCACGCCCCGGGGGAAGCGTGGGGGTACTGCCGGACTCCTACCGGCTAAAACCCCTTGGTGTCCTCCGAGCGCTTTGGTGCCGGGGTTACGGGATCATGATGATATTCTACCGTAAACCCCGGCAGCGCGGGCTATTCAGCCCCACTCCTGAGTGGCGCGCGCGGACACCACGCGCGCCAACTCCTGGCCTCATCCCGCCTTAGGTGACAGCCGACGCCCCCGCATCGGCTGCCGCGAGGCCCATGGTGGGAGGTGACGGGCCGGACTCGGCCTCCATCTCCTCCACTCTCGCCGCCTGTTTTGGCGGACGGCACCCCTTGGTGCTGCCCATCCTGTGGTCCGCCTTCTTCTTGGCCGCTGCACAGTATGGGCAGTGTGGCGAAGGGGCGGTGCACGATGCGGCCTTGTGGCCGTCTTGACCGCAGCGGAAACAGACTCCGCCGCGGTCCTCCTTGGCGGTGCACCGCTGGCCCACGTGACCCGTGAGCAGGCAGCGGTAGCACCGCATCGGCCGGGGGTCTAAGGACCGCACCCGTGCCATTGTCCACCCAAGTTTGAGTCGGCCAGCGTCGACCAGCCGCTTCACCGTCCCGACCGGGCACCGGACCCACACAGAACCACTCCCTGAGGGAGAGCGCCGGATCTCCCCCGTTTTCACGGAGGCCTCGGCGCAGTCTCCCTCTCGTGCTACGGCTGCCACCACATCGGCTACCGTTGTAGCGTCGTCCAGGTCCAGTATGCGGATTTCCGCGCACTTTACTGGCCTGGTTACGCCGACTAGTCCTGCCGGTAAGACCTCGGCAAGTTTAGCAGCGAGGGCATCTGCTTTCCCGCCACTCTCCTCCACTGGGCCCGGTACCTCTAGGATACGGGACCCCGTTACTCCCAGCCTGAAGCCCAGCTCGGTGATTCCGAGGGCCCCCAACTGGATCTTCTGTTGGGCCTCTCGGAGCACCGAGCTGTAGGTTGATCCCGCCTCCGCAGCTCCCGGCTTCAGTGTTAACACTATCGCCGAGGAGCGCGGTGGGCGGAACTGCCTCCTGCGTGCCTTCTTCCGGGCGTCCTCACTTTGGGCCTCCTTCTGGGATGGTCCCGTCCCTCCAGTGGGCGTCTGGGTGGCTGGGGCAGACTCCTTGCCCTTCGCCCCCCTGGCGCGATTCCCACGACGGACGACCGTCGTCCACTGCTCCTGTGTCGAGGGCGGCGGCTGAGAGGCGCTCACCCCTGCTCTGCTAGTACTGGCTACAGGGGCCGTACTTGCTCCTCCTTTCTTGGCTGCCCCAGGTGTTCGGGGTGCTGCTGTTGTCCTTTTAGGCGGCGGTTGTTGAGGCCTGCCCATGAGCTCTTCTATCCTCTCAAACCGGGCATTAAAAATGTCCCCGATTTGACGGACTATTCTCGCCTCGACGCCCTCGGTGATGGGTGGCGTTTCGCTCGACTCAACACCTTGGGCGCCGGATGTCACATCCATGGCCGCACTTTGTGGCTGGTTCGCCAGTGCGACTTTGGCTGCCGCCAATTCACTTTGCGCCTTTGACAGCGCCAAGCGGTCCTCCGAACTCTTCTTCATTAACTCCTGGAAGGAGTTGCGGGTTGCGGCAATCTCGCGCTCCCATTCTGCCCTCTCCGCCTTGAGCATCGCCAGTTCGTCAGAGCTCTGGGCGGCAGACCCCATGGTCTTCCTCTTCAAGTCCCTCAGTTCCACGTAGTACTTGGCGGACTCTTCCCTCATTGCGGTCATCATCTCCCGCATGTCCGCCAAGTCACGTGACAATCGGGAATTCTCTCGGCGCAGAGCTGCGCACTCGGTCGACGCTGTCCTCCCGTCAAGAGATTCAGACGCCGCGCGGATGGTAGCGACGGCGTCCTTTATCTCCTTCACTACTGTGCCCTTCAAGTGGCCGGATTTCCTCACAGCCTCTAGAACCTTGAGGGCACTCTCTTTAATGTCCGTCACTAACACGTCGGCGCGCTTCGCGTCCTCATCTGAGGGTCTGCGGGTGGTAGGGCGCGCCGCCGGTTTCGGAGCACTCGCTTTCTTCGGTGCGGGTCTTGCCTCCGTCTCCATTTCTCTCCGGGTGGCGGCGGCCAAATCGGCCTTCGCCTTCTCCAAGTCCGGGTCCTTCGGTGGTGGCCTCTGCTTAGACCTTGGGGTTGCGACCACTTCCACAACCTCCACCTCCTCATCGAATGTCATATCCGGGTAAACTTCCACCTCAATCATTCTCCGTTTGCGCAGCGAAGCCCGAGATGTGCTGGGCTCGCTTCCTACCGCAGCGCCGTCCTCTGAGTATAGTGAGAGTGACGAGTCAGAGCGCTCCATGTAGTACTCCGCCTCGTCACACTCACTTCGACTCCTCCGATCTAACTCCACGTCCCTCATCATCACCACTTTCATCTCTCCTCTTCCCTTCACTCCCACTCCTCTGGCCTCAGTTGCCCCCTCCAGATACACGGGGCTGACCGCCCCCGGCTTACCCGGTGCGACGGTGGAGGATTCTCCACCCGATTTACGGGTGGTACCTCCCTGGAGTATTTTGTTTTTCCTGTCGGCCATTTCATCTGTTTCCTTTTTTACCCGGGTCTGGTCCCGCATACAAAATAGAAAAGGAAAACGAAGAACAAAATAAAACTATAGAAAAGAAGAAAGGACAGAAAAGAACAGACAAAACAAAACAAAACAACAAAAAGAACAAAATATAAAACGAAGAGAAAATAAAAGAAGACTAAAAAGAAGAAGAAGAAATATTTACAACACTAAACTAACTATTTACAAATAAATAACTTAACCAACCTTTTTTTTTTTTTTTTTTTTTTTTTTTTTTTTTTTTTTTTTTTTTTTTTTTTTTTTTTTTTTCACGTCAGGAAAATCCATCATGGAGAACCATTCCCTTAGGGAAGAATGGATACTGCCGGACTCCTACCTGCTAAAAACCTGACGACTGTTCCTCCTCGACATAATCGCCGTGGCCATGGGATACGCAAAGCATTCACCAAGACCACCGGCATGGTTCCCATCGAAGGGACCTCCATCTAGGCGTGCAGGGAACAGTCTCTGCACGCCACCTCCAGACCCTAAAACCTCCCCGGCGAGCTTCGGATTGCCCTAACAATCCTCCACCCTAGGGTCAATTTTGGAGTCGATGCACACCTGATTTTACTCAAGTGTCCATCGACTCCCCCCCCCACCTGTGGCCCGTGCCGCGGCTCGGGCCTTTGGCGGGCGACACTGGTTTGTGACGCCCACTCTATGGTCGGACTTGCGACCCGCCGCGGCACAGTACCGGCATTTCGGTGATGGCGCGGCGCACCGTGCGGCCTTATGGCCGGGCTCGCTGCAGCGGAAACAAATTCCGCTGCTGTCTTCCCCGGCGGTGCATCGGATACCCACATGGCCTGTAAGTAGGCACCGATAGCACCGCTGAGGACGCGGGTCCAGCGACTGTACCCGCGCCATCACCCACCCTATCTTTAGTCGGCCGGCCTCGGCTAGCTTCCTCGCGGCGGCTACAGGGCACCGCACCCACACGGAGCCCGTACCCTGGGAGTTGCGCCGGATTTCCCCGGTTTTCACCGAGGACTCCAGGCAACCCCCCTCGCGCATCACAGCGACGACCACGTCAGCTACCAGCACCGAGTCGTCCAGGTCTCCGATCCTCAGTTCGGCCGACTTGACTGGCCTGGAGACCCGGACTGCGTCCTCGGGCAGGACCTCCTCGATTCTGGCAGCCAACGCGTCTGCCACCTCGCCTGTGTTTGCGCCAGGGATTTCCAGGATACGAGCCCCGGTTCTTCCCACTCGGAACCTCAGGTCGGTGATACCGAGCTGGGCCAAGGAAATCTTGGCTTTCGCTTCGGTGAGCACCGACCTGTAGGTGACGCCTCTCTCCTCGGCTCCCGGCCTCATGGTGAGAACCACCGCCGATGACCGAGGAGGGCGTGCTTTCGCCTTCTTCTTCCGAGCGGGTTCGTTCCGCTGCGGTGCCGCTGTTTGGCCACCACGTGGCCCCTTCGCTGGGCGCGCATTGGCGGGAGCCGCCTGGCCTGCGCCAGCGCCTTTGCGCTTGCCGCGCCGTACAACCGTCGACCATCCCTCCTTGTTTGCTGAGGTCGACGGTTGCGGGACTCCTCCTCGCTGGGCTCCCCGACCTGCGGGACCCTATCGGCCGCTGCACCGGATGATCCGGCAGTAGGCGTACTCTTGGCGGCCTTTTGTGGCCGCGTTCTCTTCGCCGAGATCCTCTCCTCCATCTCGGCGAAGCGGGTGTTCATTATTTCGCCTACTCGCCGGATAATCCGGTCTTCGGCGTCCTCCGTCAGGGTCCGGGGCGTGGCACCTTGCGGCGCTTCCGCCGTGGTCCCCGAGATGACCACTGGAGGCAGCTCGGCAGCGGTTTTGGCCTCATCCAATTGCCGCAGCGCTTTATGAAGGGCGGCGCGGTCGAGAGCGTTCGAGTCCTTGAGCTCCTTCAACTGTCGAACGCTGTCGCGCGCCTGCCGCTCCCACTCCTCGCGCTCCGCCTTCAACGCGGCCAGTTCTTCGGCCAGCGCGGCGGAAGACTGCGACGCCATCTGGAGCTGTCGGAACTTCTTCCTCTCCTCGACAGACTCCTTCAGCATCGCAGCCTTCATCTCCCGGACCTCGTCCAACTCCTCACGGAGTTTGCGGACCTCCCGCCTGAGGGCTTCCTCCTCCGGGTTTGACGACCTTTGCCTCAGGGCACCCGACGCCGATCGGATGGTGTGGATGGCGCGGTTGATCTCTCCGACTATAGTGCCCTTCAGGTTGCTGGACTTTCTGACTGCAGCAAGGACCTGAAGGGCACTATTTTCCACCTTGGCGCCCAGCTCGTCGGCGCCCAATGTGGCATTCTCCTCCGAGTCTCTTCGGACGCGCGAGACGGACCTGGACGATTCGGGTCCAGAGGCCGAAACCCCTGTCTCCGATCGCGCCGCAGACTTGGCCGTTCGCGCTCCCCTCTTGGCCGTTGGAGGGCCCCTGGCCCTGCTCCTCCGTGCAGCAGATGACAGCTGCACGTGGTCGGCTTCATCGTCATCGGAGTCCAGCTCCTCCTGACCTCTCTCTGCGATCCTCCTCTTTCGATGTTTCTTGGGGGGCGAGGTACTCCCTCTCGCCTCCCCAAGGTTGTCATCGGACCGGAATGACATTGAGGACCCTGTGCATTCCGAGTCCATGTCCGCTACGTGCAGTTCGAGGGCCTCCAGGTAACTAACGGCCCCGTACTTCCGTATCAGCTCCTTCTGATACCTCTCCTCATCGCTGCCCGTGTCCCCCCCAGAGTACGTGGGACGGCCCACCCCCGGCGAATCCGGTGCGGTGGGGGAGGATTCTCCGGCCGCAGAGCGACCGGTACCTCCCTGGGGTAATATACTTTTTCGTTCAGCCATGATGATGATTTTCCTTTTTACGGGTGTGGTCCCGACCTCCTGCCACCAACGACGAAGAAAGAAAAAGAAAATAACCAAAAGACAGAAAAGGCAAAAGACAGAAAAAAAGACAGACAACAACCAAAACAAACTAAAACCAAAACAAACAAATTTGAACACAAAGAAGGAGAACAAAACAACCGAACCAAAAGAAGAAGAACAAAAACAAAAGAAAAACGAAGAGGAAGTTGGGGGGTTCGCCGGCTCCGGCAGCCTCGACTTTGTCGAGGCATGGGAACCGCGAACACGCCCAACCTGCCGGGCTACTGGCCGACATAGTAGCCGTATCCCGAAGGAACGACTACTATCCCGCCCGGGGCGTACCAGAACCAAACCATTGCTCGGCCACCGTTCCCCGCGGACGTATCCACGAGGATGGGGAAGCCTCCCAATGGCAGGCCCATACTAGGAGGTTGCCCGACCCACGCCCCAACTTAACCAACCTAACTTTTTTTTTTTTTTTTTTTTTTTTTTTTTTTTTTTTTTTTTTTTTTTTTTTTTTTTTTTTTTTTTTTTTTTTTTTTTTTTTTTTACAAGGGGAAATCCGTCATGGAGACCCGCACGCCCCGGGGGAAGCGTGGGGGTACTGCCGGACTCCTACCGGCTAAAACCCCTTGGTGTCCTCCGAGCGCTTTGGTGCCGGGGTTACGGGATCGAAACATTCAACCGTGATCCCCGGCAGCGCGGGCTCTTCAGCCCCACTCCTGAGTGGCGCACGCGGACACCACGCGCGCCAACTCCTGGCCTCATCCCGCCTTAGGTGACAGCCGACGCCCCCGCATCGACTGCCGCGAGGCCCGTGGTGGGAGGTGACGGGCCGGGCTCGGCCTCCATCTCCTCCACTCTCGCCGCCTGTTTGGGCGGACGGCACCCCTTGGTGCTGCCCATCCTGTGGTCCGCCTTCTTCTTGGCCGCTGCACAGTATGGGCAATGCGGCGAAGGGGCGGCGCACGATGCGGCCTTGTGGCCGTCTTGACCGCAGCGGAAACAGACTCCGCCGCGGTCCTCCTTGGCGGTGCACCGCTGGCCCACGTGACCCGTGAGCAGGCAGCGGTAGCACCGCATCGGCCGGGGGTCTAAGGACCGCACCCGCGCCATCGTCCACCCCACTTTCAGGCGGCCAGCATCGACTAACCGCTTTACCGTCCCTATCGGGCACCGGACCCAGACAGAGCCACTCCCTGAGGGAGAGCGCCGGATCTCCCCCGTTTTTACGGAGGCCTCGGCGCAATCTCCCTCTCGCACTATTGCTGCCACCACGTCGACTATCGTTGTAGCGTCGTCTAGGTCCAGTATGCGAATTTCCGCGGACTTCACTGGCCTGGTTACGCCGACTACTCCTGCCGGTAGGATCTCGGCAAGTTTTGCAGCGAGGGCATCTGCCTTTCCGCCGCTCTCCTCTACAGGGCCCGGCACCTCTAGAATGCGGGATCCCGTCACTCCCAGCCTGAAGCCCAACTCGGTGATCCCGAGGGCGTCCAACTGAATCTTTTGTTGGGCCTCTCGGAGCACCGAGGTATAGCTCGATCCCGCCTCCGCAGCTCCCGGCTTCAGCGTTAACACTACCGCCGAGGAGCGCGGTTGGCGGAACTGTCTCTTCCGAGCGTTCTTCTTTTTGGTGGCCTCTTTACGGGCCTCCGTTGTAGCCTCCTTCTGGGCTTGTCTCGCCCCTCCAGTGGGCGCCTGGGTGGCTGGGGCTATCTCCTTGCCCTTTGCCGCCCTTGCGCGTTTCCCACGACGGACGACCGTCGTCCACTGCTCCTTTGTTGAGGGAGGCGGTTGAGAAGCACTCGCCCCCGCTCTACTGGTGCTGGCTATTGGTGTCGCACCTCCTTCTTTGCTGGCTGCCCCAGGTGTTCGGGGTGCAGCCGCAGGTCGTTTCGGCGCCGGGTTCTTTGGCCTGCCGACAAGCTCCTCTATTCTTTCGAACCGGGCATTAAATATATCCCCGATTTGCCGCACTATCCTAGTCTCGATGCTCTCGGTGATCACCGGCGCTTCTGCACACGGTTCAGCACCTAGAGCATCGGGAGACACATCCATGGCCGGGGACTCCGGCTGAGTCGCCAACGCAGCTTGAGCTGCCATCAAATCGCTTTGCGCCTTACGCAGCGCTGAGCGGTCCTCCGCACTCTTTTTCAAGAGCTCCTCAAAGGAGCTTCGGGTCGCTGCCATCTCGCGTTCCCATTCCGCCTTTTCCGCCTTGAGCATGGAAAGCTCATCTATGCTCTTGGCGGGGGATGCCATTGCCATCTTAAGGGCCTTCAGCTCCTTATAGTACTTGGCACACTCCTCGCGCATGCCCGTCATCATCTCTCTCATCTCCGCTAGGTCATTAGACAGCCGAGAGTTCTCCCTGCGCAGAGCTGCGCACTCGACTGTCGCGGATCTCTCCGTAAGAGTCGCGGCCGCCGTGCGGATGGTCGTCACGGCGTCCTTGATCTCTTTCACTATTGTGCCCTTCAGGTGGCCGGATCTCTTCACGGCTTCCAGAACCTTCCGGGCACACTCCTGAATCTCCTCGCCTAAAACGTCGGCGCGCTGCATATCCTCAGCTGAGGTTCTGCGGGTAGTTGGGCGCACCGGCGCCGGCGGTATTTGGGCGGCTGCTACTGCGGCTGTTGCCTTCTTTCCCACGTCACGTCCGGTGGTGGCGGCCAGATTGGCTTTCGCCTGCGTCAAATCCTTAGGGTGAGGCCTCTTTGGCCTTGGAGTCGCGACCACTTCCACGACCTCCACCTCCTCGTCAAATTCCAATTCCGGATTCATCTCAACTTCCACCATTCTTCTCTTGCGCAGCGAAGCCCGAGATGATCTGGGCTCGCTTCCTCCTACAGCGCCATCCTCAGAGTACAGTGAGAGTGACGAGTCGGAGCGCTCCATGTAGTACTCTGCCTCGTCACACTCACTCCTGCATATCCTGTCCAAGTCCAGGTCTCTCACTACTACCACTTTCATCTCTCCTGTCTCCACTTCTCCCCCTCTTCTGGCCTCGGTTGCCCCCTCCAGATACATGGGGCTGACCGCCCCCGGCTTACCCGGTGCGACGGTGGAGGATTCTCCACCCGATTTACGGGTGGTACCTCCCTGGAGTATTTTGTTTAGACGCTCGGCCATTTTCATCTTTTGTTCCTTTTTTACCCGGGTCTGGTCCCGCATACAAATAGAAAAAGGAAGAAGAAAACAAAACAAAACTACAGAAAAGAACAAAGGACAGGAAAGAATAGATAAAAACAACTAAAAACAAACAAAATAAAATGAAGAAAAAAACAAAACAAGACAAAACAAGAAGAATTTACAAAACTAACCTAACTATTTACAAATAAATACTTAACCTAACTATATACACTATATACACTCCTACCTACTCGCCGGACTATCGGCCGACATAGTAGCAGTATCCCGAAGGAACGTCTACTATCCCGCCCAGGGCGTACCAGAACCAAACCATTGCTCGGCCACCGTTCCCCGCGGACGTATCCACGAGGATGGGGAAGCCTCCCAATGGCAGGCCCATACTTGGAGGTTGCCCGACACACGCCCCAACTTAACCAACCTAACCTAACCTAACCTAACCTAACCTAACCTAACCTAACCTAACCTAACCTTTTTTTTTTTTTTTTTTTTTTTTTTTTTTTTTTTTTTTTTCATCAGGAAAATCCGTCATGGAGACCCATTCGCCATAGGGGGCGAATGGGTACTGCCGGACTCCTACCGGCTAAAAAACCTGATGGTATACCTCTCAGCCCGTGTCGGGCGAGGTCGCGGGAACAGAGAAACATTCTTCCGCTTCCCCGCCCTGGGCTCGGATGGACACTCCCGGAAGGCGCCGCGGGGTATACGCCGGGCGCCTCCGCTCGGGCCACTGACCTTCTCGGAGCTTTGGATGGCCCTACCCATCCGCCGCTCTGTGGCCCAAGTTGGATTAGATGGACCCTAAGTGTCCATCCTCTCCCCTTCACTTCCGCCGACCGGCGCGGGTGCACGGGCCTTCGGAGCGCGGCATTGCTTTCCGCTGCCTATCCGGTGGTCGGCATCACGACCAGCCGCCGCGCAATACCGACAATGCGGCTTCGGCGCGACGCACGACGCGGCCTTGTGACCGGCCTGTCCGCAGCGGAAGCACATGCCGCCGCAGTCCTCTCTCGCAGTGCACCGCTGTCCCACATGCCCCGTGAGAAGGCAGCGGTAGCACCGCAGTGGCCTCGGGTCTAAGGAAAACACCCGCGCCATCGTCCACCCAATTTTGACCCTGCCGGCATCGACGAGGGCCTTTGCAGCTGCCACAGGGCAGCGCACCCATAAGGTGCCCACACCTGAGGAAGTGCGACGGATTTCCCCCGACTTAACGGTTTCCACCGTGCACTTCCCCTCCCGCGCGACCGCGGCAACAACTTCAGCCACTGTGGCCGAGTCGTCCAGGTCTCCGATTCGTAATTCGGCCGATTTTGTCGGCCTGGAGACCCGGACGGACCCTTCTGGCAAGACGGAGGCCAGCTTGTCGGCCAGCAAGTCTGCTTTCTCACCGGAGTCGCCTGGCACCTCAAGGATGCGCGCTCCGGTGATGGCCGGCTTGAACTTTAGCTCGGTTATCCCGAGCTCCGCGAGAGAAATCTTATCTTTCGCCTCGCGGAGCACCGAGCTATAAGTCATCCCCCCCTTTTCGGCTTCCGGCTGAATTGTCAGAACAATCGCCGATGAGCGGGGGGGACGCAGCCTTCTCTTCTTCGGCTTGGCCGATTCGTTTGTCGCCTGTATGGGGGCCGCCTGAGCGGCCGGCGCCTTCTGACTTTTTGTCGCCGCAGAGCCCTTCTTGCCCCGCCGTACGACCGTCGACCACCCCTCCTCTGCTGTACTTGTCGACGGTTGCTGGGAGAGGCCAGCGCTCGTGCTGGCGACCGGAGCTGGTTGATCCGTGGCCTCCTTTTTCTTGTTTGCCGCGGCCCTAGCTGCTGGAGTTTTGGGCGGCGGCTGCACTGTCCTTGGGACGTCCTGCTTGGGAGGCGTCTTCTTTTTCTCCTTTTTCTTCCCTTTTTGGGGAAGTGCCTCCTCTAGTTTGGCAAATCGGGCGTTGAACATCTCCCCGATTTGCCTCACTATGCGACCCTCCATGTCGTCACTCGGTGTCGGGAGCACCGGTGGGTCGCATGACGTCACCTCCATCTTCTCCGGGGCTGGCGGTGCGGCTGCCGGAGTCGGCTCTGCTGAGTTTTGGGAAGCACTCCGCTGTGCCTTCCTCAGCGCCACGTTACCCGCCAAGACCTTCTGCCTGAGCTCCACATTGTCCTTGACGTAGCGGTCCAATTGTGCCTCCAATTCTGCGTTCTCCTGCTTGAGCCGGCCAACTTCCGTCGGGTCCGGCCCAGGTGTCACCCCTCGCTTTTTAAGTCCGCGGAGTTCCGCAATCTCCTTGTCCATCTGCGCGAACTCAACGCGGAATCCCGCCATCATTTCTTTTAGGTCAAAGACCTCCTTCTCTAGGCGGGAGTTGGCGGCCCTAAGGCGCGCACACTCCGCCGTCGCAGACCTGCTCACTAGGACGTCCGAGGCCCGACGAATCGAGGCAACGGCGTCCTTTATTTCTTTAATCACGCTCCCCTTAAGGTTGCCTGATCGGCGTATGGCCTCTAGAATTTGGTGCGCTTCAGCATCGACCTGCTTCCCCAAGTCCTCTGCGTGGCGCAACTCCTCCTCCTGTGATGGACGACGGAACGCCGGACGCGCCGCCGGTTTCTTCGACGACGCATCTGACCCGTCATCCGAGTCCGTCTTTGCGTTTACGGGCGTTGCCCGCCTACGCTTCCTCTGGCCAGGTTTTGGCACGTCTCTGCTCAGTGCCGCTTCGAGCTCCGAGTACAGCGACAAAGATGAAGCTGTAAGCTCGGAGTCGAAATCCGTATCCGGGTGTGCGCTTAAGGACTGTGAGACACTAGGTCCCGGCCCCGGAGCGCTTTGTCCTGTCCCTGTGACGCCGCCTATCGACGCACTCCTGCTGCGAGTCAGTCTGACCGCGCACTCTTTCATCACTACGTCCTTCACGGACCCACTCGGTGCTCCGTCCTTCGCGGACACTCTTCGATCGCCGTCCTTCGCGGACCCACTTCGTACACCGTCCTTCACGGACCCAACATCGGAGTTTTTTATTTTTGCTTCCATTTTGTTCCCACGAGTGTGGGGGAAAGGTTGCACAGCCGGCGTTGCCCCCTGCTACCGACTGCGGCCTAATACACTTTGGGTGCGGCTGGTGCCCAAAGGTTGGTGCCCTTGCGGCCGGAGTTACTCCTCCGACCCGGCCGCCCCGGAGAACACGCTAACTGAAACGAATTCCAGCAGCGTGCTCCGCGTGACGACCTGTCCCTCGCCAGGCACCGAGCTTAGACAAGAGGTTTTTTATAGAGGTTGACTCCTCGCGGCCCCGGGCAATTAAGCCAAGAGCCCCCGCTCCTACACTGGGCCGATAGACGTGATCACCGACACCCAGTGCAAGTTTACGGTTTGAAGTCAGTTGCACCGAAGTGCTGTCCGGCTGCGCAGTTAAGCACCCACCGGACCTGACTTGCCAGTAGGCAAAGAAGAAAAAGAAGAAACGAAAACAGAATGACAGAAAAGATTAAAAGAGAAAGAAAGAGAAAGACGAAAACAGAAAAGAGAAAAGATTAGCCTACTCCTACTCGCCGGACTATCGGCCGACATAGTAGCAGTATCCCGAAGGAACGTCTACTATCCCGCCCAGGGCGTACCAGAACCAAACCATTGCTCGGCCACCGTTCCCCGCGGACGTATCCACGAGGATGGGGAAGCCTCCCAATGGATGGCCCATACTTGGAGGTTGCCCGACTCACGCCCCAACCTAACCTAACCTAACCTAACCTTTTTTTTTTTTTTTTTTTTAACGTGTGGAAAATCTTCAAAAGACCGTCACCTCGCCGGAGGGATGGCGAGGTGGTGTGTGAGACTTGACTCACTAAAAACCACACGGTGTACCTACGAGCGCCTATGCCGGAGCCAGGGGATTCGCGAGTGCATTCTACCCCAGCTCCGACGGCGACGGCCCGCCCTGTAGATGTTGTAGGGCAGGCCCCATCTCGTTTTGTGGTTAGGGCGACCTATTTCGCCCTACTCCATTGTGGAGGCGTGTGGGTACACGCGCACACCTCCGGGGCCTTTGGATTGGGGGACTGCCTCCCTCAAGGCAGTCACCCCGGCCCCAGTGGGGGATAGAGGGGGCGGAGTTGGGTACGCCCCCACCTCTAGGCCTGGCTCTTCTGCGGCGGAGGGAAGCGGGACGATAAGACTCCCGCTCCCTTTCCGCCGCCTCCTTCCGCGAGATAACTTCCTCGCAGAAGGAGCTCACCGCCAGCCACGATCTCTCGCTACTGATCATCCTCCGAACTAAATTCGGCAGCGAGAGATCGTCCCCCACTATTCGTGTGAGGACACGGCGCTCACTCTCGAACGCTGGACATTCGTCCAGCGTGTGTTGCGCCGTGTCCTCCACACCTCCGCACTCGTGGCAGCCGGTCGTCGGCTCCTTCCTCGCCACATGACACAGATACCGCCCGAAGCACCCGTGCCCGGACAGTATCTGTGTCATGCGGTACGTCAGTGGCCATCTCCTATTCATCCATCTTTTGAGGATGGGACGGACAGCCTCGACGGTCCTCAGGCCGGCCGATGGACTGGCCAGCCTTTCTCTCCACCTGATCCTGAGGATCCGCCGAAAGTCGGACCTCCGCGCTTCGATCTCATGACCAGCGGGTGCCTCCCCCATGGAACGTCGCTCCGCGCGCCAGTGGTACACTGACGCGTGGAGCTCCGCTACCAAGTCCCACGGAGGAGACCCCGCCAGCAGACCCGCCGCCTCCCCGGATATGGTGCGGTAGCCTCTAATGGCCCTGATGGCCATGGCCCTGTGTGGCCTGTTAAGACAGGCCACATTTTCCCTACCTAGGGCCCCCACCCAGATGGGGGCCCCGTACAGGGCCATGGACCGCACCACACCGAGGTATAAGCGGCGGGAACCTTCTCCCGGGCCCCTCACATTTGGCAGCAGCCAGCTAAGTGCGCCGGCGGCTGCCATAAGGCGAGGGACCAGGTTCCGGAAATGAGCGCGGAAGCTCCAACGACTGTCCAGGTCAAGCCCCAAATACCTAATACAGGGCTTGACCCCCACCCTCTGGCCACTGACGACCAGCTGGGCATCCGGAGGTGGCGCGCGCCGAGGCCCATGAAAACATAGGACCTCGGTCTTCTCCAGCGCCACCTGGAGCCCAAGCCTCCTTATTCGGCCGACGACCAGCGCCACGCTTGCCGTGGCAAAGCGGGTAGCCTCCCGTAGGTCCCGCCCCCGGGCAGTGACCAAGGTGTCATCCGCGTAACACACGAGGTCAGTGCCCGTTAAAAGGGCGCCCCGCAGGTTCCAATCATACCCGATGTTCCACAGGATCGGGCCCAGAACCGATCCCTGTGGAACACCGCGTTGCATTTCCCTCGACACTACAACGCCGTTCCGCCCCGTGCAGAGCACAGACCTGTCTTCGAGATAGGCCCCGATCACGTCCCGAATGTAGGGAGGCGCGCGATGGTACTGCAGCGCCTCCCTAATAGTCGCAAAGGGCAGGGTGTTGAAGGCGTTCTTTATGTCCAACGAGACCGCCAACAACACCCCACCCTGGGACGTCGCCTCTTCCGAGAGGGAGCGCACACGCGAGATCGCGTCTATCGTCGAGCGCCCCTCTCGGAACCCGAACTGCTTCGGGCTGAGATCGGGACCTACCTGAGACAGGTGTTGGACGAGTCGGCCCGCCAAGATTCTCTCGAAGAGCTTGCCGATCTCGTCCAACAGCACTATGGGGCGGAACGCCGAGGGAACCACCGAACCTGCAGGGTGCTCCGCTTTGCGGAGCAGGACCACTCTACCCGCTTTCCACTGGTTGGGAAACCGTCCCGACTCCAGACACGCGTTGAACAAGCGCCGGAGTCGGTCCCCTAGGGTGTTTAGGGCCAAGGCCAGGACGCGGCCGTGACCGCGACCACGCGCGCCTACTCCTAGCCTCACCCTCCTTAGGTGACGGCAGACGCCCCCGCATCTGCCGCCGAGAGACTCTGGGTCGGCGGCGATGGGCCGGACTCGGCCTCCATCGCCTCCGTCTCCTCCGCCCGCGCCTGTGCGCGGCTTCCTCGCGAGCATGCTTTACCGCTGCCCACGGCATGATTCGCCGGACGTCCCGCCGCTGCGCAATAGACGCAGTGCGGCGGGGCAGTGCAACCAGCAGCCTTGTGACCCTCTCCGCCGCAACGGAAGCAGGCCAGACTGCGGTCAACCGCCGATTTGCACTGCGTGCCCACGTGCCCTTGCAGTAGGCAGCGGTAACAGCGCATGGGTTTCGGGTCTAGCACCGTTACGTGCGCCGAAACCCATCCCACTCGTAAGCGGCCCTCCGCTTGGAGCTTCTTGGCAGCCACCATTGGGCAGCGAACCCAGGTAGCCGCATTGCCCGACTCGGATCGGCGGACTTCCCCCGCCTTCACCTCCTGCTCCGCGCAGCCACCGTAACGCGCCACTGCAGCGACAACATCCGTTGGTGTGGCCGTGTCGTCCAGGCCCACGATCCTGAGATCCGCCGTCTTCACAGGACGGGAGACCTGGACCACCTCCGCGGGCAGGACCTCCCTGAGCTTCTCAGCGAGGGAGTCCGCCTTATCACCGCTAGCGGCTCCTGGCAGCTCCAGGATTCGCGCGCCAGTGATGGCCTGCCTGTAGTGGAGCTCCGTGATCCCTATGCTCTCCAGGGACACTTTCTCCTTGGCTTCCCTGAGAAGGGCCGCATAGGTTACTCCTTTCTCGGCAGCCCCGGGCTGCAGCGACAAAACCACCGCCGCAGATCGGGGCGGCCTGAGTCTGGGCTTCCTCCTCTTTCCCGCGGTCGCAGCCTTTTGGGGCGGCGATTTAGTCTCCGCAGGTTTCTTTGCCGCCTTTTTGCCCTGGCTCATCGCGCCACGACGAGCCACGGTCACCCAGCTCTCCGTCATTGCTCGGGGAGCGGGCGCCGGCTCCTGTACTCCAATAGGAGCAGCCTGACTAACAGCTGCCGGTGCAATAGCAGCCGGTGCAGGAGCCGTCGCCTTTCCTCTACCCTTGCCTTTCGGTCCAGCCGAACCGCTCGCCCGCACAGCAGGCGCAGTTGGTGTAGGCCTCGCTTCCGGGACCGGAGGGAGCCGCTCCTCGATTCTCGCCAGGCGAGTGTCGAGGCGGCTCTCCAACCTCCGGGCTATGCGGTCCTCCAATTGTTCTAGGGCCTTGGGCCCAACCGCCAGTTCTCCACTTTGTGCAGGGCCTCCGGCGGCGGAAGTCGATGGACTGACGGCCGCCTGCACCTGCGCATCCTTCAGTGCAGCCCGGAGCTCAAGGATCTCCTGGCTAATCCTCTGATTCTCGGCCCTTTGGCCGGCCACTTGTCCCTCCAGGCTCGCGACCTTCGCGGCCAGGACCGTATTCTCCTTTGTGACCGACCTATTCTTTAATAAGTCGGCCGCATCCCTTATGGCCTCCACGGCATCCTTGATGTCCCGGATCGTGGTGCCTTTAAGGTTTCCGCACTTCTTTACTGTGACGGTGATGATGTCCGCACAGGCCTCTATCTTGCTTCGGAGCGCATCCGCCGTCCACTGGAGCTTCATAGGGTCTCCACCCCAAGTGGCACGAATCACTCCGAGCCTTTGGTCAAAATTTCTTTGCCCCTCCAAAACCGCAGCCTTCATGGCCTCGATGCGGTCTTCATGGCCTCTGCCTTCTCGCTCACCCTCTGAATCCGAGTTGGAGCGCTTACGTTGGCGTTTTCGCCTCGTGCGCTTTTTCTCGCCGTCACTGCTGGCGTCTTCGCTGCCTGTAAAGAGGGACAGCGTCGACCCAGTAACGTCGGACAGGTCCTCCTCCATGAGAATGTCGTACCTCCCGGTACTGAGGACGTTCTCTAACTCCCCTCTGTCTAGCCTTACCCTAAGCTCCTTCTCAATTCCTATGTCTTCCATATTTACACCCCTAACACCTGTCTCTTCCCTGGTCTCTCTCCTTTCTCCTTTCTTCCCTCCCTTCTGGCCTTTCTTGTCCCCCCCAGAATACGTGGGACTGACCGCCCCCGGCTTACCCGGTGCGACGGCAGAGGATTCTCCACCCGATGAACGGGTGGTACCTCCCTGGGGTAATCCTTTTTTCAGATCAGCCATGTCATCGTTTGTGTCCTTTTTTACCCGGGTCTGGTCCCGCATACAAAATAGAAAAGGAAAAGGAAAAACAAAACAAAATTACAGAAAAGAACAAAGGACAGAAAAGAATAGACAAATAAACAACTAAAAGAAACAAAAATAAAATGAAGGAAAAACAAAAGAAGACAAAAGTAGAAGACACTAACCTAACTATATACAAATAAATAACCTAACCTAACTATTTACACTATTTACAGAATTGGACGAGCGCCGAATACGACACCCGCCCCCTAACCTACTCGCCGGACTATCGGCCGACATAGTAGCAGTATCCCGAAGGAACGTCTACTATCCCGCCCAGGGCGTACCAGAACCAAACCATTGCTCGGCCACCGTTCCCCGCGGACGTATCCACGAGGATGGGGAAGCCTCCCAATGGCAGGCCCATACTTGGAGGTTGCCCGACTCACGCCCCGCCCCGGAACCTTTTTTTTTTTTTTTTTTTTTTTTTTTTTTTTTTTTTTTTTTTTAACAAGGGGAAATCCGTCATGGAGACCCGCACGCCTCGGGGGAAGCGTGGGGGTACTGCCGGACTCCTACCGGCTAAAACCCCTTGGTGTCCTCCGCTCGCTGCTAGCGCCAGGGTCACGGGATCGACGTAGCAGTCCACCGCGACCCCGGCAGCGCAGGCTCTGCAGCCTCCTCCTCGAGTGGCGCGCGCGGACACCACGCGCGCCTACTCCCAGCCTCACCCTCCTTAGGTGACGGCAGACGCCCCCGCATCTGCCGCCGAGAGGCTCTGGGTCGGTGGTGACGGGCCGGGCTCGGCCTCCATCGCCTCCGACTCCTCCGCCCGCGCCGTTGCGCGGCTTCCTCGCGAGCAGTTCTTACCGCTGCCCACTGAGTGATTCGCCGGACGTCCCGCCGATGCGCAATAGACGCAATGCGGCGGGCTTGTGCAACCAGCAGCCTTGTGGCCTTCTCCACCGCAGCGGAAGCAAGCCTGACTGCGGTCCACCGCCGACTTACACTGTGCACCCACGTGCCCCTGCAGTAGGCAGCGGTAACAACGTGCGGGCTTCGGATCTAGCACGGTAACATGCGCCGAAACCCATCCCACCTTAATGCGGGCCTCCGTCTCGAGCTTTTTGGCGGCCACCACTGGGCAACGAACCCATGCAGCCGCAGTGCCCGACGCCGATCGGCGGATCTCCCCCACCTTGATGTCCTGCTCCGCGCAGCCACCACTCCGAGCCACAGCGACGACGACATCCGCCGGTGTGGTCGTGTCGTCCAGGCCCACTATCCTCAAGTCCGCCGTCTTCACCGGACGAGAGACCTGTACGACCTCCGCGGGCAGGACCTCCCTGAGCTTTTCGGCAAGGGAATCCGCCTTGTCACCACTAGCGGCGCCTGGCAGCTCCAGGATTCGCGCACCAGTGATGGCCTGCCTGTAACGAAGCTCCGTTACGCCGATATCCTCGAGGCACACCTTGTCTTTCGCTTCCCTGAGTAGGGCCGCGTATGTCACCCCTTTCTCGGCTGCCCCGGGCTGCAGCGATAAAACTATCGCCGCAGATCGGGGAGGCCTGAGTCTCGGCTTCCTCTTCTTTTTACCCGCGGTCGCTGCCTTTTGGGGCTGCGATTTAGTCGCCGCGGGTTTATTTGCCGCCTTCTTGTCCGGGTTTTTTGCGCCACGCCGAACCACGGTCACCCAGTTCTCCGTCGCTGCGCGGGGAGCGGGCGCCGGCTCCTGTACTCCAATAGGAGCAGCCTGACTAGTAGCTGCCGGTGCAATAGCAGCCGGTGCAGGAGCCGACGCCTTTCCTCTTCCTTTTCCTTTGGGCCCAGCCGAGCCGCTCGCCCGTACAGCAGGCGGTGTTGTTGTGGGCCTCACCACTGGCGCCGGAGGGAGTCGCTCCTCTATTCTCGCCAGGCGAGCGTCGAGTCGGTTCTCCAACCTCCGGGCTACGCGGTCCTCCAGTTCTTGTAGGGCCTCGTGCCCTACCGCCTCTAATTGAGCAGGGTTTCCGGCGGCGGACATCGATGGCCCGACAGTCACCTGCGCCTGTGCCTCCCGCAATGCAGTCCGGAGCTCGAGGATCTCCTGGCTGATCTTCTCGTTTTCGGCCTTCTGGCCGACAACCTGCCCCTCGAGACTTGCGACTTTCGCGGCCAGGACGGAATTCTCCTTGGCGACCGACCTGTTCTTGAGGATGTCGGCCGCATCCCTGATGGCATCCACAGCATCCCTGATGTCCCGGATGGTGGTGCCCTTGAGGTTCCCGCACTTTTTAATGGTGACATTGACTATGTCAGCACAGGCCTCTATTTTACTGCGGAGCGCATCCGCCGTCCACTGGAGCTTCATGGGATCTCCACCCCAAGTGGCACGGATGACCCCGATCCTCTCATCGAAGTTTTTCTGGCCAGCCTTAACCGCGGCCTTCATGGCTTCGATACGGTCCTCTGTCACCCTGGCTCGAGCACCTTCACTTTCACCCTCGGAGTCAGAGCGTGAGCGCTTGCGTTGGCGCTTTCGCCGACCGCGCTTTCTCTCCGCATCACTGTTGCCGTCTTCGCTTCCTGTAAATAGGGAAGTCGTCGACCCTGTCAAATCCGATAAGTCCTCTTCCATGAGGATATCGTACCTACCGGTACTGAGCACACTCTCCAGTTCTCCCCTTTCCAGCATCACCCTGAGCTCTCTCTCCGATGTTAACTCCCTCCTAGACTCACTCCTCTCTCCCTTCTTCCCCCCCTTCTGGCCTTTCTTGTCCCCCCCAGAATACGTGGGACTGACCGCCCCCGGCTTACCCGGTGCGACGGCAGAGGATTCTCCACCCGATGAACGGGTGGTACCTCCCTGGGGTATTCCTTTTTTGAGATCAGCCATTTTCATCGTTATTCCTTTTTTACCCGGGTCTGGTCCCGCACACAAAACGGAAGAAAGAAAACGAAGAAACAAAACAAAATTACAGAAAAGAACAAAGGATAGAAAAGAATAGACAAATAAACAACTAAAAGAAACAAAATAAAACGAAGACAAAAGAAAAGAAGACAAAACTAGAAGACACTAACCTAACTATATACAAATAAATAACTTAACCTAACTATTTACACTATTTACAGAATTGGACGAGCGCCGAATACGACACCCGCCCCCTAACCTACTCGCCGGACTATCGGCCGACATAGTAGCAGTATCCCGAAGGAACGTCTACTATCCCGCCCAGGGCGTACCAGAACCAAACCATTGCTCGGCCACCGTTCCCCGCGGACGTATCCACGAGGATGGGGAAGCCTCCCAATGGCAGGCCCATACTTGGAGGTTGCCCGACTCACGCCCCTCCGCCCCGGAACCTAACCTAACCTAACCTAACCTAACCTAACCTAACCTTTTTTTTTTTTTTTTTTAACGAGGGGAAAGGTTTCAATACCGAAACGTCCGCCTTTATGAAGGGGAGCGGACGAATACTGTGGGACTGGACGAATCCGACCCACCAAAACCCCTCGGTGTTCCTCCAAAAACCACGAAAGACGCCTTCGTGCGGGTTCGCATTTGCATTCGACCGCACTCCGGCCGCGGGTCTCCAGTGAAGGAGCCGCCGAAGTTGGGCGCGGGGACCACTCCACGCCCACACTCCACGGATCACTCGCCTCCTGGGAACTTCGGATGCCCCTACATCTTCCGCTCCGAGTGTCCAAGTTGGGGCTTCGGGTGAAAATACACCTTCCGCCCCCCACGCAAAGGCCGCGATCGCCGCTGCGTTGCGCTAAAAGCGCACCGCAGCCGCGACCGCGTATAGCCTTCCCGCCGGACGGAAGCGGTCCTGAAGGCACCGCTCCGCCCGGTGCCCCGACGGGTCGGGGCGACACACGCATACTTACCTTCGGCGACGTACTCCCTGCGCCGTCAGCAGTCTGCCCACCAAGCCGCACCAAAGCGCAGCCCGGGGATGTCCTCCGCAGATAGGACTCCCGATCTTAACATGTTAAAATCGGGAGCTGCCTACTCGTGAATACTTACCCAGATTCGCGATGCGCCTCCGGGACCGTATCCTCCATAAGCACTACCGCGCCACACGGTTAAACCGTAGGCGACGGTAGTGTTGCCTCCCCGAGTGTTGCCCAGCGTCCGAAGACGCCTAGCAACGATCCTCCCGCTGTCTTCTCACGCCGCGTCGACTCCGTCGTCTGCGGGCGCTCCTCGCCCGGACGACGTCCTCCTCGTCGACAGCCGCGCCGACCGCCAGAGGTTTTTTATAGAGGTTGTCTCCTCGCAGCCCCGAGCGAACCCAGGGCCCCCGTTCTCACACTGGGCGGACGACCACTGTCATCACACCCAGTGCAAGTTTACGGTATGAAGATACACTCGCAGTCTTCGCCAGAGACAACTCCGTCGTCTACGGGCACTCCTGCCCGCAACTCCGTCCTCCTCATGACTCTGACTCCGACCGCGAGAGGTTTTTTATAGAGGTTGTCTCCTCGCAGCCCCGAGCGAACCCAGGGCCCCCGCTCCCACACTGGGCGGACGACCTCCTGTCATCACACCCAGTGCAAGTTTACGGTATGAAGGTACACTCGCAGTCTTGGCCAGAGATAACTCCGTCGTCTACGGGCACTCCTGCCCGCAACTCCGTCCTCCTCATCAATTCTGACGCCGACCGCGAGCGGTTTTTTATAGAGGTTGGCTCCTCGCAGCCCCGGGCGAACCCAGGGCCCCCGCTCTCACACTAGGTGGACGACCTCCTGTCATCATCACCCAGTGCAAGTTTGCGGTGTGAGTCAGTCCGGCTATGCGCAAAGCACCACCGGACCCGACCCGAATGCTTCGCTCACGGCCTGGACGGGTCCCGGTTGGGGTCAGGACCCATTGTCCTAGCCGCTCGCGTCGCCCTCTCGCCGAAATCGGCCTAGGTGGCACGCCACCATAATTGGACGGGCGCCGTTAAACAGCGCCCACCCCCTACTCGCCGGGCTACTGGCCGACATAGTAGCAGTATCCCGAAGGAACGTCTACTATCCCGCCCGGGGCGTACCAGAACCAAACCATTGCTCGGCCACCGTTCCCCGCGGACGTATCCACGAGGATGGGGAAGCCTCCCAATGGCAGTCTCATGCTCTACCGACTGAGCTAGCCGTGCTGCAACCTAACCTAACCTAACCTAACCTAACCTTTTTTTTTTTTTTTTTTTGACTTGGAGAAAATCCCTCATGGAGACCCGCCGGCCCCGGGGGAAGCCCGCGGGTACTGTGAGACTCCTACTCACTAAAAACTCCAAGATGTCCCTCACCCAACGCCTATGCCGGAGTCGCGGGATCGAAACCATTCAACCGCAACTCCGACGGCGGTGGCCCACTCTAGCAGCGGGCCCCATCTCTGCGGGTTCCCTAGCGGAACCCACTACTTCCCCTCCTCTTCCCTGGGGAAGGCGCGCGGGGACATGCGCGCGACTTCTTCGGGCCTTGTGTGGTGGGGTGGGACCGCCCCCGCGGTCATCACCCCGGCCCGGTAGCGATCGAGGAGCGACTAGTTGCCGCCCCTACCTCCCTGATCGCCAGAAGGGGGACTGGGCTCATGGCCCGTTTCCATCCCCTCCTCCTGTTCGCTCCTTCGGCCTGGGGCCTGGGTGGCTGGCCGTTTCGCCTTCTTGCTTTTGGGCGGGGTGCAAGATTTTGCACCCACCCAATGGTTCGCCGGACGACCCAGCGCGGCACAGATGACGCACCGCGGATCAGCTGTGCAGGTTGCCGCACGGTGGCCTTCTTCCCCACAACGGTAGCAAAGACCGCTGCGATCCTGGGGTTGTGAGCATTGATTGCTCACATGTCCTCCTTCCAGGCATCGGAAGCATCGCAGCGGCCTTTGCCGGAGGAGCTCCGTCCGCGCCGAGACCCACCCTATGCGAATGTGCTTCGCCGCGGTCGCCTTCTTAATGGCCGCCACGGGGCCGCGAACCCAGCAGGTCCCCATCCCGGAGGTATTGCGGCGGATGTCACCGACCCTTACCGCATCCGGCTGGCATTCCCCGATTTGGGCAACTGCCACCGCCACCTCCTCTGTCGTGGCAGAGTCGTCCAGGCCCATCACGCGCATTTCCGCGGTTTTGACGGGCCTGGCCACTTTTGCCATACTCTCCGGAATAAACTCCCGGAGCTTCGAAGCCAAGGCGTCGGCTTTTTCGCCGCTCTCTGCACCAGGGATCTCCAGAATTCTGGCTCCGGTGATGGCCTGGCGCAGTCGGAGCGCCTCTATACCGAGGGGGCGAAGGTCCACTCGGTTTTTCGCCTCCAACAGTATGTTGGCGTACGTCACACCCTCCCTCTCCGCAGCCGGGTCGATAGTTATTACCACCGCCGCAGAGCGGGGCGGTTTTAACTTAGACGGGGCTGGCGCGGTGGGCTTCGCCGGCTTTGATGTGCTCGGCTTAGCGCCATGGCGGCTCGTTGATGGTACGGCCTGTCCCTCCGTGACGTTGACCATCTTCCCCCGCTTACCCTTCACAACAGTGGCCCAAGAGGCTTCTGTTGGTTGGGATGGCTGTGTTGCCGGGGGGGCACGAGTCTCGACCGGTTGTGAGGCCGAGTGGGCTGCCTTCTTGGGCTTCCTCTTATTTCCGCCCTTAGCCTGAGGTGCTGGCCCCTGGGCGCTTGTCCTTGTGCCGCCCGCTAGAACCTGGGGGACTGAGCCCCGGCTTCCATCTTCCTGAGCGGGTGGGCGTCCTTCGGCCGAGACCTGGGGAGCTGGGAGGAGACGACCCTCGATACTCGCGAGTCGATCATCCATCATCTTCCCCATACGCTTGACCAGCCTCTCTTCCATGTTTTCGAGGACCCGGGGAGACCCCATGGGTGCCTCTGTCTCGTCCGGTATTTGTCCGCCAGCCGTGGCACGCGATCGGCCAACCTCCTCGCGGAGGGCTGCCATTTCGGCGTCAAGGCGGGCAAACTCTTGCCTATAGCTGGCGATCTTCGCCTTGCTGTCAGCCACCTCTTTTTCCAGACGGGAGTTTGCCGCACGTAAACGTGCGCACTCGACCGTATCGGATCGGGACTTCAGGGCTTCCGCTGCTCTGCAAATTGAGGCAACAGAGTCCTTGACGTCCCTAACGACAGTACCCTTCAAATTGGCCGACTTACGGATGGCATCTAAGACCCGACTGGCCTCCCTCTCGATTTGGCCCCCAAGCTCGTCAGCAGCCCGTGTTTCCTCGTTAAATGAGGGTTTGCGGGAAGCCGCACGTGCCAGGGGCTTCTTCCTGGACTTGGCCGGTTCCACCTCCGGCGTTGTTCTTTCGGCCTCTTGTTGGGCCGCGTCATCGTCCGTGTCTATTGCCGTTATCCGCTGGAGGCGGACTCTGGCTTCCTTTAGGCCTATGGGGGCCTCCTTCCTCGTCAATGTTGTTGATGCTGCCGCCACCGCGGCAGTCTTCTTTTTTGGCGGCATAGCCACCGGCTCTGAGAACTTGCCGTCCCCGTGAAATTGATACCCAAAGATTTTTCGGGTATCTCCGTCTGCTGCAGGGCTTTGGTCCACCTTTTTGGGGACCGGTGTTGAACGCCCACTCCAGTCTGACTCTGAGTCGCCATCCGTCCGACGCCTTTTCCTCCTCAATGATCTGCGGGGGCCATCGACTGACGACCTCCCGCCATCGTCCAACGACATGCAGGAGCTGGAGAGGTCAGACCCCAATTCCAATTCTCGCTCTGCCATTTCCAGTTCGCGCACTAGCACGCTGAACGCCGCCGCATCTTCCGCGTTCAAATCTCCTCTCCTTGTCAACTCCTCTACGTCCTTCACGGACACCTCCTTCTCTCCGTCCTTCACGGACTTCGTCGTCGCACCGTCCTTCTCGGACCTTTCGTCAAAGGTTTTTTTGTTACTGTCCATTTTTGTTCCCACGAGTGTGGGGGAAAGGTTGCACAGCCGGCGTTGCCCCCTGCTACCGACTGCGGCCTAATACTCTTTGGGTGCGGCTGGTGCCCAAAGGTTGGTGCCCTTGCGGCCGGAGTTACTCCTCCGACCCGGCCGCCCCGGGGAACACGCTAACTGAAACGAATTCCAGCAGCATGCTCCGCGGGACGACCTGTCCCTCGCCAGGCACCGAGCTTAAACAAGAGGTTTTTTATAGAGGTTGACTCCTCGCGGCCCCGGGCAATTAAGCCAAGAGCCCCCGCTCCCACACTGGGCCGATAGACGTGATCACCGACACCCAGTGCAAGTTTACGGTTTGAAGTCAGTTGCACCGAAGTGCTGTCCGGCTGCGCAGTTAAGCACCCACCGGACCTGACTTGCCAGTAGGCAAAGAAGAAACAAGGAGAAAAGAAAACAGAACAATAGGAAAGATTCGAAGAAAGAAAAGACAAAAGACGAAAACAGAAAAAGAGAAAAGATTAGCCTACTCCTACTCGCCGGACTATCGGCCGACATAGTAGCAGTATCCCGAAGGAACGTCTACTATCCCGCCCAGGGCGTACCAGAACCAAACCATTGCTCGGCCACCGTTCCCCGCGGACGTATCCACGAGGATGGGGAAGCCTCCCAATGGCAGGCCCATACTTGGAGGTTGCCCGACACACGCCCCAACCTAACCTAACCTAACCTAACCTAACCTTTTTTTTTTTTTTTTTAACGTGTGGAAAAATCTTCAAAAGACCGTCACCTCGCCGGAGGGATGGCGAGGTGGTGTGTGAGACTTGACTCACTAAAAACCACACGGTGTACCTACGAGCGCCTATGCCGGAGCCAGGGGATTCGCAAGTGCATTCTACCCCAGCTCCGACGGCGACGGCCCGCCCTGTAGATGTTGTAGGGCAGGCCCCATCTCGTTTAGTGGTTAGGGCGACCTATTTCGCCCTACTCCATTGTGGAGGCGTGTGGGTACACGCGCACACCTCCGGGGCCTTTGGATTGGGGGGACTGCCTCCCTCAAGGCAGTCACCCCGGCCCCAGTGGGGGATAGAGGGGGGCGGAGTTGGGTACGCCCCCACCTCTAGGCCTGGCTCTTCTGCGGCGGAGGGAAGCGGGACGAGCTGACTCCCGCTCCCTTTCCGCCGCCTCCTTCCGCGAGATAACTTCCTCGCAGAAGGAGCTCACCGCCAGCCACGATCTCTCGCTACTGATCATCCTCCGAACTAAATTCGGCAGCGAGAGATCGTCCCCCACTATTCGTGTGAGGACACGGCGCTCACTCTCGAACGCTGGACATTCGTCCAGCGTGTGTTGCGCCGTGTCCTCAACACCTCCGCACTCGTGGCAGCCGGTCGTCGGCTCCTTCCTCGCCACATGACACAGATACCGCCCGAAGCATCCGTGCCCGGACAGTATCTGCGTCATGCGGTACGTCAGTGGCCATCTCCTATTCATCCACCGTTTGAGGATGGGACGGACAGCCTCGACGGTCCTCAGGCCGGCCGATGGACTGGCCAGCCTTTCTCTCCACCTGATCCTGAGGATCCGCCGAAAGTCGGACCTCCGCGCTTCGATCTCATGACCAGCGGGTGCCTCCCCCATGGAACGTCGCTCCGCGCGCCAGTGGTACACTGACGCGTGGAGCTCCGCTACCAAGTCCCACGGAGGAGACCCCGCCAGCAGACCCGCCGCCTCCCCGGATATGGTGCGGTAGCCTCTAATGGCCCTGATGGCCATGGCCCTGTGTGGCCTGTTAAGACAGGCCACATTTTCCTACCTAGGGCCCCCACCCAGATGGGGGCCCCGTACAGGGCCATGGACCGCACCACACCGAGGTATAAGCGGCGGGAACCTTCTCCCGGGCCCCTCACATTTGGCAGCAGCCAGCTAAGTGCGCCGGCGGCTGCCATAAGGCGAGGGACCAGGTTCCGGAAATGAGCGCGGAAGCTCCAACGACTGTCCAGGTCAAGCCCCAAATACCTAATACAGGGCTTGACCCCCACCCTCTGGCCACTGACGACCAGCTGGGCATCCGGAGGTGGCGCGCGCCGAGGCCCATGAAAACATAGGACCTCGGTCTTCTCCAGCGCCACCTGGAGCCCAAGCCTCCTTATTCGGCCGACGACCAGCGCCACGCTTGCCGTGGCAAAGCGGGTAGCCTCCCGTAGGTCCCGCCCCCGGGCAGTGACCAAGGTGTCATCCGCGTAACACACGAGGTCAGTGCCCGTTAAAAGGGCGCCCCGCAGGTTCCAATCATACCCGATGTTCCACAGGATCGGGCCCAGAACCGATCCCTGTGGAACACCGCGTTGCATTTCCCTCGACACTACAACGCCGTTCCGCCCCGTGCAGAGCACAGACCTGTCTTCGAGATAGGCCCCGATCACGTCCCGAATGTAGGGAGGCGCGCGATGGTACTGCAGCGCCTCCCTAATAGTCGCAAAGGGCAGGGTGTTGAAGGCGTTCTTTATGTCCAACGAGACCGCCAACAACACCCCACCCTGGGACGTCGCCTCTTCCGAGAGGGAGCGCACACGCGAGATCGCGTCTATCGTCGAGCGCCCCTCTCGGAACCCGAACTGCTTCGGGCTGAGATCGGGACCTACCTGAGACAGGTGTTGGACGAGTCGGCCCGCCAAGATTCTCTCGAAGAGCTTGCCGATCTCGTCCAACAGCACTATGGGGCGGAACGCCGAGGGAACCACCGAACCTGCGGGGTGCTCCGCTTTGCGGAGCAGGACCACTCCACCCGCTTTCCACTGATTGGGAAACCGTCCCGACTCCAGACACGCATTGAACAAGCGCCGGAGTCGGTCCCCTAGGGTGTTTAGGGCCAAGGCCAGGACGCGGCCGTGGATGCCATCCGGACCCGGGGCGACATTCTTGCCCCGGAGTTTATCCACGGCCGCGGCGAACTCCTCCACGGTGATGGCAGGAACCGCAGCAGCGCTGACGCCGCTGGCCTCTCCATCACTGCCACGCGGCATCATCGGAGGAGGTGTGAAGGGAGGCTGTCTCGGGAACAGCTCCTCCAACACCTCCTCCAACTGCTGCGGCTGGAGACCCTCTGCCACGGGGGGCGCCCAGGGGCGTAATTTGCCCCTGACGAACCTATAAGGACGCCCCCATGGATCCCTGTCCAGGGTCTCCAGGAGTTCTTCCCTGGCTGTCTCCTTGGCCCTGCTGATGGACAGCTGCAGAGCTTTCTTCCTCTCTTTGTACTGCTCGTACAGCTGTGCTTCCTCGTCGGCGTCGCGGCCCCGCCTGAGTCGGCGGTGCCTGGTGTACCGGCGGCGGGCGGCGGAGCACTCCTCCCTCAACGCCGCTATCTCCTCCGACCACCAGTACACCTGACGCCTAGGAGGTCGAGGGCCGGCTCGGGGCATCGCCGCGTCGCAGATGTGCGACAGAGCCTCGCCGAACCAGCCCACCTCTGCGTCGACCTCCACAGGCCCCTCCGGTATGGGAACCCAGGCCTGGACGATGGAAGCCTCCATCAGCACGTCTTTATTCAGACGTTTCAACACCCATCTGGGGAGTTGTGGGACATTCCTCTCCTGGCGACCGGGGTGCGGAGCTACGGGTGAGGGGAGAACGTCTATCCGGATATACCGATGATCGGATAGAGTCTCCACCTCATCCAACACCTGCCAGCTCCGCACCCTCTGTGCGATCGCTGGACTGCAGAGGGATACGTCGACATGCGACTCCCCCTGCTGTCTCACGCACGTGGCGGCCGACCCTCGGTTCAACACCACCAGGCCGGCCGCGGCCGCCCAGTCTTCCAGGACCCTGCCTCGAGAGTCGGTGATGGGGGAGCCCCATGCCGTGGATTTGGCATTGAAGTCCCCCATCACCATCATTGGACGGGCCGAGTATAGCTCAAGAGCGGCCCCCAGCCCGTCCATGAACTGCTCGAACTCGGCGAGAGTCCTGTTCGGAGAGAAGTATGTCCCGACAACGACGGTTTCCCCCCAACTCACACCTATGTACCCCGCTCCGCCGAATAGGCGGCTGACGAGCGGGGTTGCGGGATTGCCCGCACCGACAATGGCCACCAGGCCAGAGGGGTCGCCGAACCAATGGTCACTACGTGGGACACGATATGGTTCGGCGACCACTGCAAGGTCAACTCCCCACTGCACCGCGCTCTGCAGAAGCAGATCTTGGGCGCGCGCGCAGTGGTTGAGATTCCCCTGCAGGAGGCGATGGACTGCCATTATTGACCGGTGTCCATCACCTCAGCCTCTCCCCGGCGGCCATTGCCGCGGGCCGACGACAGTGCGGATCCCTTCTTTTTGTTGCGGGACTGGGGGCACTTTTTGGCCCCCACCCGGTGGTCAGCTGGGCGACCTGCCGCTGCGCAAACCACGCAGTGTGGGGCCGCCGAACATCCGGCCGCTTTGTGGCCGGGAACCCCACACCGGTAGCACAAGCCACTCCGGTCCTCCTCGTGCGAGCACCTGGCCAGCACGTGCCCGCTTTCGAGGCACCGGAAGCACCGGAGTGGCTTCTGCCGCAGCAGTTCCACAGCGGCTGAGACCCAGCCGATCCGGATCCGCCCTGCCGTCGTCACCTTCTTGACCGCGGCCAATGGGGCCCGCACCCAGCAGGTGCCCAGGCCCGACGCGCCGCGCCGAATCTCCCCGACGTTGACGGCGTCCGCCGTGCACTCGCCGTGCTGTGCCACGGCGGCCGCCACCTCTTCCCGGTCGGTACCGTCATCCAGGCCCATGACCCTCATCTCTGCGGTCTTGGTGGGCCTGGCGATGCGGACCGTACCTTCCGGGAAGACGTCCCGGAACTTCGACGCGAGCGCGTCGGCCTGGTCTCCCGTCTGGGACCCTGGGATCTCCAGGATCCGGGCCCCAGTAGCCGCGGTCTTGAAGCGCAGGCTTCCTATCCCCAAAGAGGCGAGGTCGATCTTATCCTTCGCCTCCTTGAGGACCTTCGAGTAGGTCATACCCGCAGCCTCCGCCTCCGGGCAGAGCGACACGACTACGGCCGCCGAGCGCGGTGCGCGCAGTTTGGATGGCGACGGCGGGGCCGGTTTGCCCTTCTTCCCCTGAGAGGGAGCCCCAGAGCTCCTCTGAGTACTTTGGGTACTCTGGGTCTGCCTCTCAGGGACGCTGCGGTTTTTGCCGCCCCGTCTCACCACTGTATTCCAGCCATCCTGCGCGCGCCCTGCGCCCGACGGCCCCGGCTGTTGGCTGCCGGATGTTTGCCGGCTAGCGGGTTGACCACCCAAAGGTGGGAAGTCTGCGCCTTGTGCCCCGCGCAGATGGGGGCATCCCTAAACCCCGGACCCCCCGCGCCAGGGATGCGGGACAAAACCTCGTACCGCCCATCGCTTTGTAGCGGCGGGCGGTATTCAGGGCGGATTGTTGACGCCGGGGAGCTGATGCCCAGGGCAGCCTTGATTTCACGGATGCCCTTCTCAATTTGGGCACCGATACGGGCATCAATTAGCTCCCCGGTCGCCCTCATGATATCCGCCCTGAAGGCCCCGACTTCGTCCGGCTCGGGGTCGGGCCAGGTGCCCTTACCCTCGGAGACCCCTGCGGCGCGCGGGAAGCAGCCAGAGGAGGTTGCGACCCCGAGTTCGCCGCGAGTTGCCGCATTTGGGCTTGGAGGGCCTGGAGCTGGCTTCGGAGCTCCTTGTTCTCCTTACGGAGCTCCTCCACCTGCGCCTCCAACATTCGCCGTTTGACGGCGCCCGCGGTGAACTCGCTGTTGATGGCGGCACTCCCGTCCAGTTCCTCCGCCATCAACATCACGGAGCTGATGCTCTCCTTCAGCTGCCTCTGGTCGGTCCCCGTTAAGTTTCCGCACCTGTGCACCGTGTCCAGGGCAGCCCCGAGCTTTCTCTGGGCCTCCGCCCTGAAGACGGCCACAGGCTGCGAGTCGTCCTTTTGGGGGACCTTCCCCTTTGCCGCAGGAACCTCCGAGGGTCGGACGAACACCCCGTCGTCCCTCCGTTTTTCCTGTCGCCGGGACTTCGGCGACGTTGCCGGACTCTCTGTGGCCCGGCCCACGGGCACCACCAGGACTACCCCGTTCCCGGACGACGGGCAGGGGATTTTGGACGGCTTGCCCGCCGCCCCGGAAGGGCCCGGTCCATCCACGTGCGGCCGCTTCGGAACGGCCGCTTTCGCCAGCCCGTCCTCGCTCGACACAAGGCAGCCGGACAAATCGTCCTCCACCAGCATCGAGCGCGTCGAGCGCGTGGAGCGCGTCGACGACGCCGAAGAGGGACGAGATGTCCGCGACCTTGCTCGCGAGACGGGCCGCGACCTCGCCGCCGACCGCACCGTGTCGGCGTCCGCCAATGTGACGGAGTCCGTCATGGACCAAAAGTCCAGGTCCCGGGGTAGGGACAGGTACTCCTCGTCCCCCCCCGGCGGGGGACGGGAAAAGAAGGGGGCTGGTAGTACCAGCCAACTCCCTTAAGTCGTCGGCAGCAGTAACACGCCCAACCTAAGTCGGGCGGGTAATACGGAGGCTAGCGCCTCCACAGGCTGCTCCAGGGCTTCCCCTGGAGCAGGCACAGCAAACAGGAGTTGCCCCCTGTCGCTCCCGGTGAGTCCACCAAAATCCACCTCAGCGCAACAACAAAACAAACAAAAACAACAAAACAAAGGAAACTTAACCTAACTAACCTAACCTAAGTATATGTACAAAACCTAACCTATTTAATTAAAAGAAAAAAGAAAGAATAAAAGAATCAACAAAAACAAACAGACACACTACTTTTTTTTTTTTTTTAACGTGTGGAAAATCTTCAAAAGACCGTCACCTCGCCGGAGGGATGGCGAGGTGGTGTGTGAGACTTGACTCACTAAAAACCACACGGTGTACCTACGAGCGCCTATGCCGGAGCCAGGGGATTCGCGAGTGCATTCTACCCCAGCTCCGACGGCGACGGCCCGCCCTGTAGATGTTGTAGGGCAGGCCCCATCTCGTTTTGTGGTTAGGGCGACCTATTTCGCCCTACTCCATTGTGGAGGCGTGTGGGTACACGCGCACACCTCCGGGGCCTTTGGATTGGGGGACTGCCTCCCTCAAGGCAGTCACCCCGGCCCCAGTGGGGGATAGAGGGGGGCGGAGTTGGGTACGCCCCCACCTCTAGGCCTGGCTCTTCTGCGGCGGAGGGAAGCGGGACGATAAGACTCCCGCTCCCTTTCCGCCGCCTCCTTCCGCGAGATAACTTCCTCGCAGAAGGAGCTCACCGCCAGCCACGATCTCTCGCTACTGATCATCCTCCGAACTAAATTCGGCAGCGAGAGATCGTCCCCCACTATTCGTGTGAGGACACGGCGCTCACTCTCGAACGCTGGACATTCGTCCAGCGTGTGTTGCGCCGTGTCCTCCACACCTCCGCACTCGTGGCAGCCGGTCGTCGGCTCCTTCCTCGCCACATGACACAGATACCGCCCGAAGCACCCGTGCCCGGACAGTATCTGTATCATGCGGTACGTCAGTGGCCATCTCCTATTCATCCATCTTTTGAGGATGGGACGGACAGCCTCGACGGTCCTCAGGCCGGCCGATGGACTGGCCAGCCTTTCTCTCCACCTGATCCTGAGGATCCGCCGAAAGTCGGACCTCCGCGCTTCGATCTCATGACCAGCGGGTGCCTCCCACATGGAACGTCGCTCCGCGCGCCAGTGGTACACTGACGCGTGGAGCTCCGCTACCAAGTCCCACGGAGGAGACCCCGCCAGCAGACCCGCCGCCTCCCCGGATATGGTGCGGTAGCCTCTAATGGCCCTGATGGCCATGGCCCTGTGTGGCCTGTTAAGACAGGCCACATTTTCCCGACCTAGGGCCCCCACCCAGATGGGGGCCCCGTACAGGGCCATGGACCGCACCACACCGAGGTATAAGCGGCGGGAACCTTCTCCCGGGCCCCTCACATTTGGCAGCAGCCAGCTAAGTGCGCCGGCGGCTGCCATAAGGCGAGGGACCAGGTTCCGGAAATGAGCGCGGAAGCTCCAACGACTGTCCAGGTCAAGCCCCAAATACCTAATACAGGGCTTGACCCCCACCCTCTGGCCACTGACGACCAGCTGGGCATCCGGAGGTGGCGCGCGCCGAGGCCCATGAAAACATAGGACCTCGGTCTTCTCCAGCGCCACCTGGAGCCCAAGCCTCCTTATTCGGCCGACGACCAGCGCCACGCTTGCCGTGGCAAAGCGGGTAGCCTCCCGTAGGTCCCGCCCCCGGGCAGTGACCAAGGTGTCATCCGCGTAACACACGAGGTCAGTGCCCGTTAAAAGGGCGCCCCGCAGGTTCCAATCATACCCGATGTTCCACAGGATCGGGCCCAGAACCGATCCCTGTGGAACACCGCGTTGCATTTCCCTCGACACTACAATGCCGTTCCGCCCCGTGCAGAGCACAGACCTGTCTTCGAGATAGGCCCCGATCACGTCCCGAATGTAGGGAGGCGCGCGATGGTACTGCAGCGCCTCCCTAATAGTCGCAAAGGGCAGGGTGTTGAAGGCGTTCTTTATGTCCAACGAGACCGCCAACAACACCCCACCCTGGGACGTCGCCTCTTCCGAGAGGGAGCGCACACGCGAGATCGCGTCTATCGTCGAGCGCCCCTCTCGGAACCCGAACTGCTTCGGGCTGAGAAACAGACACACTACTATACTATCGTAACCTAACTAACCTAACTAACTAACTAACCTAACCTAACTATATATGTACAAAACCTAACTAACCTAACAATTAAAGGAAAAGAAAGAAAAGAAAGAAAGAAAAATAAATATTGCGCTAGCGCCAAAAAGAAAACACCTCAAAACAATCAAAACAGTTCCCACAAGTCAACCTTTTTTTTTTTTTTTTTTTACGTCAGGAAAATCCATCATGGAGAACCATTCCCTTAGGGAGGAATGGATACTGCCGGACTCCTACCTGCTAAAAACCTGACGACTATTCCTCCTTGAATCATATCGCCCGGGCCATGGGAACGCAAAGCATTCGCCCAAGACCCCGGCATGGTACCCATCGAAGGGACCTCCATCTAGGCGTGCAGGGAATAGTGTCTGCACGCCACCGCCAGACCCTAAAACCTCCCCGGCGAGCTTCGGATTGCCCTAACAATCCTCCACCCTAGGGTCAATTTTGGAGTCGATGCACACCTGATTTTACTCAAGCGTCCATCGACTCCCCCCCCCCACCTGTGGCCCGCGCCGCGGCTCGGGCCTTAGGCGGGCGACACAAATTAGTGACGCCCACTCTATGGTCGGATTTCCGACCCGCCGCGGCACAGTACCGACAGTTCGGTGATGGCGCGGCGCACCGTGCGGCCTTATGGCCGGGCTCGCTGCAGCGGAAACAGATTCCGCTGCAGTCTTCCCCGGCGGTGCATCGGACGCCCACATGGCCTCCCACAAGTCAACCTTTTTTTTTTTTTTTTAACTTGGAGAAAATCCCTCATGGAGACCCGCCGGCCCCGGGGGAAGCCAGCGGGTACTGTGAGACTCCTACTCACTAAAAACTCCAAGATGTCCCTCACCCAACGCCATATGCCGGAGTCGCGGGATCAATTTATACTCGACCGCAACTCCGACGGCGGTGGCCCACTCTACAGCGGGCCCCATCTCTGCGGGTTCCCTTTGGAACCCACCACTTCCCCCGTCTTCCCTGGGGAAGGCGCGCGGGGACATGCGCGCGACTTCTTCGGGCCTAGTGTGATGGGGTGGGACCGCCCCCGCGGTCGTCACCCCGGCCCGGTAGCGATCTAGGGGCGGCTTGGGCCGCCCCTGCCTCCTTGATCGCTGGGAGGGGAGGTGTCCATCCCCTCCTCTGCTCCACTCCTACGGCCTGGGACCTGTGAGGCGGGCCGTTTCCCTCCCTTCCTTTTGGGCGGGGTGCACTTCTTGCTCCCCACCCAATGGTCCGCCGGCCGCCCCTGGGACGCACATACTGCGCATCTGGGGGCTGCGGCGCACGCTGCGACTTTGTGGCCCGCCTCTCCGCATCGGTAACAAAGCCCGCTGCGGTCTTCCTCCTGTGTGCATTGCGCCCTGACATGCCCACTTTGTAGGCATCGGAAGCACCGCAGCGGACGTTGCCGCAGCAGCTCCACCTTCGCGGACACCCATCCTAGCCGCATGTGACCCTCCGCCGTGACCTTTTTTACGGCCGCCATAGGGCCGCGGACCCAGCAAGACCCCAAGGCTTTGGGGCTGCTCCTTCTGATGGGCCCGACCTTGACGTCCCCGGCCACGCACTCGCCATCACGCGCAACGGCGGCGGCGACATCCTCCGGCGTAAGTGAGTCATCCAGGCCCATGACCCGCATTTCGGCGGTTTTTGAGGGCCTGGAGACCTTCGCCACATCCTCCGGGATAAGGGCCCGGAGTTTGGACGCGAGGGCGTCAGCCTTTTCCGCGCTGGAGGCGCCGGAGATCTCCAGAATCCGCCCCCCGGTTATTGCAGGCCGAAGCCGCATATCCTCTATGCCGAGGGGGCGGAGGTCGATCCTCTCCTTTGCCTCCGTCAGGACGTTGGCGTAGGTGACGCCCTCCTTTTCCGCCGCTTCCCCGATGGTTATGACCACCGCCGCTGAGCGGGGCAGTCGCAACTTCGAGGGGAGCGGCGGGGTCGCCTTCTTCTTGGGCGCCGGCTTCGCCTTCTCCTTTGCCGCCTGTGTGGCGGTGACCGTCTTCTGGCTTTCGGGGACCACAGTCAGTTTGCCCCGGTTTCCCCTCACTACCGTTGCCCACGAGGAGCAACCCGCCTCCGGTTGTGTTGATGGGGTAGCCGGAGGATTAACCGTCGGTGGTTGTCCCCCTTGCGCAGCCTTGGGCGCTTTCTTCCCCTTACCCTTGCCTTTCTTGGCCTGGGGAGCAGAACCCCGACCGCCCTCGTTCTGTGCGGCAGGCTGGGAAGCCACCTCGGCAGATGTGGGTGCCGGGGGTTGGGCCGTTGTTGTGGCCTGGACTTCTTCTGATGGGGAGGACTTGGCAATCATGGTCTTCACCTGCTCCATGAAGTTCCCCATCATAGACCCCATCATGGACCGAACGGTCCCTCCAACGTCCCGCATTATCTGCGCCCTGAAGGAACCCAAATTGGTTCCACTTTCCGCCTCCTGGGATGGAGCAGCCGGTGCAGCCGCTTTCGCAGCGCGGAGCTCGGCGACCTCCCTGCGCAGGTCCTCCACTTGTTTCTCCAGCCGGAGATTCCTTACTAAGAGGGGCGAGACCGAAGTTGGGAATAGATCACCCTCAAGGGTGGCCACCTCCTTCGTTATTCCCTCCAGTCTGTCCTTCAGGGCCTTGATGAAGGTGCCCTTGAGGTTCGCTGACCTCCGGATGATGTCCTCCATGTCCTCCGTATGTTCCAGGACGGCCAACCTAACCCTCCGGACCGCCTCCCCGGCTGCCGAGGTAGGAGGGTCCAGTAGGGCGACATCTTTCCTCCTTGCCGCCGTCTTCGGGGGGCCGGCTTTTGTTTTGCCAGCTGATGTTTTGCCCCCTTCGTAGAATTCGTATCTGAATTCGTCCAATCCGGTCTTTTTTGCGGGCACCTTCAGCTTCGTGCCGGTATTCCGGCTCTTAGCGTTGGACGTTCTACCGCTTGTCTCTGCCTCTGAAAGGCGTCTCTTACGCCCAGAGGGCGCAGGCTCTTCAAACTCCATCTCTTCCAGGTCTCTCAGGGTTGTGCATGAGCTCGACCGCGAAGACCCGCAGTCGATCCCCTGAACAACTCTGGATCGTGTCCTCCTCGGAATTGTGTCTCCATCGACACTGGAGACCTCCGACATCGACCAGTATTCCAGGTCCGCCGCACTAACCTGGCGACTGGTACCGGCCGTTGGGAGGCTCTCTGTACTCCACGACATATCCCCTGATTTTCTGGGTTCTCCGCGTTCCAGTATTACAGAGCATCTCCTAAGGAGAGCATCTGGTCTCACCACCTTCTTTCCACCGTCCTTCTCGGACCCCTTCTGAACTCCGTCCTTCGCGGACACTGCCATCTCACCGTCCTTCACGGACCCAACATCGGTTTTTTTGTTTTTAGCATCCATATTTGTTCCCACGAGTGTGGGGGAAAGGTTGCACAGCCGGCGTTGCCCCCTGCTACCGACTGCGGCCTAATACACTTTGGGTGCGGCTGGTGCCCAAAGGTTGGTGCCCTTGCGGCCGGAGTTACTCCTCCGACCCGGCCGCCCCGGGGAACACGCTAACTGAAAGGAATTCCCAGCAGCGTGCTCCGCGTGACGACCTGTCCCTCGCCAGGCACCGAGCTTAGACAAGAGGTTTTTTATAGAGGTTGACTCCTCGCGGCCCCGGGCAATTAAGCCAAGAGCCCCCGCTCCTACACTGGGCCGATAGACGTGATCACCGACACCCAATGCAAGTTTACGGTTTGAAGCCAGTTGCGCCGAAGTGCTGTCCGGCTGCGCAGTTAAGCACCCACCGGACCTGACTTGCCAGTAGACAAAGAAGAAAAACGAAAAGAAAACAGAAAGAGAGAAAAGAAAAAGACAAAGAAAAGAAAAGACGAAGACAGACAAAGTAGAAGAGAAAGATTTGCCTACTCCTACTCGCCGGACTATCGGCCGACATAGTAGCAGTATCCCGAAGGAACGTCTACTATCCCGCCCAGGGCGTACCAGAACCAAACCATTGCTCGGCCACCGTTCCCCGCGGACGTATCCACGAGGATGGGGAAGCCTCCCAATGGCAGGCCCATACTTGGAGGTTGCCCGACACACGCCCCCCCACAAGTCAACCTTTTTTTTTTTTTTTTTTTTTTCATCAGGAAAATCCGTCATGGAGACCCATTCGCCATAGGGGGCGAATGGGTACTGCCGGACTCCTACCGGCTAAAAACCTGATGGTATACCTCTCAGCCCTTGGCGGACGAGGACGCGGGAACAGACATTCTTCCGCTTCCCCGCCCTGGGCTCGGATGGACACTCCCGGAAGGCGCCGCGGGGTATACGCCGGGCGCCTCCGCTCGGGCCACTGACCTTCATGGAGCTTTGGATGGCCCTACCCATCCGCCGCTCTGTGGCCCAGGTTGGATTGGATGGACCTACGTGTCCATCCTCTCCCCTCCACTTCCGCTGGCCGGCGCGGGTGCGCGGGCCTTAGGAGCGCGGCATTGCTTGCCGCTGCCTATCCGGTGGTCGGCGTCGCGACCAGCCGTCGCGCAATACCGACAATGCGGCTTTGGCGCGACGCACGACGCGGCCTTGTGACCGGCCTGTCCGCAGCGGAAGCACATGCCGCCGCAGTCCTCTCTCGCGGTGCACCGCTGTCCCACATGCCCCGTGAGAAGGCAGCGGTAGCACCGCAGTGGCCTCGGGTCTAAGGAAAACACCCGCGCCATCGTCCACCCGATTTTGACCCTGCCGGCATCGACGAGGGCCTTTGCAGCTGCCACTGGGCAGCGCACCCATAAGGTGCCCACACCTGAGGAAGTGCGACGGATTTCCCCCGACTTAACGGTTTCTACCGTGCACTTCCCCTCCCGCGCGACCGCGGCAACAACTTCGGCCACTGTGGCCGAGTCGTCCAGGTCCCCGATCCGTAGTTCGGCCGATTTCGTCGGCCTGGAGACCCGGACAGACCCTTCTGGCAGGATGGAAGCCAGCTTGTCGGCCAGCAAATCTGCTTTCTCACCGGAGTCGCCTGGCACCTCAAGGATGCGCGCTCCGGTGATGGCCGCCTTGAATCTCAGGTCGGTGATCCCGAGTTCCGCGAGGGAGATCTTATCTTTCGCCTCGCGGAGCACCGACCCGTATGTTGTCCCCCTTTGTTCGGCTTCCGGCTGGATTGTCAGAACAATCGCCGAAGAACGCGGGGGGCGCAGCCTTCTCTTTTTCGGCTTGGCCGATTCTTTGTCGCCTGTGTGGGGGCCGCCTGAGCGGCCGGCGCCTTTGTCGATGTCGCCGCAGAGCCCTGTTTGCCCCGCCGCACTACCGTCGACCACCCCTCCTTTGTTGTACTAGTCGACGGCTGCTGGGAGGAGCCAGTGCTCGTACTGGCGACCGGAGCTGGATGTTCCGTGACCTCCTTTTTCTTGTTTGCCGCGGCCCTAGCTGCTAGAGTTTTGGGCGGCGGCGGCACAGTCTTTTGGACGTCCTGCTTGGGAGGCGTCTTCTTCTTCTCCTTTTTCTTCCCTTTTTGGGGAAGTGCCTCCTCTAGTTTGGCAAATCGGGCGTTGAATATCTCACCGATTTGCCTCACTATGCGACTCTCCATGTCGTCACTCGGTGTCGGGGGCACCGGTGGGTCGCACGACGTCACCTCCATCTTTTCCTGGGCAGGCGGTGTGGATGCAGGAGCGGGCTCAGCGGAGTTTTGAGAAGCACTCCTTTGTGCCTTTCGCAGAGCCACATTACCCGCCAGTACCTTTTGCCTCAGGTCCACATTATCCTTGACGTAACGGTCAAGTTGCGCCTCAAGTTCGGCGTTTTCCTGCTTGAGCCGGGCGACTTCTGTCGGATCCGGCCCAGGTGTTACCCCCCTCTTTTTAAGTCCACGGAGTTCCGCAATCTCCTTGTCCATTTGCGCAAACTCAACGCGGAATCCCGCCATCATCTCTTTTAGGTCAAAGACCTCCTTCTCAAGGCGGGAGTTGGCTGCCCTAAGGCGCGCACACTCCGCCGTAGCAGACCTGCTCACTAGGACGTCCGAGGCCCGACGAATCGAGGCAACGGCGTCCTTAATCTCCTTTATCACACTACTCGTGAATACTTACCCAGCGCGATGCGCCTCCGGGACCGTATCCTCCATAAGCACTACCGCGCCACACGGTTAAACCGTAGGCGCCGGTAGTGTTGCCTCCTCGAGTGTTGCCCAGCGTCCGAAGACGCCTAGCAACGATCCTCCCGCTGTCTTCTCACGCCGCGTCGACTCCGTCGTCTGCGGGCGCTCTCGCCCGGACGACGTCCTCCTCGTCGACAGCCGCGCCGACCGCCAGAGGTTTTTTATAGAGGTTGTCTCCTCGCAGCCCCGAGCGAACCCAGGGCCCCCGTTCTCACACTGGGCGGACGACCACTGTCATCACACCCAGTGCAAGTTTACGGTATGAAGATACACTCGCAGTCTTCGCCAGAGACAACTCCGTCGTCTACGGGCACTCCTGCCCGCAACTCCGTCCTCCTCATGACTCTGACTCCGACCGCGAGAGGTTTTTTATAGAGGTTGTCTCCTCGCAGCCCCGAGCGAACCCAGGGCCCCCGCTCCCACACTGGGCGGACGACCTCCTGTCATCACACCCAGTGCAAGTTTACGGTATGAAGGTACACTCGCAGTCTTGGCCAGAGATAACTCCGTCGTCTACGGGCACTCCTGCCCGCAACTCCGTCCTCCTCATCAACTCTGACGCCGACCGCGAGCGGTTTTTTATAGAGGTTGGCTCCTCGCAGCCCCGGGCGAACCCAGGGCCCCCGCTCTCACACTAGGTGGACGACCTCCTGTCATCAACACCCAGTGCAAGTTTGCGGTGTGAGTCAGTCCGGCTATGCGCAAAGCACCACCGGACCCGACCCGAATGCTTCGCTCACGGCCTGGACGGGTCCCGGTTGAGGTCAGGACCCATTGTCCTAGCCGCTCGCGTCGCCCTCTCGCCGAAATCGGCCTAGGTGGCACGCCACCATAATTGGACGGGCGCCGTTAAACAGCGCCCACCCCCTACTCGCCGGGCTACTGGCCGACATAGTAGCAGTATCCCGAAGGAACGTCTACTATCCCGCCCGGGGCGTACCAGAACCAAACCATTGCTCGGCCACCGTTCCCCGCGGACGTATCCACGAGGATGGGGAAGCCTCCCAATGGCAGGCCCATACTAGGAGGTTGCCCGACCACACGCCCCAACCTAACCTTTTTTTTTTTTTAACGTGTGGAAAAATCTTCAAAAGACCGTCACCCCGCCGGAGGGATGGCGAGGTGGTGTGTGGGTCTTGTACCCACTAAAAAACCACACGGTGTACCTACGAGCGCCTATGCCAGCCGGAGCCAGGGGATCGCGAGTGCATTCTACCCCAGCTCCGACGGCGACGGCCCGCCCTGTAGATGTTGTAGGGCAGGCCCCATCTCGTTTTGTGGTTAGGGCGACCTATTTCGCCCTACTCCATTGTGGAGGCGTGGCCCCAACCTAACCTAACCTAACCTAACCTAAACCCTGTCACACATAATATCACAATGCCCACGCTTTGGAGCCAAAAGGACGGACTTGGAAATAGAGCTAGGTATAAAAATAAAAGAAAACAACTATAATGAAATAATCACAAATAGAAATTATAGAGGAAAATTTTTAGAGTTCACAAAAACAGTAATAAAAATAGTAACAAAAACACACAGCAATAGATAATATATCGAGGTGTATAATGATTATACAACCATTAGATATATAAGAAATAAGTAGCAATAAGGATAGAATAAGAATAGTAGTAATAAAGAATAAGAATGTAAAATAGAAATAAAAGATAGTGATGTAAGCAATAATATTAAGAAAACCCTAGTATGTATAATCCCAAAACATAACATATATGTACCCCTAGGAATTAAGTTAGTTATGCGTCTAAGAAAAACTGTAAAAAACCTGGAAATTAATATCCGGGCCTAAGTGTACTTATTTGGACTATCCCCCTAGCATAAGACCCTAGCTAGACGACGGCCCACCCTGTTGTAAACAGCGGTGGGGAGGTAGGCCAAATAGGAAAAAAAAAAAAAAAAAAAAAAAAAAAAAAAAAAAAAAAAAAAAAAAAAAACCTAACCTAACCTAACCTAACCGGAGGTTAGTAATGTTGTTTCTTATTCATATCATACTATCCAAATGAAAGTTTATCGCCTTCTACATTTGTTGTTGCGCCATCTGTTGTCGGATAGGAAAGATTTGTACAGTAAGTTCAACCCATACGCCATCTACTGAACGATAGTTTACTGTGTGGCGTACTTTTAAGTGATAAGTTGTGTATGTGACTCTCTACTTTTAAGATGGATTGTTCCTTCCGCCGGGTACATTTTCCATAAAATAAATAGAGAGAGTTATCCGCTAGTACTACTACTACTGACGCTTCTTACTACTTTCATCTCTAACGAGTTGTTGAAGGGGGGGGGGGGTTCTCAGGGCCAAATACGGGCTGCACTTGACAGTAGTATTATGGTACTTAAGTAGTTGGTGGGGTGAGTCACGCCGTGAGATGGATTGGAGTAGAGCTTATCCAATCAGCTTCGGAAAGTCGTCGTGCTGCCTTATTGGTAGGTGCTAAGGGCCACATGCAAGTGTGGCGAGTACTACGGGATGTTGGGCGACATCCTTACCACTTTCACTTTCAGCGCGCTCAAGAGTTGACGGCCGCCCACGTGTTACTTTCTGCGACTGGTGGCGATATCAACTGACTTTGACTCCAAAGTGCTATGGACCGATTAGACGTCATTCACAAGGGCAGGAATGAGTACGTGCTTACCAAGCATAGTTGATAACGTACAAACCCGCATGCTTCAACTAACTCGTCAGTTCGCCATCAATGGCGTTTAAACGTCTGGGCTGGTATTATCTGACTGAATACTTTAGTTATATACTGCTATGGGGTAAAACTGACGATGTAAATAGTTTTTGTTTTTTTTTTTTTGTCAAGCTCGAACAGAGAGTAATGAGAACTTATTTAGAGGATAGGGTACAAACTGTAGATATTGACGGTGTAAAATCTAAGGGAGCTAATATTAAGGTGGGCGTTCCACAAGGGTCACTCTAAGGCCCCTTTCTCATTTTAATCTACATAAATGACCTTCCCTTTATGGTAGAGAAAATTGCAGATAAAGTGTAAATAGTAATTTTTTTTTTTTAGGCAATTAACAGACGTGGCGACGGCTAAACTTGTATGTTTTAGTTATTTCCATAGCATAATGTCTTATGGCATACTGCTGTGGGGTAAAGCAGCCGATATAAATACTATATTTGTTTTACAAAAGAGAGCCATACGTTCTATTTATGGTATGGGTTCAAGAGAGTCATTAGTCGTCAGTGTTTTAAAGACTCAAATATCCTCACAGTTACTTCACAATACATTTATGAAAATATTATGTATACACGGAAGAACTTAGAGAGTTTACAAAAAAAAAAAAAATGTAATGACTATTCAAAAGTGCTTCAATGTAAGTTTATTTGAATAGTTAAAGGATTTTCTATATGCTTAGAAATATGAAAGCGTGGCGGTAATGGTAATTGTAAGTAGCTTTGACGTGGTGTAGTGGTTTGAGTAATTTTTTTTTTTTTTTTTTTTCTATTGGTCGATTGATTGATGCCGTCATCAACCACCACTGGTCGACGTCATAGGTTTGACGTCGACCATTGGTGGTTGAGGATGGCGCCTGTGGCTTTGACCATTATACTGCTCACAGCAGATTTGCTACTACTGTTTTAACAGTCATGCTCACTAAAATATCCAGATTTAATGAAAGTGAGCAAAATAATACATATATTTGAATCTGGTGACAAAGACAATATATCAAATTTTAGACCTATTTAAATTTTTTCTAGTATTTAATTACATTTTTGAAAATATATTACTTACACAAATGTTAGTTCATTTTAATATATACATGATTTATTTCATAAGCAGCAATTTGGATTTACGAGAGGACGGTCTACCACTGATGCAAGCATTAACTTAGTACGAAGTATTTTCGGTGCCTGAGAAGATTCACAGGATGGATTGTATTGTTTGCTGATGACACATCACTTATTTTCAAAGTGAAGAGAAATAGAAAGGATTTTAGTAATATAAATAATGCCCTTGATGATTCTTAACTGGTCTACATCAAATAATCTAGCGCTTAATTCAATTAAAACAAAATGTGTTAAATTCTCTTTACCAAATGTAACACAAGTAATGACAAATCTTAGTTTGAATGATCATGTTTTGGACTTTGTTGATGAGACTTCTTTGGTGTTGTAATAGATAATAAATTGCAGTGGGGACCACATATATTCACACGGGCCAAAAGACTAAGCTCGGCTGCTTTTGCTATCAGAAAAATTAGACAGTTAAGTGATACTGCAACAGCGAAGCTAGTGTATTTTAGTTACTTCCATAGCATAATCTCGTATGGTATTATATCGTAGGGCAGGGCGGCTGATGTAAAAAAAAAAAAAAAAAAAAAAAAAAAAAAAATTTTTTAGGGATAGGGATTTATCGTGATGAAATTGGAACATTCATGTTCATGTTACTTTTAAAGTTTTTTGGCCGAAGCTGATGTAAATACCGTATCATTTTGGTGGGTAAAACGGTTTCCACTAAACTTTCTTTTTTTTACTACGACCAGGATGAACATTTCCACTCGTACTTCCTTTCCGTCCACTCATTATGAAAAAAAAAAAAATAATTTGTAGCTGTTGCTCTCTTCGAAGTTCAACCAAGACTAAAATAACTTCGGTAAAATATTATAACAATAGAAATTTCTGTTTAAGTCTGTAGAAACGTGTCTAAACTTGTATAAACAAATATATTAATAAAAGGGAGGCCAGGTATAAAGCCGACGGTACACAATAGGCCCGGTCTCTAACTGCCAACTCACCGCTCCGAACCGCTCTTTCTTTTACCTGCTGTATCTTTAAAACGACTTCGAATTTTCTAAAATCGCTTTACTACCGTATTCTAGACATGTTAAGGGAGCAATTTATGAAAAAAAACAAATCGATTTTTTCAACCCATCACATAGGAAGACCCCCTTAAATAATGTAAATTAAATATGGTAATGTGTGCAAAACTGTGATTGGTACAGTTTATGCTGTAAATAATATAAATGACGTAGTGGAGTAACTTGAAACAGTCATGCTCGCTATAAAGTTCAAACTTGTGGCGGCGTGGTGGGCCGGGTCGATGTGCTCCCTCTAATATGGTTGAGTGCAATGATGGCTGGCTCATCCGTCATACTCGTGAACGGGTGTTGCTTGTGGGGACTGGTCTGTTCAGGTTGCGAACACTGATTAGATTTTTTTTTTTTTTATTATTAGCATGTGGTCACTCTATTCTCCCAAATTTGAATTTAAATGAAATAGTATTATTGTAAATATGTACAACATATTATATACGGCTGGTATTGTCAGTTTATTAGTATCTGTAATATACATCATCTCGACCAACAATATATATATATTATTTAAAATACCTTTTTCCTTTATTTGATTATTATCATCGTATACATAATTACAGTCCTTAAGAAACCTTAATCGTTAAAAGATAACTTTATTTTTCATTACATATTAAGTGAATGTGGGAAACCCTTTCTGAAGCCTGCCAGCTCTATCGATTGTTTTGCTTCTATCGTTGTACTTCTTCTTTTATTTATAATGGCCGAGAAAAGTTTGTAAAGACTCGGTAACAAGCTAATTGGTCTGTAGGAGCCGATATACTTTGGATTACTAAATTACCAAATAGTCGTATTAAAATAAATAAAACTACTCGAGTTGTTACTTCATTAAAAAATTTATTAGGCTGTGTCAAAACTGAGACAACATGTATTTAATTATAAATAACTTATATATATTTTAGAAACATAAATGTTATGTTATGCAATAACCTGCGTTTGGTCGTCATATAAATATTGAGAGGAGTACAGAGTACAGAGTACGGAACAGATCGCCGACTACAAACACTGTGTAAGCGGGCGTCGATGGAGGCGGACCACCTGCTGCGGTCACAACTCTTACACAGACAGACAGACACACAGACAGACAGGCATACAGACACACAGACACACAGACAGACAGAGACTAGACTACTAGACTCTCGCACGGAGCGCACCGCATTACACAATATCGCTAAACTTTGTTTTATACATATAAAAATAGATTACTTAATTAGTTTCTATTCTAAAAAAGAATTTATTCACTATTTATATAATATATTCATTACATAATCAATATAAATGCATAGTTTAAAGTTATGATATGAACCTACAGTCAGAGCACCATTATAATTTATATTAACAACACACGCGACACGTTGCACACACATACACACACACGCACGCACGTGTATGACGTGCGGCTGCACACCGCCGCCTGCACTGCGACCACTGCGACCAGTGCGACCGGTGCGACCGGTGCGACCGGTGCGACCGGTGCGACCGGTGCGACCAGTGCGACCGGTGCGATCACTACGACCAGTGCGACCGAACGATCACTGGACACAGGCGCAGACACCGCCCCGCGGCCCACGTTCGCACTCTTTACATTGTTCAGTCACAAATGAGATCCACGATCCAGTTCCACATTACAATTTCAGAAGTTTCAACAAATTACAGCTTTTCGACTTTTACTGTTGTAAGTCACCATAAATTAGTGGATTTGAAATTCCTATTATACATTGTAGGTACGTATCAGTGACAGTATTAAATATATTACAAACAATGCGTGAATTGGCCGAATAGCTGGCACAATACTACAAATAATAATAATATAAAAAAAAACAAAGTGAATTATTTTCTGAGATCAATGGAGTTTTTAATTATTTATCAGTATTTAGGTAACCAGTTATATATTGACATTATGTCAAATGTAATATTGGATCTCGGTGATCGTGTTTGGAACTAACTGAATCTGTCTCTAAATACAGGATACTGTCCGGAGTTCATTACACTGTCACTTTACAAATATATATACAGGAGACAGTAACCATGCAGTAGAAGCTCTTGAAACTGATACGTACCCACACGGCAACGTGACAGGGAGGGACATGTGTCGTGCTTAAATATATTTAAAAAAAAAAGGTACTTCAAATGACAGACGAAAGTACATTCACTGAAAAACGAAATGATCCAGAGAGAAAGTGATGTGTACGTACATTTGTTAGTGAGTGAAATGATTTTTGTGAACACTCGGGCCACATACATATATTTTAGATTTTATTGCATTGAGTAATTGTAATTGTAACTATTGCATTGCAGCGCCATATTTTCAGTACTTGTAATAAAAAAAAACATAAATAAAAATCAATACATATCTCGGTCATACATACAGTCGGCAAATTCACATAAATATATATGATTTTTCTTATAAAATTGCATCTATTACAATTACAGTATTTGAAGTACATTTTCAAACATCAAATTAGTACTTAAGAATAGACAGAAGGTTAGCATTTCCTGTACAATTAGAAAACTTTTTCGATTACCTAACTACCTATAGTAACATTACATTAAAAAAAAAAAAGTGTCACACGGGTGTAGAGCACGACGCGAGTGGTACACCCGTGTGGTCACCTACAGTACGTATAATACACTCAGCTAAGTGACATTTACATCGGTACTTATGTTTCGTTACTAGTCTATCGGGCACTATGTACTATTGTACGTACGCACAACGGACAGTAGCCGGTAGTCCAAATCGGAGTATACGTAAACATGGCAAGCGTCGGAGACGGGACGAGGCGCGCGCGGTACGTACTTATCTACAGGTATAAAAACAGTCAACGCAGCGGCGCGGGTCTACCTCGTCACGTGAAGGTAAAAAAAAAAAAAAATAATACACAGAGTGGTGGAGTACATAGTGATTCGTTCACGCCGGGAGCGACGCCAATCGGTCTTGCGATGAGATCGCCGGCCAGTGGCGGGCCGTGGCCGGGCGTGGCCGGGCGTGGCCGGGCGTGGCTGGCCGTGGCCGGGCGTGGCGGGTGGCGGCTAGTGTCCGCGCGCGCGGGGCGGCTCGCGGGCCGCGCGCCGGCGTCACACGTCGGTGTGCCGCGGCGGGGCGGGCGGGGCGGGCGGCGGCGGCCGTTCCTCTTCCTGCTCCTCCTCCTCCTCCTCTTCCTCCTCCGCCTCCGACTCCTCGATCTCGCACAGGTTCGTCGACAGGTCGCTGCACGAGCCCGCGTCCGCGCCGCCCAGCAGCGAGTTGCGCTCTTCTGCAGACGGAACCTCATATTAGTCTCTTAGAAGTCAATAATTGTATTGAATACTGCGATTAATTTTAAGTCGCATTCGATTTATAAAATATTTCATTACGTTATTACAAATATGTTAACAAATGTAAACATTAAAGTACCTCGCAATCATACTTTGATAGATGAAGTGTGTATTATTTTAACTTATTTATGAATTAATATATCAATACTGAATTGAAAAATATCGGTAGTACTTTTGTTTTGTTACTTATTATTTTTGAATACATTGCGATTATATATTGGATTGTTAAGATTAGTATTGAATGTATGATACATTTTATTTATCTTATATTCCTATGTAATCACAGACGTAGTATTAAAAAAAAAAAAGTGTGTATTTTACTGGAACGGAGTATTTTGTCGTTTTACTACTATTCAACATATGGAATATTGACCGAGCATGGTGATGAGGCTGGCGGCGTCCGGCTCGCGCAGGCCGCGCGCCCGCAGCGGCTCGCAGTCGGAGCCGGCCCGCGGCAGGTACTCGTCGGGGTGCAGCAGGTACGACGACGCTGCAACACGAGCGCGCACGTCACTAACACATAACACGACAGGGGTGGAGTGCGGGGGGCGCGGGGGCGCGGGGGCGCGGGGGCGCGGGGGCGCGGGGGCGGCGCCGTACGTACCGTCCGCGAGCCGCAGCGCGTCGCAGCTGCGGTCCAGGTCGAGGTCGTCGGGCGCCGAGTCGGTGTCGGCGGGGGGGCGGCGCGCGCGCGCGGGGCGCGGGGCCCGCGGGGAGCGCGGCGAGCGGGGCGAGCGCGGGGAGCGGGGCGAGGGCGGCGAGGGCGGGGAGGGCGCGGAGGAGGAGTCGGGCCGCTCGGAGCCGGGCACCTCGCTGATGCCGGGCAGCGCGCCGGCGCACCAGTCGGAGCAGTCCCAGTGGTAGCCGCCCACCAGGTGCGGCTCGCCCGCCGCGCGCCGCGCCCGCGGCTTGCACGCCTTCAGGTCTGCGCGTCGAATATACACAATATATCATCAACCTTATAATAAATATCGACATCATCATTATAAACATAATTATGAACGTCGTTGTCCTCATTATAATTAATCACTTATTTTTTTTTACTAAAATTACTACTATTATTAATAGGAATGGTAAAACGCTGTTTACCTAATAAAGTCGACAATACCGGCTTCTATACGTTGTTACCACGTCACATCATAAGAATGTTTACAGCATTGCAAAAGTTAAATCGCATGGGATATTTATTAAATTTGCGAGTAACAAATAATTTTTTTTAACTTATAACTTATAATTTTATTAGGTTTACCTGGTCGTTACTGAATATTTTCAATCACGATTAGGTAATACTCAATTAAGCAATAACGATAAAGAACAAATCAAACCATCGAAAAAAAAAACAGACAGCAGTGATCGCCGGAAACGGTACCGTTATATATTTTGTTGTCGACGAAGGTGTGGAGGTGCATCTGCTCGGACCAGGGCTTGCGGTCGTGCGCGGGCTCGATGTTGAGGTTGCGGCGGTAGTCGGGCGGCACGCCCTCGAGCTCGTCGCCGGCGGAGCCGTAGGAGCGCAGCGTGTCCACGTTGTTGAGCGGCGGCGGGTCGGCGCAGGAGGCGGGCCGCGCGCGGGCCACGGCCTCCAGGTTGGAGAGCTTGGAGCGCGCGGGCGGCGGCGCCGACAGCTTGCGGCGCGCGCGGGCGGCGGCGCGGGCGCGCGACCGGCGCCGCGCCCACAGCGGCAGCGCCGCGCCCAGCACCACCAGCGCCAGCAGCGCGCCGCCCAGCGCCGCCAGCGGCCAGCGCGCCGCCACCGCCCAGCGCCACGCCTCGCCCAGCGCGCGCGCGCCGCCCGCGCCGCCCGCCACCACCGCGTCCGAGTACAGCGGGTTGCCGCAGTTCATGCCTGCGACATTGTCTCGCGATGTAGTCACGGTACGTAGAGACGAAACGCTTAAATCAGTGTTTATTTTAATAGCCGAAATTTTTATCCCCGACTCCGCGTGGAATTAAATTATTTTTTATAAACGAAATTTTCAACATATAAATAACCTGGATTACTACTTATATATATTAACATTAGATATCTACGAGTGAAGGTCCCACCAAAATAGGTCTTGTCATTTCAGAAAGTAGCAAGAAGATATTTAGAATTTTAGACTACAGAATAGAAATATAGAATTAAATATATATCAGGGATGGGCACACTCACCCGTCTTGTCCGGAGGGCAGAGGCAGCGGAAGGAGCCCGGCTCGTTGAGGCAGGTGGCGCCGTTGAGGCAGGGCTCGCCGGCGCACTCGTCCACGTCATATTGGCAGCGCGGGCCGTAGTACCCGCGGCAGCGGCACGAGGGCCCCCACTCGCCCTCCTCGCAGGCGCCCCCGTGGAGGCAGGCCCCGGGCGCGCACCACCGGCCGCGCTCGCAGCGCGCGCCGCTCAGGCCGGCCGCGCACGTGCACGTGTAGCCCGCGCCGCCGCGCACCGCCGCGCACGCGCCCCCGTGCAGGCACGGCGCGGACGCGCACGGCTCCGCGTCCGCCTCGCAGCGCGCGCCCGAGAAGCGCGCGTGGCACTCGCACGCGAAGCCCTCGCCCTCCAGCAGCGGCGTCTCGCGGCACGTGCCGCCGTGCAGGCACGGGTACGACGCACACGCGGTGGGCGGCGCCAGCGGCGGGCACGTGGCCGCCGTGCGCACGCGCAGCCGCCGCGCCGGCCGCGCGCCCCCCGCAGCCCCCGCGCCCACCGCGTCGCCTTCCTCCAGCGGCAGCGGCGCGCCGGCCAGCCGCACATCCGCCATGCACCCCTCGAACCCGTACGACACCTGCGCGACCACCAGCTCCATTATACTCAAACTTCCGCTGACCGGTATCCCACCACATTACAGTTATTTTAGTTGCGTTGTGTAACTATATGTTATGTTAATAATTGCATTTAATAATGCCTAGTAAGATAAATCCAATATTGTCTACTAAGCACTGCCATGTCTAAACTGTGTCATTTTCAACCTTACATTTTCCTATTGTTATTTAGTATATAATTATTTTTATGTACATATTGTCAGTTTATTACCATCTGTAATATACATCGTCTCGACCAACAACATCGTATCATTTATCCGCAACAAAGCTCAATAAGCTCACCGCGTAATAAAAAAAAAAAAGTATAAGAACGGAGGGGTCACCTGTTCGGGTGCGAGCGCGTGCGCGTGTCTGAGCAGCGCGGCGCCGATGGTGAGGCGCGCGGGCTGCGCGTCCAGCACGGCGGCGGGCGGCGGGGCGTGCGCGTGCGCGCTGCGGCGGTCCAGCGTGAGGCGCACGGCCGCGCCGCGCCGCTCCAGCCGCGCCTCGTGCCACGCGCCGTCCGCCACGGGCGCGTCCGCGCGCACCAGCGTCGGGCCCGCGCCCAGCTCCATGCGGAACTGCAGCAACCCGTCCGCCACCTCCAGCACGGCGTAGTCCACGCGGCCCGCCACGTGCGCCAGCGTACCGCGCGGCCTCTGCGTGCGGAACCGCAGCGACAGGGTCAGCTCGTCGTCCGGCGTGCGCGCGCCGTCCACCGCGCCGCGCTCCAGCCGGTACTGCAGGTACCCGTCGCCGGCGAAGTGCACCACCGGGGCGCGCGCGCCGCACTCCGCGCCCTCGCAGCAGCGCTCGCCGCAGTCGATGGCGGCCGCCGGCCGGTCGCAGCGCTCGCCGCCGAAGCCCTCGCCGCAAGCGCACTCGCCGACGAGCCGGTGCGGCGGCGCCACGAGCGCGAACACGTCGGTGGCGATCACGCGCCCGCCGCCGGCGCGTACTCGCACCCGCTCGGCGCACGCGCCGTGCACGCACCCGCCGCACGCGACCCGCACCAGCTCCTCGACCACGAGCCGGGCGCGCTCCTCCAGTCGCTCGATGTGAGCGTGCAGTCGACGGCGCAGGGCGTCCGCAGGCAGGAAGCCGCCGCCGCCGGCCGACGCGCGGACGCAGAACGCGACGTCGAGATCTTGCGCGATCTGTCGCTTTCGACGGTCCGAGTTCTGGCCGCCGATTCCCTCTCCGGACGGTTGTACGCTCACGATGACGACGTCGGTGATCTCGCAGTCGGTGGCCTCGGCGACGGCGCGCAGGAATCCCTTTCTATGGCTCAGAACGAAATCACGATCGGTGACCTCACGAAAACGGATCACTATAGATTGTGCGAGCATTTCGTCGGAAACGAGAACGACATTGACTTTGACGATTGTGAAACCATAGAATCTGCCGTCGTTTACGCTGATGTTCAGTCGATATTCTCCCACGTCCAGTCGTGGCGCTGCCCGCAGAGTGCCGTCGGAGGCGTCTATCGTGAAGAGATCGGTAGGAGGATACGTCGCGCCGTCGATCGGTTTTATCTCGTAGTTCAGCGTATCGTAGGCGTCTCGATCCGAAGCGATAACGCGGCCAATATTGCCACCGGGGAACTCGTCTAGATACGAGTTAACGACGATCTCGAGTGGCGTCACCACCGGCGGGTACTGAGACTCTTCGATCACTCGTATATATACCCAGGCGTCGGAGAACAACGGAGGTGTGCCGTTGTCGAACACTCGCACCTGTAGCGTATATCGATCTCTAATGCGATGGTTGAAACGGGTGGCCGAGCGCAAAACGCCGTCTTGTTCCAGTCGGAAAGCGCCGATTTCATTTCCAGATTGAAAGTCGAAAGTGAAAGGGGCGGCATTCGGAGGTGCATCGGCATCGGTGACCACGAATTTGAGAATAGTGTGCCCCAGTTGGCGATCTTCTTGAACCACCGCCGTATAGTTATTCTGTGAGAATAGAGGTGGGTTGTCGTTGGCGTCGACCACTTCCACGTTGACGAGGGCGCTGGATTCGAGAGCGGGCAGGCCTCGATCGCGGGCGCGCACCTCCAGCACGTAGGCCGGCGTGGACTCGCGGTCCAGGGGGGCGGCCACCGACAGGTAGCCGGTGTCGGGGTCGACGGCGAAGCGGCCGTCGCGGTCGCCGCGCACCACCGAGTACGTGACGCGGCCGTTGACCCCGGAGTCGGCGTCGTCGGCGATCACTTGCAGCACTCGCATCCCGACCGCGGCGTCCTCGCGCACCCGCGCGCCGTAGGACGACTGTGAGAACGTCGGCGGGTTGTCGTTGCCGTCCGTGACGGTGATGTTGAGCGTGGCCAGGTCGCTGAGCGGCGGGGAGCCGCCGTCTATGGCCTGCACGGTGAGCACGTACTCGCGGCGGCGCTCGTAGTCCAGCGGGCGCGCCACCGAGACCGCGCCGGAGGAGCGGTCGACGGCGAAGTCGTCGCGGCCGTCGCCGCCCACGATGGAGTAGTAGACGTCGGCGTTGACGCCGGCGTCCTGCGAGGTGGCGCGCACGCGGACCACCTCCGTGCCGGGCGCGTCCAGCTCGGGCACGGCGGCGCGGTACTGGTGGAACTCGAATTCGGGCGGGTTGTCGTTGACGTCGGCGACGGTGAGGCGCACGTGGGCGGCGGCGGCGCGCGGCGGGCGGCCGGCGTCCCGCGCCGCCACCACCAGCCGGTGCTCGGCGCGCGTCTCGCGGTCCAGCGGCGCGCGCAGCGTGATGATGCCGCTGTCGGCCGCGATGGCGAACGCGCCGCCGGGGTCCTCCGCGAACGAGTAGCGCACCAGACGGTTCTCGCCCAGGTCCGCGTCCGTCGCGTGCACCTGTCCCGACGTTCGCAATGTTACGATCCAAAACAAATATAATAGTGACAGCGACCGCTTCGTTTCGCTTTCTTTCATACCTTAGCCACCAGGGTGCCGATGTCGGCGTCCTCGGGCAGCGTGACGCTGTAGGTGTCGGCGGAGAACCGCGGGGAGTTGTCGTTGACGTCGTCGAGCGCCAGCTGCAGCTCGGAGCTGCACTCCCACTCGGGCCGCTCGCGGTCCTGCGCGTGCGCCACCAGCTTGTACGAGCTGACCGACTCCCGGTCCAACTCGGAGGCCACCGTCACCTCTCCGTTTTCCTTTATAAAACATTAGTATACATGGTTACGCATCTCGTCGAGTGGTTTAATGTACGTAACACGAGTTCTGCTTAACATGTGACATATGTCCGACCACACTACAGCACTGTTAGCACTAATTCATTATCTTTTGAATCAATTAATTTAATTGAGTATCGATTATTTATTTAATCATTATTAATTGGATTGATCACTAATTTAATCTCATAATAGCATATAAACTAACTGTATTCTGTAGCTGACATCGCATGTAATATATACAAAATGTCTTAGTCCCATTAAAAAAACAAAATGAAATAGAAACATTCATTTCTTTTTAAATGGGACTAATGTAATAAATCAGTTGGTTAAATATTGATTAAAGATTGATTTGTCACATTGATGTGGATAATGAAATCTATAGATATGTTTGTCGATTAGAATATACTCTAGCATCTACGTAATTGACAGCTATGTAACTTTCCATCCATTTCAATGTTCACAATGCCTATGACAGTACCCGTCTAGGACGACCATAACCGTGAAACCGTCGTTACTAGCAGCACTAGTGTAATTTATTTACCTTATTTATATCAAAATGATGTGCATAATCTCCGGTTAGATAGTATCTCAGTTGTCCGTCGCGCGGCTCATCGGCGTCTCCCGTGGCGAGCTGCATCACGCGCGTGCCGTTCGCCGCGTCCTCCGGCAGCCGCGCGTAGTAGCGGTGTCGGAGGCAGTACGGCGGGTTGTCTGAAACGGCGGCGGGAACGGTCAGAACGGTTCGACGACGGAGCGACCGCAAACGGGAGACGAGAACGGATCGGGCGCTCACCGTCGACGTCCAGCACGGCGACGGAGACGCGCGTGTAGGCGGTGAACTTGCCGTCGGTGGCGGCGACGGTGAGCCGGTAGTGCGGCTCGAGCTCGCGGTCGAGCGCGCGCGCCACGTACAGCTCGCCCGAGGCGCGCAGCTGGAAGCGCGCGCGCGGGTCGCCGTCGGCCACGAAGAAGGCGAGCGGCGCGGCGGCCGCGTCCGCGTCGCGCACGCCCAGCCGCGCCACCACCGTGCCCGCGCCCGCCGCCTCCGACACGCGCGCCGCGTACTCGCGCCGCCGGAACTCGGGCGGGCAGTCGTTGTAGTCCACCACGCGCACCACGAGCGTGCCGCGCGCCTCGCGCCGCGGACTGCCGCCGTCGGCCGCGCGCAGCGCCAGCCGGTGCTCGGCGCGCGCCTCGCGGTCCAGCGCCGCCGTCGTGGTCACCCAGCCCGTGTACGGGTCCACGGCGAACGGGCCCGCCGCCTCCGCCGCCTCCGCCGCGCCCTCCGCGCCCTCCTCGCTCTCCGCCGCCAGAGAGAACCGCACCTCGCCGTTCGACCCCGAGTCGGGGTCGTCCGCCATCACTGTGGCCCGAAACGACGTGGTCAGAGATAATTCGTGCGGGCCGAGTAATCGTGCGATACGGTCGATACACAGTAGTTCTTTAATAAAAATATTTATTTTTACTTATTTCGTTTAAATAAAAATATTAGATAATTTGTCGTAACTTGTCCAATAAAGTCAATTTTTCCATAAAAAGTATTTAGGAGTCAACCTTCTATAAGGATTATTATTAGGCAAATGGATTTTTGACATTTATAGTTTTAACAAAAGTTGATAATAGTCAATAATATCCTATATTGTAGTAATTGCTAGACATACCTCGCATTTACACCCCTTTTATTTAGTGCCTGCATACCTCTAATTATTCAGTTTGTTCATTTACTTTTTTCGTTACTCATTCACTTACAATGAAATATGAAATCATGTAATCCACTCAGCATATACTATTTAAACTATACATACCCTCTAAACTATGTATATAGTCTATTATATATGATATTGTATTAATTTAATTATATTCTCTGCACATTTGTCCGTAAATCACTTATTCGGGGTTCCACTGAAAATCAGCGTCGTGGCTTTTGTCGTGGCATAATGCTGAGATGGGCCCCTTACACACACATCAGTACAGTGACGCGGTGACGATGAGTAGTGGATGGGAAATGCATTTTACTTTATTATTATTATTTAGTATTGTTTTTTTTATTTATTATTATTATTTATTTGTTTGTTACTATGTTGTTCTTTTATTTATTTATTTTATTGTATATTTTATATTTTGTTTGTCTTATATAATAATTTATATGCAGCTTTCAGCATCGTTTTTTTTGTGTTGTGATGTGTGATGTAATAAATGTTATTCTATTTTATTCTATTCTGTTCTACATTTTTAAATGATGTTATTTTTATTTTCAACCTTTAATAATAAATCAATAAAAATATATCATAAGAAATAAAAGAGTGCGCGACGTACGCTGCAGCAGGCTGGTGTGCGGCGGCGCGTTCTCCGCGACGTGCACGACGTACGGCTGAGAATGGAACGACGGCGCGTGCTCGTTCACGTCCAGCACGTGCAGCCGCGTCTGCACCATCACGCCCGCCGCCGGGCTGCCCGCGCCCTCCGCGATTATGCCTGCGGGCAGACGACATGAATAACAACGGTACACTCGGGCGCGGTACAAAAAGATAAAAAAAGGTAGCTACCTATGACGTGCTCCTGCGCGTCCTCGCGGTCGAGCTGCCCGGCCAGCAGCAGGCGGCCGTCGGCGTCGATCTGGAACAGGTCGCGCGGCCAGCGGCCCGGCGCGAGCCGGAAGCGCGGCCGGTCGGCGGGCGGCGCGGCCGGGTCGCGCAGCTCGGCCAGCAGCGTGCCGGGCGGCCGGTCCTCGGGCAGGAACACGTCCGGCGGCGGCGCGCGCACGCTCGGCGCGCGCTCGCCCGCGCCCAGCACGAACACCGACACGGGCGCCTCCCCCGCCAGCCCGCCGCCGTCCCGCGCGCGCACCCACACCTGCACCGCGCGCGACGCTGCACGCAACACACGTTTGCACATTCGTGGAGAACTATTCTAGCGACGTTATATTTACTACCGATCTAAATACTATACACATAGATAAATTAATCCAAAGGGTAGTATGTATATTCTGTAATAAAAATACGCTAATGACAGTTTTTTTTCAGACTACTCTTACACTGTCGACCGGAGCCTTTACAAGTTCATATTTTTTAATTTTTTTAGAAACATAGACAACATCGATGGGCGATTATCACTACTCACCAAATTTAGAGGCGTCGCGCTTGAAAGAGAGCGCTCCGGTCTGCGGATCGATGTCGAAGAGGCCGGTCGTGTCCGACCGCACGTCGCCCTCGTACACGGAGTAGAGGATGCGGGCGTCGTCGCCGGCGTCCGGGTCGTGCGCCGTGAGCGTGAGGAAGGGCAGGCCCGGCGCGCGGTCGTGCGGCACGGCGGCGCGGTACTCGCGGTGCGGGAACGCGGGCGCGTTGTCGTTGACGTCGGCGACGCGCACGCGCACGGTGGTGTGCCGCAGCAGGCCGCCGCCGTCGCTGGCCGTGACCGGCACCTCCCACTCGGCGCGCGCCTCGCGGTCCAGCGGCACGCGCGTCGTCAGCGCGCCGCTCGTCGCGTCCAGCGCGAACGTCTCCCGCAGCCGCGCCGACGGGATCGAGTACGTCACCGCGCCGTACTCGCCGGCGTCGTCGTCGTACGCCTTCACCTGTGGGGCGGTAAATTCGAATTCTAATTCTAAAATCATTTATTCACGTAGGACGTTTTAGCCGCTTATGAACGTCAAGTTTTTACATTATAATTTTTTTCCCTACCGTCCAGTTCGGTATATAGATCCAATTGAAAAGAACTGGCAAGAAACTCAATTGAACTACTTTTTTTTTAAATCCATCCATATTTACAATGCATAGGTATTTATATAGGTGTCTATGTCTAACATTAAATGAAAAAGCGGAACATGAAACTATTGCCATGCACGCTCGTCATTCAGTTTTGGTAGTCGACTTAAACTTATTTAAATCTTCAGTGAGCATTTTATCGCAACGCGAGCGGAGCATATTGAAAGTTAATCGATCTAAAGGATTATTATGTTTTTTAAATTTTTTATGATAATTCGCTTTTTCTTTTAGACATTTAATTAATAAAAAGCTAAACCAAATTGGGTATTTATTTTTACTTTTTCTTGTCAACGGTGTGGGATTAGTAATTACGGGCATAATTAGGCTATAGAATATATCTACCATTACGTCCACATCACTGATTTGTTCCAAATGTGCAAACCAGTCTATTTTTGATATTTCTTCCCTAACAGTAGCATAATCTGTCTTATGAAAGTTATATGTTTTATGAAAGTTAAATTTTGGTCTTTTCGTTAACTTAATGTTTAGGGTAATATCCAGAGCGGGGTGATGAGGTGTCGCAAAACCTCAATCCCTTAGTGAACCAAGATAACTAAGGGATTGAGGTTTTGCGACACGTTTAGGCAGTTGCGAGTATTAGTAAAAACCAGATCCAGAATACGAGAATTCTGATTAAGGATGTTATTCATTTGTTGTAGATTATTAAAATCTGTTAGTAAAGTTTCAGCAGCAGACGGGGTTTATTTTAGAGCCTGTGTCGTAATTAATGGAATATTAGTGAAATAAGATTCGAATGTATCCGCGACCTCTGTGCCGGAATTTACCAATTTGTTATTAATATATAAAGCTATTTTGCTATTTTATAATAAATAGGGGATCGGATATGTAGCTTCGTTTTTCGTAATGTTACTTACCGTGGTGAGCAGCAGCGGCGGCGGGTGGTTCTCGGGCGCGCGCGCCTCGTGCACGAGGTGCGGGAAGCGCGGCGGCGAGCGGTTGGCGGGAGCGAGCGCGAGCTTGACGCGCGCGAAGGCGGCGTGCGCGCCGTCGGACACGGACACGTTGAGCGAGCGCGGCGCGGCGGCGGCGGCGGAGGCGGCCCAGGCGCGCGCGCTGCCCAGCGACAGCACGCCGGTGCGCGGGTGCACGGTGAAGGCGCGGTGCGCGGCGCCGGCGCCGGCCAGCGCGTACCGCAGCCGCGGCGCGTCGCCCGCGTCCGGGTCCCAGGCCGCCACGCGCGCCACCGCCGCGCCGCGCGCCGCCTCCACCGACACCAGCGCCGGCACCACGCCGCGCTCCATGCGCGGCGGGCTGTCGTTCACGTCCTCCACTGATACATTTTTAGTTAGTAAATAGATATTATTACTATTCTCTCTGTGTTCAAAATCTACCCTGTAACACCGTAAGCTCAGATTATTATATTAGAGTCCGTTAGTTTTCTGTTCCCGCGCCTTTGCCTCCCATCCCTTAACTAGTAACAAACGGACCGTACAGCGGCCTTGACGCGCGCACGCATTGTGTTGTGAATTAAAATAAATTAGAACTATGTTAACCTACTGTGAAGCTGGAAAGCTAGCGAAGATACCTTCGAGACTCTGAAGCCCAAGAAATCCGCAGAACCATAAAGGTAAATGACTGACGCTTCCCTAACATTTTGGTAGGAGAGTAGTTTCCCAAACACTCTGAAATACATCTTTTGACTAAATAAATGATTTGGATCGACTCGTTGCCATTTAATCAGTCCAGTTCCGGTATAGCGTTTGAAAATTGTATAACATTATTTAAGTATAATATTTAAATGTGATATAAGTTATATTTAATTGACGAATTATTGATTTGCGTAAGTTTTTTATCTTTTTCTACTATTTCTTATACAATAATGAGTTCATGATATAGCATAGTTGTTTGTTAACTTCTTAAATATGAATATACATCGTTTGTCTTATATAGTAGTTATACACATTGCAGAAACACGTACCTGTGATGAAAAGATGCGCCGTGGTGAGGAGCGGGGGGCGGCCGCCGTCGGTGGCGGTCACCAGCAGGTGGTACTCGGAGCGCGTCTCGCAGTCCAGCGGGGCCGCCACGCGCACCGCGCCAGTGGCCGGCTCCACCGCGAACGAGTCCGCGGCCTCGCCCCCCACGCCGCTCAGCGAGTACCTCACCTCGCCGTTCGAATCTGAAGCATGAGTCGGAGTCGAGTAACGGTTCGCGAGAAAGCGAGTGCGGGGTGCGGTGCCGGAGGGGAGCGTACCGGTGTCGTTGTCGGTGGCGACGAGCGCGAGCACGAGGTCCCCGACGGCGGCCGCCTCGGAGACGGCGGCGCGGTACACGTCGCGCTCGAACTCGGGCGCGCAGTCGTTGACGTCGAGCACGCGCAGCGTGACGGCGAGGTCCGCGTACGCGCCCGTCACGCCGTCCGTGGCGCGCACGGTCAGCGCGTGCGAGCGGGCCGCCTCGTAGTCGAGCGGCGCGCGGGACACCAGCACGCCTGACGATCACTCCGTGCTTAATATTACATTCGTTATAAGTAACCGAGATGCGTGCGGTGAAATGTAAAAGAACAGATCGGTGACGATGACGACCTTCGACAGCATCTAGATCGTTACTATAGTAATGTGATCCTGACACCATGCGAAAGCGTGATACCCGAATGTGTAGTTGTAGTTTAATTCGTTTACGAGATGCGTCAAGTTGCTAAGAATAAAAGTTGTTCTTATACATATACAAATGTTCACAATATTTAACTTTATGACCATTGGGTATTATGAAACTTCTGAAGTGGTTAGTAGCTAATATATTCGTAGTTTCTACGATTGATTTTATTGATGGAGTGGTGACGATCGCTTACATGCAATAGCACCACAAACATTACAATGCCTTCTAAGTTAACCTGTGATTTCACTACCATATATCATCTTTTAGTTCAGAACAATTACAGAGCAAACAGCTTAAACGAAACTAAAGCACACAGAGAATATTGCATAATGACCACTTCTAGTAAACATACAGGAAACAGATGCAGAAGACACGGCATGGACTTTAATCAATACGTTTACACAAAAAAAAGCTTTCTTGAAAAAGTTATATAATAACAAAGAAAAGTGACCATTGTTTCCTCATTGTAATAAACAAATACAGCTTGCGAGGCGGCGCCAGCCTGCCTAATGTTTCTTTACTTTACTAGCATATTATCGAAACTACCCTCTAATGCTATACATGCACAAGAAGTTTAATATGTTATAACAGTTCTCCGTGTGCATAACTAATGAAAATATTATTTCCATCTGGTCCCATTTTCTTGTTAATAAAAAAGCATAATAAAACATTACTACATAAAAGCATAACTACATGACGGCGTTGTAATTCACGGAGATGTTAATAATAATATTGTAGCATTAATAATGAAAGCGGATATCGTTAATGGTCGTTAATGATCGTGGCCACAACACAAAGAGGTCGGAGGAGGCGAGCGAGGCGGCACATGAGAGGCGAGATGTGGCACACGCACCGCAGTGCGGCGGCGCGGCGCTAGTGGACGACATACTCAAGTATCTCAATGTCAAATACTCACATGGACTATTGCCTCTTTCGGGTGCTGCGGGATAAAACCAACGTGTTTAGTGGCGCTCTACTTCATACATATACATATAGATATAATATTAATGTCACTCGTGCGACGTCATTTAGTAGCTCTACTACTGCACATTCACAAAACGCGACCGGGGCGCGTCTCTCCGCACACACCGCGACGTGTAACGTCGTCGACGACGAGGAGAGAGACGCGCCCCGGCGTCGGGCCCCGCCCGGCCCCCCTCCCCCGACCCCCGCATGCAGCGCCCGGCCCCCGCACTCACCGGCCTCGAAGTGAATCTCGAACAGCGAGGCGGCCGCGTCGTCCTCCACCAGCGTGTAGATGAGCTGCCGCGCCAGCGGGGACACGGCGCGCAGCGGCGGCGCGAGCGGCGCGCCCGGCGCGGTGTCCTCGCGCGCGGCCAGCGACACGTGCGCGCGCTCCCACGCCGGCGCCGCGCCGCCGCCCCACACGCGCACCGTCACCGCCGCCTCCGCGCCGCACGCCGGCACGCCTGCCACACGACGCAACCATTACCGAGTCCACCCCGGACGGATAATCGAATTAAAATGAATGCAAAGTTATTTATCTCTCGTGTGTCGTATTTTTCAACTGTCCTCTGATTGAACGAGTCTCCGCTCTCTCACCTCCGTCGAACGCGGCGATCACGAGCGTGTACAGCTGATTGTGCGCGTCGACGGTCTGCTTCAGTGTTATCTGCCCGGTCTGACGGTCCACTCGGAAGAGCTCACCGTGACCGCGCTTCATCTCGTACCGGACCTGTACACCGGATAGGTATTGAGGAATTTCAAGGAACAGAGTACGCGTGAACGTACGACAGAGCGACGGACACGCACCTCGCCGTTGTCGTTGGCGTCGGCGTCGACGGCGTGCACGCGCAGCACGTGCGTGCCGGGCTCGGCGCCGGCGGGCACGGCCGCCACGTAGGGCCGCTCCAGGAACACGGGGCAGTTGTCGTTGACGTCGGTGACGGCCACGTGCAGCCGCGCGCGCGCCACCCGCGGCCCGGCGCCGCGCGCCTGCACCGTCAGCTCGTACGCGGCGCGCCGCTCGCGGTCCAGCGGCAGCCCTGAGCTGCGCACCGCGCCCGACGTGCCGTGCACCTGCGCCGGACACGTCCACCTGTACTCATCTCGTAGCCGAGAACAGTTCTTCGATCGAAACGCGTGTTATGCAGCGAGTTATTTGTAACAACAAAATTTATATTGATATGGAGCCGACTGCGGTAGCTATTCGTACAGACACGCTAATGTAATAACGATATCTGAGGTCAATTCGCACACCGCCATCTAGACCCGAGTTAAGCCAGCTAAAGCTTGTGTTATGGATACTAGACGACTGATGTACATACATGAATATTTTTTTTATAAATAAATACGTCTTATACATATATAACACCCAGACCGACACAAATGATCATAAACGGTATACTATACTACTAGACCACCGAGGCGTCAAACAGATCCCCGTCGACCCGTTCACTCACTTCGAATCCTTCGACCGGGTTCAGTATGCTGAACTCGATGTGTTCGTTGAGAGCGGCGCCGAGCACGTTGAGCACGGCGATCGTGGCGGGCTTGGTGGAGTTCTCGACGACGGAGCCGTAGTAGTCGGACTTCTGGAAGGCGAGCCCCGAGTTGTCGAGCTCGCGCACGCGCACGTCGACGCGCGCCGTGGCCGAGTAGCGGCCGTCGGAGGCGCGCACGCGCAGCCGCAGCCGCGCGGCCAGCGCCGCCGGCCGCGCCACGCGCAGCGCGCCGTCCGCCGCCAGCGACAGCGCGCCCGCCTCGTCGCCCTCCAGCACGTCCAGCTTGAGCGCGCCGCCCGGCGGCAGGTCGGGGTCCGAGGCGGCCAGCCGCGCCACCACCACGCCCTCCGACGTCGGCAGCAGCACCGTCGCCTCGTACGAGGCCCGCTCGAACGCGGGCGGGCAGTCGTTCACGTCCGTCACGTCCACGGTCACCGTCGCCACGCTGTCCGAGGGCAGCCTGGGCGTGCCCGTGTCGACGACCTGCGGAGTCGATCGCGTCAAAGGACGGTAGGCTCTATGCGAATGAACGATTTGCGAATTCGATTCGATTCGAAAACTGACCCTGACGGTGAACCGGTGGGAGCGAGCGCGCTCGTAGTCGAGCGGCGCGGCGGTGTGCAGCGCGCCGGTGGTGGGGTCGACGCGGAACAGCGCGGCGGCGGCCGGCTCCAGGATCTCGTAGGCGCGCTGCTGGTGCGCGGCCGAGTCGGCGTCGTCGGCCTCCAGCACGAGCGGCGCGGCGCCCGCCTCGCTGTCCGCCGCCGCCACTAGCGCGCCCGCCGGCGCCGCCTCCGACACGCGGCCGCGGTAGGCGCCGCGCCGCAGTACGGGCGCGAACTCGTTGCGGTCCAGCACGTGCACCGCCACGGACAGCCGCGCCGCGCCGCCGCCCTGCGCACCGGACGGTCACGTTTTAGATCTTTACTTATTGTATCAATCACCGACATACGATACGGGAATACAAAATGCAACTACCTATTATGTTTACAGGTAACCGAACGATAAATCAAATCGTTATCGATGTAAACTAAAAAATTGTATCTAAGGCTAGTAAGATAAACCAAATATTGTCTACTAAGCTTGCACAAACCGTGTCACCCCACTTTACATTTTTGCCAGTGTTATATGTATCGTATTAACCGAGAACATCGTAAAATTAACCGCAACACTCACCATATTGTATGCGATGACAGTCAAATTGTAGAAATTCTTAGCTTCGTAGTCGAGCGGGGCTGCGGTGGTGAGTAGTCCCGCGGCGGGGTTGAGTCGGAACAGTCCCTCTCCGCCCTCGAGCGAGTACCACACGGTGGTGGCACTCCGCGCCTCCACGGTGGTCAGCGTGCTGCCTGCGGGCTCGTTTTCGTACACCTCGCAGACCACTTCGCCCGAAGAGAACCTGGAAACGGAGTAGAGGGATGCGGTGATCGATCGCGGCGGGGGACGAGGTGTTTGTGTTTATATTATTCATTTCTCTGGCGAGCTAGCAACAATTTTAATAAACTATCTAAAACAGTTAATATAGATCTATTTTTTAATAATATTAAATCAACGAGACACCAACTAAGTGAGCCCTTCTTTAAATAACAATTAATTATTATTGAAAATCATGTATATGTATATATTTCTATAAATTTACTATTTGTTACTGTACTCTTGTTAATTAATTTCATATTCTCTGTTAACTTTATAATGCCTTTATACGTAGTGATGTAAAACTTTTTAAGAATTAGTCTATTGTTATTAGTGAAAGCCTGTCAGTGGCTTACTGTGACATATATATTGACTTTATTTAAGATGTACTTGAATAGCCTTGGTTTTCCTTTAATAAATAAATAAAATAAATAAAAATTATTTTGTATCAGCATAACAAATGACGTTGTATTATTTCATGTATTTTTGTACTATGCATGGTAAAGATAATTATCAGATTTTATTTTTGTTTATATGATTGCATCAATATGAGCCGTAACTTCATTATCGTATTTTTATTTATCTAAATATATATAACTCAAAGGTGACTGACATAGTGATCTATCTACGCACAGCCCAAACTAGACGGATCGGGTTGAAATTTGGTATGCAGGTAGATGTTACGACGTAGGCATCCGTTAAGAAAGGATTTCGATTAATTCTACCCCCAGCCCCGGAGCGTCGTAACTTATAAAGCGTGAATGTGGTGCTCACTGCGGCGGCGCGTCGTCCGGCTCGACGACGAGCACGTGGAGCGGCAGCGTGGAGGCGCGGCGCGCGGGCGGCGGGCCGGCGGCGCGCACGTGGAGCGTGTACTCGCGCGGGCCGGCCGCCGGCAGCGCGCGCGACAGACGCACGTCGCCCAGCGCCGCGTCCACCGCGAACGCGCCCGCCGCGTCGCCGCCCGCCAGCGAGTACGCGACGCCCCCGCCCCCGCCCCCGCCCGCGTCCGCGTCCGCGGCCCGCAGCGCGGCCACCAGCGCGCCCGCCGGCGCCGTGCGCGCGAGCCGCACCTCGGCCAGCCGCCGGCCCCACTCGGGCGCGTGCTCGTCCTCGTCGCGCACGCGCACGGTGACGCGCGCGAACGCCCGCGACGCGCGCGGCGCCTGGTCGCGCACCCACACCGTCAGCTCGTGCACGGCCGCCGTCTCCCTGCGATATGCTTATTATTGCATGCCTTCTTTTCCTCAATATATTACGTAGTGTGTAAATACTACTCATTTCAGTATCGTAATGTATAGAGAAAAACATCAGATATTAAAATTAAATTAAATTTAAATTATTAACCGGGTCTTAACACGAATAATTTTATGGCAAATAAAGGTATCAGCGTCAGCTCGCGACCACGGCTAGTGCAACCTAGTCGAAACGTCGAGAGAGGTAAATACCTTTATTTGCCATAAAATTATTCGTGTTAAGACCCGGTTAATAATTTAAATGTAATTAAACACGAAACTTTAAAATTAACTAAATTAAATTTACAATTTTAAATAATCTTATTTACTGAGCAAAGCCTATTTATTACTCACAAAATGATTACTTGTACGACGAACATAGAGAGCATTAGTTATTCATACACAGGATTTTTATTTAATAGATAATTTAAAATAGACATTTATTTAAGTAAATAATGTAAATAATCTGGTTTTAAAAAAAGATTACAGAATATTTTTGTTTCAATTGAATTTGTACACTGAACTGGACGGTAAGAAAAAATTGTAATACTAATAATTTGACGTTCAGAACCGGCGAAAATATTCTACTTAAATAAATGATTTTAGAATTTGAATTTGATAGTTTGTATTTGTATTGACCCAAAATCGTAAATATGTAATGCTGAACATTCGTTTATAATAATAGCACACATATTTTTTTCTCGTTCTTGTCGTGACAAGTCCGCTTTCAGAACAAAGTATATATAGCGGCAAATATAATTTAGTATGGTGGTCATCGGGGTCGCACATAACCGTCGCTCACAGTTAGCAACACGTATACTACTTTTAAACGTGATGGAGTATAGAGTATATTTCTTGTGAGACCTGTCGAGCGGGTGCGCCAGCTCGAGCACGCCGGAGAGCTCGTGCAGCCGGAACAGCGCGGCGGAGGCGGGCGCGCGCGCCGCGTGCAGCCCGAACAGCAGCCGGCCCCGGCCCGCGGCCCGCAGCGCGGCCAGCGGCGCCTCCGTGCGGCCCGCACCCGCACCCGCACCCGCACCCGCACCCTCCGCCACCTCCACCGCGTACTCCTCGCGGGAGAACGACACGCCCTCCTCGTTCGCGTCGTTGATCACACTGATGTTCACCTGCGACCTCGATTCGTTGAGACCACATTCCAATAGTCTGATTTTTAATCCGGTAAATTCAAATTTTCAAGTAATATTACCACCTATAGCGAGATGGTGGTGTATCTGCGATACCGAATTATATAATCCGGAAATTTGAATTTAACATATTAGTTTTAAAGCTTTAACATATATAACAGTTTTTACACTACTGTGTGTTTTTACATTAGTGCCACAACCCTATGTAAAAATTCCAATAGCCTGGTAAAATCGGAAATGTTGAATTTGTCTCCGGAATTAAAACACAGACTATAGATTAAAACTGTAACGTGGCGATAGGGTTATCTGATATAAACTTATCAAATCCGCAACAATTTCAGGATAACGGTGTCGAATCGCGACCATAGTAAAAAGTACCTTGTTTTTTTTACTTTGAAACGATTTACATAAGAGGAAGTCGACGCGGGTCGTACTGAGTGAACGGATTTTGTTTGCGCTCCAGATACTTAAATGATTTTAAATATAAAAGTTAACTTTCACTATAAAAAATATATACGAACATAGTTTACTATCAAGAATTTAATATTTGTACGGACTGTATTGACTAAAGTGAAACTATATAGTGCTAAAGGACAAATTATGAAGTGACACAAATCGAGTACATTGCAAGTCGTTTTTCAATATACCCTCAATAGAGTGACGTTAACGATACTTATAACAATTACTGCCTGATTCTGCTGGATATTTTAACTAAATATTTATTGACAAAAGAAAAATAAATATGTCAAAGAAAAATAATAATATTACATGCGCCGGGTGTTTGGGAAATATTGAGAGCAGACGCTATTTGATTTGCAGCTCATGTAAATTACATTACGACCTAGATTGTGCCAACATACCAGAAGCTCGATTTTATAATACTATGACACAAAAACACAAAGACTTCTGGAAATGTGTCTCATGCAAATCAAAGATACCAAAAAAAGATAACACAAATACGCCGATCAGATCGGACACTGGTAATGTCACACAACGACGAGGTGGCGGTATATCCACACCAGAGAGCTCTCCTGCTTCTACACATGCAGAAGACACGGCAACAAGTAATGAAACACTACTTATAGAAATGCGACTTTTTAGAAAAGAAATGCAGGAGACGCGAGCACGGATCGAGGTATTTAATGAGACCATCAATAAGCTAAACTTAAGAATGGATATATGTGAAGACCGCATGGAAAAATTAATTGCACGTGTCGAAAAAATAGAGAATCGAGTTGATACTGATACAACAACACAAAGCAACACTACTCTGTCAGAATCTATTGAACAACTAAAGGCCGAACTAAACGAAAGAGATCAGGATCTTTTGCTTAATGATCTTCAGATCTCAGGTATACCAGAACAAAACAATGAAAATGTTACGCATGTTGTAATGAATGTAGCTGCTAAGCTAGGCGTACAATTAGCGGATCAAGATATTGTCAGTGCTATACGGATAGGAAGTTTATCTAAGCCTGATGAAAGTGACAAAAACCGACGACCCCGTCTTATGGTAGTGCGGCTAGCACGTCGCGTTTTACGTGATCAACTATTGCAAGCTGCACGGGTCAGACGAGGTGCTACTACAGAAGGTATGGACCTACCCGGACCACCACGAAAATTCTACATTAATGAAAGGTTGACACTAAAAAACAGGCAGTTATTTCAAAAGGCTCGAGAAATGGGTATTCGTAATAACTGGCGATATATTTGGACAGCAGCCGGTAAAATTTTTGTACGACAACGCCAAGGCAAGGATGAACCACGTTTTCGTCTAAGAACAGAGTCAGATCTCATTAGGGTTTTTGGATCAGAAGCGATTGGCTCGTAAATATTTGTTTTGTTTTCTTTTTATTTTCTTTCTTTTTGTTATTTATATGATAACAAGCTTTGATGTATTTTTCATTATTTGCCAATGTTTTACAGGTAGAAAAGTTATTGTATATACATGTAATGTAATATATATGTATTTGTCAATTATATACATTTTGATATCCAATAAAGTTCACAGTATATTTGCAACTAAACTTTTGAACATCTCGTATTGTGAGCCAGTAAAATCTAAACGTTGTATCAAATTCACGCTATTCAGGGCTTGTCTCAATTATACGATTAGGCTAGCTGAATATAAAAAATGATTTTTAATAAATCAATCAGTTTTAATGTAGGTCTTATAAATGCACGGTCATTAAACACTGGCCAGGACGAACTAGTAGCAGCAGTCGAGAATTACAGGCCTGATATTCTAGCCATCAACGAGACGTGGTTAAGAGATGATCAGGGAAAGCTAGCGCCGAAAATACCAGGTTACGTTTTTAAACATAAAGCGAGAAAAACAGGAATGAGAGGGGGAGGTGTCGGTTTTTATTATAGACAGGAACTACGAATTCGAGTCCTACAACATCCATCATCGGATTTAGAGCAAATGTGGTTAGAATTGCGTGTTGATGGAGCGGGTCGTTTAGCCATAGGAACAGTATATAGACCAGAATCAATTTCAGTAGATAGCGCTGTTGAGAATCTGTGTAACTCACTGGATATCTTTACTGGGTATAATTCTGTTTACATATTAACAGATTTTAATGTTAATATCAAGGACACCGCGACCTCATCCTCATCTGCGTTAACTACTTTTCTTTTCCAACGGAATCTTCACCAGCTCGTGACAGAACCAACAAGGGTAACTAATAATACTTCCACACTGATTGATCTCATAATTACTGATACACCGAATTTATGCCATGGAGTTGATGTTCTTCATAATCCGCAGCTTAGCGACCATGCCTTGATAATAGCCCGACTTAAAATAATAAAACCACACCAAACACCGAGATACATATATAAAAGATTTTTAGATAATATTAATATTAGTCAATTTAATACAGACCTTGACAGCCTGGACTGGGATAGTGTAAATACTGGTGATTCTTTAGATGAAAGAGTTAATCGATTCAATGATCTAATCAATGTTTTATTCGATGTTCATGCTCCGGTTAAAAAAATACGTATTAATAATAATAAGCCACACCCGTGGATTACCAACAACATTAGGATCATGATGAGACTACGTGACTCTGCACTACGTAGGGCACATATATCGAGCAAAGAAAGCCATTTGGATTACTATAGAGATCTTCGAAACTATACCAATGGAGCCCTGGACCATGAAAAAAAAGCTTATTTCACATTTTATATTAATAATAATAGGAACAAACCCAATCAGATGTGGCGTCATTTAAAGCAAATATCAAATATAGGTAATATGGATGAGTCGCCAATACCACAGCATCTGACGGATCCAGATCTAATTAATAATTTCTTCCTTGACATCCCGTGTAACCAAGATAATAATTTAAAAGCCAATTTCAAGGCAAGAAATATCGTAGACAATCAATTTAATATAAGAACATCTGATGAAAGTAATATTATGAAAATGATTTCCTCAATCCATACTAAAGCGTGTGGACATGATGGGATAACTATCGAAATGCTGAAAATGACATTGAAAGCTACGCTGCCAATTATTACAAACTTAATTAACGATTCAATCACATCCAATTACTTTCCACAACAATGGTCACTTGCTAAAGTAAAACCTATTCTAAAAAGATCAATTGTTAATGATTTAAAGGATTTACGACCGATCAGTCTTCTTCCAATTCTATCCAAAATTATAGAAAAGATTGTCTATGAACAGCTCTCGAGTTATTTAGAAGATAAACAATTGCTGCCGAAACTACAGTCAGGATTCCGGAGCGACCATGGGACGGCATCTGCTCCCTCTAAGGTCACTGATGACATACTCACAGCATCTGATGAGGGCAAAGCAAGTATACTGGTACTGTTAGACTTTTCACGCGCCTTTGACTGTATAAATCATCGGCTCCTTTTGGAAAAAATGGCGTATTATGGAGTGTCACCGGCAGCATGTAATTGGTTTGGGTCATTTCTGGGAGGTAGACGCCAGTACGTAGAATTACAGACAAGTGATGGCATAATAAAGAAATCTCAAATAAAGTCAGTCAACAAAGGTACGCCACAGGGCTCCATATTGAGTCCTCTCTTATTTATAGTGTACACGTCAGATCTCCCTGCTATTATCGGTCACTGTCGGTTGCATCTCTATGCCGATGATACTCAACTTTACTATTCCTTTTTGCCAGAACATCTCAGGCAAGCAGAAATTGACATAAATGAAGATCTTGATTCTCTCTTTAAATGGTCTGAAAACAACCAGCTTGTCGACCTATAGTTATCGCCAATTATAATTTTAAGATGTAGTTTAACTTAAAACTTTGGTAGTAAGTCTACAATCAAATTAGTAGTTTTTTAGAATTCAGGACACTAAGGTCTAATAACTGGACACGAGATGCAAAATTCCGGGATAATACCGGGTTTCTCGGACATCTGGCAGGCCTATGTGGTGATGGTGATGAAAAGCGGGACCTACCGGTGTGTAGATGGTGTTCGTGCCGTCCGTGATGGAGACGTTGAGTACGTAGTGCGACTGCCGCTCCCACAGCAGCCGGCGGGCCAGTATCAGGCTGCCGTCCTCGCGTCCTATGTAGAACTCTTGACGGTCGTCACCACCTGAAATATCACGTTTCATTATAGCGATAGTAATGATTATTTTAATTAGTTGTTTTTAATTGACCGAACGTAAGGTAAAGACCGATCACTTCACCTGACATAATTTCTGTATAAAAATAAGCAATTTTCGCGATTTCATTATCCGTTACTCTGTAAGGATGTATGTACTTAGTAAATAGGTAGTATATAAGCGTTGATTATAATAATAAATGAGGCAGTATACACTCAAACGTCGTGCCTATCATTCGCTTAACAAGCAGCACCTTTATACGGCGATCCTGGCATGGTTTTAGATTTCAAGAAGAATATATCTCGTGCGGTAACAGCAGCAAATAAAATACTTGTATTTGTTTAACAAGCACAACCCTTATAATGCGTCCGTTTAAGAGTTTACTTCTGAATGTGCCTGTTCATTGTTTGTACTTTTACTTTACTTATAGATAATTGAACGTTTGAAATTACATAACATAGTGGTATATTAGGGACGGTCGGATATCACATTAATAGTATCTATTTTTGACATAAATAAATTAGAGTGTAAGTATGGTAAGGAGTGCGGTCTCACCGACGACGTCGTAGTAGAGGCGGTCGCCGTCGGGGTCGTTGGCCTGCAGCACGGCCAGCAGGAACCCGGGCGCGTCCAGCTCGGCGGCGGTGAGGGGCGGCGCGGGCGCGGCGCGCGGCGCGCCCCCCCCGCCCGCCGCCGCGCCCCGCACCGCCGCCCGCGACACCGCGCACCGCGCCGCCGCGCCGCCGTCGCACGCGCGCACCTGCGCCGCGCCAACACATCACTAGCCATCGGACGCCGCTCCGATATAGTTCGGTGAAGCCGTGAAGGCCGGCTACGGCCAAGAGCGTCGGAACGGTGCCACAGTTCGACTCCTCGCACGATGCATATTATATACTTGCCGTACCCGTGACTTCGTCCGCGTAAAATTGTGACCACCCAATAAAAGCCAAATGAAAAAATTTCATCGTTTCATCTTCAAAAATCACGACACTTCCATACATAACTCTTTCAACCTCTTATAACTCTTTTTCTAAATATATATTGAATAAATAGGCTAAATATTAAACAACGTTGGGTAACATTTTTAAAAACTTTGTATGTCATATTTATTTATATTTAATAAACAGCCTCAAATATAAGTTTCAATCTTCTAGCTTCAAAAATGTCGATTCTTCCATACAATTTTTCATCCCCAATTTCAACCCCTCACAATCCTTTTTTCGCATTAAAAAGTAGCCTATGTCCTTTGTCAAGATCTAGACTATCTGTGTATACTGGTTCAGTAGTTTTTGCGTGAAAGCGAGACAGACAGAGGTACTTTCGCATTTATAATATTAGCGAGGAGCAAGGAAGTAAGGATTTAAAAAAAAGTATTAAAGTGACGTATGAATGTCGGGTTCGGGTAATGGTGTACTGACAACGAGCTCGTGCAGGTCCCCCGGCGCGAGTGCGAGCCCGGGCGCGGCCAGCAGGCGTCCGGTGCGGGCGTGCACCCGCAGCCGGCCGCGGGCGGCGCCGCGCGCGCGCGCACTGTACCGCACGGTGCCGTTCTCGCCCGCGTCCGCGTCCAGCGCCAGCACCTGCACGCCGCACGCGTATCGTTATGAAGATCCTTAACTTTTTTTGTTAATCTTATTTTGACATCACGTCGAGAGGGAGGGCGTGGTTACGCTCCATGATATGTACGGTACCATGATATGTACGGTACCATGATTATGGTCGTTATGCATTGACACCCCTCCCGGCTGATTCACTTGTGATGTCTTAGCTTACGCCGCGTACGCATGGTTTATATATGTTCATAATAAAAGTGATTGAATTCCTGAGCTCACTGTAACGGTTTGGGCCCACAGAAGAACGAGTATACTGATGTTGTGGTGAGTCATTCATATTTGACCGGCCAGTTCCTATATTAATATATAGTCTATCGAAGAAGCGTATACCGTAGCCATCGCCGCATCAACAATACTTCACGACGATTCCGTATACAACGACTAGCAATCCTGTTCCTAGAATTAAATGTAATATTTCAATCCACTCTTGAGACCCATGAGGGTCCGCAAACCAATGAGGTTTACGTCCCCACTAACATACATTTAAATTAATAAATGTCAAATCAGTCTACGTCCCGACTCCACGTCGAATGTACGCGTTAGTAATAAACCATGTAACAATTAGTTCACTTGTATACTCACTACCTAGACTATACAATAAACGATATTGTACCGACAACCGCACGTGCCTGCTTACTGTGCAATACACAATTACTGGCACATACAATTTCACCTCATAATGCATTTCATCTCATTACATTTCTTTTACCAATAAAATCAATGCTACTCGCATTCAATCGAGGGTGTTTTATTTAGTAAAAAACCCCTCATCAATAAATATTCAACTAATATCATTATCACGGAACTGTGAGCTTAAACACCCACATTCTTTGGTCCTTCGAGCCGAAATTATGTAGCGACACCTCATCATATAAATAACGCTACAGTGGTGAGGTGATCACTACCGCACTACAAAAAAATAATTTATCATTGTACAACACTATAATAGACCGAAATGTAACTGTTACAGGTCACTAACCGTCGCTAGGTAGGTGCCGGTGTAGTCGTCGTCGTCGAACGTGTCCCAGGCCAGCCGCGAGCCGGCGTCGTCGTCGTCGACGTCCGCGTCCACGTCGGCCTCGCTGTCCGCGTCCCACTCCGCGCTGGCGTCGTCGCCCTGCACACACACACACACACACACTCACACACACTATAAAGGGAACTATTCTTTTTTTTTTATAGAGTTTCTTGTCAGTTCTTGTCATCTTGAAATTATTCCAAACTGACAGGACTGATTGACTGACTGGTAGATTTGACATATCATAAGAATCTGTAATAGACATTCATGAATAGATATTTTTAATTTATAATTTTATATATACTAGCCTATGAATGTCTGAGACACCAGCGGTGATGGTGTGCGTTACCGACCCTAAATTATAATATTCACAAAAAGTTGTGAGACCTGCGGCAGGGCGAGGTCGGGTGTGTCGGGTGTGTCGGGCGTGGCGAGCGTGGCGGGCGGGACGGGCACGCGGAAGTCGTAGGAGCGCTGACTGAAGGCGGGCGCGTGGTCGTTGATGTCCAGCACATTCACCACGACGCGCGCCGTGGTGGCCAGCTCCCCGTCCGAGCACTGCACCTCCAGCGCGTGTGTGGCCGCCGTCTCGCGGTCCAGACTGCGGCCAGTCGTCACGATTTCACCTGCACACGTACATCGTCCACGGTCATACTCCGGCCGAGCCGGAGATTACTTTAACTTTATATTTACGTATCACCATAATCATCATCGCAGCCCAGAAGACGTCCACTGCTGGACATAGGCCTCCCCCAAAGATCTCCTCGACAATCGGTCCTGCGCTACTCTCATCCATCCATATTTACGTGTAATAAAATGTTATTATTTAAATTAAACGTGGTTGGAGGGCATATGATGAAATGCTCACAAAATAATACTGAAAATATAAATTATAGAGAGTCGTCAATATTATGTTAGGCGACCCGCGCTCGTGCCGGCGGCTGCGTGCTCGGGGCGGTACCTGTGTGGCGGTCGATGGAGAAGAGTCCGTCGGGGTTGCCGGCGACGATGGAGTAGGCGAGGGGCGACGGGCGCGGCGCGTCGTCCGCGTCGTGCTCGGGGCGGTACCTGTGTGCCGGTCGATGGAGAAGAGTCCGTCGGGGTTGCCGGCGACGATGGAGTAGGCGAGGGGCGCGGGGCGCGGCGCGTCGTCCGCGTCGTGCTCGGGGCGGTACCTGTGTGCCGGTCGATGGAGAAGAGTCCGTCGGGGTTGCCGGCGACGATGGAGTAGGCGAGGGGCGCGGGGCGCGGCGCGTCGTCCGCGTCGTGCTCGGGGCGGTACCTGTGTGCCGGTCGATGGAGAAGAGTCCGTCGGGGTTGCCGGCGACGATGGAGTAGGCGAGGGGCGCGGGGCGCGGCGCGTCGTCCGCGTCGTGCTCGGGGCGGTACCTGTGTGCCGGTCGATGGAGAAGAGTCCGTCGGGGTTGCCGGCGACGATGGAGTAGGCGAGGGGCGCGGGGCGCGGCGCGTCGTCCGCGTCGTGCTCGGGGCGGTACCTGTGTGCCGGTCGATGGAGAAGAGTCCGTCGGGGTTGCCGGCGACGATGGAGTAGGCGAGGGGCGCGGGGCGCGGCGCGTCGTCCGCGTCGTGCGCGCGCACGGTGAGCACGCGCGTGCCGGCGGGCGCGTGCTCGGGCAGCGCCGCGCTGTACGCCGCGCGCTCGGGCCACGGCACCATGTCGTTCACGTCCTCCACCTCGACGTACACCTGCACACACGCACCGCTGCATACGCACTCTCGCTCCCGTCACAACACCACACCACACGGCGTCTCGAGAGATACTTTTTTTTTTCGGGATTAATTGAAAGTCAGTATCGTAGCTGTAGTGACGGCATAATGTTGAGATGGGATCTTTACACATTTCGCAGGGACGCGGTGGCGATGTTGCACAATAATATGATATTATATTTTTCGTTGTAACTGCTGTTCATTGGGTTTGTATATTTACTGGTAAATCCTTTATTTGTTTGCTGTGAGTGTCGATATTGTTCTATCGTACTGTGTGTTGTATTAAATTAATCTAATACAATTTTTGTTAAATTCCACTACCATTAGCATGAGTGAGTACAAATTAGCATCGGTGATGACCGATGACGCTGTGTACAGTTAACACTAGGCTTCCAAGTTACTTATATCTCGTTCCGAAACGAAACACTAGTCGTACTATAGGTATGAACTCAATAAAGAGAAGAGAAGTATATGATCACCAATAGTGAAGGTGGTAACACTTTCAGTAGTGATGATCAAATAGTATTCAATAAAACATGTCCTTACCTGTATGCAGGAGTGGCGTGGAATCAAGCCGTGGTCCTGGGCGCAAACCGTCAACCAGTAGTGAGGCACCGTCTCTCGGTCCAATGGTGTCAGTGTGCGAATGATGCCTGCAATAAAAATTAACTATTTTAAATGTTAAAATTGACATGAAAAATGAATCACCGCCGGTAGAAGCTTCACGTTTGTGAAAAAATTAAGTGTATTTTTGATTGATGCTCAAGTATGATCATAGAGTGTTTGAACTTCCACAGGCGGTGGTCAGCTCCTCTTATCGAATGTGTCTATTTCCACAGGTGCTATTACTGCTTACAGTACTACTTGTGTGGTAAAACAACATACATCATGTTCGGTAACTAATACCATATTCGATGAAGTATTTATGCAATCATAAATATTTATATGATCAAATTACAATATAAATATTCGAACAAGATTGAATTGACAAATTTCAGTAAAGTGTCATTAAATGCTAATAAGATGTGTCGATCAATCGATAGTCATTGATAAAATATATGTATTATAAAGTATGAGTGATAATGGATCACTAGTAATAGGCTGCTTTTACATACATGTATGCTCTTTTACGTGCAATTCTGCATTCACGTAGGAAATAATGTGCATGTAAATGTAAATAAAGATAACGAGATAGTGAACACAAAATGTCCACGCGCGCGCTGGCTTTCCCGGGTTCGCTCTCCTAATCGCGCATAAGTAAGTAAGGAAGTCGTTTATTTGCATTATAGACAAGATAAGTAAACAATTAAGCCACAGTGATGATATCAGCGCATGCAAACTTTTATAACTACGCCTAAGAGAACGTGTCGTGTAAAGGTAGGTAGTGAGTGACCGCGGTGTCTGGCAGCGTACCGGTGTCGTCGATGGAGAAGTGCGCCATGCCGGAGCCGCCCACGAGGTAGTAGGCGAGGCGCGAGTCGCGGCCGGGCGGGTCGGCGTCGGCGGCGGCGGCCGTCACCACGACGGCGCCGCGCGCCGCGTCCTCGCGCACGGCGCCCGCCACCACCGCGTGGTCGGCGAACAGCGGCGCGTGCGCGTTCTCGTCCACGTCCACCACCTCCACGATCACCGTCGCCTCCGCCCACAGCGCCGGCCGCCCGCCGTCCGTCGCGCGCACAGTCACCCCGTACACCTGCACCACCACCTTATATACTTATGTTGTAGAGACGTGACGTGAAATAAATGTTCATTCATTCATCGTTATTGATCATTAATTTTTTAGTTAACGCGTTATCTAGTACTTAGGAATAATATAATATATGTAATCACCTGGCGCTCCTCGAAGTCCAGTCGTTTGGCGGTACGTAGAGTCCCCGATGTACTGTCCACTGTGAATACCGTTTCGTCGGAATCCGATAGAGAGTAAGCGATGACGCCGCCTGCGCCGAGGTCCGGATCGAACGCCTCGAGAACGGCGACCAAGGTGCCGACGGGCACGTCCTCGCGTATTCGTGCGCCGTATGCGCTCAGCCCGAAGTGGGGTGCGTTGTCGTTTACGTCGTCCACGGTGACGCGTACGAGAGCTTCGGCGAAGAGGCCGCCGCCGTCTGTCGCTCGAATTACGAGCTCATAGAGCGCTCGACGCTCTCGATCCAGCGGCGCGCACACAGATAACACTCCAGTGTCTCGTTCCACACAGAATTCGTTCTCTCCTTCACCGGTACTACTCAAGCTATAGCTGATGCGAGCGAAGTCGCCTATATCTCGATCGGTTGCGTTGGCACGGAATATCGAAGTGCCGTTGAGGGCATTTTCCGTGACTCTAAAACTGGCAAGAGTTTTTTCGAAACGCGGCTTATTGTCATTGACGTCCAGAACGGTGATGGGCAAAAGTCTTGATGCCGAACGTCTCGGAGAGCCTAAATCGTACACGGTTACATTCAAATAATATTCACTTTCGCGTTCACGATCTAAGTAACCGATCACTTGGAGATCGCCAGTGTCTGGAACGATACGAAAAGCAGAATCAGAATCGCCGCCGGATATGCCATATGTCAATAATCCATTGTAACCTAAATCTCGATCTTGCGCTCGTAACAGCACAAGAGAAGTACCGAGAGCAACTGACTCATTAACTTTTACTTCGACTGGGAAATCGATAAATTCTGGTGCATGTAGGTTTTCTCCGTATCGTGATGGTGCCAGTGGAAATTCATCAGTTAAATCTATAGGAGCATTACTTCGTTCTGCTGCTGCTAGAAGTTCAGTCAAGCTTCGAGCGACGCCTGTGTCTCGACATTCTAAAGGTGTAGATTCTCCACCACTGCCACCAACTAAATGCAATGTTAGAGATATTGGATCCGAAAAATGTGTGCCATCCGTAGCCGTTACATTAAGAACTTTTGTTTCAGCACGAACATCACCTAAATCACAAGATAAGCTCACCACTCCTGTGCCTGAATCTAAGGCGAAACAATTATCATCATTGCCCCCAGCAACGCGGTAAGATACAACATCGCCAGCATCAAAGTCGATTGCAGAGAGGGTAATAATTTCAAAACCTATCGACGTACGGCGAGATAAGTACCCCACACAATCTACGCGTTCAAATTGAGGTCTGTGGTCGTTTACATCTTTAAGCTGTACAGTCAGCCGCATTTCAGCTTGACGACGGTAAGGAAGTCCCCAGTCACTTGCGCGAATACGCAGAATATATTCTCGACGCATGCTTTCGTAATCTAGCAACCGTGTTGTACGAACCGCACCTGAAAAATGGTCCACTTCAAAGGGTACTGGCTGTAAATTTGCAATACTGTAAGATATGTAGGCATTTTCACCAGAATCAGCATCTCTAGCTACAACACGAGCCACTACTGTGCCACTTGCACCATTTTCTGGAATAGTCACTTCCATTTCGTTTTGTTCGAAAATAGGATCATTGTCGTTTGAATCTAAAACAGTAATTTTTACTTTTGCCGACGACTGTTTACGTGTACCAACATTACCCTGATCGATAGCAGAAACGGTGAGGGTGTAAAGAGCCTTCTCCTCGGCATCGAGTGGGACAGCAGTATAAAGTACACCAGTATCTGGATTTACTAAGAACTCGCCGCCTTCGTTTCCACCAACAATCTCTATATAAACACGAGCATTGTTACCTTCGTCGCGATCACTAACCTTAAGTCTAATCACTGGAGTATTTGGCGGTACAGTTTCAGCAATACTGGCTTCATACACTTCCCGACTGAAAACTGGTGCATTGTCATTAGCATCAGTCAACGTTACTGGTAATGTAAGATATGAGGAACGCGATGGGTGTCCAGCGTCGGTGGCACGAAGAGTTAAATTGTAACCACGCGGTGCACTTTCTCGATCGAGGAGTGCGTGCACGACGATATCAAATTCGCCGGCCTGTAGAGAAGGTCGCACTCGAAAGTGTCCATCGGGATCACCATCCACTATTTCGAGACTAGCTATTCGACCGTGCTCCCCCGAATCACGATCGCTCACTTCTACGATGGCATAGATCTCAGCAGTAGAATTTTCAACGAGTTCGGGTAATCGACGTACATGCAGTTCTGGAGCGTGCAAATTGACTTCCGCCACTCGTACAACGAGCGTGGCGCGGGCGGCGGGTGCGTCCTCACCTCGCGTGAGCAAAGAAGCGCGGTCGCGAGCCAGTACGGTTAACTCGTGGCGTTTGTTTTCAGCGGCAGACAGAGAGCGCGTGATAGTCACCACACCACTCGTCGGATGCACCGAAAACCTGTCAGAGGGATCGGCTAAACTATAGTAAATTTCTCCATTGAGACCGAGATCTGCATCTTCCGCCGTGACACGGGCGATGCTGGAATGTACGGGTGTGTCTTCCGGTACCGAAGCGTCATATTCGGTCGGATAGAAAAGCGGACTGAGATCGTTCTCATCGGCGACGGTGACATCCACGAGGGTGTCGGCTTCGAGTTGTCGATTCGGCGGTAAAATAACGGTGGCGTGTACTTCGAGACGATATAGATCACGGCGTTCTCGGTTCAGTACGTCGGCGTGACCGGCACGCGTGCGTATGGAGAGGAAACAGAAGTCCCCGACGATACGTTCTTCGGCCTTAAAAAACTTGTCCTTGTCGCCGTGTCGTATCCTGAACCGGCAGCGGGCGCCGGGCAGCGCCAGCCGCACGCCGAGCGGGTCGTCGGCGGGCGGCTGCAGCGCGTACGTGCGCGGCGGACTGTTCTCCGGGACGGTGACGTTGTAGAGCGCGTGCGCGAACAGCGCGCCGGCGGGGGGCGAGGGGGCGGCGGAGGCGGCGGAGGCGGCGGGGGGCGGGCCGGGCCCCGCGCGGGCGCACCACGCCACCGCCGCCAGCACCAGCCACGACTTCGCGCCCAGCATCTTCCGCTAAGTATTGTTCTGCAACGACAACCACACCACAATTGCAAATAGATTCCACGATTCATCTCTAGGATAGATTATAGAAGCAACTTTACCGTACTATTATTCTGTACGGGATATATATACATGCTCGTATATATATCGTAAACGATATAGATATATAGCCGTGTGTTCCAGTCATCATTAAAAAACAGCAAACGTATAAAAGACTACAATTAAAAGAATATTAGCGATGAAAAGTGGTATTTTGAAATGTCGACAATCATTTACAAAAAAATGATTAAAATAGTGCCAGAAACCACTTAAACAATCAAATCGAAATGCATTTTTTTTGTAAATATAAAACGATTCTAATTGTAACACTTTAGTACAGTGAAGAGGGAGTATCACCTCATAGAGTGGTGTCGGTGAGGGCCGTGTGGCCGGTGTGTGGTGCGGGCGGCGGCCGCCCGGGACCAGCTGCTGTCACCTTCCTCGCATGTCTGCAACACACAACAAATGTACATGTTACAAAACACTATTACGGTTATCTACACTAAAAATAATTAACAAAACATTTAGACATTTTTTTTTATTTAATTAATTTCTATGCCAAGCAAACAAATTTAATAATATATAAAACTTAAAATATACTTAAATATGTATTTTTATTTATTTTTCATCAGATAAGCTACAATTGGCAATATGTTTATTATTAAAATAATATAAATATTAATAGCCATTATTTATAGTTTAATACATATAAATAACTAGCTTTTGCTCGCGTTAATTTATCCCTTTAGGGGTAGAAATTATTGAAATCCTTTTTAGGGGATGCTACGTCATAGTAGCTTTATGCATGCAAAATCTCAGCCCGATCGTTTTAAAATTGATAAAGTTTCATACAAACTTTCATCCACTATTTTATCCTCTTGGGGGTAGAATTAATCAAAGTCCTTTCTTAGCGGATGCCTACGTCATAACATCTACCTGCATGCCAAATTTCAGCCCGATCCGTCCAGTGGTTTGGGCTATGCGTTGGTAGATCACTATGTCAGTCATCTTTGAGTTATATATATATATATATATATCCTTACTTCCTTACTAATATTATAAATGCGAAAGTAACTCTGTCCGTCTGTCTGTCTGATCCTAAGAAAGGACATAGGTTACTTTTTAATGTGAAAAAGGGTCGCAAGAGGATTGAAAGGGTAGATCCAAGGTTATATATGTAGATGTATCGTCATGTTTAAAGCTAGGAGCTTGAAATTTATTTTTTAGCCTATTGATTAAATATTTATTTTTATTTTTTATCATTTTTGAAGCTAAAACGATGAAACTTATTTTTTTTACTTATATTGTGTTAATTGAGTTAAATATTTTTTCATTATTTACGCGGACGAAGTCGCGGGTACAGCTAGTAATATATGTATTTAGATTGCTCGGTTGGGAAGCCTGTAAATGCAGTTCGGGCGCTACGAGGTGACATTTTGAAACCCTGCATTTTTATGTATTCGAAAATAGATAACTAAATAAGGATATTCAATTGGTTTGTGCTTCAGACTTCGGAGAGCAATGGTTCCTTCAGTTATTTACATCGTATTAGTCTAACAATGAACTTAACACCAGATGACGCGATACCGTCCCCACACCACCAGGAAACATGCCGCGGAAGTTTCAGAAAGGTCTCAATGTCAGCGATGTTAAATAGCAACTACGATAATTATGAAACTTCGTTGTTCCAGTCCGGCACAAGTTTGTTAATTGCAGACAAGTTATGCAATATTGCGATATTGGGCCAAATGTGGACGTGGTCTTATGTTAGGGCGCATGTTGAACGGGAACTTGGTCATACTCGTATAACGTGACTAATAGTGTTCAATTGAACTGAAAATACTATACACAGATGTGATGCCAGTGTCTGAGTATCTAGTGAAATATTTTTAATTTAGAATACAAGCCGAATGGAGAATACATTCTTTTGTGTCAAATAAAATCAAATTGTTGAAATATATAAATATCTTTATTCAGGTCTATTACAGACTCTTATGATATGTCAAATCCACCAGTAGTGTCCCATCAATGTATTATACGAGATCTATAATTTCTGGATTTTTAAGTTCTACTTACTGGCTGACTAGCTGTACACGCGACTTCGTCCGGACGAAGTCGCGTGTACAGCTAGTCAGTTTAAGTTTTTACTACATGCGTATGAATATAAATACATTACATACACCAAAATAACATTTTTTACAAAATGTATGTCTGTCTGTCTGTCTGTTTGTTCCGTCTAATCTCTGAAATGGCCGAACCGATTTTAACGGGACTTTTTTTGGCAGGTAGCTGATGTAATAAGGCTATGTAAGAGTAACTTAGGCTACTTTTATTTTACAAAAATTAAGTTAAATTCCACGCGGACAAAGTCGTGTGTACAGCTGGTTTATTCTATATCAACTCACAAGAGATAGAGTCATTAGTTCTCGGACGTATTGCATAGTAGGTACGGAAACGATGGCACGTTGATTTTGCATATTGATGGGCAAGCAACTCAAGACGGTTCCTGATGAGATTATGCCGACTAGATATATGCCGTTAACCTACATCAGCCGCGGACCGTGAGCCGGCCTGAACTAACTACGTTGGTTCCTGATGATGTGCTCCTACATGACTATGTATATTGATTTATCTTAATAGTGATTTATAATAATAATATCTCAGGACAATTCACACAGCGCCATCTAGTCCCATGCTATGCAGAGCTTGTGATACGGATACTAGACAACTGATATATATACAAGGATACATTTTTTTTTGTAAAATTAGACATATTTTGACTTTTGATTTACGATTTAACAGTTTTCCATGAGACAAGATCATACATTGTTCGACCTGGCAATTGGCTGTCTCTTGGTAATGTTTACAGTGTCCAAGAATATTTAAGTAAAACGTACATTTTCATATAATTTGCATGCCTATATGTTAAATGTTGATGATCAATCAATTTTATGTGACATCATATTTACTGTATTAATATTTCGCAAATAAATTCTTCTTATTCGATTCGCTCTTGTCAGAACGGTCGTGGTCGAAACTATCGGATATCGGATATGAAAAAATATTTGTAACCGTAACCGAAACCGAAATAAAAGATCCGGATAGGGGCGGAGCTTAATTGAGACACGTTATGTAAACATTTTATTAGCTGTTTGTAAAATACAATTTATACTTTTAAAATTCCGTAAAAAATAATATACGTAACCGAAATTATCCGAAACTAACGGATAATCCGAAATAATTTCATATCGGCATCAAATTCAAAATATCTTAATTCATGTAGGTCTATTACAGGCTCTTATGATATGTCAAATCTACCGTCAGTTCGGAATGATATCGAGATGAGAAGAACTCACAAGAAACTCAACTCGTATTTTTTTTTCAAATAATTTGGAAGAATAGAGTGACCTCCTGCATATGCTATCGCAAAGAACAAAAAATTTAATCAGTGTTCACAACCTGAACAGACCAGTCCCCACAAGCATCCGTATCCGTATCCGATATAATAATCATTCCTATATCCGAAATTTCATATCCATAACATCCTAGGTCATTATGTACCTAGTAGAGTTAGAGGCAGATGTCATCCGCCGTATAAATCTATCTCCATACCTCAGTCGTGTCAGTAGCCATAATTCTCTGAAATGGCTTAACCGAATTTTATGAATTGTTATGTCTACTCGGTAGGTCTGAGAATAGTTCTTTTATGTATGATAATGGAATGGTGCACTCGCCTACACTAACAGTTTACGCTGGCGGGGCACCAGTGGAGGATGATAAGATGAACATGAAACATGAGGTCAGGTCAGTTAGCCCATCGTGACAAATTCACCAAGAATTTATCACGATGGTTTCCAGAGGGCACCGCGGAGGTTAACCCGACATACATTGCTAGCAATAAGATCATCAGTCAGAGAATATGCAGGTGGTTAACTAGTTTTAATACCCTTAAGTGATAACGTATTTTTTTTGTATAAAATTATTTTATTGTGGCACAAAAAATACATACACTCCTCAATTTGTACCATTCTGCCACCAACCCCAATTTTTTAATAACGATCTAAATTTATGTAGCAAAATAACGATTGCCGGGTCAGCTAGTTGCTATAACTTCCTTGGTGAAGGTTATTTATGTTTACCAGCTCAGCCTCAAGTGTTTTGGAGACAAAATCAATATATGTACATACATTCCTGTCATCATGCGAGATAACAAGTTGCGACAGTGAGGGCCGCGGTAAGTAGCTAGTATGTTTGTCTTACTAATATTAAAAACGCGAAAGTTTGTGACTATGGATGAATGTTTGTTACTCTTTCACGCAAAAACTACTGAACGGATTTTGATAAAACTTTACAGTTTAGCTTATACATTAGAATAACATGCTATATTTCTATTGAAATTTATATATTGTAAGGCTATAAATTGACGCAGGTGAAACCGCGGGCTCAGCTATTAAAGTTGTAATAGGCTTAGCAATGATGAACGGCTGAGATAAAGCTGAGCTTAACAGGTTAGCAGACGTATTGTGGAGCTAACGGAGGATGCTGCGGACTTCATTTCAAATTTCATTAAGATTCGTTTAGTCGTAACAAACTTAAAGATTACTTTAATATCTCCTCCGCGTGTGCTAGACCGCTAGACCTCGGTGGTCTAGCGGTCTAGCACAAACGGTCTTTACGTCCGAGGGTCGCGGGTTTGATTCCTCGCACGGCACAAACAATTTATTCATGAGTATGATTGTTTGTATCGGTCTGGGTGTTTTCTATGTATAATATGTATGTATTTACGAAAAAAAATTGTCTATGTACTTGTATCAGTTGTCTAGTACCCGTAATACAAGCTTTAACTAGCTTAACTTGGATCTAGATGACGCTGTATGAATTGTCCTGAGATTATTATTATTATCATATTGTAAATTTACTGTATACTAGTGACCCGTCCGGGCTTCGCACGTATGCACAAATCTTTGAACCTCGGCTTGTTCTATACCATAATACTCATGTATTATTCATATAAACCTTTTCTTGATTACTATATCTATTGCTGAAAATAACATCAAAATCTGTTGTCTGATTTAAAAGACATAAGCTGACTCTGTTTTATATCATGTAGAGATGCATATGTAATTATAAATAAACAAATTTCTATATATATTGTTATTGTTGTCGAAGCGTATACAATATAATATATTTAGGTCATTTATAAACAGTTATCTGCTCAAGTATCGAGTCATGACACGAGAGATAAGCGGTCACAATGTGTAAATATAAACACGGAGACCGCGAGCCGGTCAAAGGAGTCTTTGTTGACGTGCCGACACCCGAAAGGATTATAAACGAGTTCAAGGCGACATCGCGACATAGAGACGGACGAACGGCAGCCAGCACCCGGAGACGACGCGACGGCCAGCGGGGTATTGATCACGGGCTCATTAATACGGGAGGCACTCCATCAAAGCTACTCTGTAAGCGTCATTTACGAACAAACAGAATCACAGAATCCGCTGGGAGATTGTATATTGGTATTCTGTAAAACTCAATTGTAACAACAATGCCACATCTACGTGATGGAGGAAAACAGGCACTAGTGATTTCTTTGGCGTACATCGCATTTAAAGAGCAATATAGACAGGTCACGACGGACACTCACGCCTCGCTCTTGAAGAAATAGAAATATTAAAAATACTCCTGGACAATTCAAACAAACGGCCTAGTCCCTAGTTAAGTAGGGCTGTGTTATGGGTACTAGACAACTGATATAAATATTTAGATATTTTTTGTACGTTGTTGTATTTGTAAATACATACATAATATACATATAACAGAATAGATTAACGAGCGCCAGATTAGTGGCCCGGCCGCCGGCGATTGTGTAAGATTAGCCGCAAATGATTTTTATTTGAGCCATGTTGTGTGATATGCATTGTCCTTATAGAGCATGAGCCCACGACGACACGACATACGCCATTTTAGTAAATGTGAAAGTTCTTGTATGTGTGTCCCCAACACAGGTAAGAACGATCCCCAAACATGAAACCTGGATCGTGGTTCCTTTGGCAGGTAACAGGTAACAAAGGTGTAAAAAATTTCATATCAAATTCGTTATTTTAAGAAACTCCATATTTTCATATATTGTTCGTAGCATTATCATAACTTGCGCTGCTCATTGCCAGACACTATGACAAGAATATAGAAATACAAAGACGGACACAAACAATCATATTCACAAATACGAGATATTTGTACCGAGCGAGGAACAGAACCCGCGACCATCGGAAGTAAAGCGGCGTGCTAAACCGCTAGAGTGTAGCGGCTATACATGTACACCCTCATGCAAAGCCGGGGCAGGCAGCTAGTATATAACAATGTTGTCATAGATGTAGTGTGCGAGGGTCACTGCTTCACTCCATCGCGCGTACACGAGCGCCGGCGCCGGCGCCGGCGACCGGTGACTCATCACGGCCTTGGAAATACAGCAGTTCAGTACACCGCTTCAATTCCGATGGTCGAGGGTTGATTCCTCGCACGGTGCAAACATTTGTATTCATGAGTATGATTGTTTGTATCGGCGTGGTGTTTTCTATGTTATATATGTATGTATGTATTTACTAGCTGACCCGACAATCGTTGTTTTATCATATAAATTAATATCGCTATTAAAAAATAGAGGGTGGTGATAGAAGGGTGAAATTTTAGGGTTGTATGTTTGTTTTAATGTCACATCATAAAAAAATAAAAGTAAATAATTTTATCGAAAAAATGAAAATAATGATTTAGTGTGAGCCACCCTTAACACCTAAGGGTATAAAAATTATTTATAAACCTATTCTCAGACCTATTGAATATACATCTTTCATCAAAATCCGTCGAGTCGTTTCGGATGACTACAAACACGAAACCTCTGATATGAGAATTTTATATATTAGATATCAGTTGTGTAGTACCCATATTACAAGCTCTGCTAAGCTTGGTACTAGATGGCGCTGTGTGCAGTGTCCAGGGTTCTTATTACAGTATTATTTATCACATGCGCACTGGTCGCCTCTTCTTTGTCATCTATTGGTGCCACGAGAGAACCCCGACGTGACCTATCGGCCGGTGAGTTGTGGCGTCCGATTGTATAGTAAGTAGGTTGTAGTTCCGTGCACATAGACGCAGTTAACATTTTATTGTTGATACTCTAATTACAGTATGTCACGTTTTATAATGATTAATTTGTTTTAATTTGTCGACGTGTTCACCTGCATTGCCTTTTGTTCTAATTTACAATAACTGCAAAGAATAGAATAACTTTCTGTATCGGAAAACTTATCCGAAAGTACGATTTAACTGCTGTTACTTTAAAAAGCAATACAAAATAAAAATAATACAATCGAAACAAAACAATAATTATTCCTACAATACAAAAACCTAACAAAAGCGGCAATCAAAAAGCCTATGTCCGGCTTTATCCGGTCGCCTGGCAATGACTGTATGGTGGAAGTCAAAGCAAGTGAACTTAGTTAGTTAATAATAGTCTCAGGACAATTCACACAGCGCCATCTAGACCCAAGTGAAGCTAGCTAAAGCTTGTGTTATGAGTACTAGATAACTGATACAAATACATACTTAGATATTTTTTTTTCGTAAATATATATATACATATTATACATAGAAAACCCCTCAGACCGATACAAACAATCATACTCATGAATACAAATGTTTGTGCCGTGCCAGGAATCGAGCCCGCGACCATCGGAAGTAAGGCGGTGTGCTAAACAGCGCCACCGAGGCCGTCATACTTGAACATTGAATATAAAAATAATAATAACACTATTATATAGTTATACTAGTTGACCCTGCAGACGTTGTGTTACCATATAAATTAAAATGGCTATTAAAAAATAGGGGTTGATGGTAGAGGAGTGAAAATTTAGGTTTGTATGTATTTTCAAATGCCACATTATAAAATTAAGTCGAAAAAATTAAAAACAAATGTTTTAGCGTGAACCACACTTAACACTTAGGGGGTATAAAAATTAGTTATAAACCTATTCTCAGACCTACTCAATATACATATAAAATTTCATCAAAATCGGTCAAGCCGTTTCGAAGGCGAACTATATATAATAGACACGAGAATTTTATATATTAAGTAGATATAATAGTAATATATAACAAAAAACTACACTTAGCTACACCTACTCGCAGCCTACCTGGGCATAGTATAAGTGTCACTCAGCTCAGCTGTTTATTTACATACCTAATAGAAATTGAAACGTAAACATTACACAAAATTTGTGGCAGTTGAATAAATTAATGGTACGGTATATGTACTAAGGAAGACTAGCTGTCCACGCGTGCGTGGAATAGTGAAAAAAATTAAGTAATAATGTAACCCAAAAATGCAAAAGAAAAATGTTTGATCATTATATATCTTTATAAATGACAAATTTCCATACAAATTATCATCCCCTATTTTATTTTACCCTCTTAAGGGACAAATTTTTACCATAATTTTTTTTATAATTAATCAACAGTCTAAAAATTTAGTTTCAAGCTTTTAGCTTTAAAAATTACTTCCATATTACGACTTTACGACAAACTTCGTTTAAATCTGATCGGTAGTTTTGTGACAGACCGACAGACAGAATTACAATTGCATTTATAACAATAGTAAGGATTAGAATTATGTAGTTACAACATAATATTTCTCTATTTCTACACTCAATTATATAGTGAGTTCATTATAATTTTCGTTGAGTTATTTAGTGGGTACGGTATTAAGTGGAGGTCAGAACACGATCATGAACACAGTAGTGAGGCGTTGCATGTGCGATGATGTCAGCGCGGCGGTCGTCGGCCCGGCGCGGCGGCGACAACTCTCAACTAGTGTTGCCAGGTCCCATTCGTTTTATAGCGCTATATAGGGTGAGGTCAAAAAATCGGTATATAGGGTTGCAGATCGGGACAGTAAACAAAAACAAGTATTATATCATTAAAAGTACAGCATTATATTAATTACCTAAATTAAATATGTATTTCATCTTAGACAAGTAATTAGTCTTGTCTAGTCTAGTCTTTCTCACGAGACTACAGCATGGGGTTTTTCTAGAAGGGTATATTAAGGTTTCTTAAGGGTCGGCAACGCGCACGTGACACCCCTGGTGCTTCAGGCGTCCATAGGCTACGGTAACCATTTACCATCAGATGGGCCGTGTGCTTGTTTGCCCCCATAGTAGTATAAAAAAAAACAGACATATAGCGTCCCGATCAGGTATAAATAGGGACACGGTCCCAGACCCCTGAAAATGGGGACGTCCCGCGCAAACCTGGCAACACTACTCTCAATTCACTGTCACAATCAACACATGACACAGTTAACGAGTCCTACTGGCTGACACACGGACTCACGAGTCTCCAGTCTCACCTGCTTGTGTCAACTAACATTGGCAGTATCATTACATTATTAGAAATCCATCTAAGATCTAATCTCTGTATCTAAGCCTATTTTTATATAAATTTGTAGAGTCGTCGTTATAATCACTACATAGTATAAAACAAAGTCGCTGTCGCTGTCTGTCCGTCCCTATGTATGCTTAAATCTTTAAAACTACGCAACCGATTTAGATGCGGATGTTTTTTATGTATAATACATGTAGACCCGTGCGAAGCCGGGGCGAGTAGCTAGTATATTATTAAGTATATGTTACAATATCATTTGAAAAAAGTGAAGTGTTTGTATTAGTCTTGAAGTCTTATTTTGTTTGTCTTCTCTAACACATATGTTGTCTCATTGACTGGCTATGACAATGTTTTAACAAAGATATTTCTACAAACTTTCAAGTTTTCGGTATTAGTTTAGAACTTACCTTTATGCATTAATTTTTTTTATGCGTATATGCATACCTAGGGTTATTTATGGATTAAAACACCTGTGTAATAATAGACTTAGTTACAGGTTTATTGTCCGACTGATCAGCTCGAGAAAACATTGTTTACCCTCAACACTATTTACAATATTGATATAGTATATAAGTTAACAATAAGTCATACTCAGAGTTCTACAAGTTACAGTTACAGTTTACAGAATTAAATCTATTCCTTTATTAACGAATATTACCAACAGAAATTTAGATAATACAATGTAGCATTCATTGAAGTAAACATCAGACAGTGATTGATCTTTAAACTACATACATACAGAGAATATATAGACGTAGAGTAAAAAATATACAGAGATTGACTCTATCCAATAGTTCAGTTAAGAGACTCGCCTGCAGTGAACTAGGCAGGCGATACCAAGGGAATGTAAACAAAACAGCTGGCGCAACTATGCGGGCGTGGCGAGAGAGGGGCACGGGGCGAGGGGCGAGGGGCGAGGGGAGGGGGGCAGCAGCTGCGCTTGCGCATACATGAATCGCTCGTAGGGAGCGCGTGTAGGGCTCCACGAATACTCCGTATCATACCACATACATGTACATACATACACATGACCAGAGGCAATCAGTCGCGTATTCCTTCTTATAGAGTACACACGAAATGTAGAGTCAGTCGCCAGAGATAGCTATATTATTACGAGCGCTGTAAGTATTATGTACTTACTGACATGGTACATATTTAAGAAAATATTTGTAGACTCCTATTGAATAGAATAGAAAATAATTAATTCGAATAAACTTACACTGAAACACTTTGGAATAGTCATTAAATTTTTTTTAATCTACCGCTCATTCGAAAAGCTGTCTCATCACAAGAAGAACGAGCAAGAAACGTGCGTGTTGCTCTCTTAAATAATGTTATTGTTACTTTACATTTTTAAGTTGAAGTGTGTGAATACAAACCATCAATTAGCACTAATTCAATTAAATAATCAAATAGAAAAATTATTTAATATAAAATCAACTGGTTAAACAATTAATCAGAGGAAATCAGTCATAGTGATTAGAAATGAAATGAAATGTATTGTATCATATATTATTTTTAATATACTTATGTATTGTTGAGGTAATAAAGTCCTCGAGTGGCGACCGCGGACCGGAAGACGCAGCGTGGGAAGGCCTCCAGCAAGGTGGACCGACGATCTGGTCAAGATCGCTGGAAGCGATGGATGGGAGCAGCGCAGGATACATCGTCGTGGAGATCTTTCAGGGAGGCCTTTGTTCAGCAGTGGACATCTTCCGGACTGAGATGTTGATGATGATGATGATTAAAATGTATAAAATTTAACAGCAAACATTTTATATTCCGGTAATGAAGAAAAAAAGCCAGATGATAAATATATTAAACAGTTGTCAAATCGTGTTGTCCTCACTATTTGAATACGGGATGGCAAGACATGGACAGGTGTTTGTGAATGAACTTGTTAATATTGTTTAATTCAGAGAAATTGACGTTACACGACGATGTGGGTGTTTTTTTGTAGGTATATTCTGCATGTATTTACAAAAAAAAATCCATTGAGTTTCTTGCCAGATTTTCTCAATTGGATTTGTATACTGAACTGGGACTGGAACTGGGAAAATATTATAATATAAAAAAAATTACGTTCATAAGCGGCTAAAATGTCCTACGTGAATAAATGATTTTTGAATATGAATGATGTGTCACACAGAGTTGTGACTTGTGAGGCAGTGGACCGGCGCGGGGTGCCACTCCTTTGTTTATTATTGTGTCACCGCACAGTACAGCGCGGCCCTGCTCGCGGCTCGCAGCTCGCGGCTCGCAGCTCGCGGCTCGCAGCTCGCGGCTCGCAGCTCGCAGCACGGGCGCATGCTAGCCGTATCAGTTTTTTTGCCATCAGTTGGCGCGTCCGACACAATTACATCATTTACATACATCCATTCATTTCACTAATGAATGGATGTATCATGTAATTGTGATGTACGCAAAGAAAAATGTGTATTGTTTATATCTTTATTTTGTTAATTATTTACAGTTTCTTCTAATTTATAATTTCATTTAGTAAAATTGATTCACAAAGTGAAATGTGAAAGTTTGTGTGATCCAGGATGGATGTTTGTCACTCGTTCACGCAAAAACTACTGAATGGATTTTGATGAAACTTTACAGTAATACAGCTTATACATCAGAATAACATATAGGCTATAATTTGAAAACATAGTATATAAATTGAGCTAAATATAATGATCGATGTATAGTAGTAACTATAAAATAACAATAATAAAAAAAAAACATTCAGTAGTAGTTTATTGTAGATTTCATTATAATTTAAATTTTTATGTCATAATTATATTATGTAAGTAAAGTACAAAATTATATTTTGTACATAAAATATAACGGAAGATTGTTTAAAAAAACACATACACACATATATTTTTATTTAATTTATTCGTATCGTAAATTATCTATTGTCCACGATGGTTACCAAGGGGACCGTGTGGAGGTCGACCTAACATGATACGTTGATAGCAATGAGGTCATTAGTCTCCGTCATTACACAGTATAAAACAAAATCGCTGTCGCTGTCTGTCCGTCCCTATGTATGCTTAAATCTTAAACTACGCAACGGATTTTGAAGCGGTTTTAATAGATAGAGTGATTCGTGAGGAATGTGTATATGTATAATACATGTACAGCCGTGCGAAGCCGGGGCGAGTAACTAGTTACTAATAATCGCCGTGTTCTTGATCCGGTTACAATGCCTCTTGCAGTTTTAACTCTAAACATATTTGCATAATATACAAGTATGACGTTGGATGTATGTCCAGCAGTGGACATCTTCCGGGCTGAGATGTTGATGAAGTTGGATATATGAATGAAAGCATGAAAGTGTGCTCAGTTTTCAAACTCTGTATAATTTGCTCAAGAGCCATATTTCGTGAACTGAATCACGTTTAGCTTACATACATAACGTAACATACATAACGTATTTTAAGCGTTCCGTTGACGCCGGTTTCTTGTAGGAGCCATATTGCGTACTGGGTTTAACCTGATTTTGAAAATAATATTCACCAGAAAGACTAAAACAAGTGTTCCAGTTGGGTTTTTTGCCAATTCTTCTCAACTGTGTATCTTTATTGGAGGTGGAGGAGGGTAGGGATAGCAATAAAACTCAGGGATGTTATGGATACGAAATTTCGGATACGGATAGGTTTCGGATATAGGAATGATTATTATACCGGATACGGATACGGATGAGGATTGAAATTATTTAGGACTATCCGTTAGTTTCGGATAGATTCGGTTAGGGATATTAATTTTTTAAGGAATGTCAAAGTAGCTAATAAAATGATTACATAACATGTCTCTATTAGGCTCCGGTTACGGAGCTAACATCTCTGATAAAAATGACAACATGCACAAAAAACAGAAGTCCTGTGTGAATAAATGATTTTGATTTTGAAAAATACGGTAAATTTTATTTATTCATGCACTAGCTGTTCCCACGACTACGTCCGCGTGGAATTTAACTTTAATTTTCTAAGATAAAAGTAGCCTAAGTTACTCCTTATTTACATTAGCTATCTGCCAAAAAAAGTCGCAACAAAATCGGCCAAGCCATTTCAGAGATTAGCCGGAACAAACAGACAGATAAAAATTCTAAAAAATGTTTGGTGTATGTACCGTATTTATATTTATATGCATGTAGTAAAAAACGGTTATTTCAATATTACAAACAGACACTCAAATTTTATTTCTATGTATTCTTTTCCTTAAAAATCCTTTGTTAAATTTAGAAATTTTCTGTCATTTACGCTCAGCAATTTTTTTATCACTATCGCCATAAGTGTCGTAAAGCTTCTATATGAACAAAGGATTTTGACTTTAAGGTAACGGGATTAAACATTTTACAATAAGTTTTGTTGGCTTCAGCCGCCACTTCGTGGAGTTGGTGCCTCGTTATGAAACGTCGTCGCTAAGATTTTTCATCATTACGAGTTCTACAAACTCCATTCCTAAATATATTTCACTTTCGTACCTTCCCAAAGATATTATTTGTTATAGAAATAGAAATAATCTTTATTCAAATAAACTTAATATAAGCACTTTTGGATAGTCACATTTCTTGAAATGTAAATCACATCATTCAATCATCACAAGAAGAGTAAGAAACTTATGTGTTGCTCTTTTAAATAAATACTGTTTTAATTATATTTAATTAATAACAAGGATTAGGCATGCGACAATCAACATAGAAACCGCTACGCACTTAATCTCTGTTCAATCAGATAACATTGTCAGCGCTATGAATTTTAAGTTAGATATTTCCTACAAAAACATTATTATCATTTATATAATACTAGCTACTGGCTCCGGTTTCGCCCGGTAGTACATGTATTATATATATAAACCTTATTCAATCACGGTGGTTCAATGCGGTTTCACTCGCATGAAATTATTCTGATGTATAAGCTATATTGCTGTAAAGTTTCATCAAAATCCGTTCAGTAGTTTTTGCGTGAAAGAGTAACAAACATCCATCCATCCATCTATGCTCACAAACTACCGCATTTATGATATTACTAGCCGACCCCACGAACTCTTCCTCAAAATTAAATATGTCAAAGGTATTTTGAAGTTTAACTACGCTATAAACTTCTGAACGCACCCTGTTTGACAGGTATCAGCCGTTAGTATGGGAAAATATAATTGTTTTTACTATTTTACATGCAATTTCTTCATATTTTATCACCGTATAACCCTGGACTTTCACGAATATTTCAAGACTAAAATTAGCCAAATCGGTTCAGCCGTTCTCGAGTTTTAGTGACACGAACGAACAGTAATTCATTTTTATATCATTTATTATTACTAGCTGACCCCGGAAACGTTGTTTCGCCATATAAATTAAAATCGCTATTAAAAATAGGGGTTGAAAATAAAAAGGATATAAAAAAATAAAAAATAAAAATGTTGTCCAAAATTAAAAAAATATGTTAGGGGTGGTCATCCCTTATCGCAGAGGGGTATGAAAAATAGATAGTAGCCGATTCTCAGACCTACTGGATATGTATATAAAATTTCATAAAATCGGAATAACCTACATAATGTGAAATAACTTTACCATATTGTAATTGTTAATTACAATTAATACATTGAGTGGTCTTTTTATATTAATAAATCATTTTGTGACTGAATCATATTACTGTGTAGGTATACCTACTAGGTACGTATAGAGTATGAATTAATGATTAGCGCCGATCATAAATAATTAATAAGTTAGTTCGTTAATTAATTATATGAGTGACCACAGTGACCACAGTGTGGTCACACTGCTCTTGTCACTAGTAACAACTCAAATTACAACAATTACTATATTATATTACAAACGCGAAAGTTTGTGAGTATAGATGTATGTTTGTTACTGTTTCACGTAAAAACTACTGAACGGATTTTGATGAAACTTTACAGTAATATATTATAGCTTATACATCAGAATTTCGCTCATCAAAATTTCATAATATCTTTTTAAATTGTAGCCTACACGTTATAGGCTACTGTTTAAAAAGATATGAAATTTGGGCGACATATACATAAATGTCGTCAAATAAGTGTGTTAAATGCAGATGAAGTTGCGAGGGACAGCTAGTTAATATTATACACGCGAAAGTTTATGAGTACGGATGTTTGTTACTCTTTCACGCAAAAACTACAGAACTGATTTTGATGAAGCTTTACAATAATATAGCTTATACATCAGAATAACATATAAATATATATAAATAATAACACGCGGGTTAAACCGCGTGCACAGCTGATATAACATGTATTATATATAAGATACCTATAGCTAAACACGCTGTAAACCATAATAATATGTTTATTAATATTAATAAGAACAAATATATTAAATAATTTAAGTGTTGCGTAGAAATTACTAGAAATGTATTCGAATCGAGAACAGGTTTTTTTTTTATTTCTTTTTAAATTTAGGGACTTTTGTACCATCTAAGTACATGTCAGTCCCATTGTACCCCAAAACCAATCACTCCATTACCTCACCAGTGAACAAATTGCCTTAGCCGCACCGCCCGAAAAGAGAACATGTTGTATTGGCAGTCGTTTATAGAGTAGGTGTCCACTGGATCGTGAGGTAACCTTAGGATGACTGTACACATCTGTAACAGCCATCTTCTTTTTTGACGGTCTCAGTGGCCTAGAGGTTTACCACATTGCCTTACTTACAATAGTCGCGGGTTCGATTCCTCGCACGATACAAACATTTGTATTCATGAGTATGATTGTTTGTATCGGTCTGGGTGTTTTCTATGTATATATATGTATGTATTTACGAAACAAATATTGAAGTATTTATATCCGTGGTCTAGTACATATACAAGCTTTCGCTAGCTTAACTTGGGTGTAGATGGCGCTGTGTGAATTGTCCTGAGATTATTATTCATCACACCGACATGTGAGACATTCAGTTTAACGTAACTACCTATTATAGTATATATACACCAGACACCAGCACCAGACACCAAATACCAGCTCCTCACAGCAAATCGATTCAAATAATAAATTTAAGTATTTTACTATAAAGAATACATGTATTGTTGTCATCATGTTTGTGAGGAGAAATAAACAAATCACATTATTATATTATTTTTTTTTATATATATATATATATATATATATATATTATATATCTCCCATTGATGGGGTAATAGACTGATCATTGCGGGTAAAAATCACCAAACAATGACAGTATAAATTATGAATGATGAGGATGGATAATTTTTAAGTGGAAGACAAAAATTTGCGGACTATTCTACAAGTGTTTAATATTACAGCTTATTATTATTATTATTATTATATACTTACTTACTGGACGAGTGTGCATTTATAGTAACTAATTATGTTATGACGACGGTCGGTGATGAGTTTTTTAAAAGCAAAGAATTTTAAATTATTTATTTAATTCTAACTTAGAATTATGAATCGCAATTGATTCGACTTCTTTTCTATTCGCGTTCGCGACTAAACCTAGAGTGACCGTCCACCTGCCTTCCTTTGTTCTTGTACTTCTTGGATGCCGCTCGTTTGAGTCAGCAACTGTTGGAAAGTATTGAGACATACTTTCCAAGAACAATCGCTGTATCCATGCCGATTGTGTACCTACAGGTAGGTTATATGGACCTAGGGGGTTGGTACCCGTAACAAGTAATTATATTAATGTACTGTTTTCTTAGCATCGTAACAATTATACTGTAAACAGAGTTGTTATAGTCTAATATAATTACTATTATACTAAATTTAATCATCGTCATCATCTGCTTCTTCCTTATCCCATTTATTTGTGGTCGGCGCAATATGTTTTTCTCTTCCATTCATCTCTGTTCGCAGTCATTCCGTTATTTACTCCCTTTCTCACCATATCATCTTTCACACAGTCCATCCATCTCTTTTTCGGTCTTCCTCTACCCCTTATACAAAATTTAATAATAATAATAAATTTATTTGTTTGATTTTGGGTACATACATATATGATGTTATACAAAACATGGCTCTTGCAAAATTTGCTTATATCAAGCGTAGAAATATTAAAGTTAATTGATTTATCGATTTTTTATATAATTATTGTATATGTCAATTTGTATCTATAATAATCTAAATGTCATGAATATAATTTATCATTTTAGGATTCCATAAACTCTTTAATTGAGTAGAAACACTTGGAAACTAATCATTCATGCAGTTTTCTTTTAAATAATATTCCAGAGAGAGTTCTAATGTCATCAGGAATCTTATTAAATATTTGTATCGCCATACAAAATGGACTTTGTTTTGTTATGGATAGTTTTATTATTGTAGGTACTTTAATTTACTTGTATGAATGTCGTGTACTGATTTTTTATATAAGTTGTTTGTTTGATATAAGATACTAGCGGTCCCGGTAACGTTGTTTTGCCATATAACTTAATATTGCTATTAAAAAATAAGGGTTGGTGGTAGAAGGGTGAAAAGTTAAGACTGTATGTATTTTTATAGTGCACATAATAAAAAAAAATAATTTGTTGAAAAAATAAATAAAAAGTTGTGGTAACACTTATATATATAAAATTTCATCTAAATCGGTTAAGCCGTTTCGGAGGTGTCTAAACACGAAACCTGTGACACGAGAATTTTATAAAATTACTAGCTACTCGCCCCGGCTTCGCCCGGGTTTACATGTGTTATACATATACACATTCCTCTTGAATCACTCTATATATTAAAAAAACCGCTTCAAAATCCGTTGCATAGTTTTAAAGATTTAAACATACATAGGAACGGACAGACAGCGACAGCGACTTTGTTTTATACGACGTAATGATAATGTTAAAAAACAAATGTTAATATCATGTATTATTTCGTACGTAATGCAGTATATAGATTCGATTGCTGTGTGGATTACGTTTAATAACATTAGAGAGCACGTCGCAGTACAAGCAGATGGTATAACTGCCATCACTAATCCCCTCAATTCAAGGAATATTCTGAGGGGATCACACCCCACGGCTCGTGCAGGGACTACAAAGACCTACGTAAGGTGCTGGCAAATTATCTGCATTCCTTACTACGGCATGAAATTTCTTTATTAACGTAATTTATATCTATGATCCAGGGTTCGATTCCTCGCACATACATTTATATTAATGAGTATAATTGTTTGTATTACTTTGGATGTTTTCTTTATAATATTACGTGTGTAAAAGCAAGTATTTCAGTATTCTATCAACTGTGTTAGAGTACCTGTAACACAAGCTCTGTTGGGTTTGGCTCTGCGTCTGCTAGATGGCGCTGTGTGTATGTTCCTGAGTTACTATTTTATATGAATAACGAACCAGTTTCTGTATATGTTTCTCTTCTCTTAGTAATTATAGAAAAAAATACTTTTTCAAATTCAAATTCAAAATCATTTCATTGATTCAGTTCATTTCAGCTGCTTATGAACGTCAAATTTTTACATATACAGGATCCAATTGAGAAGAATTGGCAAGAAACTCAATTGAATTACTTTTTTTTTAAAAACCAGTTTATATACAATGTATATTTATATCTGTGTCTATAATAGAAATAGACTTTTTTTAATTCTAAGTTTAATACATTACAAAAAGCCCTGTCTAGGAATTTCAATAGTGACCTGTAAACATAATTATAGAATGGATATATTCTCAGGGACGGTCGGAAAAAAATATTAATACAAAAACTTGACGTTCATAAGCGGCTACAACGTACTGCCTGAATAAACGATTTTTGATTTGCTTTGTCATACATACTTCAATAACATATTTTGTTTTACATCTTTCTTGATTTTGTTTTTTGTTTGCTGAAGTAGATTATTTTATTGTATTAGTGTCTTGAGGAACTAAAATAAACAAGCTTTCTAGTTTTACATATGCGAAAACAATGTAAATATGTATAGTATATTTATTTGTTTGTTATGTAAGTTATATTACAGTATCATTACATGGTATAAAACAAAGTCGCTGTCGCTGTCTGTCCGACCCTATGTATGCATAAATCTTTAAAACTAAGCAATCGGGTTTTTTCAATAGATAGAGTGATTCAAGAGGAAGGTCTATATGTATAATACATATACACCCGGGCGAAGCCGGGGCGAGTGGCTAGTCATAAAAAAAATATATACAACAGTATTTATTTTATTTCTCAACGTCACCTCACGAAATTGGAGTGTCTGTTTGTAATATTGAAATAACCGTTTTTTACTACATGTATATGAATACGGTACATACACCAAAATAATATTTTTTACTATTTTTGTCTGTCTTGTTTGTTTGTTCGGCTTATCTCTGAAATGGCTGGACCGATTTTGACGGAACTTTTTTTGGCAGGTAGCTAACATAAGGAGTAAGTAACTTGGGCTACTTTTATTTTAGCAAAATTAAGTTAAATTCGACGCGAACGAAGTCATCCATAAAAATATATATATAGAGTCCTTCGTTCACAGTATCCTAATAGGTTGATGGTTGTGTGTACACAACACAAACGTTAACTGTTCTCTACTTGTCCGTCATTGGCTCAAACAGATTGTTAGTGACGGTCAAGGCGGTGGCTGGCAGTGGCAATAAGGCAGTTCATTGATACCATAGAGTACCATACTGTATACGAAACGGCAACTTATTTGAATCATATCGGTGTATTATGTGTATTGAACCATATTTACTTACTTACTACCTCTTTATTTTATAGAGAAACTAGCTGTCCCGGAAAACGTTGTTTTGCCTTAAAATAAAAAAAAAATTAGGGGTGGACTACCCCTAACATTTAGGGGGATGAAAAATAGATATTGGCCGATTCTCAGACCTACTCAATACGCTCACAAAATTTCATGAGAATCGGTCGAGCCGTTTCGGAGGAGTATGGGAACGAAAATTGTGACACGAGAATTTTATATATAGGATTATTGAAAAAGTAAATTAGGTGTACACAATGAAATAAAAGGCTAAAAAACTAAGCATTTCTTAACATACTTAATTAACTAAGCTTTCTTCCTTACTAGGGTTTATTTATTTATTTATAATATAACAAAATTCATTAGCGGCTAAAATGTCCTACATGAATAAATGATTTTTTGATTTGAATTTGATATAACCCAGAATTTACAGTAAAATAACCAGAGAGCGCATACACATAGTGGCAGGACATAGAAATCTTCATGTCATGCCTGATTATTGGATTGAAGTAGTTGTAATATTTAAAGACATTTCGAAACCATACAGTATGGAAATGAACACAGAAAACTCAAGACTTTCACACAAGTATTATTTTCTTAAAGTACCAGTGAGCGGAGCCGCGGCCACAGCTAGTTTATAGATAAAATTGTAGATGAAGTCGTAAAAGGTATTGTATAGATATTATAATGATTTTAAATAACAGCGAAATCTTGTTTAATCCCAAAAGAGAGCGTCGTCACAATAAATATACTAAAATTAAAGCAATAAATCAAAATATTTCTTCACTTCAGCAGTATTAAAATAAAATGGCGGAAATGGGAAATTAATTCTAAAATATTATCATTTTCCGACCCTCGTCTAGAATTATTGTGTTAATATATTGTCAATACTACAATTTTACATAATTGAACTCGTAGTTAGTACAAACGTGTTACTAATTTAATAATCTTAAAGCACAAGCTGTGCTCGGTTTTCATTTTAAACTTTTAAACACATAATATTAAAGTCATGTCTACTGTGAGTGCCAATTTATGTCTATTTTGTTGGATTTGATTTCTGATGCCGTCATCTTTTAGTGTATACGGTAAACCTGAGAAGAATATAATTCTTAGTTAAAAATACAACAGTCTTAAAACATCTTATTACATGGAAAAATTAATTTGTAAATGTTGCCCTAACAGTAAAAAATTATAGTTACAACTGTAATTTTTTGATAAATAAATTTGCTTTTTGACAATGTTGATTGGTTTGTTCTTAAAGTATCTAGCAGACGATATAGATTGATAATGGAATGGTGCACCCGTATGCGCTAACGGTTTGCGCTGGCGGGGCACCAGTGGAGGATGATAAGAAGCATGAGGTCAGGTCAGTTAGCACATTGTGACAAATTCATCAGGAATTTAACACGATGGTTTCCAGTGGGAACCGCGTGGAGGTCGACCTGACATGGTACATTGCTAGCAATGGAGTTATGAGTTACTAACAATACTAAACAATCCCCTTCCCGCTGCATCTGGTATTTAAGTAGATAGTTAAATACATACTCTAAACAATTGGTCAAAGAATAAAGTTGTTAATGTTTGACGTCATAGTGGGCTTGGTGAGGGCGTGATTTATTACGAAATTGTTCAAATCGTGAACACGACTCGTGTTGACATGTGGCCGTCTACGCTTCGCCTAATTGGTTTCCAGCACTTGATGTCGCATATGATGAATTTCGCTCATTTCACAGAATACAAGAGATTATTTTTTACCTCGAAATTCAAAATTTGATTTTAAGGTCAAGTATCTGCTCATACACTAGTATAATAAGACCTAAAGTAACTTGACATTGAGGGTGCTGGAATCAAGTTATAACGCGAGCTTCAAAGCGTTCGTGGCCCTGGTCCCCACCAACATGCTGCCCACCATCATGAAGGAGGACTACTGGCCGAACGGTGTGGTGTATCAGCGCTACCGTGGTGGATTGCTGTCGTCAGTGTTGTGACCACACACACAATTTATATTATACTGGCTGTACGCGACTTCGGCCGCGTAGAATTTAACATTATTTTTCTAAAATAAAAATAGCCTGAGTTACTCTTTGTTTCATCAGCTACCTGACAAAAAATCCCGTCAAAATCGGCCCGGCCATTTCAGAGATTAGCCTGAACAAACAGACAGACAAAAATTGTAAAAAATGTTATTTTGGTGTATGTACCGTATTTATATTCATATGCATGTAGTAAAAAACGGTTATTTCAATATTACAAACAGACACTCCAATTTTATTTATATGTATAGATTATATTGTTTCTATTAATATTGATATCATTCATATGTATGTTGGTCTGTAAAGTATTTATAATATGGGCCATTAGAAACCTGAATTAAATAAATTAATAATGTTATATATATATATATAAATGATTTGAATTAGATTGAGTTCAGTACACAATGTGATACAACTGTACAAGCTATGACATCACTCATTACAAGATCAATGCGACCATTTCTCCTAGTCCAGACTGATATAATCGTTTGTTACACGCACAGTACGGCCGCCCTTCCTACAATTCAAATTCCAAATATCTTCATTCATGTAGGTCTATTACAGACTCCTATGATATGTCAAATCTACCGTCAGTTCGGAGTGATTTCGAGATGAGAACTGACAAGAAACTCAGCTCGTATTCTTTTCAATTAAATGTTGTACATGTTTACAATAATACAGATTCATTTATAAATTCAAACTTGGGTGAATAGAGTGAATAGAGTGACCACCAGCATATGCCATTGCAAAAGTAAAGTCTAATCAGTGTTCGTAACCCGAACAGATGTACCTGCGGATACTTAGCCCTAGTTTTATTTTTATTATCCATAAATAACTCCATACAACGGTAGATTATTAACATGTTCAGCTTTTAACTGTTAGTAAAAATATTTTACTACTAGCTGCGCCTGCGGTTTCACCCGCCTGAAATGTATACTCTACATGTTATTCTGATGTATAAGCTATATTACTGTAAAGTTTCATCAAAATTCGTTCAGTAGTTTTTGCGTGAAAGACTAACAAACATCCGTACTCACAAACTTTCGCGTGTATAATATGATATTAAGATTTCTAACAACCATATTTAATGTTTTTCTTTCATTTTGATTCTTAAAGATTTATATGTCTACATTTGGTTCAACTCTAAACTTATAACTTAGTTTTACTTTCATAATAAACTATAGAGACCTCGGTGGTCCAGCGCTTTAGCACATCGATTTACGTCCCGGGTTCGATTCCTCGCACGGCACAAACATTTGTATTCATGAGTATGATTGTTTGTATCGGTCTGGGTGTTTTCTATGTATAATATGTATCTATTTACAAAAATAAAATTATCAATGTATTTGTATCAGTTATCTAAACCCCATAACACAAGCTTTAGCTAACCTAACTCGGGATTAGAATGTCTAGATGAATGAGTTGTCCTGAGATTATTGTTGTTAACTATTACATGAAACTAAATGTAATATTTGCAAGTTCTCTATATTTGGACTTGCATAATATGGTAAGACTGCTTACTTACATTCCTATTTAATGACATGAGGGAGTGTGAAGTATAACTTATATGTGGTATAACAGAGTTGCCAACCGTCCTGTTTTCCCAGGATATGTCCCAGTTTTCGAAGTGTCCTGGGAAGTCCTGAATAGTTATTCGTCAGCGTTCTGGATTTTTAACATATGCGTGCCTCTTAATTACTGATTGTCAACAGTATAATTTTATTAAATGCTTTTTATTAAAAACCTGATTATATTAATTACTTGAATTTACTACATATTAATATAACTATTGCAACACTATTACTGCGTTCTGTTTTTAAACTGGATAGTCCTGGTTTTTTGAACTTTCAATAATTTCGATGATTTTTTTTTAAATGTGGGTTTGACAACCCTAGTATAAGTAAACATTTTGGTAATATATAAAATTAGTTTTGGTGTTACAAATGTCTAGAGTGCCTACTTAAGTTGTCGGTGAGAGAGTTAAGTAACGTACGTTCTTCTTGCACTCGTTGTCATTTAGACATGATGCAATCTAAATAAATAGTTACCAGCTTTTTAATAACTATTTTTATTAGGTCACCTACTTACTTTTTTAAATTTCTTAATCTATTTCTGAAATATCGGAAGACACTCAAGACGCTTTTACCTAAATGTCGTTTAACTAAATTTAGTAATTCGTTTTATGGTAATTGCGTAAGGTTTTACAACAAAATACCAGAGTCTGTTATAAATCTGCCAGAAAAAAGATTTCAATGTCATATAAAACACTTCCTTTGTTAAAAAGCTTACTATAAAATTGAAGAGTTAGTTAACGATAATAATGTTTTACAGAAAAACATAAAATCCATAGCACTGACAATATTATCTGATTGCACAAAAAATGAGTGCGTAGCGGTTTCTATGTTGATTATCGCATGCCTCTTACTTGTTATTGTATAATTATTTATATAAAAAAAATCTATTCGAAAGAGCAATACACAAGTTTCTTACTCATTCTTCTTGTGATTAATCTGCATTCCGAATGAGTGGTAGAATCAAAATATGACTATTCAAAAGTGCTTGTAATGAGTTTATTTGAATAAAGATTATTTCTATTTCTATTTCAAGACACCAAAACAGCAGCGTTATTTTTAACGCTATCAAATTAAAACCAAAATTACTACCAAATAATTTAACATCTCACCTAACATTTCATTTACCGTTTTGTTATATTAGAATTAAAATGGACCTTATTAAAGAGCCTATATGTTCACATTTTGTTATGTTATTTCGATACAACCACACGTAATGCTTAATATGCAGTTTAATCAGTTAAGTGCATCTAATTTAGTGCAAAATTAAGATGAACTAGCTCGCATATAATTTAATTTTGACGGCATGCCTTCAGAAATATTAAGATAATATATTTCACTAAAATATATTAAAAACCACTTCCTAGGTTTTAGGTAACGCAAACTCCAGAATAGTGCCAAAATATTTATTATCAATGCAAAATATGTAAGATTTGTTTGCACTAGTAAGTACTTTCACTGTACTAACATATTGTTATTTACAACTTCAATTACTTATTCAGAATGCTAGACTTATCTTGATAACGTCCAAGGTCTAGATAACTCTCTGGATTGATTATTTTTTGTTGCATTTGTAATCCGGTATGGATTTATTTTGTGGACATCGGCTTTGTGATAATTATTAACGGGAAGCTAGGTACTTTATTCGTACACCGACCGATTTTTTATAGTCTTATTGATATCTTATAATGAATGGTAGATATTTACGATCGTTATGGCTGTACAAAGGTTACAAACTGTATTTGATACTTTTTTCACTTCAGCAGATTATACATTTCTTGACTTTATAAGTGGGTTAATTGGGAGGCCTGTAACACTTCGTGTTGTGCTCATGTATTCGAGTTAGCTCCAAACTATTAATATTTTATTATTATAGGAACGTAGAACTAGGGCCACTAAGTTCATACGTACTCACATTAAGGTAAAATATTAAATCTTTAGTGCTAAGTTTGACTAGCGTTAATTAGTATAGGTATTATTAAATTCACTTTGAGTTCCTTTGTTTCTTGTACACTAATCTTGCTACACTGTATGTACACTTTCCGCTTACCTGTTATGAACTATCCGAAAAATGGTTATATGTGTAACGTCGCAGCATGTAGGCGAGCCCACAGTTGTGGGTCGGATAAGATTCGTTTAGAAAGCACAAAGTGTAGGGGCACAGGCACTAGCGGCCGACCGGCACCACGTCGTGAACCGGCTTCTACAATAATGCACTATTTATTTGTACACAACACTACTGACGGCACACTCCACTGCAAGAAATCACCGCACAATAATTCCAGGGAATCGTAACACAAACTGAAACTTCAACATTCACTCGCGATCCGAGTTAATTTCGAGCGATTGTAAGTTACGGTGCGCGGGGAACAAATCGTGCAGCACAAAATACGTATAACACCGATAGCTGCCATCGGCTGACTGGCTGGACTGCAATAGTGAGCTGTAGGAAGACCGGTTGGCGGGGTGAGGCGGTGGGGCGCGCGGGGGTGTGCGCGGCGCGGCGGAGGTCGCGGGGCGGGGCGGGGGGAGGGAGGGCTCCCTCAGCGCGCCCTATAAACTTGCTTTCTGCCTGCTCTCATATCGCGAGCAGGCTGGCCGGCTGGTTCGTGCAGTTTTGTGAAAGGCGAATTATTTGCATGTTGCATCGTCCGTAGTGCGGCAGGCAGGTATACTGGCCCATATCTACCTGAGTCGTTTGAATGCACCATTCACCGGTCCCGAGTTTACTGGCAGTGTTTGGGTTATAGATACTGCTGTTAACAATTAAGTAAATACCTGTAACAATCAGTTGTATACTAGACTTACTTATTTTTAATTGAGTTGGATGTCCACTCCATCCTGCAATTAGGGTTGCCAACTTTTTTTGACAAAGATAGGTATGTACTGGTTTCGATAGGAAAAAAAAAGTGTTTTTCAAACTTTTTTTTTAACACTAGAGCTGTGACGAATGTCACAAGTAGTCACAGTTCACAATTGACATCTAACATTTCGTTCAGTAATTATAAATCGTTAAGTACCCATAATGAGTATTTTATTTTACGCATCACAGTAAAGGTTGAAAATACAATATTTTTGCATACTTTATGTTAAAGTATAATTACCAAAAATAAAGTAAACGTATCCTACGTTATATAAAGTATGGTTGGCAACCCTATCTGTAATTACGATTTTTTTTTAATTGCGTTTGGCTCTACTGCTGTATATTAGCTGGCTATGTTCAGCAAAAGTGTTAAACCTATGCTTCCAGATCTGAAGGATAAAATTTTCTGATGATATTTCGTTTGAAAGCAAAACGTTTCTCGATTCGGGTAGTCTGCTGAGTGTTCAAGACTCAGGTCCACGCTTCCGAGCGTCGATCAATAAATTGCCTGATGATGCATCGTTTAAACCTAAGTGTATAAACTTCATAACGAGGGCAAAATGAAAATCTGAATATTAATAAACAAAGGCATAATACTCGTACAACTGAAATTTTTTTAAATATTAAATTAGCCTAATTTACTCCTTATTACATCAGCTACCTGCCAATAAAAGTCCCGTCAAAATCGGTCCAGCCATTTCAGGTATTAGCAGGAACAAACAGACAGACAAAAATTGTAAAATATGTTATTTTGGTGTATGTACCGTATTTATATCATATATATATAAAATTGAATGAGAGATTTTTTTTTTAATTAATTTTATCCATTTTTTTTAATATCTTAATAATATTTTAAACTCCAAAGTTTGTGAGTATGGATGGATGTTTGTTACTCTTTCATGCAAAAACTACTGAATGGATTTTGATGAAACTTTACAGTGATATAGCCTAACTTATATATTATTCTCTCATTGTCCTTTCAGTTCGCAACTGTATTGAATATATTTTACTATAATATTATATAGGTGTTTTCATCATACAGACACACATACAGTCCACCGATCCATTACAGCTAGCATATTATAATTCTTCTCTTATTTATCATTAAGATGTAAATAGGAACAGAGGACCAATAAAGAATTACACGGATGAACTTAACTGTTGAAATGCTTTAAAAGATTAATTTAGTTAAATTTTTGAATGAAAGTGGTGCCCACGCAGGCTTGGTGCCCTTTCGCTGTTCAAGTCACAATGTATTCAATGTATGTATGTATGTGTTGGGTGAGTGTGGTCAGCAGTAAAGCGATATGTGCGTAGGTGGATGCTAGTGTCGAAATATTGATCGTGTTTTCTTTCGCAAGAGAAGAGAAACGTAAGTAGAAATAAATAATAATAATAATAATCTCAGGACAATTCACACAGCTTCATCTAGACTCAAGTTAAGAATAGAATAGAATAGAAAATCATTTATTCAAATAAACTTACATTGAAGCACTTTTGAGTAGTCATTACATTTTTTAATCTACCACTCGTTCGGAAAGCTGTCTCATCACAAGAAGAACGAGCAAGAAAGCTTGTGTGTCGCTGCTGCTGTGTAAGCTAGCTAAAGCTTGTGTTACATTGTTAACTGTTACATATACATAGATATTGTTTTATAAATACATACATATTATACATAGAAAACAACCAGACCGATACAAACAATCATACTCATGAATACAAATGTTTGTGCCGTGCGAGGAATCGAACCCGCGACCATCGGTCGTTGAGCGGTGTGCTAGACCGCTAGACCACCGAGGTCGTCAATACAATATAAATACAATTAAAGTGTCTGTGTATAACTTAAAACTAAGAGCTTTTAGCTAAATGCATTTTCATATGCATTTAGCTATAAGCTAAATATATACGGTACATATAATAAAAAAATACAAATTATTTGTTTAACATTCTGTATATTCTTAAGCTAGGTACTTGTATTTTAGAAATTTCTATTATTTTAATTTTAAAAAAGTTAAATTCCACGCGGATATTGTACTGGATAATGGCTAGTCTATACATATAAATAAAATTGGAGTGTCTGTTTGTAATATTGAAATAATCGTTTTTTACTACATGCATATGAATATAAATACTGTACATACACTAAAATAACATTTTTCGTGTGTCGGTCTGTTTGTTCCGGCTAATCTCTGGAATGGCTAGACCGATTTTGACGGGACTTTTTTTGGCAGTTAACTGGTGTAATAAGGAGTAACTTAGGCTACTTTAATTTCAGAAATAATCTTTTAACTTAGAAAATAAAGTTAAATTCCACGCGAACGAAGTCACGGGAACAGCGTAACGTAATAATTTACGGACTACTAATTAATGTTAATTATCTGATATATGATATTACTAATTATTTCATACAGTGGTCGGAATCATTTATAATGTATGTAAAACCTTAATATAAATGAATTATTCAATTATATGAAGAGTGATTGATGCAAGCTCTTTGCACATTTTTATATGTTTACTTTTCTATCAATTTTAAATGTATTTTATTTAGAACTAGCTACTCGCTCCGGCGTCGCACGGGTGTACATGTATTATATATATAAACCTTCCTTTAGAATCACTATCTATTTAAAAAAACCGGATCCAAATCCGTTGCGTAGTTTTAAAGATTGAAACATATATAGTGAGGGACGGACAGCTACAACGACTTTATTGTATGCTATGTAATGATTGTGATATATTTTTATTGTCACTTTTTGCCTTACAACCGTTTGTACACTTCATTATCTTCATTATAAGTATTTACCATTTTCTATCCATTGTTTGATTTACATCACGCGTACAGTCCACTCATTCCATCTCCCACAGTGATCTCTACATTTTTTATTTATTTATATAGAAATAAATAAATAATAAATAAATCTCTACATTATTGAAAGTATTCCTGGATATTTACCACCAACAAGTGTAAGAAGCACTTATTATGACGGACGACTGAGGCTTTGAAGTCAGCTACCGCAAGGGAAACCCCAAGTAGTGCCCGTGACTTGTGACACGGGTGTAGGTTTAAAAGGCTCTTTTAGAATCCATTAACACTCACCTTCACTACCTGCAGCTTCCCGCCAGGTCCAACTAAGATCGGGATAAACCTATTCCTAATACAATTCACTTTAGTATCCAAAACACAACCGGCACGCTCTGCACTCGTCGACTGAATGCCGCGGCTCATCCAACCAAAGAGGATTATTCAACTACCGACCTCCGAAGTCAGTGTAGTAGGTTGGTCTATAAATACTAGATGGCGCTATTTACAATATTCGTAATAATCCTTACATTGGGTACTTCATTAGTACTAAAAACAAACTACCTTCTTTTAATATATTTTTAAAATATCGGATTTTTACTACAATAATGATGTGAATTCTAACACAAGAACTTACTAATATTTTATTTAAATTTCTAAGCGGGTGAAGTCGCTGCATCATCACTATGGTTGATCATCTCGTGTAGTTGCCAAATAAGGAGATGACAACAATTTGTATCAGTACCTTTTTAAATCGCGTTAAATTGGACACCGAGCGGTGACTCTACCGGTGCGCTTACAGAGACCACTGGCCTGGCCATATACGTAAATTTTTTATACCACTATGGTGGCAAACAAGAATATAGTCCATCTGATGGTAAATAGCTACCATAGCCTATGGATGACGGAAACACCAGGTGTCACGTGCGCGTTGCCGACACTTAAGAAACCTTAATATACCCTTCTTGAAAAACCCCATGCTGTAGTCTCGTGAGAAAATCTCATCAGGTAGTTCATTCCACAATGAAAGTGTACGCGGGAGGAAGCTCCTCTGAAACCGCACTGTGACATACATTCATTCCGTAACTTTTGCTTTGTGTTTATTTAAATTAAGTATAATAACGGGGCCATCAATTTGTGGAACTAACAGATGAGATAAACATGGGTTTTGGACGCGTCACTCTAAATTAAAACTGCTACTACTCTGTACAATTGAACCAATAAAGTCTTGATGACGAGTCATGGGTTACCAGTGCAATATTCCGTATATTTTGCTGGTCTCGTTCCTGCGGAGGATCCCCGCGGAGCGTGCACAGCACGACAGTGAGCAGACGGTTATATTCCGAAGGAAAATTTATTGCTTTTATGATCCCCTCGAGATACGCAGAATTGGATAACCTACTCCCCCTCAAGAATTTTTGTGTTTCATTACTCGGTTCAATCGTTTCCCTGTTCGTAGGTACTTTGTTTTGCAATTATATTGTGCATCTGTGTCTCTATGAATCATAGTAGAGTCTGTAAAATCCTTAGCGGGATAGAAATAATTGACAATAAGAGCAAAAAGTGCAATTTAGAAAGTTGTAGAAGAATGTAGTAAGCAATTAAAATAAAAATAATACGCATAAAAATTATTCTCTGCACCACCTATGGTTGACTGGTAGAAAATGCCGCATGGTGTTAAGTCCGCCAAATGTACTGTACTATATATTGTATTGTGTGCATTGAAGTTGAATAAAAAAAACCTTATTTCGGAAAATTTAGATACAGTTTGTCTATGACCCCTCACTAGCACACTAGGCTATGCTTGTAGCGTGGAAGTGAAAGAAAATGAACTTAACATTGGTACGGCGATAAGAGATAATAGTAATATTGCATGTTTGAGTTTGTAGTGCGTGAGTGTAAGAGAATAGTGTCTGGAAATATTGTTATGTGTGTTTATTACAATGTCTCAGAACGGCCCATTATGTTTTAAATAATATTTCAGTTTTTAGTATTTTCTGAGCGTCCTCATGTGTCCAGGAGATCAGTAAACTGCAAAGGAGTGTTTAAAAATTGTTCATAATAACCTATAGAATAGAATAGAATAGAAAATCATCATTTCAAATAAACTTAAATATTAATATGCGGTTTAATATCCTCTAATGTTAATATAACTTAATTGTAAAACTAAGAACCTAAAATTAAAAAGCTTAAAAAATATAATATACTAACTAAAACTAAAAATAACTTAAATTAAGCACTTTTGAATAGACTTAACAATGTTTTTTTTTTAATCTACCGCTCATTCGGAATGCTGTCTCATCACAAGAAGAACGAGCGAGAAACTTGTGTGTTGCTCTTTTAAATAATCCTTGTAACTTTACATTTTACAAGTCGAAACGTGTGAATACAAATGACCAATCATCACTAATTTATTAGGGTCAAATATAAATACACAATCAGTCGTAGTGATAAGAGCAGACCAGACCTTACAAGCAGCACTCTTTCACGAGTATGACGGATGAGCCAGCCATCACTGTGCTCGACCATATTTTAGGGAGCCCAATGTTACTATAGTTTACTTAGTCCAAGTCGGGAGGCAGGCTTATTAGACAAGTGGCGGGTGGCGCATTTGCTAGTGTATAGTTAGAGGTAGAGACAGCAAACGAGAGTGCCAATTAGACAGATGGTGAGCGCGCCGGTTTGTGGCCGAACAAATTATAGCACAAACTATGTACACATAGCTACACTTTATATATGTAGCGGGTTCCAGCCACTTCTCACAAATTAGCCAATTGAGCGTCACGGAATTGAACGATATATTTGTATGAAATATTGTACACTAACATTACCATATTATTAACTAGCTACTCGCCCCGAATTCGCTCGGGTGTACATGTATTATATATATAAACCTCCCTCTTAAATCACTTTATCTATTAAAACTCCGGTGCGTAGTTTCAAAGATTAAAGCATACATAGGGACAGACAGCGACAGCGACTTTGTTTTATACTAGTTTGCGAGTATGGATGTTTGTTACTCTTTCACGAAAAGCTACTGAATGTATTTTGATAAAACTCTTAACACTTAGGGATATAAAAATTAGTAAAAGTTAGAACATAAAATTTCATCAAAATTGGTCAAGCCGTTTCGGAGGAGTATAAACACGAAACCTGTGACACGAGAATTTTATATCTTAGAAGATTAACGGAACAATCGAATCATATAACATCGATCGTAGAAGGCAAAACGTTAAACAAGCGCATGGTAACATAAAAAATATTATAAAATTTTAAATATTTAAAATTAAAATTGACAATGCCATTCATGGTAGTCAGCGACCCGGGTATACCCGAACCACTGGCTGGCATGTATTCATGTATTCCGACATGGCATAGTCTGGATGTATTCAGGAGTTCTGTACACATATATATAGAAGACTTTCAGTAGACATTACCTCAACTCAAACAAAGTAACTGTACAAGTGTGAGGTGTGCACGTTGTGGCCGGCCGGGCGATGTGCGGCTGCGGATAATTAGAGGAGAGAGCAGGCTTCATTGATTTGTAGAAACTTTCAAACTGCGCGAAAGATGTGTATATATCAACCATATCAGCTCTAATACTTTGACTCTGTGAAATTTAGAAACATGCTAGCAGTTCTCATACGTTTTGTGATCATCATCATTATCATCTCAGCCTGGAAGACGTATACTGCTAAACAAAGGCCTCTCCAAAAGATCTCCACGACGATCGGTCCTGCGCTGCTCGCATCCAACGCCTACCAGCGATCTTGACCAGATCGTCGGTCCAGCTTGCTCTTGCTAGAAGCCTTCCCACGCTGCGTCTTCCGGTCCGCGGTCGCCACTCCAGGACTTTACTGCCCCATGGGCCATCTGTCCTACGAGCTATGTGCCCTGCTCGTAAAACGGTGTACTAAATCGCTAGACCACCGAGGTCGTCAATATAGCTACTATAGAAACAAAAATAATATACGTCAAGGATATGTAGAGATTTAAGGAAAAATATCATCATGAAATCACTGATATTAAAATCTTTAGTGCAGATGAAGGTCATGTATTAGATTAGTTGGCAAATGTTACTAATAGTGTTACATCATGGACCTCCAGAGTTCCAGATAGGCAATATATTCCACTAATTACAATATATTAAACCAATTTAAACACTAACGAAGTATCATCCGCAAATAACACTATATCTGCAACTTTCTCTACCATGCAGGGAAGGTCATTTATATAAATTAAAAAGAGAAATGGGCCTAAGACTGAACCTTGAGGAACGCCCATTTTAATATTAGTTCCCTTAGACTTACACCATCAATATCTATAGTTTGGATCCAACTTCCGTTATTTGTAGAATTAGATATACCTCCTCGTTTATTGGATTAATGTGCTTTTCTACACTATTATCTATTTGTTGACAGCGCAGCGCATTTTCCAAGGAGCTTTCATAATAAGTGTACAAAATTAAATTTCGCTTTGAAATTTCTGCAAGAGTATGAGAGCAGTCCATAGACTAAGTGGTTAGCAGTTCTCAGTCCGTAGTCTGTATAATTGTCTGTGACATATTACATTGACGACCTCGGTGGTCTAGCGGTCTAGCACATCGCTTTACGACCGATGGTCGCGGGTTCGATTCCTCGCACGGCACAAACAAGTTTGTATCGGTCTGTGTGTTTTCTATGTATAATATGTATTTATTTACAAAACAAATATTGAAGTATTTATATCAGTTGTCTAGTATCCATAACACAAGCTTTAGCTAGCTTAACTTGGATCTAGATTGCGCTGTGTAAATTTTCCTGAGATTATTTATTAACAATATTTATCAAACTCATGTAAGTTTGATAAATATTGTTTACTGTGTTACCTATATTATTTTTGAAACTTCTGTTTATCCTTTTACATACGGTCGACGGTCTTTTTTTCCGGACAATCTAATGCTGTTGTCCGCAGCTGGCCATTACAGCTTCACCGGACGATAGGGGGCGAGTGCAGATGGCACTCCAAACCAAAGGAAGGACTTATGGAGCGACTGAAGGCCAACTCCCGCCTGACGGATACGACTTTAGTCTGAGGGCACCGCTAGGGGTTCGAACCTCGGCTCAGGCCGTCGGAATGTCGATTCCCGCTTTAATTGGACGGGGGATCGATCGGAGTAGGTATGGTCGACTAAAAGACCAAGTTGTCTCGTGCACGTTGCCGACCCTTAAGAAACCTTAAAATACCTTACTTTAAAAACCTCATGCTGTTGTGTCTCTCGAAACCTTTTGTAGAATTTAATATAAATATACTACTATTGTTTCATATTTCGACTTAATTGGAATGTCTTTTACAGGGTGAGTACGGTGCATTGTGTTACCTACTATGGAGTTCATAGACTAACAATTTAGTGTGTGACAGCCCTGGTCTGTTCCATTATGAAACAGATTTATGAAGATTTGTAAACATCGTGTTATCTATATATGGTATATAAATACAATTGGAGTGTCTGTTTGTAATATTGAAATAACCGTTTTTTACTACATATGAATATAAATTCGTATATGTACATACACCAAAATATAATTTTTACAATTTTTGTCTGTCAGTCTGTTTGTTCCGGCTAATATCTGAAATGGCTGGACCGATTTTGACGGGACTTTTTTTGGCAGGTAGCTGATGTAATATGGAGAACTTAGGCTACTTTTATTTAGAGAAATAAAGTTAAATTTCACGCGGACGAAGTCGCGTGTATAGCTAGTATCACATACATATGTGGTGTGTAGTGATGTGATTACACACATTAGAGACCGGATACTGATCGTCTTATCAACCAAATAATCTTGGTAGTAAGTAGCGGTGTGGACTGGCATGGCGGCGCCGCGCGATACCGGCCGCGGCCCCATGTACGTACGTACTCTCTATGAACACACACCGCTCCTTTAATAATATATAATATATAGACGGACTCGGTGGTACAGCGGTTTAGCACACGTCTCACTTCCGATGGTCGCGGGTTCGATTCCTCGTACAGTACAAACATTTGTATTCATGAGTATGATTGTTTGTATCCGTCAAGATGTTTTGTATGTATATTAGGTATGTATTTACAAATTAAAATCTATGTATTTATATAAATTGTGTTATAAGGGTGGCGCTCGTTAGGCAAATGATAGGCATGACCAACATTTGTATTTAAGAGTGCTATTTGTATGTATTGGTCTGAGTGTTTCTATGTATATTATGTAAGTATTTAAACTGGCTTAAAAAATGGATTTCAGTTGAGTTCGTTGTCAGTTCTTCTAAATTAATTATGTATGCTGAACTAGACGGTACGGTAAATATTAATACAATACACACGACGGTCATACAAGCAGCTAAAATGTCTTGATGAATGAATAAATTATTTTTGATATAAACAAAAATAATAATAAACTCTTTATTGTGCACATAGAATAAATATAATAAGTGGCTAAAATGTCCTAGTTAAATAAATCTTAAATGATTTTTATTAAAAAAAAGTGTTTAAGTAATAATCAGTTGTCTAGTACCCACAATACAAGCTTAGCCGGGTGTGAATTGTCCTGTATTATTATTATTATTATACATGTGCAGAGGGTTATCTGTTATCAGTAGTTGATAACGGTCTTACCCGCTGGTCAAGTATCATACTTGAATCTCTCTTAGCCAGTGTAATTAGGTGGCGCGGGTCGGCCCAACCGCGCCGTTTCATAAACTGGTTGATACGAGTCCCAGCAGTGCAAAAACAACATCACACCTTCAAGGAACACTTTCACATAAGTTCATGGTGATTAACATTCATGAACTTATCTTAAAATATTCAAAACTCGTCCAATTATTGTTACGAAGTAAAGGTAATAAAATGTTGTAATAGTTGTTAAAATTGGGTTCACGATTTCGCAAAGTAAGAGCTTGGGAAATTTCAGATTTGTCTTATGAGTGAAGATTTTTTAGGCTGTACTTTATATTGTTTTGGGAGAAGATAGTTTAGCCTTATACCTTATATTGTATACTAGCTACTCGCAGCGGTTTCGCACGGGTGAACATGTATTGTATATATAAACCTTCCTCTTGAATCACTCTATCTATTAAAAGAAAACGCTTCAAAATCCGTTGTGTAGTTTTAAAGATTTAAGCATACATAGGGATGTAATGATGATAATGATTTCCACTAAACAATGATTAATTTTGACGACCATCTAAAGTGAGGTGATTTATTGTAAAGTGAAAACTATAATAATAATAATCTCAGGACAATTCACACAGCGCCATCTAGACCCAAGTTAAGCTAACTAAAGCTTGTGTTATGGGTACTAGACAACTGATACAAATATATATATTTTTTTCATAAATACATACATACATTTGTATATATATATAAATATACAAAACACCTAGACCGATACAAAATCGTACTCATGAATACAAATGTTTGTGCCGTGTGAGGAATCGAACCCGCGACCATTCGATGTTCGCGGGTTCTAATTCTAAAGTGGTGTGCTAAGACCACCACACAAGCACAAATATTAGTAGAATCTTGTATATTTTATTTTATTTTAAAACGTCTTCAACAAATGTATGTACAATAGTTTTAGTTGTATATTATTGTATTTAAAGCTATGGTCATAGCTAACTCAGGTTACGATACTTACGTTCGCATGTTTATGCGTGTAGCCGGTGGAGCCGGGGCGGGCGGCGGTCGGGCGGCGGGCCCCGCGCGGCGAGCGGCAGACGGCGCTCGGTCGTGAACCCTCGTAAATAAATTAAAAACAGATTTGTAGTTGAGACGGGCTGCAGGAACGTGTCTAATTTTATTACTCATCACAGCCACCAGCGACACCGCCCGCACACGGCACGGCACAGGCGTCAAAACTCACGACTCACTACACCACTACACCCCAGAGGTTTGTTAGCAATTCATATTTTTGCTGCCACTGCTAGCATCCCCGTAGGGTACAGTAGCCACCCGCCCTGTTTTCCCAGGACATGTCCTAGTTTTTTAAGTTCCTGGGAAGTCCTGAATAGTTATTTGTCAGCGTCTTGGGTTTTAAAATACTCGATTTCAACAGTATAATTGTATCAAATACTTTTTATTAAAAACCTGATTATATTAATTACTTGAATTTTACTACTTATTGATATAACTATTGCAACACTATTACTGCGTTTTGTTTTTAAATGGATAGTCCTGGTTATTTGGACTTTCAATCCTGGTTTTTAAAATTTGAGTCTGGCAACCCTATCATAGGGTTAACTTACACGAAATTTCACCTAGAAACTACCAAGAGTTTTTAACAACTGAGTTCTCAAAGACTGTATATTAATTTTATTTGAAATAAAACGATGTAATCTTAAATTCTGTATTCCTAAAGTGACAACAATAGAAACAAAGGGAGAAAGGCTCTTAAATTTAAAAAAGTACAATAAATATATAACAGGTACACAGTAGTTAATTTCCACTTAATTCTAAAAAAAAAATAAGATTTTAAAATAGTAGTTCAAGACTTTGAACATAGAGGTTACATGTTCCAACAGAGAGAGATGATTGAACAGAGATTAAGTGCGTAGCGGTTTCTATGTTGATTGTCGCATGCCTAATCCTTGTTGTTAATTAAATATAAGTAAATTAATATTTATTTAAAAGAGCAACACACAAGTTTCTTGTGATGAATCTGCATTCCGAATAAGTGGTAGAATAAAAAAAACTTGACTATTTAAAAGTGCTTATATTAAGTTTATTTGAATAAAGATTATTTCTATTTCTATTTCCAACAAATCATCTAAGCAAACTGATTTCATCTTCGTTCTTCACTCAAGGGCGGATCCAGCTTTGGCGCCAGGAGGGGGTCACATAGTCGTGGTCAAGTCAAGAACTTATAATTTAATTTTGATAACAATAGATACAAGTAAAAAGTAGGTATTTTATTAATGTACGTAAGTACTGTACTTAAAAATATTAATAAAATCTGTATGGTGACAAAATATATAAATAAAATCATTATGTTCAATTAGTGGTCTAAGTCCTGGGCTCAGGGGTGTCCTGACCCCTCATGACCCCCTTGACCCCCCTGGATCCGCCGTTGTCTTCACTAAGAGAGCTAGTGGTTCATAAATCATAACATTATATTAGTGTGGCCGGTGTCCTCTACTTCCTGATATGCACCGCGCCGCTGTTTGTTTGTCTTGTTGATGCTACGTCATAAACACGTCGCGTCAGTGCCGACTAATGACAACTGAACCTGTACGAGCTTACTCCTAATGAGCACACAAAGCCGAAACACAACGTTATTCATGAAACTGAATAATTTTCGCCAAGGTGCATTGTCTAAATATGAGCCAACAACGATGCAGAGAAATGTTATTGCATAGAGCAAATATGGGGATAAAATCTATTAATTGCAAAAGTAGAATAGAATAGAACAGAACAGAATAAAAAAGAAAATTATTTACTCAAATAAACTTACATTGAAGCACTTTTTACGTTGAATAGTCATTACATTTTTTTTAATATACCGCTCATGCGGAAAGCTGTATCATCACAAGAAGAACGAATATGAAACTTGTGTGTTTCACTTCTAATTATCGAAACCCGTTCAGATTTGAGTAAGATAGTATAATAATAATAAACAATTGACTACTGAACTAAACTAAGAATCTCGCTTGCGAGTTACGTTTACGTTTTTATGTTAGATTTTAGTTTCGGTATTACTTTCCCGCACTGTTTATATGTATATTAACACTAGCTGACCATTTTGCAATAATTTACATGCAGCTCCGCTCCTATTGGTCGTAACGTAATGTTATATAGCTTAAAGCCTTCCTCGGCAAATAGACTATCAAACACAAAAATAATTTTTCAATTCGGACCAGTAGTTCCTGAGATTAGCGCGTCCAAAAAAATAAACTCTTGAGCTTTATGATATTACCATAGACTAGCAACTATTATTTAACTAATACAAAATAATTCGTCCCTGTGGAATTTATTTTAATTGTTTTAAAATAAAGGTAGCCTGAGTTACTCCTTATTACATCAGCTACCTGTCAAAATCGGTCCAGCCATTTCAGAGATTAGCCGGAACTAATAGACAGACAAGTATTGTAAAAAATGTTATTTTGATGTACCGTATTCATATTCATATGTAAAAAAACAGTTATTTCAATATTACAAACATACACTCCAATTCAAATTTAAAAATCATTTATTCATGTAGGACATTTTAGTTGCTTATGAACGTCAAATTTTTACATTATAATTGAAATTTTTTCCCTACGGTCCAGTTCGGTATATAGATCCAACTGAGAAGAACTGTCAAGAAACTAATTTGAATTACTTTTTTTTTTTAAAGCCATTTTATATACAATGTATATTTATATAGGTGTCTATGTCTAACATTAAATAAAAATCCCGTGCACTTCAATGTTCTTTATATGTATAGATTGTACGTGTGTGCAACGATATATGTTAATTAACTATATAGAGAGGTCGCGGCGGAGGAGCGCGTGGTGGCGCGGCGCGGCGCGGCGCGGTCGCGGGTTCGTCGAGGGTGAATTCTATATTTAGGGAATGTAATCTCGATGAATCTAAAATAACATGCCGCCGTGAGCGTCTCGCGGCTCTGAAAGGACTGCGATTTGAATCTTAATTCCGCTGTTGACTGGTAAACATACTTACCTACGCAACACGACCCACTTATAACCTTATCTATATGCAGGATTCGTTATCATTTTTAACTAAAACCTGGATTCAAATCAAAATAGGTTTTGAATATTGCTTGTAAACCTACTGCTACATTTATAAGTTTCCAAATTCAAATTCAAATTCAAAAATTATTTATTCAAATATGTAAACACGGTACATATACCAAAATAACATTTTTTACAATTTTTGTCTGTCTGTCTGCCTGTCTGTTTGTTCCGGCTAATCTCTGAAATGGCTGCATCGATTTGACCTTTTGTCAGGTAGCTGATGTATTAATGAGTAACTTAGGCTACTTTTATTTTAGAAATAATATTTCACTTTAGAAAAATAAAATAAAATTCCACGCGGACGAAGTCGCGGGAACAGCTAGTAATAAAATACTTCAGTCATAACAACTGTAGCAGACTAATCCCTCCAAGTAGTATCCGTTCACGAGCATGATGGATGATCATTGCGTTTAACCATATTTTAGGGAGTACAAGTTACCCAGTCGCCGCCGCCACCTGTCCGGACGTGTTAGTAAGCTTCACTCGTTCAAGACATTGGTTGGGATTAATCGTTACTATTACAATATGATTCTACGAGTAGTAACAAGACGTGGTAAGCGCTGTGCGTGTGATTGATGATGCCACAATGCATCTCCTCCGATCGATCCCCCGTTCAATTCAAACGGGATCGATCGTGAGATTCGAACCCCTAGTGGTGCCCTCAGACTAAAGTCGTATCCGTCAGGCAGGAGTTGACCTTCAGCCGCTCTATAAGTCCTTCCTTTGGTTTGGAGTGCCATCTGCACTCGCCCCCTATCATCCGGTGAAGCTGCAAAGGCTGTGGCCGAAAGCATAAGAGTTGTCCAAAAAAAACCACAATGCGTGATGTGATGTGAAGTGGTGGTGAAGCTGATCACAAATCAAAACCTGTAAAATCATCATCCAAATATATTTCTGACCTATATAGCAGTATATTTTTTATTGCGATAAGAAAAAAAAAACACCGAATAGAAATGGTATCAAATATATTCTTAGGTTACCTGAGACCCGAGAATTTGTAAGTGTAAGTTCGCCTAGAGGGGCAACGCTGCCAGTATCTTAGATACACTGTCTTGATGTCTCGATATTTACTTCGTTTAAAAAAAATATAATTTAAAATAATATTTATTTAGATAATAATGATGTCAGGTTAAGTTTCGCAGAGTGTATTCGGCCGCCGTACTCAAGCAGGTCGCGACACGTGCAAATGAATACGTATCACTGAGACGGAGCTCACCAGGAGCCGAAGTGCTGACAACGCGCTGCAGTTGACAAGCTGCCACTCGGCGTCTATACTGCTGTGCACCAACATAATTAATACTAGCTGTACTTCTTAATACAACTTTGTCCGCGTGGAATTTAACGTAAAAGCTAATTAGAGAATTTTTCAAAAACAAAAGTAGCCTAAGTTGCTCCTTATTACATCAGCTATTTGCTAATAAAAGTCCCATTCGAATCGGTCCAGTCATTTCAGAGATTAGCCGGAACAAACAGACAGACAGACAGACAAACATTGTAAAAAAAAATTTTGGTGTATGTAGGTACCGTATTTATATTCATATGCATGTGATAAAAAACGGTTATTTCAATATTACAAACAGACACTCCAATTTTATTTATATGTATACCATATTACAGTAGTTTATTTTATTCATTACATTTTAACCTGTTGAATATATTTGACTCTCTCAACTGTTTATTTTGGGGGGAAAGAGGATTGTTAGTAATGTGGATTGATGATTACTAGCAATGTACCGTGTCAGGTTGACCTCCACGTGGTTCCCCCTGGAAACCATCGTGATAAATTCTTGGTGAATTTGTCACGATGGGCTAACTGACCTGACCTCATGTTCATCTTATCATCCTCCACTGGTGCCCCGCCAGCGTAAACCGTTATCGCAGGCAGTGCACCATTCCATTGTAATCCGTTAAAAAAACTGTTTCTTTTCCTTTATCTACTCTATTAGCAAGGATAAAGGATAAGCTTACATGGATATAGAATTTTTTTTTTCTAAAAAAAATGTTGCAGGTAATTTGTATAAGTGCCATTCATTGTGTCTATATTGAATACATACATATAATGATAATATATGTAATAATAAAATATCTACACAACCTATCTGAAAATTTTACCTGATGTCTTTACATCAGTACTATCAGTATCAGTAGTCTGAGTTTCATCTAATTATACTCAAAAATTATTAAGACTACTTCATTATTGATCATTTTAAAATTAAAATTGAATTATTATATATCAACGAAATTATACAGCTACTTCATAGTAAAGTACTTGTTATCTTTGAAGTGATTTTATAGTTTGTTCCTGTGTGAGATATTACTATTATCTAATCTACTAGATGTAGTATTAAAACCAGTTTATTCGTTATCATTTTTGTTTCAGTCAGGCACTAATTTTCAAGAAATTCCAAATTTTAGTGCAAGATCGGCGTGTTCCGTGCTCGTATCTAGTTAAGAAGGACACTCAAACTTCACGACACATCAAACTTAATGGAACAAGAATTAATCTTAAGTTTATACTGCAATAACTATAAGAGCCAACGGCCAGTAAAATGTTTCCTGCGATTAAAAAGCGATATCCTCGCTGTGCGGCAGATAGGCTGCAGCAGGGACGGGTAGAGCCCCACTAAATCGGAGCATGCCCGGCAGGTGTGCGTCCAAGTGCTTGTCTCAACCCATCGTCAGTCTCTAATCGAGGTTATATCATAAATCACTCGATTATATACCTAGATACCTCGTCCTTAGATACTTAGTTTCCACAACACATATCCCGTTAGTCACTTGCTGCTATTATTCAGCTTATCGTTGCCATAAATGTTTTTAAGTGGATAAAATTTTAATATCCGCATATTTGAGTACTGTAGTAGATAAAGTGAATATAAAATACATTTCAACAAGAGTACCCTCTCGGTAATGTTTGCATCGCATATGCCAAAATTCATATGAATGTAACTTCGCATACGGTTTCTGCATACAATTGCATCAAGTAAATAGTTTGACGAGGCAGTTCTTGTAATTTCGTTCGTGCAGAATCTTTTAAACTTTCAGTGCATCCAAAATAGAAAGTTCTCTATTTAAACTTAGTAAATTGAAAGTACTTATACATGGCCGCGGTGATCTAGCGGTCTAGCACACCGCTTTACGTCCGATAGTCGCGGGTTCGATTCCTCGCACGGCACAAACATTTGTATTCATGAGTATGATTGTTTGTATCGGTCTGGGTGATTTCTATGTATAATATGTATGTATTTTCGAAAAAAAAGATATCAATGTATACGTATCAGTTATCTAGTACCTATAACACAAGCTTTAGATAGGTTAACTTGGATCTAGATGGCGCTGTGTAAATTGTCCTGAGGTTATTATTATTATTATTATTATTATGTACCAAAATTACAACTACGTACATGTTGCTCTGAAGATTAAATGTTATACTACAGATGAGATCACGGTTCGATAACTAAATTTGATGCTTTGATCTTCAGTTTTCATCAAATTGGATATTCCTTTCTGCATACTCAGTACTGGTTACTGAGTATGCAGAAAGGAATTCAAGGAAGGAATTGGAAATTACAAATATCATTACATAGTATAAAACAAAGTCACGATCGCGTCTGTCCGTACCTATGTATGCTTAAATCTTTAAAACTACGCAACGGATTTTAAAGCTTTGTTTTTAATAGATAGAGTGATTCAAGAGGAAGGTTTATATGTATAATACATGTACACCCGGGTGAAGTCAGGGCGAGTAGCTAGTATATTAATAAGTAGCTTTAGTTACAATGCAATATTTAGTATTGACAGCCTTTGTTTTCAGCTGCCTTTTGTCTATTTGTGTCGTGAAGCAGCCGCACATTGTTTTGGTTTGAAAGGACCGTGAATATATTACTGACACCAGAGATACGTCAACATGTTTATGAGTGCCAACTTCGTGCATCCTTATGAGAAGTATATTCTCTGAAGTTTATAGAACAGGTACTGTTCATATCACTAGATGACTGTTGCTTGCAACACGACCATCAAGTTAAGAAAGCCGCAGAAATAAGAAATAGAAATAATCTTTATTCAAATAAACTTAATATAAGCACTTTTGAATGGTCAAGTTTTTTGATTCTACCGCTTATTCGGAATGCAGATTCATCACAAGAAGAACAAGCAAGAAACTTGTGTGTTGCTGTTTTAAATAAATATTGATTTACTTATATTTAATTAACAAGGATTAGGCATGCGACAATCAACATAAAAACCGCTACGCACTGTACCAAATCAAATCAAAATATCTTTATTCTTTTTTTTAACTACTCTAATGCTGTTTTTTTTTCATTTATTTAGGTCGACAAACAGTTATACTTTATACATGTGGCTTAAGGCTATTTTCCAATAAATTTTAACTAATATGTTATCCTCTACGTTAACCACTGATTCCAGTAATTATCTAATGCTGCCTAAAGCATGTTACAGAGATTATGTTACTTATTAATTAACTACCATTACTAAATCTAATAAAACTATTTTATATTAACAATACAAAGAAAACTAAGTATTTCATGAGTCTGTTGTCCTCAGCTGCCTTTACAGCTTCACCGGACGATAGGGGGCGAGTGCAGATGGCACTCCAAACCAAAGGAAGGACTTATGGAGCGGCTGAAGGCCAACTCCCGCCTGACGGATACGACTTTAGTCTGAGGACACCGCTAGGGGTTCGAACCTCGGCTGAGGCCGTCGTAATTTCGATCTCCGTTTGAATTGCACGGAGCATCGATCAAAGGTGATCTTTATTTATGTAGATCTATTACAGATTTATGACATGTCAAATCTTTGATGGTAGATTTGAAGTGCTTTCGAGCTAAGAAGGACTGACAAGAAACTCAGCTCTTATTCTTTTCAAATGATCTTAAAATACGTTGATCAACTTCAATGACACACAGATATTTAATGTATATAGTTAAAGTTAAATGATATTGTATCTTTATTAACATAAATTCAAATGAATCGCATATGAAAATACATTTGAAAGTTGGTCATTTTTAAATAAATATTATCGTGAGATATCAGTACATAGTGTAAAAAAAGTCGCTGTTGTTGTCTGTCCATCCCTTATATCAAGCAATCATATATACTTAAATCTTTAAAACTACGTAACGGATTTTAATGCTGTTTTTTTACTAGATACATTTGAATAGAATCAAGAGGAAAGTTTATGTATATAATACTTGTACACCTGTGCGAAGCCGGGGCGAGTAGATAGTAATAATAATAAAACTCTATACTGTGCATGAAAAAACAAATAATTACAAAAAAGAAAAATATAAATATATGCAAACAAAAGGCGAGCTTATAGCCCAAGAGCCCACGACGGCCAGACATACGTCTTCATCCTACCATACTCATTGGAACCGTATATTGGGTTGGAACTACACTAAGTGTCTGGCAATGAGCAGCGCAAGTTGTAATAATGCTACGAACAATACATGAAAATGTGGAGTTTCTTAAAATAACGAATTTGATATGAAATTTTCACACCGTTGTTACCTGGTACCTGCCAAAGGAACCACGATCCAGGTTTCATGTTTGGGGATCGTTCTTACCTGTGTTGGGGACACACATACAAGAACTTTCACGTTTACTAATAAGACGTATGTCTGGCCGTCGTGGACTCTTGCTCTATTATCTCTACAAGCTATGTCTTATTGATATTCTTGAATATTTCTTTTAAATTCTATACACTTCTATTGATTAATCATCACTTCATTACATAGTATAAAACAAAGTCGCTGTCGCTGTCTGTCCGTCACTATGTATGCTTAAATCTTTAAAACTACGCAACGGATTTTGAAGCAGTATTTTTTTAAATAGATAGAGTGATTCAAGAGAAAGGTTTATATATATAATACATGTATCATATTGTAGAGAAACACTGATAAATTTAGATGTTTCTAATGTGATGTAAATAAAAACATGTTTGAGCTTACATTGCAAACACTGGCTGAACCTCATGAGATAAATCAACACGTTTGTACTGTCTAATGACAAAAATGTTGTAAACGTTATTTATAAGGACATTCTGTAGTAGGTAGGTACATTTAGTATCAGTATTGCACCCGTGCAAAGCCGGGGCGGCTCGCTAGTTTATCGAATAAAAGACGATTTATTAATAGCAATTGTTAGATTCCTTGCATTTCCTAGCCTGCGTAGGTACGTATGTACATTGAAAGGTCAGATATTGTTTACTGACTCGGGAGAATATAAAAATGTTCGTCGTCTGTCTAAGAGCTTCCAGTTTCCTTATCGGGCCCGGCACGGCCGGTGTCGTCGTTTGTGGCGCTGCAATATAAAGACAGTTATTTATAAGCAGGAACTGGAAATGTAATTTTAGCACCGCACTCACGTCAACGAGCGCCGATTCAGTTCTGTTGGCGGACACTTCCATCACTTCCATACAACTTATAGTTTTTCACTTGCTACCCTCTGATGGATCGTTTAAGTTTGTTTATAAATATATATATATATATATATAGTTATTATATATATATATAATAACTAGCGTCCGCGTAGAATTAACGGCTGTAGTCGGGACTTCGTCCGCGTGGAATTTAACAAAGTAAAAACAACAAAGTAAAAAGTTAATTAGAGATTTTTTCAAAAATAAAAGTAGATTAAGTTACTCTTTATTACATCAGCTACCTGCCAATAAAAGTTTTGTCAAAATCGGTCCCACCATATCAGAGATTACCCGGAAAAAACAGACAGACAGACAAAAATTCTAAAAAATATTATTTTGGTATATGTATCGTATTTATATTTATATGCATGTAGTGAAAACCGGTTATTTCAATATTAAAAACAGACACTCCAATTTTATTTATATGTATAGATAATAATAAAGTTACTTTGTAATCTATATATAGTATATATTGTAAATAAACTGGCTTTTTAAACTTTTTTACTGTTGTTTTTACGAGTACAAGATAGTTATATATATGTATATATATATATATAAGTTTATTGAACTTATATATACATATATATCGCTGAATGTTGTTCACGCCATGTTATCATAAAGTAAATACTTATGTTTTTATAGGAAATGTTGTAATTGATCGTCGTAGAGTAAGTAAGGTGTGGTATCAGGAAAGTGATCGCGGTATGAGTGAGTTTATATCTCGGCCGAGCCACTGTGTACATATTACGTGGTGTTAATACGAGTATCATATGCTAGAGTAGCTAACCGTCCTATTTTCGTAGGACATGTCCTAGTTTACGTAGTCTCTGGACGTCCTGAATAGGTTTTAAGTGGGGTTGTAGGTTTTAAATTTAAAAGTTCGGTTTATTTTTAAATTTCATATATATGTATATAGAATTTAATTACAATCTATCTATATATTATATATATAAATAATTTGCTGTTCGTTAGTCTCACTAAAACTCGAGAATGGCTGAACCGATTTGGCTAATTTTAGTCTTGGATTCTTGGAAATTTCAAGACTAAAATTAGCTATTAATTAACTTATTTTTTAGGCTGTTGATTAAATATAAAAAATAAGTTTCAATCTTCTAACTTTAAATATGACAATGCTTCCATACAAACTTTAATCTCCCCTTTCAACCCCTTACAAACTACCCCTTACTTTTTGGCATAAAAAAGTAGCCTATGTCCTTTCTCAGGGTCTAAACTATATGTACATATACCAAATTACATTTAAATCCGTTTAATGGTTTTGGCGTGAAAGCGAGACAAACAGACAGACAGACAGACAAGGTTAATTTCGCATTTATAATATTAATAAGTATTAATTTAACTATTGCATCTTTTAAACCGAATTCTCCTGCTTTTTCCAAAATCAAAACCTGTTTTTTTTTTAATTTGAGGTTATCAACCCTATCATACATGTACACACCTGTGTAGGACGGTGCATTTTAACACTTTCTTTCAGGTAATAGAGTTTAAATTCCTTGAGCCGGGAGCCCGTGACCTGGAAGTGTGACAGTGACTGATGATAATTAGATAACGCAGAAATTTAAGTCTTATATGTATTTATCTCTTTAAACTTTGATAGCTGAATTTCAAAATAATTACTAATATTACGATAAGAAATATATGTAAATAAATTATATTTTTTATTTTTATTTAAATAACTTTAATACACTTTTTGCTTGTGTCATACACAATATATATATATATATATATATATTGCGGACTTAACACCTAATGTCATTTTGTTGGCAGTGGTGGCAAAGGCAGTCCACCATTAGTACAGTGCATTGTGTTCGTAGATTCCAGTTACATAAATAGTGATATATTTCAGTATTTCGACTCCCCTCCGATCGATCCCCCGTCCAATTCAAACGGGGATCGATATTACGACGGTCTGAGCCGAGGTTCGAACCCCTAGTGGTGCCCTCAGACTAAAGTCGTATCCGTCAGGCAGGAGTTGGTCTTCAGCCGCTCCATAAGTCCTTCCTTGGTTTGGAGTGCCATCTGCACTCGCCCCCTAACGTCCGGTGAAGCTGTAAAGGCCAGCTGCGGCCAACAGCATTAGAGCAGTCCGAAAAAAAAGAAAACAAAAGTATTTCGACTTCATTCAGAAGTCTTCTCGTGAGTACGGTACACTGTGTTACCTATTAAGAAGTTTGTAGATTCCAGGTAGATACATAGTGGTATATTTAGGTTTTGACTTGTTGGTACCTAGCCGTGTGTGTCGACCGAGGTGGCCGCCCTATCTCAGCGGCTATGGCGCCGCACTCGTCTGGCTTCCTCCGCATTATCGGATCAGTGCGGTGAACAGGTGTCACCTCACACATACACACACACACACACAGCGACCCTCACTTCCTCTGCCCGATACGAGCACCGACCTATCATCGCACCATACCGCCCGCTGTCACTATCTTATATAATTCAACAACTTAATATAATAATTCAGAATCAGTTTATAGTACATATATATTACATACATATTGGATAGTATATGTGTTACCGTCAAGTGGTTTAGGACTACACTTTAATTCCAAAGGTCGCGAGTTCGATTTCTATATCGAGTATATCGGTATAAACGTTGGTATTCGTCAGTATGATTGTATGTATTTACAAAAAAATGTATCTAAGTATATCAATCAGTTCTCTGCTTTGTTTGGAACTAGATGGCGCTGTGTAAATTATATTATATTGTTATTAATAGGAAAATGAAAGTGAACTTATAGGATACCAGCTACTCGTCCCCGCTTCGCACGGGTGTACATGTATTATACATATAAATCTTCCTCTTGAATCACTCTATATATTAAAAAAACCATTCGCTTCAAAATCCATTGCATAGTTTGAAAGATTTAAGCATACATAGGGACAGACAGACAGCGACAGCGACTTTGTTTTATACTATGTAATGAACAAGCATGACATTTTAATCTTCCAGACTGACATCTCCTGAGTAATCGTGTCTTACATGTTCATTCAATTTCCTGATAATATGTGATATGATGATAACGTGATATCGATAGTAGTGTTAATGTGTATAAGTGATAGTTGCTGTTTATCAGGCGAGCCAGCTTGCAGCAGTTCCAATTACATAAAAAAAGATATTTAATATTTCATTTCAGTAATTTTGTATTATGAAATTAAACGCGAAAATGCAGGAATTGACAAAAATTTTTTCTTATTACATTTATTTATTTTATTCAGGCTACATGCCCTATATTATAAATACCTTACAGACTAACATACATCTATACATATAAATAAAATTGGAGTGTCTGCTTGTAATATTGAAATAACTGTTTTTTACTACATGCTTATGAATATAAATACATACACCAAAATAACAATTTTTTACAATTTTTGTCTGTCTGTCTGTCGGTCTGTTTGTTCCGGGTAATCTCTGAAATGGCTGGACCGATTTTGACGGGACTTTTTTTGGCAGGTAGCTAATGTAATATGGCGTAACTTAGGCTACATTTATTTTAGAAAAAATCTTTTATTTTAGCAAAATAAAGTTAACTTCCACGCGCACGAAGTCGCGGGAACAGCTAGTAAGAAATAATAGTAAAATATGTAAATAAAATTGTCTCTGCGGTCACGACACTGACGACGGCAATCCACCACGGCAGCGCTGATACACCACACCGTTCGGCCAGTAGTCCTCCTTCATGAAGGTGGGCAGCATGTTGGTGGGGACCCGGGCCACGAACGCTTTGAAGCTCGCGTTGTGACTTGACTCCAGCTGCGTCACCCTCAATGTTAGGTTACTTTTGGTCCGGATGTAAGCAACAATATCCTTTTCCTTAGTTGACGACCTCGGTGGTCTAGTGGTTTAGCACACCGCTTTACGTCCGATGGTCGCAAGTTCGGTTCCTCGAACGGCACAAACATTTGTATTCATAAGTATGATTGTTTGTATCGGTCTGGGTGTTTTCTATGTATTTGTATCAGTTGTCTAGTACCCATAACTCAAGCTTTAGCTAGCTTAATTAGAGTCTAGATGGCGCTGTGTGAATTGTCCTGAGATTATTATTATTATTATTATTATTTGACATTTAACTATTTTGCTGGCTTTATAAATGGCATACATAGTAACATTGTCTCCAGTTAACGTCGCGTCGCCCTGAATGCGGAGAATGACGGCCGCGCACTGAAATAAAATATTTACAGGTGTTTTACGCAGATAGTATTGTAGTGGACCCGTCTTATAAATATTTCAAAATAGCACGTATTTTCAAGTGAATAGGGAGAACCAATCTCCGTTTATTTTTACGATTCCGCTGGTGAAACGGTATGGTATATAGCTTTATCTTCCGGCGGTCGCGGGTTCGATCCTTATACAATACAAATATTTATATATAATACTCTGTATATTCCTACATTAGATATGTTTATATATAACTATTTAGGTATGTATATCATTGTCCAATACCAATAGTACATCCTCTTTTTATTTCGGACGAAATAATGCTGTGTGACGAAATTATTACCGTAATATTTACATCATTAACGTTGGCCAAATGTTCTCTACATTCCCAAGAAGAGAGCCTCAAATAATGTCCAAACGTTTGGTCATAGAAATTTAGTTGAGTTTCTTGCTAGTTCTTCTCAATTAAAACTGTATACTGAACTGGACGGTAGGGAAAAATATATTAAAACAAGAAAAACTTGACGTTCATAAGCGGCTAAAATGTTATGAAAAAATTTTTTATATATTTGATTTGGTATAGAATTAGGATATTATAATAAGATTGTTACAAAAATCAAATGGTGATAGATGTATTCATACTCCAGCACACGACAGCGCTGTGTGCTATGTTCCAGGTTATTTATTTATTTATTATTAGATGTTCCCTCGACTTCGTCCGCGTGGAATTTAACTTTATTTTCTAAAATAAAAGTAGCCTAAGTTACTCCTTATTCAAAAAAGTCCGTCCAAGCATTTCAGAGATTAGCCGGAACAAACAGACCGACAGACAAAAATTGTAAAAAATGTTATTTTGGTGTAAATATCGTATTTATATTCATATTCATGTAGTAAAAAATGGTTATTTCAATATTACAAACAGACACTCCAATTTTATATATACATATAGCTGTGTAGACGCGTGCTAGATAGCTCGTTCACATGGTATGATAAAAATAAAAACCAATTGACCGTATTGTGGTGTTATTCATTGGTGGAGCTGATTTGTCGGTATGTACGCAGCGGTACGTGCCTCTAAATCACGGACTGTCTCCTGAATTGCGATCAATTGGCCGTAAGTGCTCACATGCGCGCACTGACACGCACTCCGCGCCAGCCACCACCGCTCATACATATACACATCTACTAGTTCCTACATTATTGTATTGTCAAAGACATACTATAAAACATATTCAAATTCAAATTGAAAACAATTTAATCATGTAGGACATTTTAGCCGCTTATGAACGTAATCTTTTTTATATTATATTTTTCACTACCGTCCAGTATATAGATTCAATTGAGAAGAACTGGCAAGAAACTCAATTGAATTATTAATTTCTTTAAAAGCCCGTTTATATACATAGGTGTCTATGTCTAATATTAAATGAAAATCAAGTGCATGAACAACTATTGCCATGCACGCTCGTCATTGTTTAGAGAGAAATAGATTTTGCTCAGTAAGTATGATTCAACAGATGTTTTGAATTTATTTAAGTGTAATTTCAGTATATCTTTTGGTATCTTATTGTAACATGTTGTATTATCAACCAAAATACTGGTAGACAGAACTTACCTTTAATATTCACTAGCAACACGACACAGCTTCGCATGGGTCCAACATTTGAGTTTCTATTTTATTATAATATATTACCTTATCTGTGTTAAAACTAAAATGTCTTAAATGATGAAAAGGATAATTTTGTTCAAAATTAAATACCTATAATAAATAACGAATAACGTAAAATCTTATATATAAATTTAAGAGTACAGAATCAAAACTAGAGAATGTCACTATACCAGAGAATTAGCAAAAATACAAATAAAATATCGAAGCAAAAGGAATAAAGTATAAAGATTTAATTATATAATGTGCCTTAACGACTGCTTGAAACTCAACTCGTCCAAATGTGCGTTGGTTATAATATATTCGAATCCAGAGAGAAACAAGCCCATCGTACCTCATATTTGTTTGTTATCGATGTATCCATCGAATCGATGTATCCACTGGAAAGACTAAGTTAAAATATGAATGTACCCATGCAATTGTAACATTACACTACATACATTTTTTATTTATTTGTCACTGGATGAAGTTAGAGTCCATTATACGGTGTTCAATTCTCTGAAATGTATGATGCGTATTTAATTAAAATAGTTTATCAGAATATACGTACAATTTGTATTTTTTTTTCTAAAATACAAGTAGCCTAAGTTACTCCTTATTACATCAGCTACCTGCCAAAAAAAGTCCCGTCAAAATAGGTCCAGTCATTTCAGAGATTAGCCGGAACAAACAGACAGTCACGGGATCTTACCACGTTTTATATTTATTTATTGAGTTCCCGTTTCGGCAGCTTTTCAACAGCCATGATCACGGGTAAACTGAAGAGCAGCGGGTAGATGGAAAATAAAATGTTTTTTATGAGCAGACACATACGTCCACCTTCACACGTCTTCGTTTGTTGCTACTACTGTAACTTGCTCGATATTCATATCGGTAAACTGCACTCACAGTATCTTCACGTACATTTATTTCCGAATGCGTTTTTTTATTTAATTAAGTATTAGAATAAGAATGAATCTGTAAATTTGGAAATTTGGTGCCAATAAAATTATTATTATTATATATTTTATTAAAATCGTTCGAAATTAAACTCGCTGTTACTGGCAGCTTGTCTATCATTCTTTTTATAAACTTTATATTTTTATATCTATTTTTTATATGTCACTTTTGACTAAATACTTATTGTTTTGTTACTTCTCGCTGTGAGCCCTTTTGGGAAGAATACACATTTTTACTAGTATTTGGATTTTATTAAAATAGTAGTTGTGTTCCCGCTCCAGTAACACTCGCATTACTTGGAACTGTAAGTCAAGGTAGTAAGCCGCTAGAGGATGCCATTCGCGAGCATTTCACTAAACTAAATAGACTATTTGTAACCACATTTCAATTAACAAAGCGAGTTTATCCAATTAGCCTGCGGTTAATACGTTATTCGTGATTGTTTCCTTGTGCCCCTGACATGGAAATGCCCTCGTTTATAGGAGCTTCTGTCTATCGCAGGAAATAATACTCATAGCAGTTAGAGCTTAATGAGAACTCCAATGTTGCACCAATGGAGGTAATCTTTATTCAAATAAACTCATTACAAGCACTCTTGAATGGTCATATTTTGATTCTACCACTCATTCGGAATGCAGATTCATCACAAAAAGAATGAGCAAGAAACTTGTGTGTTGTTCTTTTGAATAGATGTATTTTTTTATATAAATAATAATAATTACAATATAACAAGTAAGATATAGACACTGCTACGCACTCATTCTTAGTGCAATCAGATCATATTGTCAGCGCTATGGATTTTAAGTTTTTTTAATGATTTTCAAAAATTATGACCTTAATCTAAATTAATATGTAAAAGTATATATTAAATCATACCGTTTATTTATGGCCCATATAAATGTGTATAAACTGTAACTCCGTAACCCTACACATAAATGGACTGAGCTTAATTTGTTTTAGTCACAAACCCAGAACTTAGTTTATTCGTCCATTTGTATAATTTGCTTCAACCACCCAAGAGCCGTTAATTTTTTATTTCACTTTACTCCTGGTCTGGGTACTCGCTTTATATTTACTACCTAACGCAAATATACATATTTATTTATAATCACATAACAAAATATAAAAAACTAACTACCCACCCCGGCTTCATTCTAGTTCTATTATGCATAAAAACTTTCCTCTTGAATCACTCATCTATCTATTAAAAAAACCGCTTCAAAATCCGTTGCTTAGTTTTAAAGATTTAAGCATACATACGGACGGACGGACAGTATTTTAGGAATTACAATAATTGAAACCACTGTGTACACTTGTTGCTCGGTCGGCTTTTTCTCCGAGAAGGAAGATGGAATCCGATCCGTGCTTTTATTGAACATGTTACCATAGACAGCGTTTCATAGATAAAATAATATAATATAATATATAATAATCTGAGGACAATTTACACAGCGCCATCTAGACCCAAGTTAAGCTATCTAAAGCTTGTGTTATGGGTACTAGATCAGTTTTCTAGTACCCATATCTATGTATCTATGTATCATAGATATTTTTTAAATACATACATATACATAGTAAACACCCAGCCCGGTACAAACAATCATACTCATGAATACAAATGTTTGTGCCGTGCGAGGAGTCGAACCCGCGATCATAGGTCGCTAGACCACCGAGGTCGTCGTATATCTATACGAAAGGTAACAATATGCCACAGATATATATTTTTCGGATACTTATCACTATAACTTAACATATATTTTAATGTATGTGTTTTCAATTTTAATATCATACATCTTACGCGTGTATTTTAACTCGTAGTAAGATATTCACTACTAGCTGTACCCGCGACTTGGTCCGCGTGGAATTTAACTTTATTTTTCTATAAAAAAGTAGCCTAAGTTACTCCTTACTACATCAGCTACCTGCCAATAAAATTCCTGTCAAAATCGGTCCACTCATTTCACAGATGTTCTGTTTTCTTAAATATTTAACCTGTGATTTATCAAGGCCCTGTCTGTTTTATTTTCATGTTCAATTCCAAGACACGAAACAGTGACATAAGTATAATAATTACATTGCGAGTGGTCGCTGTGAGTACTCCACTCCCGCGTCAAACACCTGTTGTCCAGTGAGTGTGCCGGGCCGGCTGCTAGCAGTGTTGGTAATCGATCGGCCCACTGTAACCATTACACGGCCCGGTGGCCCTGGCCTGGCCCTCACTAACTTGAGCGCATTCAATTTGTTATTTTTACCCCTATTGATCTTCTCTCAAAGTCCTTGAAGTAGAAACGCACTGAATTATTCGCAGGTGAGACAGAGCGCGGCGCGGCGGGCCGGGCCGCCTACTAAACTCGCCGGAAAAGTTTGAGCTATCGCCGAGCGTGTATGTGAGTCTACGTAACCTTTGACCTTCGCTGTACACGTAATATGTAGCTGTTTAGTATAAAATAAAGCTTACTAATACACTATTAATCACTGCCTATAACTACCGACCTGTACGAAACGATTTAATATGTGAACTGAAATAGTATTCCAAAGAATATATTCAGAATGCAGATTGCATACGATAAATAGATTAACGTTTCAGTGAAAGTTAATTTTGTGTGTCAAAGAAAATGTTGACAGCAAGTACAAAGACGCCGCCCCGCGCCGCGACATCACACGCGCCGCGGCCACCGATAGTGATCTGAGAACGCGTATCTGATCGTTATCTGGACACACAGCTCTAATTCCAAAACCGGCGCCGCGGCGACCACCGCTCGCTGGTGACGGTGTGACTCGCTCCACTCTCGACGTCGAGCCCAAATAACTTAAAGAAACATAGTGTACAGATTTTTAAAAATAAATTTAAAAAAATACTCCTCCTCACTCAGAAAACTGTGCCGTGATGTGTCTGCACTCCAGAAGCGGGGTAATGCAGGGTAATACTAGTGTCACCAGAATTTATGTTTTCAGTGTGTAGTTTATGTTTGATGTTTATTTATATATGGTAGTATGTCGTAAATGTTTGCTTTGTGTTGTCCGCCTGGATTTATGTATGTATGTGTATTATTATTATTATTTTATTATGTTTATTGTATATGAAGGTGTCCGCTGAAAACCAGCGTGGTGGCACCCCGTCACGACATATGCTGAGCGGAGACCTAGTTGGTACTCTAATTATTAATATAAAATGTAAATTAAATTTTAAAAATTATTTTCAGTGTACCAAATAAACAATTTTCTTTCTTTCTTTTTCTTTCTAGTGTCCGATCCCAAACACTGCTTATTAATTTAATTAATTTAATTCAGATATCCATTCATATTATGTTAGTAAACAAATTATAAACTATATTAGTAAATCTAAATATCTAAATATATAATACATATATAACTCAAAGGTGACTGACGTAGTGATCTATCAACGCACAGCCCAAACCACTCGACGGATCGGACTGAAATTTGGCATGCAGGTAGATGTTATGTTAGGCATCCCCTAAGAAAGGATTTTGATAAATTCCACCCCTAAGGGGACAAAATAGGGGATGAACGTTTGTATGAAACTTTGTCAATTTTAAACCGATCGGGCTGAGACTTTGCATGCATAAAGCTACTATGACGTAGGCATCCCCTAAGAAAGGATTTTGATAAATTCCACCCCTAAGGGATAAATTAACGCGAGCGATGCCGCGGGCAAAAGCTAGTTACAATATATATGTCTAGTCTTAATTCATATATCCACGTCCAGGTGCATTGGCTCCGCAGCAGTGAAGTAATACCCAGGGCCTCTGGAATATATTTGCAATGGAGGCTGTTTTGCGCTCCTCCAAATTCTACACCTCAGTGATGTGCAGTTCTATTTTGCATTATAGCTTGAAAGACTATTTTTAAAATAAATTTACACCTTGTGGTTTAAGACTCTGATAAAATCCAAATCTGTCAATAATATAACGAGTTTTAAAATGAAATAACAGGTAAAGTCTGTCTCAAAAGATTAAAATTTTATGAAACATCCAAGTTGCTATTAGCATCTGTCGTGCGACGAACAGGTTGTTAGTAATAACTAGTAATAGGGTCTACTGGCTGATGTTCTAATGTACATGTTGGGTCGACACCACGAGGTTTCCATTTGGAAACAATTATAGTTAATTGCTAGTAAATACTAGGAACACTGCTAATTGGTTTGATTTCATACTCTACCTCAGATTAGGGTATATTTTTATTTTTTACGGTATTGTAATACAAACTGTTGTATACATCTTTTTTATTCTCTATGTTTTTTATTATAACTATAGTGTTTTCTATATGACATTCAGTAAAGAATATACGATTTATACAGTGCCATTTGCGGCCATCGCCTTAAATTATTTTTTTTAACTTTATTTATAAACTAGCTGTACTTGAATTTAACTTTATTTTTCTAAAATAAAAGTAGCCTAAATTACTCCTTAGCATCAGCTACCTGCCAAAAAGTCCCGTCAAAATCGGTCCAACCACTTCAGAGATTAGCCGGAACAAATAGACAGTCAAAAATTTAAAAAAATGTTATTTCGGTGTATTTGTCGTACTTATATTCATAAGCATGTAGTAAAAAACGGTTATTTCAATATTACAAACAGACACACCAGTTTTATTTATATGTATAGATGGGTTTGCGCTTGGTCTTATCTCATCGTTATTGATCCTCTTTTACAAACGGCAGTTTTGGAACTCAATTACAAGCGGCAGATAATAATTTGAAAAGCTCCTTTTGACCCCGAATTTCCATTGTAATGATAGTTTCCTCAATATATTTCTTCAACATATGCAATAGATGGAATAGAATAGAATTCAAATAAACTTAATTTAAGCACTTTTGAATAGTCATAACCTTTTTTTTAATCTACCGCTCGTTCGGAAAGCTGTCTCATCACAAGAAGAACGAGCAAGAAACATGTGTGTTGCTCTTTTAAATAATCCTTGTAAGTTCACATTTTACAAGTCGAAACGTGTGAATACAAACTACCAACCAGCACAATTTTTTTGGGTCAAATATAAATATACAATAAGATTAAATCAGTCGTAGTGATAAGAGCAGACCAGTCTCTACAAGCAGCACTCGTTCACGAGTATGACGGATGAGTCAGTCATCACTGCACTCGACAATATTTTAGGGAGCCCAATGATCCGGTCCACCACGCCGCCATCACACCACATGTTTGGACATTTTAGTGAGCATGGCTACTCATTCCACTCGACCACGTCACAGCTACAAAAATTACTATATGGTTATCTGATATCCCTGATTGAAAGCAACGTGACTAGTTTGATTAAAGAGCGCGCCTCGACGCGTGTCGGTGTGTCTACGAGGCACACATGCAGTGTTGTTTGTTACCAAACCCGCTCGTGGTGAATGTAAAACAGCTGGCGGCCGCAATGACATTCTAATAAAGATGTGTAGTACATTTGTATGTACTTAAATGTGCCTCCGAAAATAGATCTTACCATCTGGTCATGTTTAATTTCTTTTGTCGCGTGTCTCAAAGAGTTTATGAGAGCCATGATCAATGTCGAGGACACAATTACTAATAGAGTTAAGAAAAAAATGTACATTTTTAAAATCCATGTTTGGATTGCCACCGGAGGTAGTGTTGTATGGTTTGTACAGTTCTGTTGTAAACTCAGCAATAGGAGCGATGTAATGTTTTAGTCTTTTTTTATGGTTTATAATGGAATGGTGCACCCGCCTGCGCTAACGGTTTACGCTGGCGGGGCACCAGTGGAGGATGACAAGATGAGCATGAGGTCAGGTCAGTTAGCCCATCGTGACAAATTCATCAGGAATTTAACACGATGGTTTCCAGGGGGAACCGCGTGGAGGTCGATCTGACATGGTACATTGCTAGCAATGGGGTTATCAATCCACATTATTAACAATCACCTTCCCCCCTACGCTGGGGTACCAGTGAAGATAAGATGAACATGAGGTCAGGGTAGTTAGCACACCGTAGCAAATTCACTAGGAATTTATCTCGATAGTTTCCAGGGGAACCGCGAGGAGGTCAACCTGACATGGTACCATAGTTAGTATGAGGTATGGTCATGAGTGCACATTACTAACAATTGCCTTCTCCCCAGTAATGTTTTAGTTGAAATTATACATTAGTATTAATAGTAGATAATGCAATCTATATATATATATATATATATATAACTCAAAGGTGACTGATATAGTGATCTATCAACGCACAGCCCAAACCACTCGACGGATAGGGCTGAAATTTAGCATGCAGGTAGATGTTATGACGTAGGCATCCGCTAAGAAAGGATTTTGATTAATTCTACCCCCAAGGGGATAAAATAGGGGATGAAAGTTTTTATGAAACTTCGTCAATTTTAAACCGATCGGGCTGAGACTTTGCATGCATAAAGCTACTATGACGTAGGCATCTCCTAAGAAAGGATTTTGAGAAATTTCACCCCTAAGGGGATAAAATAGGGGATGAAAGTTTGTATGAAAGTACTGTAAAGCCGCAAAAACTATACCTAATTAATAATAATACTTCTTAACGCGAGCGAAGCCGTGGGCAAAAGCTAGTGTCATATAAAGGAGATAGATGTCAAGCTAGCTCAGAAAAGACAGGAATATCTATAATCCTTAACCTCAAGCGTGTTTTTATTTCAATTTGTGTAGTATAAATTTAAAGTTACAGAAATGAGTCACTGTATTCATTTTCCATTTCGATCTCATTGCGATCGTCATGCAATGACGTACAGATGTGTTTACATACACGTTTGTCGATGATATTTTGTTCTTTACGTTCATTAATCAAACCTGAGACGGCGTGGTCCGTAATTTATGCATGCATTGTTATTAAACACTGTACTATAAACGTACAGTAGTAGAGGAGGTAGGGTTGCCAGATAGAAACTTATCAAATCCGGAACAATTTCAGGACAACGGTGTCGGGTCGTGACCATAGTAAAAAGTATCTTGTTTTTTTTTTTGAAACGATTTATATTTGTATTTGAAAAGGAAAATGCCATTTATTCTCAAATACATACTTTTATTAGATAGGTATCTATGTACATAGTAGGTAGTTAACGATAGTTATAATTTTAAGATGCAGTTTAGACATAAAACTTTGCTAGTAAGTAAGTAAGTCATTTATTCGCATTACAGACAGACATGCACATAACAATAAAGCCCCAGTGACAGTAGCAGGCTGCGCTGTAATATGCCTTTTTTCAGTAGGCATGCAAATTTTATTAATAAACCTAATAATTGAACAATCAAAGTAGTTAGTGAAAATCACAGGATCTTACCACGTTTTATATCATGGTGGTTGAAACACTGCCGAAATATCGGGAACTCAGCAAATATATATAAAACGTGGTAAGATCCCGTGATTTTTACTAATTATAAGTATAAATAACGATCGCGTCATATTTAAAACAGTAGTATGATCAAAGTAGGTTTCCAGAATCCGGGACAATGAGGTCTAATTACTGGGCACGGGACATGACGCATAATTCCGGGACAATCCCGGATTTTCGGGACATCTGGCTAGCCTAGTCGGAGGGCACGGGCGTGTGCGCCAGCGTGCGTGAATCATTCAGTTTTCTAAACTACTCTACTTAACATCGAGGGAAGAGGATTCTTAATAATGTGGACTAATGATACCATTTTTTTAAATTAATTTGTGACTAACAAACAGTAATACAATATTGTATATACATACAATGTGTGCTGAGATGAAAGATAAATGTATCACCAACGACGTTAATCACAGTTTATTTGAGATATAATCATGCAGATTTGTTTACAGTAACGGTGAATTTTATACAAAGTTACAAATATCGACTCAAAATGCAACTTATTTGTTAATATAAAGAAAGCGTAAAATGAAATAAAATAAAATAAGATTGCCATTGCTAGCAATGTACCGTGTCAGGTCGACCTTCACGCGGTTCCCCCTGGAAACCATCGTGATAAATTTACGTTGAATATGTCACGATGGGCTAACTGATCTGACTTCATGTTCATCCTATCATCCTCCACTGGTGCCCCGCCAGCGTAAACTGTTAGCGCAGGTGAAAGCACCATTCCATTATGATACTTTAAAAAAAAAATACTTAACTCTAATGAACGTTGTGTTTCGTAAATTAGATTTGAATCTGACATTTACATCTATGACACAGTTTGCAATGTGTAATCGCTTCTCTTAGTGTTACTAAATGCACCTGAATATCTATTGTAAGATTAGACCGCGTGTTAATAATTGTCAATAGATGTAGACTGATCGATCACGTTTCCTTAACAATTTACGAGCAAACATGTGCAGCCGTTTACAGAAACATTTTAATCAGTAATATAGCTGGGAGTTAATGCGGTGAATGGTTCGTCGGATGCGCCGGCGCACACCGAAATAGCCGCCGTTAATCTTATGAAATATTTGTACCGACAGTGAACAGTCGACAGCGAACACTTGCACGTGTTGCAGGACGGTGCACCACCATCCACATCCACGCGTGCACCGCACTGATTACAGATCTCTGTCGCGTAAGTGTGGCGCGCTGGTGACACATGTCAGTTCAGTAATCACGGCTAGGGGTACTTTTACTGCGTTTTAATTTTATTAAAATTCAAATTCAAAAATCATTTTAGCGTTTTATAAAAGTCACATTTTTATATATTTTTTTTCTACCGTCCAGTTCAGTATATAGATCCAATTGAGAAGAACTGGCAAGAAACTCAGTTGAATTACTCTATTTAAATCTTATATATAAAATTCTCGTGTCACAGTTTTCGTTCCCATACTCCTCCGAAATGGCTTGATGTCATGGCCGATTGTCATGAAATTTTGTGAGCGTATTGAGTAGGTCTGAGAATCGGCCAACATCTATTTTTCATCCCCCTAAATGTTAGGGGTAGTCCACCCCTAAATTTTTTTTTTAGTTTTTAGACAAAATTTTATGATTCTATTTTTTATGATACAACATACAAAAATACATACAATCCTAAATTTTCACCCTTCTATCATCAACCCCTATTTTTTTATAGCGTTATTAATTTATATGGCAAAACAACGTTTGCCGGGACAGCTAGTAATATCTAAAAATTGCAGTTTGGCGATAAGAACAATAATAGTCTTCCTTTTTAAATAAAAACTTTAATTTATTTATAGACAAGAAAGAAATTCTGAATTAGGTCAAGAAATTACAAGAGCTCATTGCGTCACAGACCTCGTGTATCTGTATGTAACATTTACATGACCATTTCTCGGTCGGTTTAAACGAAATATGGTTTAAAAGAATAGCCGAAAACCAGAAAAAACTACTGCATTACCTACATCTATATAATAATAATAATCTCAGGACAATTCACACAGCGCCATCTAGTCCCAAGTTAAGCTAGCTAAAGCTTGTGTTATGGGTCCTAGACAACTGATACAAATACATAGATATTTTTTTTCGTAAATACATACATATTATACATAGAAAACACCCAGACCGATACAAACAATCATACTCATGAATACAAATGTTTGTGCCGTGCGAGGAATCGAACCCGCGACCATCGGACGTAAAGCGGTGTTCTAAACCGCTAGACCACCGAGGTCAAATCTATAATTTCATAATGAAGAAATAACTGGTTCCTTCAGACGTATACATTAAATATGTAGGTACACTGTCATGTATGCAGTACTTTTGTTGCTTTAGTTTTTCGAGCCCAGTATAAAACCCATTGCTATTGGCGATACTTACACGATCCTACACGTGTTTGGTGTTTCAATGTAAACAACTTTACAAGTAGACAACGTTGGAACAAAGAGTGCGGATGCAGACAAATTTCCAACAAGCTCTGTCTCTGTTCGGTTCAATCGTCAGTATAACAACTGACGTTATTTACGTTGTTTCACACGACGCCACTCCAATTAAAAGCTAACACTTGTTAACTATCTATTTGCGTGGAGGCCCGACGCGGCGCATAAGAGCACTTTTGGGACACTTCCGGACTTCCTCGGGGACGCAACTAATGGAATATCACGCATTACAAGCTCAGTGCCGAGCACCGATGCATAAACATTCCTTACTCTTCAACTTGTTTGTACAAACTCGACTCCGGCTCGCAGTGGATTCACTTTAATCATAAATTTGTAATTTTAGTATATTTTTGTAGAGTGCTTTAAGGTTTAATTGTTCATTAACCGGGTTGATAACGAAAGGTTCAGTGAAATGTCGCCGAGTGAATTATTATGTTTACACAAAAGGGAGTAGCTAACTCAGTTTCTGCCTCGCAGGGAAAACTATAGAAATAGAAATAGAAATAATCTTTATTCAAATAAACTTAATATAAGCACATTTGAATAGTCAAGTTTTTTTATTCTACCGCTCATTCGGAATGCAGACTCATCACAAGAAGAATGAGCAAGAAACTTGTGTGTTGCTCTTTTAAATAAATATTGATTTACTTATATTTAATTAACAACAAGGATTAGGCATGCGACAATCAACATAGAAACCGCTACGCACTTAATCTCTATCGCATTGATTTCCATGTATTTCATTTAAATATAATTGCTACTCATACAAGTCCTAAAGTACGATAAAATGTCAATTTGAATATGAAATATCAGTAACAATGTTTAAAGCCAGAATCCCTACTAAAATTATAAATATGAAAGTAGACATGTTTGTTACGCTTTCACGCAAAAACTACTGAACCGATCATCATGAAATTTTGTATACATGTTCTTGGAGGTATTACAATGAACATAGAATACTTTTTATTAAAAAAAAATATATAAAAGAAAAAATAATATATCAACTTTTTGCTACTTCAACGCCATCTAGTAGCCAGCAATGAAGTAATGGGAGCGAAGCCTTTTTTTTTTTTTTTTTTTTTCGGAATGCTGTTGGCCGCAGCTGGCCTTTACAGCTTCACCGGACGTTAGGGGGCGAGTGCAGATGGCACTCCAAACCAAAGGAAGGACTTATGGAGCGGCTGAAGGCCAACTCAGAGCTCAGGGCACCACTAGGGGTTCGAACCTCGGCTCAGGCCGTCGTAATATCGATCCCCGTTTGAATTGCCCGAAGCCACGGGTAAAAGCTAGTATTGAATAATTGTTTTCGCGATTAGTACTCTTAAATCTAGAAATCAGGTCATCATCTATAAAAGAAAACATTAAATGTTTACAACTTTGAACTTCTCGTATTTGTTTGACGACATCGGTGGTCTAGCGGTCAAGCACACCGCTTTATGACCGATGGTCGCGGGTTCGATTCCTCGCACGGCAGAAACATTTGTATTCATGAGTATGCTTGTTTGTATCGGTCTGGGTGTTTTCTATGTATAATATGTATGTATTTACGAAAAAAAAAAATTCTATGTATATGTATCAGTTATCTAGTACCCATAACACAAGCTCTAGCTAGCTTAACTTGGGTCTAGATGGCGCTGTGTGAATTGTCCTGAAATTATTATTATTATTATTATTTGGCATTATTTCACTGCGTAATTCGTATTGAGAGCGAGAGGACGTGTTGGTGGACGATGGAGACAGTGGACACCTACTGAAAATAAAACCACTCAGAGTGAATCACAATAACATTACTCATCACCACTGTCATAATGGAGAGAGTGACTCAAATTGATGTCAAATGACACCATTTCCAAATGATCTCATTTTATCTGTTTAGGAAAAATTATGTATTATAAAACCTTACTTATTGATACATACCGTTACAAACAGTTAAATGAACTTAAGCCAACAAAATAACAGTTTCCTTAAGCTCATTCATTTAAAATGCTGGTGGTCACACTATTCTCACAAATTTGAATTTAAATGAATCTGTATTATTGTAAACATGTACAACATTTATTTGAAAAGAATACGAGCTGTGTTTCTTGTCAGTTCTTCTCATCTCGAAATCATTCTGAACTGACGGTAGATTTGATATTGTAGTGTAGATTTTATGTGGTGAATAACGGCCCGGTTTCACTTCTTGGTAGAGATTTTTTATATAAATTTAATTTAGAACTTGTAGCAGTAAATCACTGTTCACTGAATGCTAATCGTATTTTAATGAAATATAAGTCCCTTTTTTCGGACAAACTCGGCACTTTTAACCAATACAAATTGTCATTACATTTAAAAGAGGGCGCTACCCCTAAATTTTGTAAGGCTAGAACGGTGCCCTTTGCATTAAGGGATAAAGTGAGTGCAGAATTGGATAGACTCGTACAAATAGGTATTTTAAAACCCGTTTCCTACTCGAAGTACGCATCGCCGATTGTGGCCGTATTAAAAAAGAATAACGAAGTACGTATATGTGGCGATTATTCGGGTACCATAAATAAAATATTGAAAGTAGATTCATATCCATTACCAAAACTGAACGAATTGTGTATTTCATTGCACGGTTGTCGCTATTTTAGCAAGCTTGACTTGTCGCAAAGTTACAATCAGTTTTTGCTAGATGAGCAGTCTCAGGAGTATACGTGTATAAATACACATAAAGGATTATTTGTTTATACGCGACTCGTGTTTGGTTTAGCGAACGCACCAGCACTTTTTCAACGTGCTATGGTTCAGTTGTTGTGGCATTGATGGAGTAGTGTGTTTTCTTGATGATGCGCTTATTGCAGCACCTACTCCTCAGTTACATTGGGAACGTGTGGAACAAGTACTTAATAGGTTAAGAGGCGCGGGATTGATATTACAAAAAAGCAAATGTTCATTTCTTCAGGAAAAGGTTGAATATTTAGGCTTTATAATAAATCGTGATGGTATTCATAAAAATCCAAATAAGATCAAAGCTATTATGGACGTAAAGGTACCTCTTAATACAAAACAATTAAAGTCATTTCTAGGTATTGTAAATTTTTATCACAGTTTCATACCGCAAGCGGCGGTAATACTAGAACCATTACATAGTTTATTGCGAAAGGATGTTGAGTGGGTTTGGTCGGAAAAACATCAAAAATCGTTTAATGATGTAAAAAAAGAGTTGGGTTCGTCACGAGTGTTGGCTCACTTTGACCCCCGACAACAGCTGGTGCTCACCGTGGACGCAGCGCCGGGCGGCCTAGGTGCGGTATTAGCAGTGCGTTACCACAACGGCACAGAGCGTCCCATTAGCTATGCGTCACGGGCATTGAATAAGAGTGAGCGTAAATACAGTCAGATCCAGAAAGAAGCTACGGCCATAATTTACGGTATAAAAAAATTTCATCAGTACCTTTATGGCCGTCAGCAACCTTTCATTTTAAGGACCGATCATAAACCCTTATTATCCAATTTTTTCACCAAACAAAGGGGTTCCTCAAATGACTGAATCCAAGCTTCAACGTTATGCATTAATTCTCGCTGCGTACAATTATAAAATAGAATTTATTAGCGGGGAAAATAATGTTGCTGATTATTTGAGTCGTTTTCCAGTCGAAATGGAACCGCCGGAGGTCGATACTTGTACTGAATTACCAAGTTACATAAATGCACTAGCCGAAGCTGGCGCCGCGCTTCCCGCATCATTAGGTGAGATGCAGTCAGCTACTATTGCTGATAATACGCTTTCTGCGGTGATACAGTACGTAAATAAAGGTTGGCCAAGAAAAGTACGAGCTGAATTGTTGCCATTCAGCCGGTGTCAGCATGAACTGCATGTTGATAATGGATGTCTAATGCGTGGACATCGTGTAGTTGTGCCGGAGATGTACAGGCCGGCTGTCATCCAAGAACTGCACGCTGCACACTTGGGAATTATAAAAATGAAATCGTTAGCTCGAGAGCGTTGTTGGTATCCGGGTATTGATCGAGACATTGAACAAGTAGTGTCTAACTGTGATCGTTGCATTTCTCTTCGGTCGTCACCACCAAAAGCTACACTGGAGCCATGGGATTGGCCCTTGGCTGTTTTCGATAGAATTCATTTGGACTATCTCGGACCTTTACATAATAAAACATTTCTTTGTTTGGTCGACGCGCATAGTAAGTGGATAGAATGTTTAGACATGTCAAATATGACTTCTCAATGTTTAATTTTTAATCTAAAGAAAGTTTTTTCGAGATTCGGATTGCCCAAAACAATTGTAACAGACAATGCTACAACTTTCACGTCTGCTGAGTTTGCAAAATTTTGTAAGGTTAATGGTATTATACACATATTGACACCCGTTTATTCACCACAAAGTAACGGACTCGCCGAGAACGCGGTGCGAACGTGTAAAAAATTCATTAAAAATGCTCTAAAGGATGGTACAATTAAAAACATTAACAGTCGGCTAGATGATTATTTATTTCATTACCGAAATACGCCACACTGTACGACCGGAGTATCGCCGTCAATGCTTATGTTTAATAGGAACTTACGCTGTAAGCTCGATCTCATTTCTGTAGGAGCATCAACCGATACAGCTAAGCAATCATTCGTGAATGATCGTGTGCGGTTACACCAGGGTCGACAGAGGCGTAATTTTGGTGGCAAAGGAAGGTTTTTTTCTCAGGGTGATAACGTATGGATAAGAGATTATCGATTTAACCCAAAAAAACCTGTGTGGGTTTTGGGCTCGGTTGTCAATCGTGTAGGTAAGGTTCTGTACCACGTAAACGTGAAGGGGACAGACATCGTTTGGAGGCGTCACGTAAATCAATTACTAGACGCCAAGATTAATAATCGTGCGTTAAATAGAGCTGCTTGGTCATATGAAAAGCACGAGGGCGCGACGGCTCAATGTCACGAATCGGTTCAGTCGGCTTCGTCACCTATAGCCCCGGAGTCGGGTGTACCGGACGCGAGCGGGCCGCCTGCGCGCAGTCCCCGCACGCCGCCCGGCTCCCCCGAACCGTCGGCACTCAGCGACGCCGACGATGGCTTGTATGGAACGCCTCCCAGCGATGTACCCGACGAGCGATCAACGTTACGTGTATCGTCTGTTCCCGAAGTCCGCCGCACACGGTCGGGTCGAAGAGTTTACCCGCCAAAAATATTATTTCTTTGATATACATACGTTAGATATAACTACAGATTATGGTGTACTATATTTCAGTATTTTTTTTGTTGTTGTTGTTACCTTTTTTTTATAAACTAAAGATATAGAATCTAAATATAAGTCACGGTTATAATATTTATATAGATATTAGAGTCTAAGTTATAGGTATACTATAAATATAATATGTTGTAGTAGATTAGATACACACAGTATGGATATTGTGTTAAAAAAAAACTCTCAGGCAGTTTCCACAGTTTCGAGTTCATTATTACAAATGTTTTTTACTTAAACTTAATCTTAATATTCCTGTGCATACGTAAATCATGTTATAGACGGGACTTGTTTTAGAAAGTTACATGTCATTTTCTTTACTCGCTGTATTGTGATAGGGATTAATGACCTATTTATATATATATTTGCATATTACTTACACAAACTTATATTTTATAAGCTATCTACATATTTGTATTCTATCTGCTATTTTTCCCCTCAGTTTTAATTTAATTGTGGAGGAGATGTAATGTAGGTAATCTGTAAACCAGTTATTCGTAGGTAGTTGGAAATAAACTTGAGTTTCGACCTACAGGTGTTTATTATTGTGCTCCCGTATTTTATAGACATTACAGATATATTATAAGTGTCTGTAATAGACCTACATGAATAAAGATATTTTGAATTTGATTTGAATATCTCGTAAAGTTAGTTTAAATAGGTAATAAACACGTAATTATGATACAATCTAATTTTACTTTTGGGTAAAAAGTAACTCAGATTGTCCTATATTCCATTCTCGACGGAATTATATATTTTAATGAATATGAAAGATGCCTTAGCGAGTATCTATTCTAATTAGGTGGTCTAGCTGTTTAGCATACAGCTTTACTTCCAATGGTTGCGGATTCGATTCCTCGTATGATTGTATTCATCAGTATGTTTGTTTGTATCGGTCTGTGTTAGACCTACAGTGAGAGTCAGTTGCAGTTTTTATAATCATTTATCCATATTCAGAATGTGATGTTTTTTATATACTTTTTGTTTTATACACTTAGTCTAAAAAGTACAGTAGTATAAAAAGAGTCGTGACTCATTAAGATAGAAATTAAGAGGCAAATATTCTCACCGTTGCTTCTCAATTTATATATACAAATATCCTATATGTTCATAAAAATCTTAACTTATTTCCAAAAAACAGCAATATTCATAATATTAATACTAGATTAAAAGACAAACTTGCTGTCCCCAAGTATCGTTTAGAAAAAGCAATAGGTCTTTTATAGGTATAAAAATTTACAATAAGATACCAAAGGATATACTGGAACTCCCCTTAAATAAATTTAAAACATCTGTCAATTCATATTTACTGAGCGAAGCCTATTACTCACTAAACGATTACTTGAATGACGAGCGTGCATGGCAATAGTTGTTCATGCACGGGATTTTCATTTAATGTTACACATAGACACCTATATATATAAATATACATTGTATATAAACTGGCTTTAAAAAAAAAGTAATTCAATTAAGTTTCTTGCCAGTTCTTCTCAATTGGATCGATATACCGATTATTTCTTGTTTTTTTTTTTAATTTTGAAATTTGAATTTTGGATAAACATATCTACAAGTATATCTATTATTTTCTTTCATTATCACTGTCTGGACATTTTCTATGTTATAGCACTTACAAAAGATATTTATGTATTTATAACAGTTGTTTAATACCCATAACACAAGCTCTGCTTCATCTAATCGCAGATGAAGTCGTTTGAAAGTCAATTGTCCAGGAAAAAGAAACATTCTGAAATATTACAATTTTATCTATTACAAATCATTATGCTCACTCACGTCTGGTGTGTCATGCAAAACTAGTGGATGACACAGCCCGTGTCTCGTTGAAGTAGCAAACGTGACGTGTCATTGTGAATTGGCAAAATGTTGAGCGAGTGGTGGCAGGCCCGGCGTGACATCGGCGGTGTCACGCGGAATATCCAGGAAGTAGCAGATTGAGTGGCGCACTGATTTCCTCTGGGGCCCGCCGCGGTGCACGCTAGTTCGATACGTTGTTTTTGTATCAGAACTCGTCACGGACACATCTGCATGACGCTTCATCATCTATACATATAAATAAAATTGGAGTGTCTGTTTGTAATATTGAAATAACCGTTTTTACTACATGCATATGAATATAAATACGGTACATGCACCGAAATAACATTTTTAATCATTTTTGTCTGTCTATTTGTTCCGGGTAATCTCTGAAATGGCTGTTACTGACTTTGATGGGACTTTTTTTGGCAGGTAGCTGATGTAATAAGGAGTAACTTAGGCTAATATTATTTTAGAATAATAAAGTTAAATTCCACGCGGACGAAGTAGTAGTAATAGTAGTAGTAGTATTAATAAACATTTAATCGAATTATATAGTTGATATTTTGCGAAAGTCCAGTTCACTAAGTCGCGGTTTGGTCGCCGACCCAAACCCATAACATATGTTCTAATAAAGAAAATTAGGTTTTAAAAACACTTCTCACTTTATTACGCTCCCTAAATTATGGTCGAGCGCAGTGATGGCTGGCTCATCCGTCATACTCGTGAAAAAGTGCTGCTTGTAGAGACTGGTCTACTCTTATAACTACGACTGATTTAATCTTATTGTGTATTTATATTTAACCCCAATAAATTAGTGCTGATTGGTAGTTTGTATTCACACGTTTCGACTTGTAAAATGTGAACTTATAAGCATTATTTAAAAGAGCAACACACAAGTTTCTTGCTCGTTCTTCTTGTGATGAGACAGCTTTCCGAACGAGCGGTAGAAAAAAAAAATTGTTATGACTATTCAAAAGTGCTTAAATTAAGTTTATTTGAATAAATGATTTTCTATTCTATTTGTTATTTGGAGAGGCAAATAGTTCTGTATAGCGTCGAGATGGCAGAGGTAATCTACTCGACATAAAGTTTGAGCTTTGAGCCAGCCAGCATTGGCTCGTTTATTTCGGATGGCGGACGACTGACTGGTGTCATTGGTGGGTTTGTGTGATATATTGCGGCGTTTGTAATGTTACACGTTTTTGTTTGTTTTATGTCTTTATATGTATGAATCGATAAATTATATTCTATTTTTTTAATATCTCAAAATTAAAAAATGAATTTATTATTATTGTATTTGAAAACAACACAAGCTGAGTTTCTTGTCAGTTGTTCTCACCTTGAAATCATTCCGAACTGACGGTAGATTTGACATACGAGTATCATAAGAGTCTGTAATAATAGACCTACATGAATAAAGATATTTTGAATTTGAATTTTGACTATAAATTTGTTTTCCAATAAATTGGGGCAATTAAACAGCCAATATTAGCTGGTCGACTATTTTCTGCGAATAAATTAATTTAATTTAATCTTGTTATGTTTTCTTTATCAGTTGTGCAAGTGTTATGTGTATGACATCTGTTTGTATATCCTGCAGGTGATATATCATAAGGTTGAAAGATAACTTACTAATAACATATTATTTGCTAAAATTGACACAATGATATTAATAACATTATGTGTAGAGTTACAAAGTATCAATGTACATTTTTCTCCGAGTTAATATACGTGTATATGTGTTTACACAGCATCCGGCGAGAATGTATCCAAGTTGCAACAAAGTAAGTATATCAGATAAGATGAGTTTGCTTTGCAATTGGTTATTTTCTCTTTAAATAACCTGATTTTCTGCGAAACTTTCTACTGAACAAATTCGACATCATTCAGCCAGCACACAACTTTGGAGGTGAATTTATGTGGAAAATCTAAAAGTTAGCCGGAATCACAGCGAAACCGCACCACGAGTACGCCGTGGAACACTTGGAACACTCAAAAACATTTATTTGTATATTTATATTGTAAAAGTTTACTTTTACTATCCTACTCGCCTGGCAATACATCCATTAATTCTTTGTCTCCTTTAATTCACTGGCAACTTCGATCGATTTCCACCAAATGGAAAAAAACATGCAGTGATCTCAATGAGAAAAAGTTAATTAGAGAATTTTCTAATATAATAGTAGCCTAAGTTACTCCTTATTACATCAGCTACCTGCCAATAAAAGTCACATCAAAGTCGGTCCAGACATTTCTGAGATTAGCTGGAATAGACAGACAGTAAGACATAAATTGTAAAAAATGTTATTTTGATGTATGTACCGTACCGTATTTATACTCATATGCATGTAGTAAACAACGGTTATTTCAATATTACAAACAGACACTCCAATTTTATTTACACGTATATATATATACCAACATATTTGGACCAAATATCCAACATGTAAACAGCCGAGCAGGCTCGATTGTTATAAGTTCAGGAAACATTAAATGTACAGACGGGCCTCGTTAAAACTTTACTATACGTAAAGATTGGCGAAGAGAAAGCGATTCAAGATGAGCATGCAATACTAACTCATGTGTGCCTGCGTACTATGACTGCCTGCGAGGATGTTTACAAACAAAATTACGTACAAGCACGTCGAAGGCACTTATTTGATGTTGCTTGGAGAAAAACAGAGCTGGCCAAGCAAGCTCTCACTACCCTACTCAACGGCGTCGTTCATCGATTGGATAAACCTGAGCTGGACATATTTACATGTGACTTGTCGAATTTTAGCAGAATGGCAATGGACTTCCTAAATAACACGTAAAATTGTCGGTTATTATTGTTTTAAAATATATTTTTGTTGTGTAATTTGGGAAGCTGTAAGGCTCGCTTAGTTTGAAGTCAATAAATAAATATAATTAGTTATATAAGTCACATGGCGCCGTGGCGGAAATCGGCCGGGATTACATCATCATCACCAATTTAAAGTAGTTATAACGTGGTCGAGTGCTATGAGTGACTACTCATCAAGCGACCAGATTTTAGTGAGTATGATTATACTCACTAAAATGTGGTGGCGTGATGGACTGGTCATTACAAAATGGTAGACCATAATGACTTCTTGCTCCTAATAATATTAGCTTTAATAAATTGTAACTAATAATTTATTTGTAATCTATACATATAAATAAAATTGGAGTGTCTGTTTGTAATATTGAAATAACCGTTTTTTACTACATGCATATGAATATAAATACGGTACATACACCAAAATAACATTTTTTACAATTTTTGTATGTCTGTTTGTTTCGACTAATTTCTGAAATGGATGGACCGATTTTGACGGGACTTTTATTGACAGGTAGCTGATGTAATAAGTAGTAACTTAGGCTACCTTTATTTTAGAAATATAAAATTAAATTCCACGCGGACGAAGTCGCGTGTACAGCTAGTAAAATATAATAATGACGGCTACCTCGAAGTCGTTGCCTGTTCACGAGTATGTTAAGTACATCATACTCGTGAACGGATGTTGCTTCACACTAATCTCGATCTTCACAGTGAATAGTATAACACAATAATTATAATTGTACGAGAGTGTAATAACTTGATTTTTTTATTACTTCGCTGATTTGGTAGTTTGTGTTAACATACATAAAATCAAAACTAAATACTGTAAAGTTTCAAAACTGTTATCTATACATATAAATAATATTGGTGTGTTTTTTTTGTGTATTTACCGTATGTATCCATATGTATGTTGTAAAAAATAGTTATTTCAATATTACAAACTCTTTTTACAGCACCAATTACATAACAAAAACATATAGTAAATATACATAAATTGATAAAAAGGCGGTCTTATCGCTAATCAATCTCTTCCAGACTACCTGTGTATTAACATGTTGTAATTAAAGATTGTCTATAGTATGTAATATTATCTGTGGTGCGAGGTATCATCTGTGGTGTGTAGGCGCACGTCAGCGGCCAGGAATGCCGTGTCTCGCATTAAGACCAATGGAAGCAATTAGTGCAGTGCAGCTAGGGTTGCCAACCATATTTTATAATAACCTATCCTACTTTATTTTATGTAACTATACTTTATACTTTTACATACAAATAAAGTATGCAGAAATACTTTATTTTCAACCTTTACTGTGATGCGTCAAAACTAATGATGATAAAGTTTTAAAAAAAGTCCAGCTATTTTATAAATTAGCCGGAACAAACAGACAGACAGACAAAAATTGTAAAAAAAATTATTTTGGTATATGTACCGTATTTATATTCATATGCATGTAGTAAAAACGGTTATTTCATTATTACAAACAGACACTCCAATTTTATTTATATGTATAGATTGGTAGGTAATTACAAATATATATATATCGGTAGTCTAGTACCTATAAAACAAGCTTTGCTTTGCTCGCGACTAGTTGGCCCAGTATGGATTGTTCAGGGTTATTGTAACTTTTACTGTATAAGTAAAATAATATAAGCATATTTCCGTAAGGCCTAAGACTCTACGGGCCTAGGACACTGCCATATTGGATTTAATCCTCGCCTCTTCCCGTTACTCGGGGTCGGCTTTTCTAATCCTGGGGCGCCATAGGGGGGAAAGGAGATTGTTAGTAATATGGATTGATAACCCCATTGCTAGCAATATACAATGTCAGGTTGACCTCCACGCGGTTCCCCCTGGAAACCATCGTGACAAATTCCTGGTGAGCTTGTCACGATGGGCTAACTGACCTGACTTCATGCTCATCTTATCATTTTCCACTGGTGCCCTGCCAGCGTAAACCGTTAGCGCAGGCGGGTGCACCATTCCATTATCATCCAAAAAAAAAAACCTGGGGCGCCATACATTTCGCTGGTAAGCATCGTCATTTGACAGGCCCAACTCCTTCATGTCCCTATGGACATTTGTCAACCAGGTAGTTGGTGGCCTGCCTCGTCCTCTTTTTGTTTTAGCCATGGAAAGGCACTTTCTCACATCCATATTGGATTTAAATATTCTTAATAAACGGCAGGATGTCCTGTTCTATTTTTTTTTACGTGTGGAAAATCTTTAAAAGACCGTCACCCCACCGGAGGGAGGGCGGGGCGGTGTGTGAGATTTGTACCCACCAAAAGCCACACGGTGTACCTACGAGCGCCTATGCCGGAGCCAGGGATTCGCATGTGCATTTCCACCTCAGCTCCGACGGCGACGGCCCGCCCTGTAGATGTTGTAGGGCAGGCCCCATCTCGTTTACGGTTAGGGCGACCTATTTCGCCCTACTCCATTGCGTAGGAGTGTGGCAAAACGACCACCAGCATATGCTATTGCAAAAAACAAAAAATCTAACCAGTGTTCGTAACCTGAACAGACCAGTCCCCACAAACAGCACCCGTTCACGAGTATGACGGATATATCGGATATATTAGCGATATTTATCTATACATATAAATAAAATTGGAGTGTCTGTTTGTAATATTGAATTAACCGTTTTTTACTACATGCATATGAATATAAATACTGTAAGTATACCAAAATAACAATTATTACAATTTTTGTCTGTCTGTCTGTTCCGGCTAATCTCTGAAATGCCTGGACCTATATATATATTGGCAGATAGCTGCACTAATAAGGAGTAACTTAGGCTACTTTTATTTTGGAAAAATAACGTTAAATTCCACGGATGCGGACGAAGTCGCGGGAACAGCTAGTCGTTAATACGAAACACTAAGTTCCCGCGGTAACTCCGTGTTAATACTCATACCAAGTATTAACATCGCATAACAACTTGCGTATAACTACTAACTAAATACTAACTCTAAAATCTGAACTATAAGTTAGGTCGGACACTATCGATTACACTATTGTAAGACTTCTCTATCAATTAACATCCATGTGCTAACTTATGCTCATAATATCATTGACCTCGGTGGTCTAACAGTTTAGCACACCGCTTTACGTCCGATGGTCGCGAGTTCGATTCCTCGCACGGCACAAACATTTGTATTCATAATTATGATTGTTTGTATCGGTCTGGGTGTAATCTATGTATAATATGTATTTAAAAAAAAAAAAGTATCTATGTATATGTATCAGTTGTCTAGTACCCATAACACAAGCTTTAGCTAGCTTTGGGTCTAGATGGCGCTGTGTGAATTATCCTGAGATTATTATTATTATTACTGATACGACGTATTGTTGTGACACATGTAGTCCGTATTACAAGGGAAGAGGGTCTAATTTCGCTGCTGCTCCTGTTAGGTCGGCCATTGATTGAAGCTGATCACGCGACAGTATGTGTATAGTACTATGACTGGCTGTACACACTGCGCTTTGAAATGTATCAATAATAAATTCATTGACCAATTATACTGATACTAGATGTTCCCGCGACTTCGTCCGCGTGGAATTCAACTTTATTTTTCTAAAATAATAGTAGCCTAAGTTCCTCCTTATTACATCAGCTTCCTGCCAAAAAAAGTCACTTCAAAATCGGTCCAGCCATTTCAGAGATTAGCCGGAACAAACAGACAAAAGACAAAAATTTCATAAAACGTTATTTGGGTGTATGTACCGTATTTATATTCATATGCATGTAGTAAAAACTGTTATTTCATTATTACAAACAGACACTCCAATTTTATTTATATGTATAGATGTATAGATAATGGTTTCCGTATACATTATTCACGTTATATATCTTTACCCACGATAACATAGTATTATTAAGTAATTGTTTGTATAGCATTCAACAATCGAATACAAACGTGTTGAAACAAAAACAATCATTTCAATATTAACAAAATATGTACATATTGTTGTGACAACTTAATACCGGCTGCTGAATTTCACCATCATACCACACGCTAAAAACTAACTATACTGAACTATACTACGTTTACATTCAGCCGCTTCCCCTGCCACTCGCGCTGCCGGAAATATTACCGGGCGACAACTGAGCGAGAGGGCTGAATGTAAAAACACGCTGCCACTCGCGCTGCCAGTCCTTTGACTCGCGCACGAAAAACCGACAATCGAGGGAGCGCCGGGCAGCGCGAGGGGCAGCGCCAATGGCATGGGAAGTGTTTCCACTCGTGTTTACACTCTCGCGCTGCTCACTTCCCCGCCCACTCGGGCTGAGTGTAAATTGGGTATAAAAATACCATCCCGATCATCTGGATGAATGGCGGTCCTCCACAGTGCGGTTTTTTAGAGTTTTTTCGCATTGTGGGATCACCTTCCAGCAATGGTATTTCCGAACCGATACGATATTGAAAACTCTAAGAATAGAGATTATTTCTTCTTAAAGGGCCGGCAACGCACTTGCCTTTTCCTTGGTGGTGGTGGGCCGGGTCATTGGGCACCCTAAAATATGGTCAAGCGCAGTGATGACTGGCTCATCCATCATACTCGTGAACGGATGCTGCTTGTAGGGACTGGTCTGCTCTAATCACTGACTGATTTCCTCTTATTAATTGTTTAACCCTTTGGTTGTATATTCAATATTTTTTCTATTTGAGTATTTAATTGAATTAGTGCTAATTGGTAGTTTCACACTTAAATTTAAAAATGTAAAGTCAGAATAAAATTATTTAAAAGAGCAACACGCAAGTTTCTTGCTCGTTCTTCTTGTGATGAGTCTGCATTCCGAAAAAACTTGACTGTTCAAAAGTGCTTATATTAAGTGTATTTTAATAAACATTATTTCTATTTCTATAGTTTTTTTTTATTTTATAACATACATAGATACATCAGTTTCTGTTATCATTTATATTTTCATGAATAGTCATTTATAATAACTTGATATAAACATATATATATATATATGACAAGTATGAAAGTGTCACCAATGTCGGAGAGGTTAAAGTGTAATCGTCTATCGTGGTATGGGCATGTAATGCGTAGGAATGAAGATCATATCCTAAGGACGGTGTTACATATGAATGTGGATGGTTATAAGAGTAGAGGAAGACCGAGAAAGAGATGGATGGACTGTGTGAAAGATGATATGGTGAGAAAGGGAGTAAATAACGAGATGACTGCGAACAGAGATGAATGGAAGAGAACAACATATTACGACGACCACAAATAAATAGGATAAGGAAGAAGCAGATGACGACGATATATATATATGTTGCTATATAAATAGCAATCTAGTTTAACAATACTTTCGAAAAGTAAATAAATATTAAAACAAGTGGACCATTCGTTTACGTCAGGGACAAGTTTTTGCTAACAACAAAATGTACGCAATATATATTTATTCAATAATCTATACATATAAATAAAATTCGAGTGTCTGTTTGTAATATTGGAATAACCGTTTTTTACTACATGCATATGAATATAAATACGGTACATAACATTTTTTAAAATTTTTGTCTATCTGTCTGTCTGTTCCCGCTAATCTATGAAATGGCTGAACCGATTTGGAGCGGACTTTTTATGGCAGATAACTGATGTAATAAGGAGTAACTTAGCCTACTTTTATTTGAAAGAATATGAAAGTTATACTCCACGCGGATGAAGTCGCGGGGAGCAACTAGTTCGTAAATATGATGTAGGTAGCAGCTGTTATATTGAGTCCCCGTGGGAATGTTAGGACGTTCCTTCTTAGTGCTCACTCACGTTCTATAAGGATTCCCCATGGAAATCGTTGCGTTACTAGACACAGGTTTGACTGGGCCCTGATCAATGAATCACTCGGTCTGCCCTTGTGTTCAGATAAGCAAATTATAGGAATGCATCTGCGGTATACCTAGTTACACACTTACTAGTTGTTCCCGCGACTTTGTCCGTGTGGAATTTAACTTTATTTTTCTAAAATAAACGTAGCCTAAGTTACTCTTTATTACATCAGCAACCTACTAAAAAATCGGTCCAGCCATTTCATATTAGCCGGAACAAACAGACAAACAGACAGATAGACAAAAATGGTAAAAAATATTATATTTGTGTATGTACCGTATTTATATTCATATGCATGTAGTGAAAAACGGTTATTTCAATATTACAAACAGACACTCCTTTCTTTTAAATAATCCTTGTAAGTCACATTTTACGAGTCGAAACGTGTGAATACAAACTACCAACCAGCACTAATTTATTTAGGCTCAAATATAAAAACACAATAAGATTAAATCAGTCGTAGTGATAAGAGCAGACCAGTCCCTACAAGCAGCACTATGTTCACGAGTATGACGGATGAGCCAGCCATCACTGCGCTCGACCAAATTTCAGGGAACCCAATGTTACTATAGTTGCTTACTTAGTCCAAGTGCAAACATATAACAGCATATACAGTTCAAAGCAAGTATTTTGTTCTCCCTGACTATCTCTCAATTGAATTGAATTCTGACCTTCACCTTGTACCTATCGCGAACGCTTCATTTATCCTCGAGTGGAGTATAAAAGAATATCCCTTAATAATACTTTCCGTTATCGACAATCCATTTTGAGCAATATCATGCGGTGACTGGCAATAATAATAATAATAATACGCATACATGCCTACACACACACGTACAGACACACTGCACTTGCTTGGTTTTAGCCCGTACCAAAGTGTGGTATACGAGACAAAGCGTAAAACCCCAGCAAAAGCTTGAAAATAAAACATATACCAATAATAATAATAAAAAAAAAAAACAAAAAATAAATAGAGAACATATACCAATAATAATAATAATAATAATCTCAGGACAATTTGGACCCAAGTTAAGCTAAAACCTTGTGTTATGGGTACTAGATTACTGATACAAATACATAGATTGTTTTCATAAATATATATATTATACATAGAAAACACCCAGACCGATACAAACAATCACTAATGAATACAAATGTTTGCGTCGTGCGAGGAATCGAACCTGCAACCACCGGACATAAAGCGGTGTGCGAAACTGCTTGAGCACCGAGGTCGTTGCATATTGTCGTCGGCAATAGCTGCAGTTGTACATCGATCGCTGCTCCCCACACCGCCCCAGCCCCATCCCGAAGTCCCGTAATGCGTGCTGCATTATCAAAATATTTCGCTAAGAACCGTATTTGGCAGTGGAGGCCCATAGATCGGGCGCGGGGCCCGTCGCCGCACTAACGGCCGCCTCGTTGCCAAATGAACCCACATTAACTCCAGCACGACTAGTACCTACTACGTGCTACCACACTGCCTTCTCTGTACAGTTACGCAATAACAACATTATAAATCAAATCAAATCAAAAAGTCAACAGATCTTTTTTGGGAATAGGTATAAAAATTTACAATAACATACCAAAGGATATATTGGAATTACCCTTAAATAAATTCAAAACATCTGTTAAATCATATTTACTGAGCAAAGTCTATTACTTACTAAACGATTACTTGAAGGACAAATGTGCATGGCAATAGCATGCACTGGATTTTCATTTAATGTTAGACATAGACACCTATATTTACAATGTATATTTATATAGGTGTCTATATCTAACATTAAATGAAAATCCCGTGCATGAACAACTATTGTCATGCACGCTCGTCATTCAAGTAATCGTTTAGTAAGTAATAGGTTTTGCTAAAAGACCTATTGACTTTTTCTAAACAATACTTGGGGACAGCAAGTTTATTTTTAATTCTAGTATTAATATTATGAATATTGCTGTTTTTTTTTAAATAAGCCAAGATTTTTATGAACGTATAAGATATTTGAATATGTAAATTGAGAAGCAACGGTGAGATAATTTGTCTCTTTGAATTTCTCTCTTACGCCTGAAATTAATATTCAGTCCTAATCCAATTTTAGCAATCTAAGATTGAAATTTCAATCTATTTTTGTAAAACGTGCCAATAGTCTATCTATGGATTGACATTGCAATCTTTTAATGCAATCTATCTTTAGGAAGACGGATCGCAGTTAATGAGTCACGACTCTTCATACAGTAGATCACTCCAATCAATAATAATAATACATAATTTTTCAGTAGGACTGTGCAATCACAGCCCTACTGAAAAATGCTGAAAAGCAGAACCTGTATACGCTGAAAATGCACTCGGCCGCAGCGTCCCAATTTCAATATAGTGGTTTGACAGTTTTATTGGAATATTGTTAATTTAATTAAATCTGTCAAACGCTGATTATGTTCTGTGGCGACTACAGTTAATATTACGAGTTCAGAGACACATTAGTTCAATTATCAAACGGTATCACAACTGTTTAGATATAGTTTTAGTTGCCAAGATAGTCTGTAGTAGAAATTTGTTCATTATGACTTAGTTGCTAGATTATTTTTTATTGATTTTAAATGCATTATAATTAGATCACTAACAATGTCATTAAATTACCAATTGCATTTGCATATAAATACTTTGGTGTCCAGCTCGGCCGCACCCACACCAACTGCCACACAGTTGGCTGGTGGCCCCGCCGAAAACCAATCGTCGGGTGTGGCAATGGAACGGTCATTTAGACATGAATCAGTCAAGTTGTATCACAATCATTTATTTGATGTCACCAGTTCTTCTATAGTGTACAATGTATCTAAAATGTTCCCTTCCTATCTTTACACATAAATTTAGCGCCGGAATCTTATCACTGAATTTGTTACCTCATATCCCGATTTTCAGTCATTTATATTAAGGATTGAAACAACGACTCTTTCCTTAATAGAAAAGAATAGCAAATCATTTATTCAAATAAATTTACATTGAAGCACTTTTGAATAGTCATTACATTTTTTAATCTACCGCTCGTTCGGAAAGCTGTCTCATCACAAGAAGAACGAGCAAGAAACTTGCGTGTTGCTCTTTTAAATAATTTTATTATTACTTTACATTTCAAGTTTAAGTGTGTGAATACAAACCACCAATTAGCACTAATTCAATTAAATACTCAAATAGAAAAAATATTGAATATATAACCAACTGGTTAAACAATTAATAAGAGGAAATCAGTCATAGTGATTAGAGTAGACCAGTCCCTACTACTAATCTGTAGGATATAACTATTATGTACATTATGTTCCTTTTCAGTGTGTAGCGATTTCTATGTTTATTATCGCATGCCTCTTACTTGTTATACTGTATTATTATATAAAAAAAAATCTATTAAAAAGAGCAACACAAAAGTTTCTTGCTCATTCTTCTTGTAATGAATCTACATTCCGAGTGGTAGAATCAAAATATGACTATTCAGTAGTGCTTGTAATGAGTTTATTTGAATCAAGATTATTTCTATCTTTCTTTGTATTTTCTATATATAACATAGCAGTCTTATATCATGTTTATTTTATATATTTATTTATTTTAATTCAGAAATATTATGTTATCTGTGATATTATTTATAGAACAATATTAGAACATCTTACTAATGTTATACCCGCGAAATTTTGTGGGTATGGATGTTACTCTTCTTCTTTCTTTCACATAAAAACTACTGAACGGATTTTCATAAAACTTTACACTAATAACATACAGACTATAAAATTCACGCGGGTTTAACCGCGAACACAACTAATATTATACAATCATTACGGACTAACATATAATATATAGAAAATAATGAAATATAAGATAATGTTATTGTTTTTGTCACCATACTAACTGGTACACCACTCCTTTCAGCCAATAATCTTTCTTCATGAATTTGGACATACTCTCTTTTATCTCTCGCAGGACTTCCCTATTTGTAATTTTATCATTCTCAACATTACATTTGAAAGCTTGAAGTTTTTTTTTTGTATTTGATAATGACATGGTACACCCGCCTGCGCTAACGGTCTACGCTGGCTGGGCACCAGCGGAGGATGATAAGATGTGCATGAGGTCAGGTCAGTTACCCCATCGTGACAAATTCACCAGGAATTTAACACGGTGGTTTCCAGGGGGAACCGCGTGGAGGTCGACCTGACATGGTACATTGCTAGCAATGGGGTTATCAATCCACATTACTAAGCTACCCCCCAAGGTTGAAGTTACACTAATCCTAGCTGTATAATCTTCTGCTTACTGTAACTCCATTACTGATGATGTATGCGTTAAGAGCGTTAAGAGGCGGCCGGGCGTGGTTATTCAATCATGCAGTTCCCACGCAAACAGTATGACGCGATGTTTAGTCACTTGCACTGAATTTATATCGGGTCAAGGATTATCACTTTTTACGTGTGGACTCGTAATTACGTTGTCTGTTCTACAAAGTGATTATATGTACATAGGTACTTGTTGTATTCTGACCGAAAGATAATATTATAAGGAAGGTTTTACATATGAATGTGGATGGTTATAACGATAGAGGAAGGACGAAAAACAGGTGGATGGACTGTGTGGGTCAGTGTCGATAAAGGAAACCAGGGAATTGTATGATATATATATTGTATACTAGCTGTACACGCAGCTTCGTTCGCGTGGAATTTAACTTTATTTTTCTAAAATAAAAGTAGCCTAAGTTACTCCTTATTACATCAGCAACCTGCCGAAAAAAAAGTCAAAATCGGTCCAGTCATTTCAGAGATTTTTTTTTAGAAAATAACGTTAAATTCCCCGCGGACGAAGTCGCGAGTACAGCTAGTTATAATATAAAAAAATAGACGTTCGTAAGGGGCTAAAATGTACACGAATAAATGATTCATGAATTTGAATTTGAATTATTATGTTGTATTGAGTGTTAAGATCTCTGTTTACAATAAGAGGTTATTAACCTATTATGACGCTAGAGTTATTTCGAGGTCCACTTATCTTCGTTGGTGCTATGTATTTTGTTTACCTATTCTTACCATATAGTGAGCGAGTACAGACCTGATAACATATCGTGTCCTCACTACGTCACAACACCGCAGGAAGACATCGCTCGCTGTATCGAATACATCACACGTATGAATTTCTGTTCGCCTTTCAAAGCGATCTCAAACATTCAATTTGCCAGAAAAAAAAATTCAAATGTGTCATAAAATATTTTCTTTGTAAAAAAGCTTATTATAAAATTGAAGAATTTATAAATGATGATAATGTTTTTGTAGAAAATATCTAACTTAAAATTCATAGCGCTGACAATGTTATCTGATTGAACAGAGATTAAGAGCGTAGCGGTTTCTATGTTGATTGTCGCATGCCTAATCCTTGTTGTTAATTAAATATAAGTAAATCAATATTTATTTAAAAGAGCAACACCCAAGTTTCTTGCTTATTCTTCTTGTGACGAATCTGCATTCCGAATAAGCGGTAGAATAAAAAAAACTTGACTATTCAAAAGTGCTTATATTAAGTTTATTTGAATAAAGATTATTTCTATTATTCTCTACAACTATCGACGTCACTTCACATTACTGGCTTTATATATAGAAATAGTAATAATCTGTTAATACAAATAAACTTAAAATAAACACTTTGTTTTTTTTTTATTGTATCATTGTTTTGTGTACTCAATCTGAATGCACATTCTTCTGTGCTGAAGGTGTTAAATTATAAAAAGTATTATTAAAAATTATATAATAAATAATAATAATCTCAGGATAATTCAGACAGCGCCATCCAGACTCTAGCTATAGCTTGTGGTATAGGTACTAGATAACTGATACAAATACATAGATTTTTTTTGTAAATACATACACATTACACATAGAAAATACCCAGACCGATACAAACAATCATACTCATGAATACAAATGTTTGCACCGTGTGAGGAATCGAACCAGCGACCATCGGACGTAAAGCGGTGTGCTAAACCGCTAGACTGCCGAGGTCATCAAATTATGTCGTAATATGCTAAACATTAGGTAAAAACCAGTAACTAACATATATATTGTTAATATTTGTTTGTACAACACATCAATATATATTTTTGTAGTATTATTGTGTAGCTAAAATAAAACAAGCTCTTATATTCAAAGCTCGTAAAGAATTATATCTGGGATGCGTCAGCCAGTAGTGAGATGCGGGGAATAAACTAAAACAAACCGCCAGGTTACTGGGAGGTTGCCAGCCGCGCCCTCTAATGCAGTCGAGATATCTTGTTCATATAAAACTAAAACAGAACCGATTATTAATTATGACTTATATGAACTTACTAGCTTTTGCACGCGGCTCCGCTCGCGTTAACTTATGGGGGATAAGTTAACGCGAGTTTTTTAATAGATAGAGTGATTCTAGAGGAAGATTTATATATATAACTAGCTTTTGCTCGCGGCTTCGCTCGCGTTAATTTACCCCTTACGGGTGGAATTTATCAAAATACTTTCTTAGGGGATGCCTACGTCATAGTAGCTTTATGCATGCAGTCTCAGCCCGATCGGTTTAAAATTGACAAAGTTTCATAAAAACTTTCATCCCCTATTTTATCCCCTTGGGGGTAGAATTAATCAAAATCCTTTCTTAGCGGATGCATGCAATTCAGCCCGATCCGTCCAGTGGTTTGGGCTGTGCGTTGATAGATCACTATGTCAGTCACCTTTGAGTTATATATATTTAGACTAGATAAGAGCAGACGAAAGCGAGAAAGATATAAATGAAAAAGAGTGAGCAAAAAGTTACCCACGAGATTTTCGACATATTGAATACTAGCTACTCGCTCCGGCTGTACGGTGTATATGTATTATATATATAAACCGACTTAGGTTAGATTTTCTCAACCAAAGCAGCTAGAGAATGGGTAATGTTAAAACACACCGTATCATTACATAGTATAAAACAAAGTCGCTGTCGCTGTCAGTCCGTCTTTATTTATGCTTATACCTATAAAACTACGCAATGGACTTTGAAGCGGTTTTTTTAATAGATAGAGTGATTCAAGAGGAAGCTATTTATAAATATCTGCGTGCTGAAGTGACTCAAATAATAACAAATATATAGAAAAAAATAAAACGATTGATGACTACTTCAGTGAAGTTAGTATTGGGAAAGCATCATCATAGAAACTGCAAACGAAATGACATAGCGTCGGTAAAGATCTCCAATCAGCGGCGACTGCACATCGTAATTTATAAAAGTGGCACGGACAACAGTTTGTTTATCTTACATTTACATTGTTTACTCGTCAATTTGAACCTTCGTTGTGGAGCGAGTGTAAACACGTGGCATCGGTGTCACGCTGTCGTGCTGACAGACGCCAAACAAAATTCACGAATTTATTACGAAACGCTGACAAAATGGATCGCCGTTGACCACACACCGTCACATTTAAAAACCCGTATGACATAATTATCTCTGACAACTACAAAATTGGACGCCATTGCAAGCATCACTCACTGACTCAGCGACTCACTCACTCACTCACACGCTCACATGCACTGTTATATATCGTTCCAAATTTGAATTCCGTTTTACGCAAACCTCATTGGATTTTTTTTCGTAAATTAAGTGATTAATTTAATAATGCAATTAATAATTTAAAGGTTTTTTATTTATTTGGAGTGCCAGTGTTATTTTAAGTACATTTTATATAATTTACAATGAATAGATTCAATCGAAAATTACGGATATTCAACATTTTAAATATCTTACTAATATTTTGACGGCCTCGGTGATTTAGCGGTCTAGCATACCATTTTGCTTCGGATAACCATCCGAAGCGAGTTCGATTCCTTGCACGATGCAGACATTTATATCCATGAGTATGACTGTTTGTATCGATGTGGGTGTGTTCCTGTATTTTAATTGTTTTATATAACGACGGCCTCGGTGGTTTAGTGGTTTAGCATTCCGATGGTCGCGGGTTCGATTCCTCGCACGGCACGAACATTTTTATTTATGAGTATGATTGTTTGTATCGATCTGGGTGTTTTCTATGTATATTATGTATGCAATTAAAAAAAAAGTGTAAGTATTTATATCAGTTGTCTAGTGCTCATAACACAAGCTCTGCTTACCGTGGGATTAGATGGTGTTCTGTTAATTGTCCAGAGTTATTTATTAAATAAAAAAAATAGAAAAAAAAAGAAATTTACGCCACCTACCACGTTTGTTGTATTTTCTCTACCTAAAGGTTGTCTGGAAGAGATTGCTTCTTGCGATAAGACCGCCTTTTGTATTTCCATATCTCTTTTCTGTATAATTCTTATATATCAATTCTATTGGTGCAATAAAGAGTTTATAAATAAATAAATATTATAAACGCAAAATTAGATGTTTGTTACTATTCCACGCATAAACTATTGAATAGATTTTAACAAAACTTTACAGTAATACAGCTTATACATACAGAATAATACATTATTAAATTTCGCGCGGGCACAGCTATGTATTAATACATACACTTATATCTTGTAATCTGTTTTTTACAAGTTTAAAATAACTTATGTAATATTGAGATGCGTCCCACGGTCTGCACGCAGCAATATTATATTCTCGTTTCTGGCACTCCTGGCCTCTCCTCCGCTATCATCCCTCCCCCCCCCCCTCCCCCCAGCCCCGCGTCCCTAACTGCCCCCCGGCACTCCCACGAGACTGCTCGACAAACGCCTCTCTATAGAGGAAAAAGTTAATGCCCACTTAAGTGCTTGATTTCCCTTCGTATTAACAGTAGAGTGTTAAATGTAGTGTGTTCTGTGTTGCTGGCCGAATAATTTGTCGCTGCCTTTTTAATTAATAACTGGAGTTATATAAATGATACGATAAAGTTATTGTTTATTTCTATACGTTGCTGTATTTTGTCGAAGCCAAAACTGCTCTATATAAGGTACTAGCTTTTGCACGAGGCTTCGCTCGCGTTAATTTATCCCCTTAGGGGTGGAATTTATAAAAATCCTTGCCTACGTCACAGTAGCTTTATGCATGCAAAGTCTCAGCCCGATCAGTTTAAAATTGACAAAGTTTCATACAAACTTTCATCCCCTATTTTATCTCCTTGGGGGTAGAATTAGTCAAAATCCTTAGCGGATACCTACGTCATAACATCTACCTGCATGCCAAATTTCAGCCTGATCCGTCCAGTGGTTTGGGCTGTGCGTTGGTAGATCACTATGTCAGTCAGTCACCTTTGAGTTATATATCTTTAGATAAGAGCAGATAAAAGCGAGAAAGATATAAACGAAAAAGAGTGAGCAAATAGTTACTCACGAGATTTTCAATATATTGAATACTAGCTACTCGCTCCGGCTTCACACGGGTGTACATGTATTATATATATAAATCTTCCTCTAGAATCACTCTATCTATTAAAAAAACCGCTACAAAATCCGTTGCGTAGCTTTAAAGATTTAAGCATACATAGGGACAGACAGCGAGTTTTTTATACTATGTAATGATAGAGCATGTGGAAGCTAAACACGACAAAGATTGAAAGAAATACGAGAAAACTACAAAAGAATTTATTGAAGCTGTTGTATAAAACGTATCAGTTCGGGAGAGCTCAGCTTCTGGAAAATATTAGCATAACTTTGCCAATATTTAAGCGAACTAACTCGACAAACAGGAACGTGCCGAGTGCGGGCGCCGCGCCGCGACTTCTGTCGCAGTTCTCTTGTTTGCGATGCATACAAGCCGTCGGCGTCTTTCCTATCTGCCAAGTGCCAAGTGTGAGCTACGCGTGTATTCTCAAAGTTTTCAGTAGTTCGCAAATTTCATGCTTTGACAATAATAATGTTCCTGGATGATTCACACGTTAGCTAGCTCCTAGATAGTAGTTTTTATGTGACAGAGTAATCTAAAAATAAAAGTATATAATAAGTAAAATATCCATCTAACAATCCTTACTCCCGTGCGAAGCCGGGGCGAGTAGCTAGTATAATATAATATACGATAATAATAATACTAATATAATAATGATCCTGAAGAATTCACACAGCGCCATCTAGTCCCAAACTAAGTAGAGCTTGTGTTTTCGGTACTAGACAACTGATATAAATAGTTAGATATTTGTTTTTGTAAATACATATATAATATACATAGATAACACCCAGAGCGATACAAATAATAATACAAATGTTTGTACCGTGTGAGGAATCGAACCCGCGACCATCATAAGTAAAGCGCTGCGCTAACTAGACTACCGAGTACTCAATGGTATGTTGAAAATGGTAAATTGAGAATTAATTAAGAATATTAAAAATGCCTTTCGTGTTATTGACGTATTTGATCTAATTTTAGAATTAAACTTATAGAAATTTTATATTTTTTATAAGTTATAATTTTTATACCAATTAAACAACAAATTATTTACCGTTTGTTGTTTCGGAAAACATTTACTTTCCTCCCAATTCAATAAAATACTTAAAATGTTCAGGAATAACACAACGATTATTACAAAACTCCTGTTTACAACCTCTAACAATCCTGTTAATCATTCAGGACCGCGGCTCTCGTTTTCTGATGGATTCGCTGGCAATAACAGATTCAGAGCGGCCTCACTAAAGCTTTACTAAGTAGGAAGCGCTTCGAGAAATACCTACAATTCACTAATGCGATACACGTGACGCGAATATTATTTGAAACAGAAAATGGTGGATGTAATCGATTTCATATAATTGCCAAATTCCAATAAAACACACTGTTATCGCTAGCTCCGGATACAGATGGTGCTGGAAGCAAGCACCAACACCAAAGCAGTTTTTTTTAAACTACTCTGATGTTGTTGGCCGCAGCTGGCCTTTACAGCTTCACCGGACGATAGGGGGCGAGTGTAGATGGCACTCCAAACCAAAGGAAGGACTTATGGAGCGGCTGAAGGCCAACTCCCGCCTGACGGATACGATACGGACTTTAGTCTGAGGGCACCGCTAGGGGTTCGAACCTCGGCTCAGGCCGTCGGAATATCGATCCTCGGATGAATTGGACGAGGGATCGATTTTAGGGGCGACCAGGGGCGCTAATTTTTAGTTTATTTTATAAAGAAACCCTGAAAATGTCATTATATATATATATCTTTAATGTTGTTACGGAAGGAAGGATGGACTGTATTAAGGCTGGTTAAAAATGAGACACGTTCCTAGGTGAGGTAAAATAGATGTAATCAGCTCGCTAGCAAAGATATAAAGACAATATGGCATAAGAAAACAAACGGTATATAAAAACAGAACGTCAAAATATAAAATTCAAATATATAAAAAAAACATTAAAACTATCAAAAAGGTTGCCATCGGCAACAAATGTGTTTAACTTTCTGTTAACAGATTGTAATTTCGATACAGTTTATGTCGAAAACGGATACAATTAATTAGGTTTTTCCTTAAAAGAGCAGACGCCTTCCACGTGTGATATCTGTGTGACACGTGACGGCGTGTCTCAGAGATCCCGTCTAATTGCTTTGTTAACGTCTTCATGAATTTAAATGAATTCCCAAACATCGGTGTGAGTGCGGGCGAGGGCAGGAGTCAGCCTTGACTTCATACATATTTGATGTGTGCTCGTACCTTACGCGCTTTGCTCAGTTTGTACAAGCGTAGATGTAGGGAAACATTCGCGAACAACGTGCTCGTAATAAAAACCAGGTAATATTCGGAAATCCACTTGCGGGCTGCGAGCTGCGGCTTCAGTGAGGGACTGGTGCCAAGAAAGCCTCGAGCGGGCGCCGTTTTTGTCCCGACCAAGCAAAGCCTCTATGTAAGGTGCCAAGTGTTTGCGCTATAGCAGATTTTCTCTCAATGCTAGGAAATTATATATTACCGGTTTCACCCTTTTAAAATTTCAAAATAAAATATGACCTATGTGTTATTCTAGTATATCTATGTTATCTATGTTAGTAAAGTCTCATCAAAATCCGTTCAGTAATTTTTGCGTGAGAGAGAAACAAACATGCTTACAAAATATAGCGATTATAATATTTTAGATTAAGACTAGTTAAATATATATAATATAAATATATATATATATAATACTTTTAATTAAGAAAATTAAGTTAAATTCCACGCGGACGGAGTCGCGGGTGCAGCTAGTGAATAATATAATGACTAACCTTTTCATGAGTTTATCCCAATGATGTACCAACTACAGTCGACACAGATACAAGTACCCTCGCCTGGCGTTTTATTCATTGCGTGACATTTTAAGCAATTAAAGAGTACTATTCAGCGCTCTACTGCCAGAGTGATGACTAGTGTTGCCAGGTACGATTTGTTTTAAATCGGTACATGACGCCAAAAAAATTTTAGAAAAGGGATTTAGAGTTTTAAACTAGTGCAAGTATAGTATTATATTAATTACCAAAATAAAATATGCATTTTGTTAGAGTTCACATCAATATTGTAGAAAAATCCGATATTTTAAAAAGACATTAAAAGAAGGTAGTTTGTGTTCAGTACTAATGAAGTACCCAATGTAAAGATTATTACAAATATTGTAAATAGCGCCATCTAGTATTTATAGACGGAACTACTACACTGCCTGCGGTCTATAAATACGGAGGTCGGTAGTTGAATAATCCTCTTTCGTTGAATAAGTGACGGCATTCAGTCGATGAACGCAGAGCGTGCCGGTTGTGTTTTGGATACTAAAGTGAATTGTATTAGAAATGGGTTTATCCCGGTCTTAGTTAGGCCTGGGGGGAAGCTGCAAGTAGTGAAGGTGAGTGTTAATGCATTCTAAAAGGGCCTTTTAAACCTACACCCGTGTCACAAGTCACGGGCGCTACTTGGGGTTTCCTTTGCGGTAGCCGGCTTCAAAGCCTAAGTCGTCATCTTAATTAGTGCTTCTTACAATTTAATCTTACAAAAATAATCAGTCTTGTCTAGTCTAGTCTTAATCAGACATTTAGCGTCCCGATCGGGTACAAATCGGGACGCGTCCCCATGGCCCGGAAAATCGGGACGTCCCGCGCAAATTGTGACCTGGCAACACTAGTGATGACACTATTCGTTTACAATGATTCATTTACGGATATTTTAAATGCAATAATCATTTTGTTATGTCGGTGAACAGTGACTATAAGGCACAAGTGGATGTACTTTATCTATGTTAAACACCATAGAAATATTGCTCAACATTTAGCTAAGCATAACATATGCCTTATATAAAGCTATGCTATGCTATGTATAGCATAGCATCTATCTATATATATAACTCAAAGGTGACATAGTGATCTATCAACGCACAGCCCAAACCACTGGACGGATCGGGCTGAAATTTGGCATGCAGGTAGATGTTATGACGTAGACATCCGCTAAGAAAGGATTTTGATAAATTCCACCCCTAAGGGGATAAATTAAAGCGAGCGAAGCCGCGGGCAAAATCTAATAGTTTTATATAAGGCGGAGAAATTACAGGATATAGAGGCATGAAATCTTATTCTTGCGGAATCTATGGCTTTATTTCAATTCGCTCTAATACACTACTATTGAGGAACAAAATGCGAAACATGATTTATACTATAGTATAAAAATCATCATGTAGGTACTGCTGACCCGCGAACTCTGCGTTTAATTTCTCCACCTTTTGTAATTTTTTCATTGCAGCTCCGCTCCTATTGGTCGTAGCGTAATGTTATATAGCTTAAAGCCTTCCTCGACAAATGGACTATCCAACACAAAAAGAATTTTTCAATTCAAACTAGTAGTTCCTGAGATTAGCGCGTTCAAACAAATAAAGTCTTCAGCTTTATAATTTTTAACCTGTAAGGGTGGCCCACATTAATTTTTTTTTATAAATCAGTATTAAAAAAACATTACTCCTAAATTTTCACCCTTCTATGGTAAAAGGGTGAAATTTTTCGACAACTATTTTTTAATAGCGATATTAATTTATATAGCAAAATAACTCTTGTCGGGTCTTTTAGCTACTCAATACATAAAAATATCTACCTATCTGTACGTTCGCACCTTATCCTAATGAAACGGGTAGAGCGAAATTTATGATGCTTTTAAATTGGCGATTGCTTCACGGCATAAAGTGCTTTCAATAACAGGTGCTCCCGGGGGGCAAGGGGAATGTTAGTTATGTGGACTCATGACTCCATTACTAGCAACGTACCATGTCAGGTTGACCTCCACGCGGTTCCCCCTGGAAAGCATCATGATAAATTCCTGGTGAATTTATCACGTTGGGCTAACTGACCTGACCTCATAGTCATCTTATCCTCCACTGGTGCCCCGCCAGCGTAAATCAATAGAGCAGGCGGGTGCACCCTTCCATTATCATCAGTTAAAAAACAGGTACTCTCTGTCAACTATAACGAATTGTGTCTATATATATGTATAATAATAATGATAATCTCAGGACAATTCACACAGCGCCATGTAGACCCAAGTTAAATTAGCTACAGCTTGTGTTATGGGTACTATATAGCTGATACAAATACATAAATTTCTTAAATAAATACATATTATACATAGAAAACACCCGGAACGGTTCAAATTCAAATTCAAATTCAAAATATCTTTATTCATGTAGGTCTATTACAGACTCTTATGATATGTCAAATCTACCGTCAGTTCGGAATGATATCGAGATGAGAAGAACTGACAAGAAACTCAGCTCGTATTTTTTTCAAATAATAGTGGAACATGTTTATGATAAATACAGTTATTAAAATTCAAATTTGGGAGAATAGATTGACCACCAGCAATGCTATCGCAAAGAACAAAAGATTTAATCAGTGTTCACAACCTAAACAGACCAGCCCACAAGCAGCACCCGTACACGAGTATGACATATGAGCCAGCCATCATTGTACTCAACCATATTTGAGGGAGCACATCGACCCGGCCCACCACGCCGCCACAAGTTTGAACTTTATAGCGAGCATGACTGTTTCAGGTTACTCCACTACGTCAATTATATTATTTACAGCATAAGCTGTACCGATCACAGTTTTCACCCATTACAATATTAAATTTACATTATTTAATTTACAATATGTCATGCAAACAATCATACTCATGAATACAAATGTTTGTGCCGTGCCACGAATTGAACCTGCGACCATCGGACCTAAAGCGGTGTGCTGACCGCTAGACCACCGAGGTCGTCAATTTGGTAATGCATATTTATAACGCATATGAAGATATAATAGTTAAAAATCTATTCTGAGCAGCTCGAAACAAAAATATGTAAAAATTTTTAAAACGTTTTTATGAAACCTAAATATGCGGCACTCCAAATTACAATAAACGTCTTAAGCAGGCAACTCTTGCTGAAACTGTAGCCAGTATTGGGCAAGCATCATTACATAGTATAAAATAAAGTCGCTGTCGCTGTCTGTCCGTCCCTGTGTATGCTTAAATCTTTAAAACTACGCAACGGATTTTGAGCGGTTTTTATTTTATAGAATGATTCAAGAGGAAGTTTTATATGTATAATACATGTACACCCGTGCGAAGCCGGGGCGAGTAGCTAGTAATCTATATATAAAGGTATATAGCTAGTAATATATATATATATACACATATATGTATATATAGGTAAAAATCTATTCTATCCAGTCATTTATTGCCCAAAATACCTGAATTTTTTTAAAACGTTCGAAGTAGTTCTATGAAACCCAAATATGCGGCAATACAAATTACAAAAAACGTCTTATGCCAGCAACTCGTGCTGAAACTGTAGCCAGTATTGGGCAAGCATAGATAGATAGATAGATCATATTTATTAGAAGAAAGGAGCGGGAGAGTAAACATCGAACCCGCAATCCGCAGTCCGCAGTCCGCAGTAGCGAGCTAGGTAGCTAATTATCTTCGGGACAACCGCACCGCGCCACCTCATTCACTTCTCACCTCAACTACAAATAACCTGCCTACATCAACAGACGGACACATTTATTTTTATTATTTACTAGCTTTCCCGCGAATAGAATTTAACTTTATTTTTCTAAAATAATAATAGTATATAATAATAATAATAATAATAATTTCTGCCCGCATTGTACGCCGGTTTCTCTCCCTGGGGCCCTGAACCCCGGCCGACTGTGCTTCTGCCGGGGGTATGTTGCCATCTCCTCTCCTTAAGAGGGGAGATGAGAATTTATGGGAAAAAAAAATATTTGCTTAAAAAACACAGTATAAAAGATGGTAATTAAAACTTAGTATCATGTGTAGGTAGTTACTACTTATTATATCAGCTACCTGCTAAAAAAAGTCCCGTCAAATTCGGTCCAGCCATTTCAGAGATTAGCCGGAACAAACTGACAGATAGACAGACAAAAATTGTAAAAATTGTTATTTTGGTGTATACCGTATTTATATTCATATGCATGTAGTAAAAAACGGTTATTTCAATATTACAAACAGACACTCCAATTTTATTTATATGTATAGATTATTACATATGTATGTTAGTCTATATATACGGGCCATAGTAGCCTGAAATAAATAACATAATAAAAAAGGAATCAAATTTAGCAGCATAGTATATATATGTTAATTAGTTTAATTACTATATTAAAATATTTCATTATTTTCTTATTGTTTCGCCAAGCAGACTGTTATCACCTTGCTTTGCTTCAGTTTGTAGGATGATCCATATTAGTGTACGTTATGTATATAATAATAATAATAATAATCTCAGGACAATTCACACAGCGCCATCTAGACCCAAGTTAAGTTGGCTAAAGCTTGTGTTATAGGTACTAGATAACTGATACAAATACATAGATATATTTTTTTCGTAAATACATATTATACATATAAAACACCCAGACCGATACAAACAATCATACTCATGAATACAAATGTTTGTGCCGTGCGAGGAATCGAACCCGCGACCATCGGTCGTAAAGCGGTGTGCTAGACCGCTAGACCACCGAGGTCGTATATATGACTTATACTTTCCATTTTTTTTTATTTGTACAAACTTCTGGATGGTTATGGAAATAAAAGGCTTTATTATTATTACTTTCCATTAGGGCCGTCAACTTGTTTTAATTTAATTGTATAAAACAATTTTAGCTAGTAATGACTATTTTTCCGCCACTTGGCTGTGAAGTTACATAGATATCGTCATTGGAACTCATTAATAACTAAGTTAGTGGAGCTGCCGCCTCCGGGGGCCACCTGTTGCAAGTTTATTTGCAAATGATGTCATTGGTGTACCGGTGACATTGTAGTTTGTCTACTGCCTACTGTTAATGATTATACAACACATAATATATATATGTATATATTGTTCAAAATCTATATTAGAGTCCGTTAGTTTGTGTTTTCGCGGTTTCTGTTCCCCTTCCTTACCTACAGTACTGAACTGACCGTACGCCGGACATGACGCGCGCGCATTTGTTGTGAATTAAAATAAATTAGAACTGTGTTAAACCTACTGTGAAACTGGAAAGCTAGCGAAGATATCTTCGAGACCCTGAAGCCCAAGAAATCCGCAGAACCATACAGGTACGTGACTGACGCTTCCACCTATTTTTCCCTATATATATATACATAGTACTTTCCCTAACATTTTGGTAGCAGAGCGTAGTTTCCCTAACATATATATATGCAGTCACTATTTTTAGTTTAACAAGCAAAATTTATCGACCTCATATATGTTATTTAATTTCACTGTATGATATGTGTTTAGGATAGTGTAGGTGTTTTACTGTGTTTCTTATTTTAACTTTAATAGTAAAAACTAAAATTTAATAGTTTAATTGCTGTATTTTTTGTATATACTCACATAAAACTGACACAAAGTTATGCACGCGATTACAAAAAAAAAAGGAATACACACACGCACGCTCATACACACTCACACACACACTCACACACACACACACACACACACACTCACACACTCTCACACACACACACACACACATGATCTAATGCTCATCAATAAAAAAAAATTAAAAAAGTATCGTTAGTTTTAATAATAATATATAATATATAATATATAAACTTTATATATTAAAAAAAAAAAAAAAAAAAAATTTACGAACTCAATAAATAATTCATATTATTAGGAGTAATTAGGACAGAGTGAGTCGCGGGAACAGCTAGTAATAAATAAAAATATAAATCGTCTCTGTGAGCACGACACTGCCATGCACCACACTCTTGGGCCAGCAATCCTCCTTCTAGAAGATGGGCAGCATGTTCGTGGGGACCCGGACCACAAACGCCTTGAAGCTTGCGTTGTCACTCGACTCCAGCTGCGTTACCTTCAATGTTACTTCTGATCCGTATGTACAATGTCCTGCTTCTGTCAATTTTTTACATCAAAATATTCTTGTTTTTTTTTATTTTTATACTACTATGGTGGCAAACAAGCACACGGCCCATCTGATGGTAAATGGTTACCGTAGCCTATGGACGCCTGAAGCACCAGGGGTGTCACGTGCACGTTGCCGACCCTTCAGAAACCTTAATATACCCTTCTAGAAAAACCCCATGCTGTAGTCTCGTGAGAAAACCTCGGCAGGAAGTTCATTCCACAATCTAAGTGTACGCGGGAGGAAGCTCCTCTGAAACCGCACTGTCCGAGACCACTTAGGTTTCAGCGTGTGGGAATGAATTCCCTGTCGATGGCGAGCGGTGCGATGGTGAAAGGTGGCCGTAGGCATAATGTCGAACAATTCCTCAGAACACAGTCCGTTGTCCGTCTTGTGATCTAGAATCTAAAACTAGACTAGAAAGTTTACTTATTTAATTAGTTTGTATCTGCAGCCATATTTTTTTTCGAACTACTCTAATGCTGTTGGCCGCAGCTGGCCTTTACAGCTTCACCGGACGATAGGGGGCGAGTGCAGATGGCACTCCAAACCAAGTAAGGACTTATGGAGCGGCTGAAGGTCAACTCCCGCCTGACGGATACGACTTTAGTCTGAGGGCACCGCTAGGGGTTCGAACCTCGGCTCAGGCCGTCGTAATATCGATCCCCGTTTGAATTGGACGGGAGATCGATCGGAGGGGGACCCATATTAAAAGCGATTTCACTATTTAAATACTATAAAATTTAAAATCAAAAGTTTTAAATAAATGAAGTGAGTTCACGAGTACGCGAAATATTTATATAACGAAATAGCAATGTCTACGTGTTTCGAACTTTCTCGAAAGTGATTGATAAGTTATCGTTACATTTATTTATCCCTCGTCGGGACCCTCTCAAAAAGTTCACGTGTACTCTGAGCGCAAGCACAAGTAACAAATATACTCTAGAGTTATTGCCTATATGATGACAGGATACTTTTCAGCTATAATTTTGAATGTTGACAATAATGTTTTTATAGAAAAACTTAAAATCCATAGCACTGACAATATTATCTGATTACACTAATAATGAGTGCGTAGCTATTTCTATATTGATTATCGCATGCCTCTTACTTGTTATACTGTAATCTTATATATAAAATTCTCGTGTCACAGTTTTCGTTCCCATACTCCTCTCGGCTTGACCGATTCTCATGAAATTTTGTGAGCGTATTGAGTAGATCTGAGAATTAGCCAACATCTATTTTTCATCCCCCTAATTGTTAGGGGTAGTCCACCCCTAATTTTTATTTTTATTTTAAGGCAAAACAACGTTTGCCGGGACAGCTAGTTATTATATAAAAAAACATCTATTCAAAAGAGCAACACACAAGTTTCTTGCTCTTTCTTCGTGTGATGAATCTGCATTCCGAATGAGTGGTAGAATCAAAATATGACTATTCAAAAGTGCTTGTAATGAGTTTATTTGAATAATGATTATTTCTATTTCTATTTGTTAACAATCTCTTACAATGGTAGAGGCAACTCTACCATTGTAATAGCAGTCAGAGAGAATTTTGAAGTATTTCGTGGAAAATTGAGAGAAAATCCCAAATGCGAGAGTTTTATGGGTCAGTGTGCCATCTTCGCGCCCTCCGCCGTCCGCCCCCGCCCTCGCGACTCGCTCCGCTCACTCTAAAACAGTCATGTCAAAGATACGGCCCGCGGGCCGCAGCTGGCTCCCGGGCTGTATCTATAAGGCCCGCAGTCGCATATATACATTTAATTATATAGTATACTAGCTGTTCTCGCGACTTCGTCCGCGTGAAATTTAATAAAAATGTCATTTAGAGAATTTTCTAATAAAAGTAGCCTAAGTTTCTCCTTATTATATCAGATATCTGTCAATAAATGTCTGAGATTAGCCGGAACAAACAGACGAAAATTGTGTAAAATGTTATTTTGATTTATGTACCGTATTTATATTCATATGCATGTAGAAAGAACGGTTATTTCAATATTACAAACAGACACTCTAATTTTATTTATATGTACAGATAACCGTATAATATCTAATATATGTATAACATTCTCGTGTCACAGGTTTCATGTTTATATCTCTCCAAAACGGCTTGACCGATTTTGATAAAATTTTATATGTATATTCAGTAGTTATGAGAATAGGTTTATAACTAATTCTTATACTACAAGTGCTAAGGGTGGCTCAACCCAAAAAAAAATTTTTTCATTTTATTCAAAATTTTTTTTATTATATGAAATTGAAAATACATACAGCCTTATATTTTCACCCTTCTACTACCAACCCCTATTTTTAATTAGCGATATTAGTACTGTAAATTATATGGTAAAACGTTTGCTGAGTCAACTAGTATACTATAGTCGTGGAGATCTTTTGGGGAGGCCTATGTCCAGCAGTGGACGTCTTCCGAGCTGCGATGTTGATGATGACGTTATTTTGAATCTGACACATCGTAAATTTAATATGCGACCCTCAGCAAAATCGAATTTGCCACCTCTTCTAAAACGGTTTGCGAGATCTCCCAAACAGAACCATTACAACATAGTAATAAGAACGAGAACAAATCGCGTACAACCCTACATAACCGGTACATGACACATGCACAGCTCCGGAGAAAGTTTCACCCTCCACAACACTTGTAGTGGGTATTCTGAGCTTCGCTTCCACTCTCAGGGAAAAACTAACTTTCGTCCTGGCGATCCGTGCAACAATGATCACGTCGTTGGAGCTCGTTGCAGGCTTCTGGCCTATTGTCTGCGATGCCTCAAGAGCGCTCGTTATTCACGGCCTGTCTTCATTTCGCTGAGGAAAACGTTATCTTTGCAACTTTGTTGAGTCCTCTTATCATTGTCAGTATGCTTCATGTCTATACGTGTAGATTAAATAATGCATTACGTTAAAGGTTAAGAGATGGTACACAAATATATATTTTTTTCGGTTTTTTTATTGATTACCGCATGCATTCTTATGTAAAATGTGAATATTATAACTATCAGATGGCAATTGTAAGTAGCTTTGACGTGGTCTAGTGTTTTGAGTAGTCATGCTCACTAAAATGTCCAGACTTGTGGCGGCGTGGTGGGCCGGGTCATTGGGCTCCCTAAAATATGGTCGAGCGCAGTGATGGCTGGCTCATCCGTCATACTCGTGAACGGGTGCTGCTTGTAGGGACTGGTCGGCTCTAATCACTATGACTGATTTCCTCTTATTAATTGTATAACCAGTTGGTTATATATTCAATATTTTTCTATTTGACTATTTAATTGAATCAGTGCTAATTGGTGGTTTGTATTCACACACTTAAACTTAAAAATGTAAAGTAATAATAAAATTATTTAAAAGAGCAACACGCAAGTTTCTTGCTCGTTCTTCTTGTGATGAGACAGCTTTCCGAACGAGCGGTAGATTAAAAAATGTAATGACTATTCAAAAGTGCTTCAATGTAAGTTTATTTTAATAAATGATTTTCTATTCTATTCTATTCTATACTGTAGCCTTCTCAAGTTCTAAACCTGTTACTTGTCGATTCCTATGTTATTATTAGTAGCAACTAGCCATCGAAAGTAATAATTGGTATATATGAGAACTGGCCAAGTCAGAACTTAGGCTACAGTATATTATCCTAAGTTATAAGAAGAAATGATATTTTATATTATCTATACATCTATACATATAAATAAAATGGGAGTGTCTGTTTGTAATATTGAAAGAACCGTTTTTTACTACATGCATATGAATATATATACGGTACATACACCAAAATAACAATTTTTATAATTTTTGTCTGTCTGTCTGTCGGTCTGTTTGTTCCGGCTAATCTCTGAAATGGCTGGACCAATTTTGACGGGATTTTTTTTGGTAGGTATCTAATGTAATAAGGAGTAATTTAGGATACTTTTAATTTATAAAAAATGTTTTATTTTTGGAATAATAAAGTTAAATTCCACGCGTACAAAGTCATGGGAACAGCTAGTTATAAATACATTTCAGGACAGACCATTGAACTTGGCACCCATTTAGATCTCATCTCTTTTGTCGTAGAAGTCAACAATCAAGGCATATATCATAATAATAAACTAGGCTATCATTTCACATTTATGTCTTTGATAGGATAATGCATTACGTTAAAGATTAAGAGGTCGTGCAAACAAAACATTGTAAATTAATATAGGCCACTTCTTCATATAGTATAAAACAAAGTCGCTGTCGCTGTCGCTGTCGCTGTCGCTGTCTGGCCACATGTATGCTTAAATCTTTAAAACTACGCAACGGATTTTGAAGCGGTTTATTTTAATAGATAGAGTGATTCAAGAGGAATGTTTATATGTATAATACATGTACACCCGGGCGAAGCCAGGGCGAGTAGCTAGTATAATATTGCCATGCACGTTTGTCATTTAAATAACGTTTAGTGAGTATAGGCTTTCCTTTATAAGTGTATATTTAATAGGTTTTTTAAATAATTTTGTAGGTAATTCCAGTATATCTTTTGGTATCTTATTACACATTTCAGTTAGTTAGCTACAGTTTAGTAAATAAACACACAGTCGCTGTTTGTTCTATAATATCTTTTAAATTACGTTACAGATTTTAATGCAGTTTTCAGAACAAGATAGAGTGATTCGAGAGGAAGGTTTAAATGTACAATACATGCCCTTTTAACTTTGAACTTCTCGGCTTGTTCTATACTATATAGAACTAGCCGAGAAGTGAAAAGATTAGTAATGCATCCATGCGAATCCGGGACGTGTCGCCAGTATATATTATAAATTAAATAATGACTGTAGAGTTTGTGACCTGAAGGCAGAAAGGGTGCATGATTATAAATACTTAAGCAAAATATTCCGTTATTAAGTTTAATAATTAATTAAATGAAAATGTTTATTTGTTAATCGCGGTTTAAACGGCTAATCGGATTAAAACGAAGTTTAATATTACATGTAGAGATTATTTTTATCTTACTATGATTAACTCTAATATTTTATGTTTAATCATAGAGTCATTTATCATTGGATATCTATATACATATCTAATAATAATTGTATTAGATGGCTGTTCCTCGCGAATTCGTCCGCGTGGAATTTAACTTTCATTTTCTAAAATAAACCTAAGCTTATTATATCAGATATCTGTCAATAAAAGTCCCGTCAAAATCGGTCCAGCCATTTCAGAGATTAGCCGGAACAAACAGACAGACAGACAAAAATTGTAAAAAATGTTATTTTGGTGTATGTATTTATATTCATATGCATGTAGTAAAAAACGGTTATATCAATATTACAAACAGACACTCCAATTTTATTCATATGTATACTTTATAATAATTTCCCTAAACTTCATATATACTTGTGAATTTAAAACAAAATAAATTCGATCTGCAACGTAACTTACTTTGAACAGTTTTTCCATTCTTATTTTGTTTGTGCTGACATTTAAATAAATTCTACCAGCCGGCTGTTCTGCAGGCGGATGGCACTTTATGAAATACCCCGACGTGTGGCGAGTGACCGGGGGGACGGGGAGTGGGGAGGGGGGAGGGGGGGAGGGGCGCTGGGGGTATGGAGGTACTTTCACATATCATCAATCCTTCAGCAGAGCGCTATGCGCAGAATTTTATTAATACACTACATCTGGCTGCCGCTGCACCGCTGGCGAAGCGCTCTATGATTTTAATAATTCACTGAAATATCTGGAGCTGCCTGCACGCTCATCCAGATATAAACTGTCACCATACAATCTGTTACCACTGCAACAGCCAAAAGTGTAATAAAAACTCAGATTACACGATAAATTATAGAACTAGAAATAATCTTTATTCAAATATATATTGTAAAGTAAGAATAAAATTATTTAAAAGAGCAACACGCAAATTTCTTGCTTGCTAGTTCTTCTTGTGATGAGACAGCTTTCCGGATGAGCGGTAGATTAAAATAAATGTGATGACTATTCAAAAGTGCTTCAATGTAAGTTTATTTGAATAAATTATTCTTATTCTATTCTAATAAACTTAATCTAAGCACTTTTGGATAGTCATATTTCTTCATTCTACCGCTCATTCGGAATGCAGACTCATCACAAGAAGAATGAGCAAGAAACTTGTGTGTTGCTCTTTTAAATAAATATTGTTTTGCATGCGACTACCAACATAGAAACCGCTTAATCTCTGTTCAATCAGATAACATTGTCAGCGCTATGAATTTTATGTAAATGCTACTCCAAGCACGGGGACGGACTTATGGAGTTACTGAAGAACAAATCTCACCTGGTGGATATGACTTTAGTCTGAGACATCACCGGTTCGAACCTCACCTCAGGCCGTTTGTAATTTCGATCCCCGTTTGATTTGGACGGGAGATCGAATGGAAAAGGACGTGTATTAATGTATTTTAATTTTTAAATTTGTTTTTTTAATATAAATTTTTAATCTAGAGTAGAGGTTCCTAAAATTTTTGTGTCGTAGACCCCTTGCCATATTTTTCGATTTTGGGTAGGGGGGTCTATCCAAAATTCTTACCTGGTATTGATTTTTTGTAAATATCTAAGTGTAGTAAAGTTTAGTGTTAAAAACATAAAGTAAAAACAACAAGACAAACTCTTGCAGTTTGTTATAGACCCATCGGGGTCGATATAGACCATTTTGGGAATTACTGATCTGGAGGATAAGCAAAACAAAATTAAATAGATTACCAAATTCCTGAGCGAAGTATTAAATTAAAATGAATATACCGTAAAATTTCATTAAATGAATATGGTATTTAATTAATTTCTTGATTGTGATAAAGTTCAATATCATGATTTAGTTTCATATATTCATTTACGTGCATATTCCCGTGAATAACGACATTAAGCGGACCGCGACAGCAATTGCGACTAAAAGCTTTCCCAAAAACAAGTAACAACTCATGAGAAAATAGAAACAGCGCCGGAGACACGAAACGGGGCACTTCTTTATCGAATCAACTTTATCGTTACCCATTTCCCAGAGTCAACATTTTCTTTCACTTCACATAAAAAATTCGACGACTCATTCTGATGAAATGTTACAAATGTGTGTAAATAATTAATTGGAAACGATGCCGTACATCTCGCCGGTTCTTCATCTGGTGTAGCAATGAATTTAAAGAGCTAGCTGTGCCCGTGACTTCGTCTTCGTGTTATAATGAAAAATATTCAGTAATCTAACCCAAAAAATATAACAGCTGAACATATAAGAGCTATTAAAAACAACGATCCACGTAAATCAGCCATAGCGGAACACTTGTTGGGATCGGGACCCAATCACTGGATTGAACTACACCAACCAAAAGTATTAACATCAGAACGCCATTATATCCCAAGAATGGTTAGAGAGGCCATTGAAATACAGAAATATAAAAATTTCAATCGAGAAGACGGCTATAGGCTCTCTATTGCCTGGAATCCAGTGATTGGTTTAATTAAACAAAAACAAAAAACGCGATCAAAAAGTGTACGTAAAGATACTGTGAGTACAGTTTGCCGAGATGAATGTCGAGCGAGTTCCAGTAGTAGCAACAAACGAAGACGTGTGAAGGTAGACGCATATGTCTGCCCATAAAAAGATTTCATTTTCCATCTACCCGCTGCTCTTCAGTTTACTCTTGATCATGGTGGTTGAAACACTACCGAAATATCGGGAACTCAGCAAATAAATATAAAACGTGGTAAGATCCCGTGATTTTTACTAATTATACGTATAAATAATGACCGCGTCAAGTTTAAAACAGTATATAAAGAAAAAAGCTTCAGAAATGACGATTTTCCATACAAAAATCTAATATCGTCTACAAGCGATCCGCCCCGGCTTCGCACGGTTGTAATACTGATACTACATGTACCTACCTACTGCAGAAAGTCCTTATAAATAACTCGTACAGCTTTTTTGTCATTAGACAGTACAAACATGTTTCGTTTAGCGCCAGAGGCCTGGCCGGTACCGCCGCACCGCTATGTCCCTGCATTTTAAATCTGTAATGTCTTCGGAAATATTAATTTAAATTACATGCTGTAAATGGCCATATTGATCTATATTAAATGGACAATGTATTTAAGGTACTTAATTGGATAAAAATTAATACTGTATTGCTTAAAATCACTTCGTAAATAAGTCATTTTTTCCTGTAAAATGTAAAGGAAAAAAAAATGGTTATTATGTGTTATCTTTAAGAGATAGACATGTATATACCATTCAGGATAATTGGATAAAAATTAATACTGTATTGCTTAAAATCACTTCGTAAATAAGCCATTTTTTCCCGTAAAATGTAAAGGATAAAAAATCGTTAGTATTTTGGTTATTCTTAAGAGATAGACATATACCATTGAGGAGTTTTTTGTTGACCTTTTTAAAGTGTACAATACTGTGGTACATTATTTTTACTTATCTCGTAATTGCAAAAAAATGTGTTTATTTTCGACATCACATTAGAAAGATCAGTGGTCTAGCGGTCTAGCACACCGCTTTACGTCCGATGGTCGCGGGTTCGATTCCTCGCACGGCACAAACATTTGTATTCATGAGTATGATTGTTTGTAACGGTCTGGGTGTTTTCTATGTATAATATGTATGTATTTACAAAAAAAATCTATGTATATGTATCAGTTATCTAGTACCCATAACACAAGCTTTAGCTAGCTTAACTTAGGTTCAGATGACGCTGTGTGAATTGTCCTAAAAAAAATCCAAATTTATCAGTGTTTCTCTACAATATTATGCGCATACATAGGGACGGACAGACAGCGATAGCGACTTTGTTTTATATTATGTAGTGATAAATTATGATTGTAAACATTCAAGTAAAAGGCAATAAAGAAACGTCTATTAAAGACTTATTTAGAAGTTCCCGCACGTAATAGTCTTTGTCTCTTCGCGTCTCCTCTAAATTGCTTTTTCAAGTCACAAAGTTGTATTTAAAAATGTTTGTCCAAAGAGCACTGTGAAAAATATATTAAATCTGAGACCGAGTGGTGGGTACCCTTGAATTATTTACGCTCCCCCTCCAAAGTAGAATGTGTCACGGGCTGTATACGAAATAACTGCTAATTCAGTAAGTTTGAAAGGGGTTTCAGGGGAACTTAATCTAAAGTTTGCAAACAAGATTTGCAGCCGGCGCCAATGGCGGTACACTTCAACTAGCTCTTGTATCACTTCAAAAAAATAACCTTACCAGTAGAGAACTTTAAATTTTGATCTAATTTAATTTATTTACTGAAAATAAAAATGATACGTTTCACGACCATGGTTGTCTAGCGGTTTAATGTACCACTCTACTTTTTATAGCCGCAGTTTCGATTCCTCGTACGGTACAAACATTTGTATTCATGAGTATGATTGTTTGTATCAGTCTGGGTGTAATCAATGTATATTATGTATGCATTTAAAATTATATATTTAAGGAAGTTATGAATACGTAATTATAGTTAAGTTTGGCCTTCTTGGGTTTGATTTCGATTTCCTCGTGTTGGATTACTATGATTCTTTTTTTATGAATATTTATGTTACATACATACATACATTTAAATTATATTTAATTATATCTATGATATGTCTAGTACCCATAACATAAACTCTCCTTAACTTGAGACTAGATATGTCGCTGTGTGAATTCTTTCCATTTTTTTTTGTGGATAATGAAATGGCACATCCGCCTGCGCTAACGGTTTACGCTGACTGGTGCCCTCAGTGGAGGATGATAAGATGAGTATGAGTCGTGTATATGTCATGACAAATTCACCAAGAATTTATCACGATGGATTCCTAGGGGAACCGCGTGGAGATCAACCTGACCGGTACATTGCTAGGAATAAGATCATCATTTCACATTACTAACAATCCCCTTTTTCCAAAACAGTAGTAATGTAGAAAATAATAAATATGGACATATGCTAGAAGTATACTATAGTATATATATATTGCTAGCAATAAGATCATGAATCCACATAATTATGATTAGATACCATAAATGATATTAAAATAATGTAACAGAATGAATCATTACAAAAGCTATACAAACTACGTACCAGGTTTGGACTACTTTGGACAAGACTAGTGTTGAATTAGGTAATGAAATGAACAGGTCGTAACATGTACAGTGTACAGCATGTGTGGCTCAAGTGGGGTTACAATAAGTCTTGACTTGTGTGTCGGCGATACGAAATCGACGCGTGATGTGGCAGTACAACTAGGGTTGCCAACATTTATTGACAAAAAAAGCGTATAACTGGTTTGGATCGGAAAAACCTTGTTTCAAATTTCATGTTTTTATTGCTTTAGTTTTTAAAGTATTTTTGTGTGCTTTTAACACTAGCGCTGTGACAAATGTCACAACTCACAATTGACATCTAACATTTCGTTCAGTAATTATAAATCGTTAAGTACCTACCCATAATGAGTTTTTTGTTTTACGCGACACTGTAAAGGTTGAAAATAAAGTATTTCTGCATACTTTATTTTTGGTAACTATACTTTATACTTTTAGATACAAATAAAGTATGCAGAAATACTTTATTTTCAACCTCTACAGTGTTTATTATAAAGTATGGTGGGGAACCCTAAGTACAGGCGAGAGGTCAAAAGGTCACGGCCGATAATGGTGTTTGCAGAATTCGTGTGAGCTTGCCATTTGACGCGGCAGTACTTGTAAATTCTGTAATATGTAATGTAGTATCGAATATGGTTTATTGTGGACTATCTACTCGCCCCGGCTTCGCACGGGTGTACATGTATTATATATATACAAACCTTCATCTTGAACCACTCAATCTATTAAAAAAAAAAGGCTTCAAAATCCGTTGCGTAGTTTTAAAGATTTAAGCATACATAGGGACAGACAGACAGCCACTTTGTTTTATACTATGTAATGATTTTCGTAGTTAATACGTAAAATTTTAAACAGAAATAGCTTTTTGATTTTTAGACTTTGAAGATTTTTGGGGTGTTTAATCTAATTGTTGTATAGTACACAATAGTTCCAAAATGTGAACTAGATGTCGCTGTGTCAAATATGTACAATTTATACATATTATATGTCTTAAGATATAGCACCTTTTGTAATAGGAGAGATCTATCGTCCGGTGAAGCTGTAAAGGCCAGCTGCGGCCAACAGCTTTAGAGTAGACAAAAAAAAAATGTAATCGGAGAGAGAAAGAGACAATATTCTTACTACTGAATATACACAGTTCAGTTCATAATATCCTTGGGTTTCATTTACCTATAGGGTCTAAAATCTAGTACAGGTCAGGTCATTAGTACAGCACTAAATAGGGGAATATGGGGAATTTGGTTATTTCTTCTTCTGTTTATCGGCTTCGTGATTACAGTTTATGAAGAAAGTCTTCAACTTTCTTCGTGAACTTGAACTTTAAATATCAGTTGAAGATTTTTGTTGTGAACTGAGCAATTTCTGGCGTTGTACCTTGTTAAGACTATTATTAAATACTAGCTGATTCGCGCAACTTCGTCTGCGTTTCATTATACACCACAGAAATATTCCAATAATAACCATATGGTGTGTTTGACAATGAAAATTTATTTTTTATGTAATTCTATTATATATATATATGACTATATACACATGAAAAATTGTTGGCGTCTTGCAAAGGCTGTACGATATTTGATAGGAACGCAAATATCAAAAACAACGCAAGTCATTTTATACCTGTGTGCATGAAGAAGTGACGTCCGTGCTAACACGGTGGGGTGCATAATTTTATCATTGCCAGCGATAGCGTTAATAAAATTAAAAAAAAACATATACCTACGAGTGAAATAAAATGTTGAATTGTGAAAATTGCCAGACGTTAATTATGGGAAAGTTGTTCGCAAGAAACCCAACACGTCGGCCGCAGAGGGTGAACTTTAAAGTACAATGCCGAAATTCATTATGCAAAATTAGAGCAAATGGAATAAGAAATATTATAACAAGATACAAGAGTAGCCCAACAAGATGAACTCGGCAAATATTCATGAACACACAAAGTTGTGTAAATACTACACTCGTACCTTATTATTGTTAGGAGAGAGTCATTTCACAATCGGTGATCTATGTTTACGAAAGGCAGTGTTGGCAACCCTAGCATAGAACAACACCTTATATATGCTTAAAAAAAACTGTAAATATCAATTTAAAACACAGTAATTTAAATTAAATTAAATAAAAAATTAATTATTAATTAATAGATAGAGCATCTATCTATTAATTAATAATTAAAATTAATAAATTACTAATTTTCAATCTATAAGTCTTGGTTTCCCGTTCATCTTTACAGTTGTTGAATTTCCTAAAAACTGTAGTATTGTCTACATTGACGAGAGCTGATGACCGCAAAGCCCGACCCTCGTATCCGTATCTTTGGCGGGCGTTGGCCGGCGCGGCACTCTACTGATAAACTGATAACGACGTAATACAGTGACATACATACATACACGTATACAGTGACTTGGCGCCACCAGCTATCATTGACTCATTACTCGATGATATCTGATAACCATTCCCGGTAATCGTGGTACCTTTTTTGCTGGATTGTTATCATTATTTGAACGAAGAAAATTGCATTTCATATTATACAAAAAAAAAACTTGTGAGCGAAAGATTTTGTGCGGAAAAATAGTTTATCTTTTAATAGTTTAAATAGAAATAATCTTTATTCAAATAAACTTAATATAAGCACTTTTGAATAGTCAAGTCTTTTTATTCTACCGCTTATTCGGAATGCAGATTCATCACAAGAAGAATATGCAAGAAACTTGTGTGTTGCTCTTTTAAATAAATATTGTTTTAATTAGATTTCCATTAAAAAGGATTAGGCATGCGATAATCAACATAGAAACCGCTACGCACTTAATCTCTGTTCAATCAGATAACATTGTCAGGACTATGAATTTTAAGTTTGATATTTTCTACAAAAACATTATTATCATTTATAAATTCTTCAATTTTGTAATAAGCTTTTTTACAAAGAAAATATTTTTATAATATTTATAAAATATTTATTTACTTTTGATTTTTTTACCAAACTATAATAACCAATAACCAACAACCAAATAACCAATAGTTTAAATTTATTTGTACCGTGCAAATAGTCGAACCCACGCCCATTGGAAATAAAGCGGTGTACTAAATCGCTAATCTATACATATAAATAAAATTGGAGTGTTTGTTTATAATATTGAAATAACCGTTTTCTACTACATGCATATGAATATACGGCACATACACCAAAATAACATTTTTAACAATTTTTGTCTGTCTATCTGTCGGTCTGTTTGTTACGGCTAATCTCTGAAATGGCTGGACCGATTTTGACGGGACTTTCATTGGCAAGTAGCTGATATAATAAGGAGTAACTTAGGATACTTTTATTTAGAAAAATAAAGTTAAATTCCACGCGGGAGGAGTCGCGAGTACAGTTAGTCAAAGATAAATTGCGTTCATCGTGTCAACTCAGTAAGTGTTTGTTCCAGTACGCTTGAGCGAGTTAATGTATATATTAGGTCATCAATACAAGATTTAGTCATTATTTACTATGTTGTTACGTGAGAGAATTATACGTCACGGAAAAAAACAGCACCGTTTTACAGCCTCATTCCCACATACATTACTTTGAAGACGTTTAGCTGCTTTATTTAACTTTAAATTAAATTCAAAATATCTTTATTCATGTAGGTCTATTACAGACTCTTATGATATGTCAAATGGATTTCGTAAATTTTATGATGTAGGCATCCGCTAAGAAACAGTTTTGATTAATTCTACCCCCAATGGGATAAAATAGGGGATGAAAGTTTGTATGAAATTTTGCCAATTTTATAAATCGATCGGGCTGAGACTTTGTATGCTTAAAACTACTATGTCATTTAAGACGGTAGCGTCAGTTCGGAATGATTTCGAGATGAGAAGAACTGACAAGAAACTCAGCTCGTGTTCTTTTCCTATATTGTGTACAATAATACAGATTAATTTAAATTCAAATTTGGGAGAATAGAGTGACCACCAGCATATGCTCTTGCAATATTGCCAATAGTAAATAGCTTAATTAGAGTAATTAGACTGGCGACTGTCTCTACAAGCAGCACCCGTTCACGAGTATGACGGACTTCAATTTTTTATACTACAATAGTGGCAAATAAGCATGCAATTCATCTGATGGTAAATAGTTACAGTAGCCTATGCACGTCTGAAATAGTAGGGGTGTATGTTGTCGACCCTTAAGACACCTTAATATACCCTTCTTGAAAAACCCCATATTGCAGTCTCTTTAGAAAACCTCGGCAGATAGTTCATTCCACAATTCTTTTGCAAGTCTTGGTATTCCATTTCGTACGCCGTTTTCATTATTACATACATAGTATAAATGAAAGTCTCTGTCGCTGTCTGTCCCTATACATGCTTAAATCTTTAAAACTACGCAACTGATAGAGTGACTAGCTTTTGCCCGCGGCTTCGCTCACGTTAATTTATCGCCTTAGGGGTGGAATTTATCAAACTCCTTTCTTAGGGGATTCCTACGTAGCTTTATGCATGCAAAGTCTCAGCCCAATCGGTTTAAAATTGACAAAATTTCATACAAACTTTCATCCCCTTTTTTATCCTCTTGGGGGTAGAAATAATCAAAATCCTTTCTTAGCGGATGCTTACGTCATAACATCTACTTGCATGCCAAATTTCAGCCCGATCCGTCCAGCGGTTTAGGCTGTGCGTTGATATATCACTATGTCAGTCACCTTTGAGTTATATATATTTAGATTCTAGAGGAAGGATTATATATATATATATATAATAAATGTACATCCGTTTGAGTAGCTAGTTTCATATAATCAAATGAATGTTTGAATAGAATATACTCGTACATATAATAATAATTTCTACATTAAAAAGGTATGTATATCCCAGCGAGGAATGCTTTCACTTAGATTAGGATATACGATGTAATACGGACAAATGTTAGGCAAAAGAGTAAGCAGTAACACGTCGCGTCGGGTGTCGGTGTGTAGGTGTGGGTAGTATATTAGCGAGCAAACAGTGAGGTCACGTGTGGACCCTGGGGGCTATTTATCTCCACCGCGGTCCCCGATGTTTAGAAGGTACCTCTCTACCTACATTAGCCTGCTAACCCAGCCCATTATTTTTTATTCCATTCATACAAAAAACTCCATAGCTGGGACACGGATCCTTTGTAGGAACCCGAGATATAGATAGACGTAGATGACGTAATTTATATCAAAATTATATATAATTATGTATCTTCACTAATATTACAAAAATGTGAAAGGAACTCTGTCTATCTATCTCTGGAGATTTCACGCCAAAATTAAAGAATCGAATTAAATGGAATTTAGTACATAGATAGTCTATCTAGATCCTGAGAAATGACATACGCTACTTTTTAATGAGAAAAAAGGGTTGTAAAGGGTTGAAAGGGGAGATGAGAGGTTGTGTGGAAGTATCGTCATATTTAAAGCTATTATAGAGGCTTAAATCTTATTTTTTATTCTACTGATTAAATATAAATAAATATGACATTCAAAGTTTGTAAAAGTTTTACCCTTAAAAGTAATATAAAATAGGGGATGAAAGTTTGTTTGATAATTTGTCATTTTTGAAGCCAGACCGATGAAACTTTTTTATTTGGCTTTTTATAATTAGCCTAAATAAATAAAAATGCTATCTAAGGTCACTATTTCATGCGGACGAAGTTGAGAGCACATCTAGATATTATATGCTAGCTGTACTCGCGACTTTATTTTACTAAAATATAAGCATTTTTTAAAAATAAAAGTAGCCTAAGTTACTCCTTATTACATCAGCTACCTACTAAAATAAGTCCCTTCAAAATTTAGAGATTAGCCGGAACAAACAGACAGACAGACAACAATATTACTTTGGTGTATGTACTGTATTTATATTCATATGCAAGTAGTAAAAAACGGTTATTTCAATATTACAAACAGACACTCCAATTTTATTTATATGTATAGATAAATCGTATGATTGTTAAACTTCACATATTATTGTGTAAAACATTCTTTTTTTTTATAACACAGGGGACAAACGAGCATGCGGCTCACCTGATGGTAAGTGATTACCGCCGCCCATGAGCACCCGCAACACCAGGGGAATTGCAAGTACGTTGTCGGCCTTTTAAAAAGGAATAAGCAGTTTTCTTGAAGGTTTCAATATCGTATCGGTTCGGAAATACCATTGCTGGAAGGTGATTCCACAATGTGGTTGTGCGAAGCAAAAAGTTTCTAGAAAACCGCACTGTGGAAGACCGCCATTCATCCAGATGATCAGGATGGTATTTCAGTTTCTGGCGGGTGGTACGGTGGTGAAACTCAGCAGCTGGTATTAATACGAACAATTCCTCAGAACACTCCCCGTGATATATACGGTAGATAGGGTCTTATATTATTCCCAGTTTTAGAATGAAATATTCTGTTTGTAATAAGAAGTTAATTAGTAGTAAACAAACCACCGAGTTAACTTATCAAGTGTAAAGTCACTAAAACTACCTTTCGGAATGTTTTTTATATTAACCATGTATTGTAGATAGAATTAAATTTTATGCAGGGCCCCAAAATCGAGATTTGATGGGAGTCAATGAGGCACGAAGCTGCCTAATTTTGGGTCACAAATTTATGCGCAAAGTGTACGCAATTGCGAAATCATTGTATCTATTTACTAGCTACTCGCCCTGCTTCACCCGAGTGTACATCTATTATATAAACCTTCCTCTTGAATCACTCTATCTATAAAAAGAAACCGCATCAAAATCCGTTGCGTAGTTTTAAAATTTTAAGCATACATAGGGACGGATATACAGCGACAGCGACTTTGTTTTATACTATGTAATGAAAACACAATTCGTTATAGTTGACAAGGGAGTACCTGTTTTTTATGGATGATAATGGAATGGTGCACTCGTCTGCGCTAACGGTTTACACTGGCAGGGCACCAGTGGAGGATAATAAGATGAACATGATGTCAGATCAGCTAGCCCTATGTGACAAATTCACCAGGAATTGATCATGATGGTTTCCTGGGAGAACCACGTGGAAGTCAACCTGACATGGTACATTGCTAGTAATTGAGTCATGAGTCCAGATTACTCAGAATCCCCTTCCCCCAGAGCCGACTTTATGCCGTAAAGCCGCATCAAAATCCGCAGCGTAGTTTTAAAGATTTAAGCATACATAGGGACGGACAGACAGCGACAGCGACTTTGTTTTATACTATGTAATTACTATAATTTCAATATAAGTAAACTACAGTTGTGAGCAAGTAAGTGTGAGTAAATAAACTTAATATAGGCACTTTTGAGTAGTCACATTTTTTTATTCTACCACTCATTCGGAACGCAGACTCATCACAAGAAGAACTAGCGAGAAACTTATGTTGCTCTTTTAAATAAATATTGTTTTAAGTAGATTTACATTAACAACGATTTTTTTTTATTTTCGTTTTAGTTACGTCGTCGTTTTAGTTATGATTTGATTTTCATCCAAATTTCCGCAGTGTCTCAAGACGAAGGTTTACGACCAATGTGTGTTGCCAGTGATGACTTACGGAACAGAGACGTGGTCGCTAACTATGGGCCCCATCAACAAGCTCAGAGTCACTCAGAGGGCAATGGAGAGGGCTATGCTCGGAGTTACTCTGCGTGATCGAATCAGAAATGAGGAGATCCGCAGAAGAACCAGAGTGACCGACATAGCCCGAAGAATTGCGACTCTGAAGTGGCAATGGGCAGGACACATAGCTCGTAGGACAGATGGCCGTTGGGGCAGTAAAGTCCTCGAGTGGCGACCACGGACCGGAAGATGCAGCGTGGGAAGGCCTCCAGCAAGGTGGACCGACGATCTGGTTAAGATCGCTGGAAGGCATTGGATACGAACAGCGCAGGACCGATCGTCGTGGAAATCTTTGGGGGAGGCCTATGTCCAGCAGTGGACATCTTCCGGGCTGCGATGATAACAACGATTAGGCATGCGTTTATCAACATAGATATATTTGCTTCTTCTTTTTTATATACTCTCCTTTTTTTAAATTTTATACTGTGTTGTATAATGTATATATGTGTAAATCTGTTGATGTTAAAAAAGTAAATATGTATCTATTTATTTTATAGCAAAACTAAAGTATATAACAGAGAACTCAAAGCATATTTGCTAAGTAAACAAACTTTTTGAGAAAGTTTCGATTTTAAATGTTTCTCTTCAATCAGAGCACTCCGGCATCACTCCGCTCGCAGAGAGTGATCTGGGAGGGAAAACGGTTTCAATTTATGGCTGCTCGATTTACACAAATTAAATTTAATCTGCGCCGCGACATTGATAAGAAAAATCAGTCGTGAATTTTGTCATACACCATTAATTTCCTTGCTAACGTTACTTTGTTGTTTCATTACTTTGATGTACAAGTTAAAATACAGCCGTTTTACTTATAGATTAGAATAGAAAATCATTATTCAAATGTGCTACTGACGGTCCTCTGTGTCGAGGCTGCTTTGTAGCCGAGGGAACGGCTGCTCACGTAATCCTGGAGTGCTTGAAGTGGCCACACAACGTAAACAAATCCTCGAAACGGTGAGGTCGCTCCGTGAAGCCTGTGAAGACACCAGAATTCTGCGCTTCTGGGAGGAGCTTGGCTGGCTACTTTAGTAGCCTGGCTTTACACGCACAACGGCCCAGATGAGAGGCCAATTGCAAAAAATGGAGTCCAACCTACATTACATTACATTATTCAAATAAACTTACATTGAAGCACTTTTGAATAGTCATCACATTTTTTTTAATCTACCGCTCATTCGGAAAGCTGTCTCATCACAAGAAGAACGAGCAAGAAACTTGTGTGTTGCTCTTGTAAATAAACATTGTAACTTTACATTTTCAATTCGAAACGTGCGAATACAAATCACCAACTAGAACTTTTTTATTAGCTTCAGATATTAAGTACACAATAGGATTAAATCAGTCGTAGTGATAAGAGCAGACCAGTCCCTACAAGCAGCACTCGTTCACGAGTATGACGTATGAGCCAGCCATCACTGCGGTCGACCATTTTTTAGGGAGAACAATGACCCAATGACTTTAATTAATACTAGTTGTACCCGTGACTTTATATGTGTGTACATACTGTAAACTTAATAATCAACCGCATTTAATTAGATGACGGCCTTACTTCCGATGGTCGCGAGTTCGATTCCTGGTGCGGTGCAAATATGTGTATTATGTATATATTTCATCAAAAAAATACGAATTCACTTTCGATCAATTTATTTTGATTTAATTTTATTTTATGCGATATTCAAATTCAAATTCAAAGTATCTTTATTCATGTCGGTCTATTACAGACTCTTATGATCTGTCAAATCTACCGTCAGTTCGGAATGATTTCGAGATGAGAAGAACTGACAAGAAACTCAGCTCGTGTTCTTTTCCTATATTGTTTACAATAATACAGATTAATTTAAATTCAAATTTGGGAGAATAGAGTGACCACCAGCATATGCTATTGCTGAAGCAAATAGTCTAATCAGTGTTCGTAACCCGAACAGACCAGTCATATATACATCAATAATATATGTATATACATATATAGTAAAACATAGCAGTTTTTATGAACAAATACATGGATATTTTTATCATTATCATCATCATCATCGCAGCCCGGAAGACGCCCACTGCTGGACATAGACCTCCCCGACGACGATTGGTCCTGCGCTGCTCGCATCCAATGCCTTCCAGCGATCTTGACCAGATCGTCGGTCCACCTTGCTGGAGGCCTTCCCACGCTGCGTCTTCCGGTCCGTGGTCGCCACTCGAGGACTTTACTGCCCCAACGGCCATCTGTCCTACGAGCTATGTGCCCTGCCCATTGCCACTTCAGAGTCGCAATTCTTCGGGCTATGTCGGTCAATCTGGTTCTTCTGCGGATCTCCTCATTTCTGATTCGATCACGCAGAGTAACTCCGAGCATAGCCCTCCCCATTGCCCTCTGAGTGATTATTATAATTCATCTAAAATCGGCTCCAATACGGATCATGAATCATTGAGTATTTTCGTATTGTTTGTCACTGTGGTAATTTATTATTTTTGGACAGCGATTTAATATCTGTCACCTGTTAGGACGCGCCATTCGTTCGGCTATATTCAATGATAATATAACGTCTATCTTTAATAAATTTCCTCTTTCCTTATATATTCTGCAGCATTAGGCTAGCTCCTCCTTCGCAGGTGGCTGTTATGCGGAGAAACGAGGACCATGTCTTATGGGAAGTGTATAATATGAATGTGGATGGATGTAAAGGGAGGGGACGCCCTAAGAAAAGATGGATGGATTGTGTGAAAGATGATATGAATAAAAGAAGAGTATGTTCAGATATGACGACCGATAGAGAGCAGTGGAAGAGAATGACATGCTGTGCCGACCCTAAATAATGGGATAAAGGCAAGGCAATGAATGAGATATACAAGGAAATGATCAATAAAATATCTTACTGAAGTGACAGTATGGTTTTCAACGACATATATAAGTTTGCAACCGGTCGTTAGCTACTAGCCCTGGCTTCGCACGCGTGTACATGTATTATACATATAATAAAAATAATAATAATCTCAGGACAATTCACACAGCGCCATCTAGTCCCAAGTTCAGCTAGCTAAAGCTTGTGTTATGGGTACTAGACAACTGATACAAATACATAAATATAATTTTTTTTTCGTCAATACATATTATACATAGAAAACACCCAGACCGATACAAACAATCATACTCATGGATACAAATGTTTGTGCCGTGCGAGGAATCGAACCCGCGACCATCGGACGTAAAGCGGTGTGCTAAACCACTAGACCACCGAGGTCGTCAAATAAATAAACAAAATAAAAGATAAACTTTCCTCTTGAATCACTCTATCTATTTAAAACCGCTTCAAAGTCCGTTGCGTAGTTTTAAAGATTTAAGCATATATAGGGACGGACAGACAGCGACAGCGACTTTGTTTTATACTATGTAATGATATTTGTAAGGATTAGTACAAAGAACAGTCGCAGTGTGTACATGTATGGTCTTTGCATGGCCTTATCGTCAACTTACACGCAATCGTCGGCTTATCTCATATTTACAGGAAATATAATAATATTACACTATTGTTAGTGGAGTGAGTAATTGACTAAATCAGTAACAAGGAAAATGTTTAGCTCGATAATATGTCAAGTTACGAAAAATAGATCAATACGACGACCTCGGTGGTATAGCGGTGCTAGACACAGCTTTACGATCGATGGTCGCGGGTTCGATTCCTCGCACGGCGCAAACATTTGTATTCATGAGTATGATTGTGTAAGAAACACTAATTATGACGGACGACTGAGGCTTTGAAGCCGGCTACAATAATGATGTGAATTCTAACAATTGTTTGTATCGGTCTGGGTGTTTTCTATGTATAATAAGTATGTATTTATAAAAAAAAAATATCTATGTTTATATATCGGTTATCTAGTACCCGTAACACAAGCTTTAGCTATTGTATTAGGCTAAGACCTGTAAAAATAGATATAAGTATGGAAATAAAATAAAATAAATAAATAAATATTCTTGGAAGTATTAGAATAAACATAGGATATATATTTTTATTAAAAAAAATATATATTATTAATAATTATTATCAATAAAATTAGAAAGACGAAGATTTAGGACATAAAACGATAATGACTACATTCGCTCTGAGTTGTTCAATCGACGCAAACGTCTTGGTTTTGTACTCGTAATTCCCTTAATCGTAAACCGATACACGGAACAATGAATTTCCAAATTAATGAGATTTCTAAGGAACTCAAAGGAGCACCGTTGTATCGGATGCCACGGAAAATAAGCAATGTACAGTCCTTTGTTTACAATCGTCACTTGAATTGAATGGATTTTGATGAAATAATTAATAAGTTTGATTATGTTAGGGAAAATACTCTCTGCTACCAAAATGTTAGGGAAAGTACTATGTATATATATATAGGGAAAAATATGTGGAAGCGTCTGTCTCGTACCTGTATGGTTCTGCGGATTTCTTGGGCTTCAGGGTCTCGAAGATATCTTCGCTAGCTTTCCAGTTTCACAGTAGGTTTCACAGTAGGTTTAACACAGTTCTAATTTATATTAATTCACAACACAAATGCGCGCGCGCGTCAAGGCCGCTGTACGGTCAGTTCAGTACTGTAGGTAAGGGAGGGGAACAGAAACCGCGGGAACACAAACTAACGGACTCTAATATAATAATCTGTGCTTACGATGATACCGGGGATTTTGAACAGATTATAAATATTGAATTCTTGAATTAGATTTTGTGTTCCCGGAGAAATACAACCCCGGATTCTTCAAGTCTATGGTGAATAGATATCTACTTAAGCGCGCTACATCCTACCTAGGTCTTGCCATCATTTACCATAGATGAGGTACGACCAAGCGCAAATGGGTTTGCGATTAATAAAAAAAAAAGATTTTTGTTATCATCACTACATAGTATAAAACAAAGTCGCTGTCGCTGTCTGTCCATATGTATACTTAAATCTTTAAAACTACGCAAAGGAATTGGAAGCAGTTTTTTAATAAATAGAGCGATTCAACAGGATGGTTTATATGTATATAATACATGTACACCCGTGCGAAGGCGGGGCGAGTAGCTAGTTATTATTATAATTTGTTTGTCTTTAAGTTAACCACGTATAAAGTAAAATACTAAAGGAAACACTGTTGTACTGTTTAATGGCTACAGTGGTTTAGTGGTTAAGCACATCGCTTTACTTCCAATGCTCGCTGGTTCGATGTCTCGCACGGTATAAACATTTGTATTCATAATTATTATTCTTTGTATCGGTCTAGGTGTTTCCTATGTGTATTATATATGTATTTACAAAAAAATATCTAAGTATTCATATCAGTTGTTTAGTGCCAATAGCACAAGCTCTGCTTACCTTGTGACTAAATAACGTTGTATGAAATGTTACTTAAATACTCTTGGTATTATTATTAATATATTTATATATATATTTTGGATTGCTATTAAACTAAACGCAAGGTCTCCCTAGGAAAAGAAGCATATAGCATATTCAAGTCACCAATCTATATATATATATATATATATATATATAACTCAAAGGTGATATAAAGCTACTATGACGTAGGCATCTCCTAAGAAGGATTTTCATAAATTCCACCCCTAAGGGGATAAATTAACGCGAGCGAAGCCGCTGCAAAAGCTAGTTCAATATAAAAGTTCAGAAGTATTTTCATAACTTTAACTATGTTTTTTAGATTCCACCTTATATTTTCGTCGTATACATATAATTACTATCATACACATGGTTAGTAATAAAATTATTAATGTAATAATATATACGCGTACATATCAGTATATTTTCTGATATGCGGAGTTCATTTATGAGATTATGCTCATTGATAACGTATCAACTAATAAGTTATCAGTGTTCCCATTCATACATCAGGTAGGTACTCTGTTAACAAATATCGAAACTGAGGGACAGTTGACTAATTATTAAATTATTTTATTTATTAAAACTTTATTGCACCAGAAATATATACAATTAAACAAATAATAAGTAGGTAGGTACAAAAGGCGGTCTTATCGCTTAAGCAATCTCTTCTTCTCTCTCTCTCTCTAATTCTCAGACAACCCTTGTGTAGAGGAAAGAAGGCAGAAAGTGGTAGATGGCGCAAGAATGGACTAGAGAAATAAAAAAGGCATAGGAATACTAAATAATAATAATCTACATATACTATTTATATTATTAATTAGTGTTGAAAGTAGGGTGGGCGAGTAGCTAGTTCAATATATAACGTTCTAGAAAAATTCAAGATCTCAGGATAATAAAGCAAATTCTAGAATGTAAGTCCGATTGTTTTGGTTAATGTACAATTATATTTTTAATATTAAATAATTGGGGACATAAGTCATAAAATTGGGGACATAACTGCATCACTGATGTGTTGAATTCGGGAAAGTGTGATATATATAGAACAATAATTTGTAGCCATTTTAATGCAATAACCCTTACAGTAATCTAGGCTACACCGTCAGCTACAAAATTCTTCCACGTGCAGTTTCGCTGACGATGTAGCACTTTCCAATTAAATTAAAAATTACATTTCAATAGAATTGTAAGAACTGGCCTCCATCGCGGTGCTGACAATGGTGTAGTAATTAATAAATATTTTATAAGTAATTATACATTTTTTAAAGTCCTACTCGGCTGTGATATAATTAGTGCTAACAGCCTCTTAAACACTATATGAAATATATCGGACTGTCCGGTCCAGAGACACTGAACATCGCTGCACTGCTGCGGACCCAGTGCTTCTGGACGTGGACATTGTCACAAATATATCAATTGAATTAATAAAATTGTAATTTATTAACATAGTTTATTAACATAATATGGTTACATTCATTGATAATTTAAGAGCTGTGCTCTTCTCAGTGGAGCTCCCGCCAGTTTCCACGATCTTCTATCAGTTCTTTTAGCTGTTGATACGACACGACACCAACTTTTTCTTCTTATATAATATAGATACATATACAAAATAAATGAGTAAATAAATAAATAAAATAAGCACGTACCTGAGACATTGACATAATATATGTATAATTAGTAAAAATCACGGGATCTTACCACGTTTTATATTTATTTGCTGAGTTCCCGATATTTCGGTAGTGTTTCAACCACCATGATCACGGGTAAACTTACCCTTACCCTCTTGATTTAATTGATTTAATTGATTGATTTTAGAAATATGAAAGCGTAGCGGTTTTTGTATTGATTGCCGCATGCATTCTTATGTAAAATGTGAATACTATAACTATCAAATGGCAATTGTGAGTAGCTTTGACGTGGTCTAGTGTTTTGAGTAGTCATGCTCACTAAAATGTCCAGACTTGTGGCGGCGTGGTGGGCCGGGTCATTGGGCTCCCTAAAATATGGTCGAGCGCAGTGATGGCTGGCTGATCCATCATACTCGTGAACGGGTGCTGCTTGTAGGGACTGGTCTGCTCTAATCACTATGACTGATATATATATGATATGACTGGTATTCAATATTTTTTCTTTTTGAGTATTTAATTGAATTAGTGCTAATTGGTGGTTTGTATTCACACACTTAAACTTAAAAATGTAAAGTAATAATAAAATTATTTAAAAGAGCAACACGCAAGTTTCTTGCTCGTTCTTCTTGTGATGAGACAGCTTTCCGAACGAGCGGTAGATTAAAAAAAAATGTAATGACTATTCAAAAGTGCTTCAATGTAAGTTTATTTGAATAAATGATTTTCTATTCTTTATTATATTCTATTCCGTATTTTTATTAATTATATATATAAATAATGACCACCTCAAATTTAAAATAGTATATTAACATAATATACCTGTGAGGCCTATTACTCATAACTTAGTTATGAGATAACACACATCCAAACATGTTATATGTACATACTGTCTTCAACATTGTCGCCAACTGCCCGAATTATTTCTTTATCATCATTAAGTAAATATTTGTAAATATTTTACATTGTTTCTTAAATATATGTAGACTTGTGTATATTCAAGTCAGTCATTCAAGAACACGTCTATACATATAAATACAATTAGACTGTCTGTTTGTAATATTGAAATAACAGTTTTTTACTACATGCATATGAATATAAATACGGTACATACACCAAAATAATATTTTTTACAATTTTTGTCTGTCTGTCTGTTTGTTCCGGCCAATCTCTGAAATGGCTGGACCGATTTTGACGGTACTTTTATTGGCAGGTAGCTGATGTAATAAGGAGTAACTTAGGCTACTTTTATTTTAGAAAAATACATTTATTTTAGAAAAATAAAGTAAAATTCCACGCGGACGAAGACGCGTGTACAGATAGTTTTTAATAAAATAAAGTACTTCACCTGACAACAAAGTTTATTTTAATTAAACAACAAAGGTAAGCAGCAAATACATGCCTCCTCTTATAACAGATAATTAGAATGTGTTTTAACATATGGAAAATCAGAAATGTAACATACATTTCTTGTTATTATTTCTTAACATTTGATTCATAAGCTATTTTAGATGTTTTTATGTAACTAAAATAAAAAGAAGCTGAAGGCCATTAAGATTTTTAGCGTAGCTATTTTATATATGAACAGCAGTACTCACATCGTATTATCATGTGTGATACCCATGATACCTCATGCATTAACATTCATTGCCATCGACAGGGAATTCACCCCCACACGCCGGGACCTAAGTGGTCTCGGACAGTGCGGTTTCAGAGGAGCTTCCTCCCGCGTGTGCTTAGATTGCCAGAACCGAGCAGCCAGAATCATTGGTAATCAACGTCTATGTGACAGACTCGACCCATTGGCTTTGCGGCGAGATATTGCATCTCTGTGCATTTTCTACCGCATATATCACGGGGAGTGTTCTGAGGAATTGTTCGGATTAATACCAGCTGCTGAGTTTCACCACCGTACCACCCGCCAGAAACTGAAATACCATCCTGATCATCTGGATGAATGGCGGTCTTCCACAGTGCGGTTTTCTAGAAACTTTTTGCCTCGCACAACCACATTGTGGAATCACCTTCCCGCAATGGTATTTCCGAACCGATACGATATTGAAACCTTCAAGAAAAGAGCGTATTCCTTTTTAAAAGGCCGACAACGTACTTGCAATTCCTCTGGTGTTGCGGGTGCTCATGGGCGGCGGTAATCACTTACCATCAGGTGAGCCGCATGCTCGTTTGTCCCCTGTGTTATAAAAAAATAAAAAAAGATTGTGGACCTACCTGTCGAGGTTTTCTCTAGATTTCTTAAGTGTCTCAACGCGCACGTGACACTCCTGTGTTTCAGGTTACATTAACCGTTTACCATCAGACGGTCCTATGAATTGCCTACTTAATTTTCTTAAGGGTCGGCGCCAACTAACAACTCTTGTGTTAAGATAACCATTTACCATTAAATGGCCAATATGCCGCCATAGTTGTATAAAAAAATCGTTTTAAATATTGAGGTAATTATTATTCAACTAAAATATTAGATATATAATATAACTAAAAATATATAAAAATGTATCAAAGGTTTAGTAACGCAAAAAACTTCTGAACGCACCCTGTCTGACAGGTATCAGCCGTTTGTATGGGAAAATATAATTGTAGTTTTTACTATTTTACATGCAATTTCTTCATATCTTATCAGCTTTCAAATCTTCCCTGAAATTCCACGGATATTTCAAGACTAATATTAGCCAAATCGGTTCAGCCGTTCTCGAGTTTTAGCGAGACTAACGAACAGTAATTAATTTTAATATATATAGATAGTTGTAAGAAATTTTAGTTGGAAATACTGTGTTAATTATTATTAACAGTTTTTACAGTAAAAAAGTAAATAGGTTTAATCTAAACTGAATCTGTACCAGGTCATAGATCAATGGCAAACGGGAGCCTGTTAGCTACACTACGTTAATCTGTCCATCCGGTCGACTGAGAGCTTCACGAACGCTAAACAATGCATTTCGAACTAAATCATTACATACATATACATGAAAAACCATAAATTCTTACGAGAAGTGAACTAGCAGTTTATTTATTATTTACTAGCTGTACCTGCGACTTCGTCCGCGTGGAGTTTAACTATATTTTTCTAATATAAACATAGCCTATATTACTTCTTATTACATTAGCTACCTGCCAATAAAAGTCCCGTAAAAATCGGTCCAGCCATTTTAGAGATTAGCCGGAACAAAATGACAGACATTCAGACAGACAAAAATTGTAACAAATGTTATTTATGTGTATGTACCGTTTTTATATTTATATGCGTGTAGTAAAAAACGATTATTTCAATATTACAAACATACACTCCGATTTTATTTATATCTATAGACCCGTGCGAAGCCAGGGTGAGTATAGCTACTCACCCCGGGTTCGCACGGGTATATGTATTATATATAAACCATCTTCTAGAATCACTCTATCTATTAAAAGAAACCGCTTTAAAATCCGTTGCGTACTTTTAAAGATTTAAGCATACATAGGAACAGACAGCGACAGCGACTTTATTTTACACTAGCTTTTACCCGCGGCTTCGCTCGCGTTAATTTATCCTCATAGGGGTGGAATTCATCAAAATTCTTTCTTAGGGTATGCCTACGTCATAGTAGCTTTATGCATGCAAAGTCTCAGCCCGATTGATTTAAAATTGACAAAGTTTCATCCAAACTTTCATCCCCTATTTTATCCCCTTGAGGGTAGAATTAATCAAAATCCTTTATCGGATGTCTACATCATAACATCTACCTGCATGCCAAATTTCAGCCCGATCCGTCCAGTGGTTTAGGCTGTGCGTTGATAGATCAATATGTCAGTCACCTTTGAGTTATATATATTTAGATTATGTAATGATGTAATATTATTCTGAATCAGGTATCATATTCTGATGATTGTTAAATTGAAATGTATTGTAATGTACATAGGGAATTTAATTATTAAATCCAAATATTTAGTTACCAGTCAGTTTTGTTGATGCTTTCATTCCAGTCGGCGTAAACCACAATGTTTAGCAATCAAACATCGATATATCCAGTACAATTTTGAAATCAATTTAAAAATGAAAGACAAAAGTACGCTCTTAACTAGGTAATCTAATATTAGTCCTTACTAATATTATAAGTGTGACTGTAGGGATGTTTGTTACACTTTCACACAAAAACAATTTATTTATTTATTCTTTTGCACACAATAATGTATACATGGCAGACTTAATGCCTGATGGCACTCTCTACCAGTCAACAGTCGCGTTGATCAGAGATAATAAGGTGCACTTTAATAATTAATTGAAAGTAAAAAAAAAATTATAACAAATAGATACAGAATAATAATACATATATATACATATACAAATATATAAAAATACTAATATACCAATATAAAATATATACAATTAAACTACATATAATAAATATTCATATAATCTCAGCCCGATCAGTTTAAAATTGACAAAGTTTCATACAAACTTTCATCCCCTATTTTGTCCCCTTGGGGGCAGAATTAATCAAAATCCTTTCTTAGCGGATCTACATCATAATATCTACCAAATCTATATGCCAAATTTCAGCCCGATCCGATCAGTGTTTTGGGCTGTGCGTTGATCACTATGTCAGTCACCTTTGAGTTATATATATATATATAGATATACAGGTATTTACCTTTCTCGACGTTTCGACTAGGTTGCACTAGCCGTAGTCACGAACCGACTGGAGTAACAGCGATGTCAATGTAGATAGGTGATAGCAGATTTTTCATCTACCGTCACAAGATTGTTCAACGAAAGTTCGCGACACTTTTTCAAATTCCTTACCATTGCCGTGTTATTTAAAAAAAAATGCGTTAGTTCAACCCATTTTTAAATTTGTTCATCCCTTTCCCGTTAACACATATCAAACTTTTTTTCTGGATATTATTAATCACCTATTTGCACACACAAGTTTCTTGCTCATTCTTCTTGTTATGAGTCTGCATTCCGAATGAGCGGTAGAATATAAAAAATGTGACTATTCAAAAGTGTTTCTATTAAGTTTATTTGAATAAAGATTATTTCTATTTCCGTTTTTTTTCTGTTTCTGTTTCTATTTCTATTTGCGGACTTATTTTTAAGTATTGCACCAAAACAGGTCGCGCCATGGTTTAAAATTTTATTTATTGGACTATAATCATTTCGTACCTATCCTAGGCCGGTATTACCGCGTCGCTCAACTCGGTAGTGTTTTCGAAACAAACTATTTCCGCCGTGCTGAATTGTGTCGGGCTGAGAGGCCATAATGGGCCGAGTGGCGTGCAAATCAATCAGATGTCAATGGGCCACGAACACCTGCCTGTAACATGAAGGCAGTTGCTTTAATTGTTGTTCCACTGAACGTTAATAGTCTTTCTATACTACACACATAATAATAATAATAATCTCAGGACAATTCACACAGCGCCATCTAGACCCAAGTTAAGCTAGCTAAAGCTTGTGTTATGAGTACTAGATAACTGATACATATACATAGATATTTTTTTCTAAATACATACATATTATATATAGAAAACACCCAGACCGACACAAACAATCATACTCATGATAATGTTTGTGCCGTGCGAGGAATCGTACCCGCGACTATCGGAAGTAAGGCAGTGTATTAAACCACTAGACTACCGAGCCCGTCAAACCAAAATTCAAAAATCATTTATTCATGTAGGACATTTTAGACGCTTATGAACGTCAAATTTTTTATATTAATATTTTTGCCTACCGTCCATTTCAGTATATATATCCAATTGAGAAGAACTGGCAAGAAACTCAATTGAATTACACAAATGTATCTCTACAACGAGTAACTGCTCTGTAATTAACATTTCTACAACGTGGCATATTTAGTAAACATTATTAGCGTATTTTCCGTCGACATTAATCATTTCAAAATGAGACAGACAAGAGATTAAGATTAAGAGATTGTTTATTAATGGCTTAATTCTACTATTAGCATGTGAGACTACAAATATTTAGTGCGGAACCTGACCACCTCTACTGGAAGCTTTACGACCTCCTCTATTGGTGATCAAATTCCGACCCCTATTGAGTCCACAACCAATGCAACACGTTTCATCACTGAACGAGGCGACATCAAAAGTAGTGTTGACTGCTCAGCGACTAAAACAGCGACCGAATAAATCCATTAAGTAATGAAATGGATTTCCGCAAAATAACAACCAATTCGATAAAATGTATGTTGCATCATGCAATCCATTTCGTAAGATTGTTTAAATAAAACATTGTTGTTAACGTAACACATACATCCATTTAGTTTTTCACACCTAATTTTATGCAGCTCCATAAGATAGTAAGTATTGAATCCTAATGCTATGATTTCAACTATAGCATTAACATAATCACTGTGTGAAACTAAGCTGGGGTCCAAAAAGCTCGGTTTATAGAGCGAGGCGGTACTTCACTGCGGACCAGAGACTCCTCTTATATAAGTCACATGCTCTCATCTTTAGGCAGGAGCACCTGGATACCAGCTCGATCGTTTTGCCTCGGTTCAGAGACGTGCCATAAGAACTGTCGATGATCTCTACCTCTCAGGTGGTATCGAATCACTTAGCTTGAGGCGAGACTTCGCTTCGGTTTGTCTATTCTACCGAATATACACGACTATGTTCTGAGGAATTGTTCGATAGGTATCATACCTACGGCTACTTTTTACTATCGCACCGCTCGCCATCAAAGGGGAATTCAACCCCACATGATTGAACTTAAGTGGTCTCAGCCAGTGGTTTCAGAGGAAGTTCCTCTCATCTATATTCAGATTGTGGAAAGTACTTCCTGCCGAGGTTTTCTCACGAGACTACAGTAAGGGATTTTTCAAGAAACCCTTCTTGAAAAACCCCTTACTGTTAAGGTATATTAAGGTTTCTGCAATACGCATGTGACACCCTTGGTATCTCTGGCGTCCATAGCCTACGGTAACCGTTCTCATCAGATGGGCCGTATGGTTGTGTGCCAACAACGTCGTATAAAAAAAACTTCTATTAATGGCCATAATATAACGTGATAGTAATAAGAAACAAATACATAAAAATAGAAACATTATACATCTTTGACGTCCATTACAGATACAGTTAGCGCATGTAACATAATACAGTAAAAAGGTGTCCCCAAACAAAACTTCAGTGTCCGAACTCGGCCGGTCTTAATCCGCTTACCGCGGACCCAGAACAATGTAAATACCTGAAGGTATACGCCACTAAACATAGATATCTATGTAAAGTTAGTGAAAACATTTGTTCAGCTGATGATAATATTCGTTAAGGGTGAGTAAATCCCTTTTTAGAAGCCGCATGTACTGGTCCAAAATGGATAATTTAAATTCGGGAAAAGCTTGTCCTAACCGTGAGCATACATAATGTCTCTATAACAACTGCATCGTACTTACTTACGTTATCATTTAATGAATTTCTCTACTCTTGTGGCTTAGAATAGCAAAGAGGCTATAATCATTTTAATGGAGTTGCCTTTAGACGAGAACATAATGATGAGGACATGGTTTATGTGTGGACTTTTTACTTTAGTGAATACCATTATCTAATACTTCATGCTTTATAACAGTAGTTTGCTTTGCAAGCTGTCTGCTAGTTTGATTTGCGAAATGTTGCAGTTATAGAGTAGTCAGCATTGTCTTGGCTTTTTTCCTATTTGGGGTCAGACGTCGTGATTCTTTATGCCACTTTTGGCGGTTATGGGTCATCAAATGTGTTCAATTCATCGTTAAAAGACCCTCCTGGATGGTGATATAGTTTACGTGTGGACTTTCTACAAAGGCGCCCTCGTAAATACCTATATCTGACATTTCATGCTTTATAACTACAGTTTGCTGTGCAAGGTGTATGCTAGTTCGATGGTCGAGATGTGGCAGCTATAAGGTCATTAGCATTCTCTTGGATTTTTTCCTATTTGGGGTCAGACGTCCTGATACTTTACGCCACTTTTGGCGGTAATGCGTGATCAAAAGTTTTAAACCCATCGTCAAATGATCCTGGATAGTTCACGCCCAGAAGGTGCATGGACGTCTTCTATGCTACTTGCCTTCGAGAAAGCCCATCACATTTCTGGTACATTATGGCGGAACACGTGTTTTGTCTTTATAGCAATGCAAACATTTTCCCTGCATTTTCTGCCGTATATATTCATTGCGAACTTTATCAGGCTTGGTGACTCCCCCTGTCCAGCGCAGCATTTTCATCATTGCATTTTCTGTTCATCACATTTAATACTTTAGCGTGCGAAGATGAAATGTCATCTTTGTTTTCAGAAATAGTAATGTATCAGATTACGTAAACATATACTGTTTGCACCACAATTAGTTTAAATGCACATCTCGTGTAATAGACAAGGACAGACATACTTCACGATCTAGGGCCGAAAGGAGCCGAGTACACCCGCGCCGCTGGGGAAAAGATGGCGAGTTCTGTTTTGCTCCCGCTCGTGTCTGAGAACGCCGCTTGCATATGGTTGCGTTTTATAATAATTGAATCACTACGATTTAATATAAACTATTGAATTATGAAGGTGTATATAGATAGTGTGTAATATTTAAGGTGTATATAATCTCAGAACAATTCACACAGCGCCATCTAGACCCAAGTTAAGCTAGCTAAAGCTTGTGTTATGGGTACTAGATAATTGATGCAAATACATAGTTTTTTTTTCTAAATACACACATATTATACATAGAAAACACCCAGACCGATACAAACAATCACACTCATGAATACAAATGTTTGTGCCCTGCGAGGAATCGTACCCTCGACCATCGGTCGTAAAGCGGTTTGCTGGACCGCTAGACCACCGAGGTCGTCAAGATGTATATATGCTAATTTCGCTGCGCGTGTTGTGTGGTGACCAGTTAACCGGTTCCTGCACCAAGCGCCATAGCAGAAAGCCTGGTACGCTCATAACTCCTTACTTTGCCCGTGATCTGTGACGGCAGTCTTGTCGAAGGAAAATATCTCTCGGGATACATATCCCCAGGTAACCGCATTAACATATACAAAAATGCAAGTTATTTGGACTTGTGTGTCTATAAGACGTCTCGAGACAAAGACTATCCTTTATAATTTAATTTCCTCATTGCTTTCTTGATTTAATTGATTGATTTTAGAAATATGAAAGCGTAGCGGTTTTTGTATTAATTGTCGCATGCATTCTTATCTAAAATGTGAATACTATAACTATCAGATGCAATTGTGAGTAGCTTTGACGTTGTCTAGTGTTTTGAGTAGTCATGCTCACTAAAATGTCCAGACTTGTGGCGGCGTGGTGGGCCGGGTCATTGGGCTCCCTAAAATATGGTCGAGCGCAGTGATGGCTGGCTCATCCGTCATACTCGTGAACGGGTGCTGCTTGTAGGGACTGGTCTGCTCTAATCACTATGACTAATTTCCTCTTATTAATTGTTTAACCAGTTGGTTATGTATTCAATATCTTTTCTTTTCGAGTATTTAATTGAATTAGTGCTAATTGGTGGTTTGTATTCACACACTTAAACTTAAAACTGTAAAGTAATAATAAAATTATTTAAAAGAGCAACACGCAAGTTTCTTGCTCGTTCTTCTTGTGATGAGACAGCCTTCCGAACGAGCGGTAGATTAAAAAAAATGTAATGACTATTCAAAAGTGCTTCAATGTAAGTTTATTTGAATAAATGATTTTCTATTCTTTCTATTCTATTCTATTCTATTCTTTGGATAAACGAAAAGTCGAAATATCGTTATAACGTTGCCGTAATTTAATACTTTGTCTTATATTTTGCAATATTGTTGAGAATGGTAGCAAATACCTGGAGTTTTCTGCGCCCGAATCCCTTTCGAGCCGGCGCCGCTATATATTGCGGAAAGATAAGCCCCTGTTTGGTTCAATCCATTGATATTTTGTAGATTACAAACTTGTTATGTTACGTAATAGCTACTTTATATTGTACTAGGTCTTACCCGCGACTTCGTCTGCTTTATTACGATATAAAATATCCATATCTAGTGTATTAATAAACTTTTAATCGAATTAGGTGATATTTTGAGGAAGTCCAGTTCAATTGAGTCGAGGTTTGATCGCCGACAAACCCATAACATGTCGCTATTGTGTTCAAACTTGTTGGGCCGGGTCGTTGTTGGCTCATCCGTCATACTCGTGAACGAGTGCTGCTTGTGGGGACTGGCCTGCTCTAATAATTTCGACTGATTCACTCTTATATAGTTCTCAATCGGTTGGTTGTATATTTAATATTTTCTATATTATGGATATATAGTAGCTGTTCCCGCGACTTCGTCCGCGTGGAATTTAACTTTATTTGCCTAAAATAAAAGTAGCCGCTACTCGTTATTACATCAGCTACCTGCCAAAAAAAGTCTTATCAAAATCGGTCCAGCCATTTCAGGAGATTAGCCGGTACAAACAGACAGACAGACAAAAATGGTTAAAAATGTTATTTCGGTGCATGTACCGTATTTATATTCATATGCATGTAGTGAAAAACGGTTATTTCAATATTACAGACACTCCAATTTTATTTATATGTATAGATGTGGAAAATCCAATATACTTACAGTTCTTAAGGTAAATAAGCTTATTATTTCATTTCCGTAATGTGAATGTAATTTTATAGAACGCTGGGTATGCGTTGTATACATTAGCCGTTCCTCTCACACGAAATATTCGAACCCCAATATGTAAATACGAGTGAGATAGCTACGCAACAAATCTATAAACAGCTCTGACCGACAGGGAAAACGGAGTGTTTTTTAATAAATTGTTTAACCAGTTGGTTGTATATTCAATATTTTTTCTATTTGAGTATTTAATTGAATTAGTGCTAATTGGTGGTTTGTATTCACACACTTAAACTTAAAAATGTAAAGTAGGAATAAAATTATTTAAAAGAGCAACACGCAGGTTTCTTGCTCGTTCTTCTTGTGATGAGACAGCTTTCCGAATGAGCGGTGGAATAAAAAAAATGTGATGACTATTCAAAAGTGCTTCAATGTAAGTTTATTTGAATAAATGATTTTCTATTCTATTCTATTCTATTCTAAAAGAGTCACTAAATGCTTATTTATTCTTATTTTTTGTAAAATATTATCATACATAAGAAGGTCTCTCTCTTCTTTACGGCTTTATTTTCGATGGTCGCGGGTTCGATTCCTCGCACGGAGCAGATAATATTTGTATTCATGAGTAGAATTGTTTGTATCGGTCTGGGTGTCTATCGTTTTAGCACACCGCAATAATAGAATGGTTTTTCATGCTTGTAATTCCGCATCGATTATTGCGGATGCGTAAATAATCGCGGATGTCTAAATTCAATTAATTATTCGCGACATCTCTTTTATATACATATTATACAAAGAAAACATCCAGACCGATACAAAGATACTCATGAATACAAATGTTTGTGCTTTGCGAGGAAATGAACAAGCGATCAAAAAATCAATTTTAAAATATGTTGATCGTAAAAATCCATAAGTGAAAGTGTTGACTATGATCGGACTATTCGCAGGGTTGCCAACATCAAATAAAAAAAAACTAGGATAATTTAGTTTAAAACCAGGACTCAGTGATATACTTGTTACAATTATATCATTATGTAATGTCAATAGGCTAAATTATGTACTGGCAATAATCAGTGTTTAATACTTAAAAGTATTTAAAAAAAACTCTACAATTCGAGCAGGCTTTGTAAAAATGGCACACGAACTTTGAAAATACATCTTATCAGGGCGTGTTAAGAACCCAGGACTCTGCTTAAAGACTATCCAGACACACCAGGAGACTACAAATAGTAGGACATGTCCAGGGAAAACAGAACGGTTGGCAACTCTACGATAGAGCAATAAAACGTATCGTGTAGAATGATTTGTTAGCAATCTTGTTGTAAATCTGTTATCGCTAGTTATGATTCAACTATCATAGTTTATGATGAAACGTATTACGATTACGTAAAACATTGCAACGGTATCTATTCATTATTTCAATAACAAACGTTAAAATTTAATTGTAATCCACCTACTAGCTTTTATGCAGTGATTCTGAACTGAGTGATGAACAATCAATGTTGTATTTTATTATTCAAGATATGATCATCATCATCATCATCATCTCAGCCTGGAAGATATCCACTGCTGGACAAAGGCCTCCCCTAAAGATCTCCACGACGATTGGTCCTGCGCTGCTCGCATCCATCACCTTCTAGCGATCTTGACAAAATCGTCGGTCCACCTTGCTGGAGGCCTTCCTACGCTGCGTCTTCCGATCCATGGTCACCACTCGAGGACTTTATTACCCCAACGGCCATCTATCCTACGAGCTATGTGCCATTGCCCATTGCCACTTCAGTGTCGCAATTCATCGGGCTATGTCGGTCACTCTGGTTCTTCTGCGGATCTCCTCATTTCTGATTCGATCACGCAGAGAAACTCCATTGCTCTCTCCATTGCCCTCTGAGTGACTCTGAGCTTGTCTTTGAGGCCTATAGTTAGCAACCACGTTTCTGTGCCGTAAGTAATCACTGACAATACATATTGGTCGTAAACCTTCGTCTTGAGAGATAATCAAAGATCAAAATAAAATATTAGAAGTATATACCCTCATCCGTTATTTGAAAAATTGACGGTCTCGATCTAGGGGTTTATGGGTTCGATTCCTTGTAGTGTACAAACATCTGCATAGGTAAGTAAGATTGTTTTAATGTTTTTTTAAATATATAGAGTGACTAGCTTTTGCCCGCGGCTTTGCTCGCGTTAGTGTATCTTAGGGGTGGAATTTATCAAAATCCTTTCTTAGGGGATGCCTACGTAGCTTTATGCATGCAGTCTCAGCCCAATCGGTTTAAAATTGACAAAGTTTCAGCCCCTATTTTAACCCCTTGGGGGTAGAAATAATCAAAATCCTTTCTTAGCGGATGCTTACGTCATCAACATCTACCTGCATGCCAAATTTCAGCCCGATCCGTCCAATGGTTTAGGCTGTGCGGTGATAGATCACTATGTCAGTCAGTCACCTTTGAGTTATATATATTTAGATTCAAGAGTAAGGTTTATATATATAATACATGTACCGTGTACCTACACCGTGTAATACCGTGCGAAGCCGGGGCGAGTAAATAGTTTATTTGTATAACATTGTTTCAGTCATCCAATAATTCAGTAACAGCTTCCCTTGATGTCATTCATCACCAAATATTGCCGTAAACTGAACAAATGGTCCATGTTTCAATCGGAAAGATATTACGGCGATAAAGTGAATGAAATTTCACATGAGGTTTTTAAAATTACGTAATCTATACATATAAATAAGATTGGAGTGTCTATTTGTAATATTGAAATAACAGTTTGCTACATGCATATGAATATAAATACGGTACATACACCAAAATAACATTTTTTACAATTTTTATCTGTCTGTCTGTCTGTCTGTTTGTTCCGGCTAATCCCTGAAATGGCTGGACCGATTTTGATGGGACTTTTTTGGCAGGTAGCTGATGTAATAAGGAGTAACTCAGGCTACTTTTATTTTAGAAAAATAAGGTTAAATTCCACGCGGACGAAGTCGCTAGAACAGCTAGTCTATACATATAAATAAAATTGGATTATCTGTTTGTAATATTGAAATAACCGTTTCTTACTACATGCATATGAATATAAATACGGTGCATACACCAAAATAACATTTTTTACAATTTTTGTCTGTCTGTCTATTTGTTCCGGCTAATCTCTGAAATGGCTGCACCGATTTTAATGGAACTTTTTTTGGCAGGTAGCTAATGTAATACGGAGTAACTTAGGCTACTTTTATTTTAGAAAATTCTCTAATTAACTTTTTTGTTAAATTCCACGCGGACGAAGACGCGAGTACAGCTAGTATGACATAAAATGTTTTTAACGTTACGTTTAATTCTCCTAACATGAATACAGTAAGTAAATTGTTGTTTCACGGAGCAAGTTGCCGTATTACTGGCTGCCTCAGATTTCTCCGGTGCCGTTTATTTGCTTTGTACACTCGTTTTCAAAGATTGCTCACCGTTTGATGTTGCCAAGTTCATTGACTCTGGCACGGCTCAAATGCCCGGCAGAGATCGCTTACTAATTAAATATATTTCTAATTATTCCAGACTTTATATTGCACGCATTACGTTATACATTTCCTTTAGATCGTAATTTATAGGGCGCCTTACTGGTTCAAATACAAGTCATAGGGGGAAATAGGATTGTTAGTAATGTGGACTGATGATCTCATTGCTAGCAATGTACCATGTCAGGTTGACCTCAACGCGATTCCCCTGGAAACATCGTAATAAATTCTTGATGAAGTGGCACGATGGACTAACTGACCTGACCTCATGCTCATCTTATCATCCTCCACTGGTGCCCCGCCAGCGTAAACCGTTAGCGTTGCATTGCACAATTCCATTAATATCCATAAACAAAAAAAAAATACGAGTAATATATTTTGGCTTCGATGGTCTAGCGGTTACACATCGCCTTACTTCCGATGGTCGCGGGTTCGATTCCTCGCACGACACAAATAGTATGATTGTTTGTATCGGTTTGGGTGTTCTATGAATAATATGTATGTATTTATGAAAAAAAATCTATGTATTTGTATCTAGTACCCATAACACAAGCTTTAGCTAGCTTAACTTGGGTCTAGATGGCGCTGTGTGAATTGTCCTGAGATTATTATTATATTATTCTTGGTAATCGTTATCACCATATGTTGCTTTGATAAATAATGTTATGAAAGTAAGTCTTGTTTTGCACAATTTTTATTAAAGGGATTTTCCTAAATTAATTCGAGTCGAGTTATCTTGCCTTGAAGCTTTAAACAATCGTTGCATAATGACAAGTTTTCTATTGTTATGACAATAGAAAACAAGAAAGAATATAAGATATATTTAGTCACATGTATAGTAATATAAAAAATGGTGTTAAAATATATGTAGTCAGGTAGATAAAAATAGAAGTCAAAAACAATAGTAACAAAAATTTGCCCTCTTGACTTCAGCTTAAGGGTTCTTAATAAAATTGTAAATAGTAGTTTAGAAGACAATGGATATACATAAATGTGGCAGTTATTGTCAAAATTTAATGTATTTTGAGACTACCAGCATGCGAAATAAAAATCTGTGAAATACCAAACATTATCTCTAACAAGTGACCACACAATATTGGTACGTATCCACATTTTATTTTATTATGCGAGTCAAACACAAACTGTGTCAGTCAATAGAGTTGTTTTATTTGATTTAGTTCCGCCAACATTAGTATGCATGTGAGCACCGACCCTGGCTCTCGTATGCCTTACTATCTTATCAGCAGTAGTAAACCCAATCTTGATAGGAATAACTTTAACGAGGTCTACTGTTCAACAGCTGTACATACTGTTGGAGCCAGGAAAGTGACAATATTTGTTATGATCGGAACACGACGTTGACAAGTGGAGCAAAGATTCAATCTTTAGATTGGATCGGTGTTTCCATAGCTCGAGCGCTGTTACATATGGGATGTCTGTAGGTCAAATGTTCACAAGTTATTCCACGAATAAGATATCGATATGATATCGTACAATATGGTCGAGTGCACTTGTGCACGACGCACCTTCTTAGATCATTGTTATATTTTTTTATGAGTTTAAAATCCATTTTTCTAGTCAATTTTGATATATATATCTTTTACCATCAGCGATCGTAGTTTCTCTTAATACTAAAATTAAAATATAATAATACAGTCCTTAAGAAACCTGAGTCATTAATAGCGCTCGTTCACGAGTATGATCCACCCAGTGGTACGGACTGGTCTGCTTAATCGCTGATTTAGTCTTATTTAGATACTGAACTAGTTGGTTTTGTATTTAATACTTTGACTCGAATTTGTGCTAGTTGGTAGTTTCAATTCACCCATATCAACTTAAAAATGTAAAGTTTAAAAGAGCAATACGCAAATTTCTTGCTCGTTCTTTTTGTGGTGAGACGGCATTTCGAATGAGCGGTAAATTAAAAAAAAAATAGCATGTGTATTCAAAAGTGTATTTTTTTAGGCATGATAATGGAATGGTGCACCCGCCTGCGCCAATGGTTCACGCCGGCAGGGCACTAGTGGAGGATGACAAAATGAACATAAGGTCAGGTCAGTTAGCCCATCGTGACAAATTCACCAGGAATTTATCACGATGGTTTCCAGGGGGAACCACGTGGAGGTCAAACTGACATGGTACATTGCTACAATGAGGTCAACAGTCCATATTACTAACAACCCCCCAAAATTTTGTATTGTATTCTGTTGTATCTATGCAAATACATTATATTATCAACAAGAACCATTATTTTAAAAGTAAACATTATAAATCAGTTGGGTAAGTACCTTTCTCCTATAATGGAAACTTTTCCTCAGCAAGACTACTTAAGCAGTGACATAAAGTAGTAAAAATAGAATAAGTTTTGTATACCATATAATTCCTAACTCCCTAGTTGTAGAGAACTATGCACACAAACGAAGTTTGCTAAAGAATCGTCGACACAAAGCGTCCGGAACGTGTAGACTCACGAAAATTATAAGAATTTCATAACAACTCCCACCGAGTTATTCCCTCGGAAATATTTAAAGTTTCACCAAGTATTTCTTTTGCAACTCTTTCTGGAGCTCGCAGCTCGCGTCTATTAGATAGTGGAACGGTACGGATGTTTGGCTTAAGTGGTTGTACGTATAGAGCGGGTTGCTGTAATGCGGTAACCGATGTACCGGCGAGGAGCAAGTTTTCGACGTCGCGTGACGTTGCTTCTTGTTCGTTTAATGGATGTGCGCTGTTCCGGAGGCCACAAGCAACGCCGGATATAAGTTTCCGCTACCTACCCTTATTGTGCAAAATATATTAAATCGCGAAGATACTATTAATAGCGTCAATCAACGCAACCAGTTCAATGTATTTGATAGTCACGTCAATCAATTTCTTCGCAGGTATTGCAGATTTAATGAACCCTCTGAGATTAACATAAGTTGTCAATTAATGGAAGACTATCGTAAAACTGAAACTATTTAGTACAAATGTATCTAAATGATGAACATTTTACGAACGTGTGAAATAACTACGGATATAGGATATACGGAGTAGTCCTCTGTAGTACCTCTGAATAGTCAAATTTTTGTCACTCATTCGGAAACAAAGTCACCACAAGAAGAATGAGCAGGAAACTTGTGTGTTGATATTTTAAATAAATGTTAATGCAATGCAATGTCTAATATGATAATTTTATTAAAATTTTAATTTATTATCTTGGAATTTATAGCCTATATTTTATTCTGATGTATAAGCTATATTACCGTAAAGTTTCATCAAAATTTGTTCTTAAACGTTCTTAAAATGATTAACATCTATACTTACAGACTTTCGCGTTTATAATTTTACTAGCTACTCGTCCCGGTTTCGCTCAGGTATACATTTATTATACATATAAACCTTCCTCTTGAAGCACTCTATCTATTAAAAAAACTGCTTCAAAATCCGTTGTGTAGTTTTAAAAATTTAAGCATGCATAGGGACGGTCAGACAGCGACAGCGACTTTGAATTATACTATGTAATGTTTAAGATAAGATGTGTTTATTGAGTACATTAAATATATTACGTTGTTATGTTTAGAAAACAGCAAGACAGATACAAACAATCATACTCATGAATACAAATGTTTACTACGAGCAAGGAAACGAACTCGCGATCATCGACACTAAAACGGTATGTCAAAACATCAGACCATTGAGACCTTGTTAGTAGTTATTGTTTTTATACAAAGCTCTTACTAATTTTTTTTTTTAAACAATATCAGTTACCACTTACAGTATAATTTTATACTTGACTGCATACCCGAAGGCCTGTCAGACATGACAGAGGGATGCTATTTCCTTAACATCGATGTAAGAAAATTGTAAACCAGTTATTTGTTACGCTAGATCAGCAAACGACGCGAAGCGTAGAGCGGGTGGTGTCAAACCTACATCACGGGCGACACTGCGACCCGCGCCTCCTGCGACATGTTCCGCCGTGTCGCCTCGAGTCGCGTCGTGTCGCGTCGTGTCGCGTCGCGTCGCGGCCACCGCGTGCCCTGTCTTGTCGCCCGGAGCCGTAACAAATCCCCCTGACTTAGAAATTATTCAATCATTCGAGAGGAAATTGCTTTTTTTTCTATTATTCCTTCCTCTTATAAGTTACTTCGATTGACGTCTCCCGCTATTTGATACGGCTACATAATATTTAGAATGACTTACTGCTGTAGTGAGTATGTCAGAGTTCATTATCTTACTAATATTATAACTGCGAAAGTTAGTGAGTATGGATGAATGGATAGATGTTTGTTACTCTCTCACGCATAAACTACTGAACGCATTTTGATGAAACTTTACAGTAATATAGCTTATACATCAGAATAACACATAATCTATCATTTAAAAATAAAATATAACTCAAAGGTGACTGACATAGTGATCTATCAACGCACACCCCAAACCACTGGACGGATCGGGCTAAAATTCGGCATGCAGGTGGATGTTATGACGTAAGCATTCGCTAAGAAAGGATTTTGATTAATTCTACCCCCAAGGGGATAAAATAAGGGATGAAAGTTTGTATGAAACTTTGTCAATTTTAAACCGATCGGGCTGAGACTTTGCATGCATAAAGCTACTATGACGGACGTAGGCATCCCTTAAGAAAGGATTTTGATAAATTCCACCCCTAAAGGAATTAACGCGAGCGAAGCTGCGGGCAAAAGCTAGTATATTGATTGTTAACTATCGTGTGACGCACCATTAATTAAAAATGATAAAGTCAGTAATCATGTAACCTGAAACGGAACGTCAGAGGCCAGAGCCAAAGTAATCTATGTGACATTGACAAGTGGATGACGGACGATTGAACGGAGGCAGCGGGAGTTTTGGAGCGAAAGTGTTTATATTATTATAAAAACAAATAAGAGATAGGTAATTGTGAATATTGTAGGCATTGAGGTGTTTCTCTCCCTGACCAACCGGCATTACGCCTAGGTCGTCAGGATACTAGTGAACAAATAGGTACCGTGAGGTCAAAAAGCTGCTATTGAGGGTTCCAATTGAAACTACCATTCAATAGGGATGATAGGAATTTATTAAAAAATATTACTATAGGGAGGTCATTAAAACAAAAAAATCTTAATAGCGCCATCTACATTTACCTGTGGCGCCATCTAGTTTGCACGGAGTGAACTAATATTACACATTCGTATCTATCTTTGACAGATTTTAAAATGATAAATGTCAAGCAAGCGTGATACGGAAGTTACTAGTTTTGTAGATATATGGTATGAAATTTTATATTTTTAACTCCTAAATAAAGTTACACCGCTGCAATATACTAAAAAAAGTTACTTTGTCGGTACGTTTATTTGTCCGATTTGGATTAAATATGAAAGAACAAAAGCAAGACATCAATGGAATGTCACTCATGTTGGAGAATGCGACGTCGTCACAAATATGAGCATCGTATCATCTCCTACTTCAAATGAATGTACACGTAAATATTTCTCTATGATATAAATACTGGTAATATGTTTGTGTGTACCAGAGCCGCAGTTGTACGGACTTACAACACTATTATTTCACGTGTTTTTATATTATTTCGACTAGGGTTGCCAACTTTTTTTTAGGAAAAAAATTAAATTATAAGGAAAAAGAAAGTAATTTTCAAATTTATTTTTTTATTGCTTAAAAACGTATTCCTGTGTGCTTTTAACACTAGAGCTGTAACAAATGTCACAACTCACAATTGACATCTAACATTTCGTTCAGTAATTATAAATCGTTAAGTACACATAATGAGTATTTTGTTTTACGCATCACAGTAAACGTTGAAAATAAAGTATTTCTTCATACTTTATTTTTATGTAAAAGTATAAAGTATAGTTACCAAAATAAAGTAGGATACATTATTATAAAGTGTTAATACTCATAGTATTAACATCGTACATACTGCCATGACGCGCTCGTCAGCCCCTCCGATCGATACCCCCTCCGATCGGTCCCCCGTCCTATTCAAACGGGGATCGAAATTAGACTCAGACTAAAGTCGTATCCGTCAGGCAGGAGTTGGCCGTCAGCCGCTCCATAAGTTCTTCCGCGGGTTTGGAGTGCCATCTGCACTCGTCCCCTAACGTCCGGTGAAACTGTAAAGGCCAGCTGCGGCCAACAGCATTAGAGTAGTCCGAAAAAAAAAGCACTCGTCATCCTACTGCGGCTTGCATATTGTGCATCTGTGGTGCATTTCGTTTGCGCGGGAAAAAATAACTACAAAATGGCTTCCTCTACAGCCATTCTACTAAACTATTGTACTTCTGATCACTACGTTTTTATACTGTTCTTCATTACTTTATCTGTCTGTAAATTACTTTTATTACAATAAAATACTTACATACAACAAAAATGGCATATAAATAAAGTCCTAACATATGATAAATGATCAAACGAACTTACCTGTGATGTTCGATCATTATTATATGAAGTGCTTCGTTCGAAGATATATATATTTACCATGTAGTTTCTTCAAATCACTAGGCAACATAACGCAATTTTAGAGCTAGATTCTAAAGCCTAAAAAAAAAAGAAAATTAAACGTTTCACTGTCAACACTTGTCATACTCTATAGACAATAGATTGATACTTGTCATTCCTTTAGAGACTATATCACAAACTCAAAGGGTGGGATTAAGTAAACCAGGTGTATTACTACTATATATGTTCTCTGGGTGGGTATATATCTTCGAACGAAGCACTTCATATAATAATGATCGAACATCACAGGTAAGTTCGTTTGATCATTTATTATATTCCAGTGCTTCGTTCTCGATATATATATTTACCATGTAGATATTTAGAGTCTCACTGAGTTTGTGATTAATTTTTTCCTTAATATACTGGATAGTATAAGCTGTAATAAAACATCTTTCTATTTTTGGTATAAATCAGTCTTTTACTACAAAAATTAAAATTATGGATAATTCTCATTTTCAACATTAACATTATCAAGTCTTTAAACATAATTATTAATCATATTAATCAGTCATATAAGAAATTCTTCATTACACAGTTCTTAATTATAACAAGTTACAATTATTATCACATTATTATCCCTTAATACACACTTATTTTTATATTAAAAATTGTATAAGTACTATAGTTAGCACTCACATTGCGGATGAAACAGTATTTGTAAAAATATTAGTATTTTGCATAATGGGTCTATTATAAAATTTTGCAAATGTCTGCGAAGACTCTGTCCAACCCGCGGTATTTCTAATAGCCTCTATAGACACACCCTTCATCTTGGCCATGGATGTTGAAGCATGACGAGTAGAGTGGCCCGTAAAAATATCTGTATTAATGCCAGAATTTGTCAACGCATTTTTTATCCAACGACTTAATGTGGATGGTGTAGCCGCTCTATGTGGTTTTTTAGTGGTTATAAATAGTTCTTCAACATCACCTCTTATATCTTTGGTGCAATTAATGTAAAACTGTAAAGTAAGTGATGGGCAAATCTCAGGTTCGGTATAGAATGGTAAGACCAATACCGGTTGTGAACGATCTGGCGCAGATGTTTTAGTTATATCTGTGATATTTATATGTAAACCTGACTCTACATAAGATATATTTTTAATCTTTATTAAAGAAAGTGTTTGTACACGTTGTGCTCTACATAAGGCTAGTAATGTAACCAATTTTTTCGTCAAAATTTCCAACGGTAAAGAAATGCAAGGATGCCATTTTCTTAGTGTATTTAATACAATAGATGGGTCCCAAGTAAAAGAGTATTTCGGTTTTGGAGGATTTGTTTTGTAAAAACCTTTCAACGACCTTTTAATACGCTCATCCCTCCTTATACGCGAACCAATTATCAGAGAGAGAGCAGATTTATGAGAATTAAGGGTTCCATAAGAAGAGCCTTTCTCAAACTGAATTGTTAAAAACTGTATTATTTTTGGTACTGAGGCACACAAAGGGTTAATTTGGTTTTCTTGACAGAAAGCCCACCATATTTTGTAGGTTACATCATATTGTTTTAGTGTGTGTTTTGATAGTGAAGCTATCATAGTATCTAAAGCGATAGTGGGGATAGCTTGTCTTATCATAGATTGCCTGATAAGATTCCGCCCACCAGGATAAGTTGCTGGTGAAGAGGATGGCAGCTCCTGTAAGGCGACAATAACAGATCTTTATCTGGCCCAAAATATAATAAATCAGAAACCAACATTTCCTGCATAACGGGGAACCATGGTTGGGATGGCCAGTAGGGCACGACTATGATTCCTGAGGCTTTTTCATATCTTATTTTCATTAGACATTTTAAAATTAGACTAAATGGTGGAAAGGCATAAAAATAATACTTTGACCAATTTACAGTAAATGCATCTACATTTAATGCATCTGGATCTGGCTTCCAGGATAAATATAAGGGACATTTAGTGTTGACCCTAGACGCAAAAAGGTCCACCTGTGGTGTACCAAATTTATTTATTATTTCTTTAAAAACGCGTGAATTTAATTCCCACTCGATATCTGTATTTGTTTTTCGAGATTCTATATCTGCTTCTACATTATCTGAAGATTTTATATAAGAGGAGAAGAGCCATATTTTCCTTTCTTCGCACCATTTCCAAATATTTCTAACCAAGTCATTAAGGTGTGGGTACTGAATACCACCCATACGATTAATGTAAGAAATAGCCGTTTTATTATCTACTCTTAACAGAACCTGAATTTCTTGTTTGTTTTTAACAAAAGTTTTCAATGCCAGAAAAATAGCTAGCAGTTCTAGATAATTTATGTGAAATTTATATTCATTTTCCTTCATTTCCATTAATTTTACTGTTATTACAGACCGCGCCCCAGCCCGTTCTAGATGCATCAGTATAAATTTCAATATCATAATTACGGACTAATATTGATTTTGATACTAGCAATATATTTTTTGCCCACCATTCAAGATCTAACCTCGTATCTCGGTGTAAATCCATAATACAATCATAATTATTAAAATTTTTTAGTAAAGTTAGGTATTTATGACGTTCTAAATATTTGGTGTATAACCAGCCATACTGTACAGCTGGGCAGGCTGACATTAACAACCCTATAAGTTGGGCAAATTCCCGTATTGTACATTTACACATGTTAAGGAATTTATTTGTCACCTTTTGAAGTTGATATGTTTTTTCTAAAGGTAATTGCATTGTCATACTACTTGTATCATAAATAAAACCCAAAAAATTGCAAGATTTGGAAGGTACTAAAAAACTTTTTTCATAGTTTATAACAAATCCTAAGCATTCCAGAGTAAAAATAGTCTGTTTAACATTTTCTAAACATGACTGGTAAGTAGTGCCTAGGCACAGTAAATCGTCCAGATAAATTATATTCTTATATCCCTTTTTCCTTAAGTATGTGACTACTACTCTCATGACTTTTGTAAAAATGTAGGGAGCGGAGGAGAGGCCATATGGTAGTGAATTAAATTCATATAATCTATCATATTTAAAGCGAAGGAATTTTCGATTATCTGGGTTTATGGATATAAGCAAATATGATTCTTTAAGGTCAATTTTTGCTAAAAAATTATTTTTATTTATCAAGGATGCCGCAGTCCTATGATCTTCCATTTTAAAGTGTGCTGTAGCTACAAACTTATTTAACTGTTTTAAATTTAAAATAAATCTTTTACTGCCATTTGGTTTAGAAATTAGAAAAATAGAGGAAATGAATTGACCTGGATGGGGCTCACAAACAGAAATGGCCCCTAATTTAAGTAATTTAGTAATAGCAATTTTCATATCCTGCTTCTCTATATCAGAATTATACTGAAATGAACTTGGAATAATGTTTTGAAATGGTAAAGTGGTGAAAGGTATAGAATAACCTCTCATGTATTGGATGATTGTAGTATCATCAGTGATTTTTTCCCAACATTGGATAAAATGTGACAATCTGCCACCATGACATACCATTACTTCGGAGCAGGAGGTTTCATTTCTTGTTTGGATTTCCTTGTTGTATAATGCTGCTGTTTGTATGGAAGGTTTCGTTGCATCAGGCGTTTTGGCCCACCTCGATTGAAGGGTTTTGGTGCTGCATATTGAGGCAGGCCCCGGAAATTTCCCGAAGTGCTAGGATTTAATGTTCTTCTGTTTGAGGGCTTGAAATTGTCAGATTTTTTAATTGTTTGTCCAGTTTTTTGTGCGGTTTTCAAGGCGTTTATTTTTTCTGATAAATTCTCTCCATAGAGATATTCATCTCTATCTATATCTTTTATAATTTCTAAAAACTTTTTGTCCAAGGAAGTTGAGATTATTTTCTTCTTACTAAATGTCAGGTGACAATGTAAGTCTGTTAATATTTTTGAGGCATCACTTAATATTTTTATTACATTTAGACTATCACCTGTGTCGGTAATTGTCAAGGATAGTGCCTTGTTCAAAGCTGATATCCCCTGACCTAACTGTTGTTGATCAGCCTCTATTTTCTTATCTCGTCTTTTTCCAGTATCAGAAATTGTGGCCATGATTTCTGGATTGAGCTTAGGAGCTTGCAAAGTTTTGCAATTATCAGGTATTAAATACTGCTTCAGTAATGACTCTTTTACTTCTTTATCTAACCCATTTTTCGCTATTTTATTCCATCGTTTTGCTAACTAATTATTGATATATTCACCGAATAGAGGCTTTTCCTCCATTGCATCACTTTTTAAAGTTGGTTCACCTGTGCACTGTTCAGTGGACCCCCCGGTTGGTTTATCTGAGTATCTCTGTGAAGTTGTTGTTGTATAACGTTTGGGTCCATATTTTCTATATCTGAGGGCAGATTAGTCCCTTGTGAACATATAGATACAGCATCTATTAAAGATTCTGTATAATTGTTTTCCTCAGATTGATCTGAAAGGCGTGAATAAATTTAGAAAAGCCACTTTTTTAAATTTACCAGTTTTAATAAAACTTGTATATTATGTTTTTAGTAAACATTGCCTTCGCAACATCTCACGGATGCTTCCCAGGCTTAATTTGACTTGCATGTTCAAGTTTTTATTGTGATACCCTTCGTAACATCTCTCGGATGCTCCCTAGGGTTTATACAGCATGTATGTTCCAGTTTTAGAACAGACACCTTTCATAGTAACTATACTAAGTATAATCGCCTTGCTTAACGCAACTTCTATATTCAAGTTTTAGTGCAAATAGCCTTTGTAATGTCTCACGGACATTCCCTAGGCATGACACAACTTGCATGTTTTTAGTACTGACGACCTTTGTAATATCTCAACGATATTTTCTAGGGATGACGCAACTTGCATGTTCAAGTTTTTGTACCCGTAACCTTTGTAATGTATATTGGGATATTGCATATCTGTAATTATTCACTATATAAAACTTACCTGTCTGTTTATATTGGATAGATTCTTCTGAATCCGAGACGCAATATGATGATTTACGTCGTCGAGCTTTATTACGTTTCTCTTCAAGACGTCGTATTTTATTTTTGTATTTCTGTATTTTGTCTTCATTTTTCCGTTTCGCCATGCTAAAAACACTCAATGTTATATGTTTTCAATTAAAAAATACTGAGAATTAAAGAACAATTAAAAATTATGACGCAATAGTTGCCACGCAAAGTAAAGAATGACAAGTATCAATCTATTGTCTATAGAGTATGACAAGTGTTGACAGTGAAACGTTTAATTTTCTTTTTTTTTTTAGGCTTTAGAATCTAGCTCTAAAATTGCGTTATGTTGCCTAGTGATTTGAAGAAACTACATGGTAAATATATATATCGAGAACGAAGCACTGGAATATAATGCTACTCAGCGAGCAGGATATAAATGAATTATGTGATTTTTCTATCGGTGTAGGTACACAGCACATTTCAGAGCGACACGCTCGTTATCAGCCCGTCAAAAACGCTGACCCAACAGAAAATAATGCTGAGTTATGGCTCGCAGTCATAGACACTGCGGGCAACGACGGGACGAGAGGAATTATATAATAATAATAATAATCTCAGGACAATTCACACAGCGCTATCTAGACCCAAGTTAAGCTAGCTAAAACTTGTGTTATGGGTACTAGATAACTGATACATATACATAGATATTTTTTTTGTAAATACATACATATTATACATAGAAAACACCCAGACCGATGCAAACAGTCATACTCATGAATACAAATGTTTGTGCTGTACGAGGAATCGAACCCGCGACCATCGGTCGTACAGCGGTGTGCTGGACCGCTAGACCACCGAGGTCGTCAAATAGAATCAAATAATATAAATGTAGAATATATAGGCACATCATCATCTGCTTCTTCCTTATCCCATTTATTTGTAGTCGTCGTAATATGTTTTTCTCTTCCATTCATCTCTGTTCGCAGTCATTCCGTTATTTACTCCCTTTCTCACCATATCATCTTTCACACAGTCCATCCATCTCTTTTTCGGCCTTCCTCTGCCCTTATAACCATCCACATTCATATGTAACACCTTCTTTAAAATATTATCTTCATTCCTACACATTGGTAGAATATGTAAGCAATATGTATACAGAAAATACAATGTGTTTAATTACAGATTGATTTGAAGTTCAGGAATAGTGTTGCCATACGTCCCGTATTTCAGGCTTAGTTTAAAATGTCCCGGCGGGACTGACTCTGTCCCGTATTTGAATCGTGCTCCGTTTTTTATTATTAAATCGATCGATCTACGCTAGACAATTTGTCTTTTGATAATTTGTCCCGGGTAAAAAACTAAATTCCCGTTGTTTATTGTTTATTTAAGTGTATGCGGTAGATTAAAAAAATGTAATGACTATTCAAATATGCTTCAATGTAAGTTTACTTGAATAAATGATTTTCTATTCTATTTGCCCCTTATGGGCTGAAAAAAAAAATGTGTGAATTGTCCTGAGATTATTATTATTATTGTTATTGTGTGTGTGTGTGTGTGTGCGTGTGTGCGTGTGAGCGCGTGTTATTATTATTATAATTATTAGTGATTCTTACATTTATATCAAGCTATTTAGATATATGATACCAAGTCACAAAAATATGAATATTCATTAGCACGAAACTAAGTGAATAGAATGCTAACACAAGAGGTTCAATTAAAATCTTACTGTTCCTCGACGTTAACTACGTCTTTGGAGCAGTAGGTTTACTTTGTCCAAATTGGGTTATCTAATCCGTAATTGTAATTGTTCACAGTAACAAGTGACTGTTAAAGAAAATAGACATGTCATGCTGGTTAGGGTTGCCAACTTTTTATACAAAAAAAAAAACGTATAAATTGGTTTGGTTGGGAAAAAAATAAAGTATTAGGGAAGAAAAATAATTTTTCACATGTATTTATTGTTTATTTATTTATTTGTTTTTTTTACGTTTTTAAAATGTATTTTTGTGTGCTTTTCACACTAGATCTGTGACAAATGTCACAACTCCAATTGACATCTAACATTTCGTTCAGTAATTATAAATCGTTAAGTACCCATAATGAGTATTTTGTTTTACGCATCACAGTTAAGGTTGAAAATAAAGTATTTTTGCATACTTTATGTTAAAGTATAATTACCAAAAATAAAGTAGGATACGTTATTATAAAGTATGGTTGGCAACCCTATGCTGGTACGGTGCTTAATTAATGAGGCGGCCAGACGCGACACGTCACGACACGTCACGACACGTCACGACACGTCACGACACGGCACTACTGGCGTCGATAATTATTATTTAGAGCGAGCAACAATAGACACCCACATGACAAGTTATGACAAGTAGCCAGGTACATTCATGACATGTTAATAGAAAAAAATTAAATGAAGTTAAAAACATCGTCTGTGATAGAAATTTTAATGGTGAAATTAGAAATTTTATTTGAAATGGATAAAAGTTGAGTTATAGTATCTATACTAACACTAGCTGATCCCGCCAACTGCGTTCCGAGTCAAAATTAAATATATCAAAGTTTTTTTGAAGTTAAGTTACCCTATAAACTTCTGATCGCACCCTGTTTGACAGGTATCAGCCGTTTGTATGGGAAAATATAATTGTTGTTTTTACTATTTTACATGCAATTTCTTCATATTTTATCACCGTTTAAACCTTTCCTGGACTTCCACGAATATTTCAAGACTAAAATTAGCCAAATCGGTTCAGCTGTTCTCGAGTTTTAGCGAGACTAACGAACTCTAATCCATTATATATATATATATATATATATATATAGAAGATTATGAAACTGAAGAGTTTGTTTGTTTGAACGTGCTAATCTCAGGAACTACTGGTTCGAATTGAAAAAATATTTTTGTGTTGGATAGTCCATTTGTCGAGGAAGGCTTTAAGCTATATAACATTACGCTACGACCAATAGGAGCGGAGCTGCAATGAAAAATATTGCAAAAGGTAGGGAAATGAATATCAGACAAAGTTGATCGGGTCAGCTAGTAGCTATATAAAGAAAAAGCAGCTCTCAGCAGCTTGCTTTGTAACTGTTGAATAATAATACTAAAAAATCTCAGGACAATTCACACAGTGCCATCTACATAGACCCAAGTTAAGCTAGCTAAAGCTTGTGTTATGGGTACTAGATAACTGATACAAATACATAGATATTTTTTTTCGTAAATACGTAGAAAACATCCAGATCGATATAAAGAATCATACACATGAATGTTAGTGCCATGCGAGGAATCGAACCCGCGACCATTGGACGTAAAGCAGCGTGCTGGACCGTTAGACCACCGAGGTCGTCATAATATCTTGTCGAGTAGTTGGACGTCATCGTCCTACCCTCGTATACAAGGATCTTCAGCGAGACGTGTCGACGTGCCAAGATCTACGGACACGTCTTCATTTACGAGTTTTACTTTGATAAACACGTGTTTTGCACGCTCCAACGCACATACGACTGACATAGAGATAGAATTAAATATTTGACTCAATTGTTTTACTCGGTGGTCTAGCGGTCAAGCACACTGCTTTACGTCCGATGGTCGCGGGTTCGATTCCTCGCACGGCACAAACATTTGTATTCATGAGTATGATTGTTTATGTCGGTCTGGGTATTTTCTATGTATATTATGTATTATGTATGTATTTATGGAATAAAAAATCTATGTATTTATATCAGTTATCTAGTACCCATAACACAAGCTTTAGCTAGCTTAACTTGGGTCTAGATGGCGCAGTGTGAATTGTCAAAAAAAAAAACTTTATTGTGTTAAACAGTACCTTTCGGCCTATAAGGGGCCAACGCTTAAATAGGCAAAAATTTACCCGGGACCAATAAAGTACAAAATTTTATTTATTTATATATTTTTCTGAGGAACAACTTAGCTTTAACATATTTTTATTGATTTTTACAGTTTTATAAAAATCAATACAATTATAATCGTAATTAAAAGCGGTCATCTACTCGTTTTTTATTAAAATTGTAGATCGATCGATTTAATAATAAAAAACGGATCACGATTCGAATACGGGACAGAGTCAGTCCCGCCGGGACATTTTAAACAACGCCTAAAATACGGGACGTCTGGCAACGCTAATCCTGACAATCTTTTACGTAGATTAGAGATGAACTTAGAATACCATGGATTCACCGTGGGTCCTTTGTATGGAAAGAAAGAAAAGAAGGAAACTCCGAGCAGAGCGCAGAAATTATGACCTGGATGTAGGATTATGGGACCCCTTACCCCAACACTTTATCGCTCCTATTGGTCTCCCTGCCCAGACAAATCTAGTAAAACTTCAGATACAGGTTCTACTGTAGAACCTGTCTTACTACAAGACCTTTTAAGTGATTGTAGAAAGATTTCACAGGTTCACAGGAACCAGTGAAATCTTAATCTTAATTAGGGCGATAACGCCCTAATATGTACTTTAACATTGGCTAAAACAAGTCAGTCCCATTAAACAATATTAGCTAACTAGTTTTTGCCCGCGGCTACGCTCGCGTTAATTTATCCCCTTGGGGGTGGAATTTATCAAAATCCTTTCTTAGGGTATACCTACGTCATAGCAGCTTTATGCATGCAAAGATTCAGCCCGATCGGTTTAAAATTGACAAATTTTCTTTATTTATTACCTATTTTATCCTTTTAGGGGTAGAATTAATCAAAATGATTTCCGACCGATCCGTCCAGTGGTTTGGGCTGTGCGTTGATAGATCACTATGTCAGTCAGTCACCTTTGAGTTATATATATTTAGATTAGGTTTTGTCACTAATAACATGTACGAGTGTGTAAAAAATATTTTTGATGTTCAATAGGTCTTATTTACGAATTTCTCGATATCTAACAGATAGAATCTTCTAATGTTTTTTTTTATATTTCTTCTGTTATAAGCCATTTATCTTTCAGTAGTTACTACAAACTTTGATTGTATATCATTGTGCTCATACTCTCTATATAAAAAATTGACTAAAACACATACAGTAGTGAAACAAGAAAAAAAAAAATTAAAAAAAAATTACTAAGACCCGTACTGTAGGTGTCAAGCTCTCATCAAAATTTATTGTCCGCGTAAAGTCTGGAATTATTAACATGCATATTTGTTGTTGTATAAGCACTATTATCTGTACAAACATTAGCAAAATGTGAAGGCTAGAGACCAAGACCATAGGCTATAATCCTCGTGGTAAATCCGGCTCGAAGGACCAAAATGTGAAGGATGGAGACCAAGACGACGAGCAAAGAAAACGGCAACGGTATAGTCGTAAAATATTGTGTAATTAACTTATGTCATATAAAAACAAAATAATATTATAAAAAACGTAGATAATAATAAAGATATAAAAATAATTCGCAAGATCCTCCCAGCCGTGTAGCACTTTGCTACACAACTGTGTCTTCGTGCAATAGGGCCAGTTTGCGTACGGTCTCCTCAGCGTGCCCCCTTTGGTGGCCATATCTGCTACTCGCACGACTCCATCTTTGCCTGGGAAAACTCTAGTTACTCTTCCCATAGGCCATAATCCTCGTGGCAAATCCGGCTCGAAGGACCAAAATGTAAAGGATAGAGACCAAGACGACGAGTAAAGAAAACGGCGTACTTTCTAGAATGTTCCGCGCCCGTCGCCGTGCTGGCGGCCGACAAGAAGCCGGGTCTAAGTCGGTAAGATTATCGTATATTAATATTAACTGAATTTTTTTATTTGTATAATCGTAAAATGTTGTGTAATTATGTCATATAAAAACAATATAATATTATAAAAAACGTAGACAATAAAAAAGGTATAAAAAATAGTTCGCAACACTGACATATGTACGAAACACTGTCTATGACAACATGGTACGTTTATAAATACATGGTAATTAATTACTTGCGATTTGTCAACGAGTCTGCCCCGGGGAGCTGCGGCAGACTAACGACCCAGATTAGCCCGTGAACGTGGAGCTCGGGAGACAAAATATTCCAACGAAATCTATATTCTATTACCGTTTAATTAAATGGAAAAAGTAATTGCACTTTACTCTACTCGCGATTAGATTGCTTCGCGACGAGTGTTTCTGAACGCCCCCCGGCGCGGAACGAGACCTAGTTCAAACGAATTGTTTGTGCTACGTAATTACACTCTTGATGGGATTTCTTCTCGTGTATGAGGATGGGAGACAATTATTACGTCTTATGTTCTTCGTTACGACCTTGACAAGAGAAATGAGGGGTAAATATCTTGAATTGGAGGTATACCTACATCAGAAGGTGGTACAGAATCCCAGTAGATCTGATATCTGATATCTGACCAAAAAACAGCAATATTCATAATATTAATACTAGATGTAAAGACAAACTTGCTGTCCCCAAGTATCGTTTAGAAAAAGTTAATAGGTCTTTTATGGGAATAGGTATAAAAATTTACAATAAGATACCAAAGGATATGTTGAAATTACCCTTAAATAAATTCAAAACATCTGTTAAATCATATTTACTGAGCAAAGCCTATTACTCACTAAACGATTACTTGAATGACGAGCGTGCATGGCAATAGTTGTTCATGCACTGAATTTTCATTTAATGTTAGACATAGACACCTATATAAAAATACATTGTAAATAAACTGGCTTTAAAAAAAAAAGTAATACAATTGGAGTTTCTTGCCAGTTCTTCTCAGTTGGATCTATATACCGAACTGGACGGTAGGGAAAAAATAAAATTATAATGTAAAAATTTGACGTTCATAAGCGGCTAAAATGTCCTACATGAATAAATGATTTTTGAATTTTGAATTTTTTGAATTTTGAATTCTGTTGATCTGATATGGTCTGAGAAAAGAGTTATAAGACAACAAAATCAAATCACAATCTGAGATTAGGATTACATTATCATCGCATGTACTGCTAGTCTATACATATAAATAAAATTGGAGTGTCTGTTTGTAATATGGAAATAACCGTTCTTTACTACATGCATATGAATATAAATACGATACATACACCAAAATAACATTTTTTATATTTTTGTCTGTCTGTCGGTCTGTTTGTTCTGGCTAATTTCTGAAATGGCTGGACCGATTTTGACGGAACTTGTTTTGGCAGGAAGCTGATGTGTTAAGGAGTAACTTAAGCTACTTTTATTTTAGAAAAATAAAATAAGATTCCACGCGGACGAAGTCGCGGGAATAGCTAGTCTTATACATAAAATTCTTGTGTCACAATGTTAGTTACCATACTCCTCTGAAACGGCTTGACCGATTTTTATGAAATTTTATATGCATATGCAGTAGGTCTGAGATCAACTACTATCTATTTAAAGTGATAAGGGTTGTCCAATCCTAACATTATTTTTTTATTATTTGTGCAAAATTTTTTATTTATATTTTTTTATTACGTGTCATTAAAAAATACATACAACCCTAAATTTTCACCCTTCTATAACCAACCCCTATTATTTTATAGCGTTATTAATTTATACGGCAAAACAACGTTTGCCGGGACAGCTAGTTATATATAATATACTCATATATGTACAGAAATAGTATAAGTGTTGATATCAGTGTTTGATGGCGTCAAGAGAAATTCCTAGCACTCAAAACATATTTAGTCTAGCAGTTCCCGCGACTTCGTCCGTATGGAATTTAACTTTATTTTCTAAAATAAAAGTAGCCTAAGTTACTCCTTATTACATCAGCTACCTGCCAAAAAAAGTCCCATCAAAATCGGCCCAGCCATTTCAGAGACTAGCCTGAACAACCACACAGACAGACAGACAGACAAAAGTTGTGTTATCTTGATGTATCGTATTTATATTCATATGCATGTAGTAAAAAACGGTTATTTCAGTATTACAAACAGACACTCCAATTTTTTTTATATGTATAGATGTATAGATTATAGCGCGGTATAATATTACTGAATGTATAATTTTAGATCTCCTCTTGATATGATTGATATTGTAATCTACATATAATCTTACTTGATTTGTGACCACAAATATTTTGCGCGGAAATTTGATCACCACTACTGCAAGCGTTACGACCTTCTATTGGTGATCAAACTTCTACCGTTACTGAGTCTACACCCATATTGCGACACGTGTCTCACCCCTGAATTAAACATCATCAGGCATTGAATGAGTTTATTGATTCCCGAATGGTTTCTTTAGTAATGGCATCAATGAACTATCTATGAAATGGCAAAAGTGCATAAATATCAATGGTACATACTTTGATTAAATAATATCATACATAAAAAACACCCAGACCGATACAAACAATCATACTCATGAACACAAATGTTTGCGAGGAATCGAACCCGCGACCATCGGAAGTAAGGCCAAGCCACTAGACCACTGAAGCCGAAAGTTGAAGTGCTTTTTACATTTCAATTTGTTTAATATTTTAAAGTAATAACCTCAAAACTGCTATCTCAAATGAAGTAGCCAGACATCTATTAACAATAGACAATACTGTGTGGGACGCAACACTTGACACGCCCGCATGTCATTGAGAATATTTAATTAAACATCCAATGACTCGTTCAATATACATTCCTCTAAAACAGTAATTCCCAAAGTGGTCTATATCGACCCCCAGGGGTCTATGACAAACTGCAAGGGGTCTACGGCAGCGGCCATCTTGTTTTTAACACTAAACTTTACTTCAGTTAGAAATTAGAAAATTTAGAAAATTTACCGAAAAATTTGGCATGGGGTCTACGACACAAAAAAGTTTGGGAACCTTTGCTTTAAAATATATATATATATATATATATATATATATATATATATATATATATATATATATATATATTGAGTTTACCTACCTATCTTATCTACCTAAATCTTTGATCTATATAATGTTTATATAGAGGCGGTAAGGAGATTGCTAGCAATGTACCATGTCAGCTTGAATCTGCCTGAAAAAAGATTGAAATGTCATATAAAGCACTTGCTTTGCAAAAAAGCTTACTATAAAATTGAAAAGTTCGTTAACGATAATAATGTTTTTATAGAAAAAATTAAAATCCATAGCACTGACAATATTATCTGATTACACTAATAATGAGTGCGTAGCGATTTCTATGTTGATTATCGCATGCCTCTTACTTGTTATACTGTAATTATTTATATAAAAAAAAAAAATCTATTAAAAAGAGCAACACACAAGTTTCTTGCTCATTCTTCTTGTGATGAATATGCATTCCGAATGAGTGGTAGAATCAAAATAGGACTATTCAAAACTGCTTGTAATGAGTTTATTTGAATAAAGATTATTTCTATTACTTCACACGGTTCCTCCTGAAAACTGTCGTGATAAATACCTGTCGAATTTGCCACGATACGATGTGCTAACTGACCTGTCCTCATGCTCATTTTAGCTTTCTCCACTGGTGAACCTGGGTGCACCATTCCATTATCATCTGCTGAAAAGAATGTTCGTGTAGAGCAATATAGGGTTATCTGTTTTAAAATATCTTTTAATACTTAATCTTCTGGATTATTATCGATTCTTCTCGACGCAACATTATTCTTTACTTACCAGTTGAGCAAAACAAGGTTTTCTGTTTAAGAAAAAATTTTAGTACCTACTTTTTTAGATTATTACCGATTCTTCTCGACGCAACATTATTCTTTACTTATTAATTGAGCAAAATAAGGTTTTCTGTTAAAAAAAATGATTTAGGTACTAAACTTCTCTAGATAATTACCGATTGTTCTTGTCCGTAACATTATTCCTTACTTGTTAGTGAGGCCGAAAAGTAAATAAATGTCAGACGCTAAAAAAATGCGTATAAACCAGTCAGTTCTAATTAAGATGAGTTTGAGTATTACGCAAATGCTTAGGGTGATAATAAATATATTCATTTGCAGCAGACAATAGAGGGCGGGGTGCGACTGCTGGCGGCAGGCGGCGTGGCGCTGCAGCCAACAACTCCCTAGTTTGCTGTTGAACTAATTGGATGTGTGCATTGCATTGCATTGCGTACAAAACGATGCACTATACACCCACTATCGCATCTAAAGACACGACTATAGTCTACCTTTTCATTTCATGCAGTAACTTTGGGACAATGAGTAAAGGAGTTTTGCAATCACTTAGAGATACTAACTGTATAGTGTTTACTATTATAATTATGTTTTAACGAGCTGTACTCGGGACTTCGTCTGTATAAATATTGAAAAAATATTTAATAACCTAACTCAATATAAGCTAAATAAAAAAATTTCATCGTTTTAGCTTCAAAAATGACGATACAAAATTCCATACAATTGAATCAACAACTTAAAAAAATTATATCTAGCTTTGTTAATGAGGACACTTTTATACAATCTTTCAACCCGTTTACAACCCTTTTTCACGTTAAAAAGTAACCTTTCTCAGGGTCTAGTCTATTTATGTCTATGTTTCAACTTTTATTTAAATCGGTTAAATAGTTTTCGGGTGTAAGACTGATAGAAAGACAGACAGAGTTATTTTCACAGTTATAACATTAGTGGGTATTTAATAAATTAACCCAAAGAAGCTAATGAGAACAATTTCATGTATTTATCCAAAAAAATTAGTGCTGGTTGGTAGTTTGTATTCACGCGTTTCGACTTGTAAATGTAAACTTACAAGGATTATTTAAAAGAGCAACACACGAGTTTCTTGCTCGTTCTTCTTATGATGAGACAGCTTTCCGAACGAGCGGTGGATAAAAAAAATTGTTATGACTATTCAAAAGTGCTTAAATTAAGTTTATTTGAATAAATGATTTTCTATTCTATTCTATTGTACTAAACAAAACGTTTCCGGAACATTGATTCACTTAGATAGTGGAGTCGCCATCCATTCTCAAAGATGATTTGCGTAATTCAGCATTTATCTCATGGGTCCCATTATCTCTTTTAGAAGAAGGATGAGGTTATAGTTAGCAAATTTATAATGTCCGGTCGACAAAGATATGTGACATATCCAGATATTTTCCTATAATTTCATTGGTGCACGAGTGCGTAGTAAATTCATCATCAACGCAGCCCGAAAGACGTCCACTGCTGGACATAGGCCTCCTCCAAAGATCTCCACGATGATCGGTCCTGCGCTGCTCGCATCCAATGCCTTCCAGCGAGCTTGACCAGATTGTCGATCCACCTTGCTGGAGGCCTTCCCACGCTGCGTCTTCCTGTCCGTGGTCGCCACTCGAGGACTTAAATGCTGCTACGAGCTATGTGCCCTGCCCATTGCCACTTCAGTGTCGCAATTCTTCGGGCTATGTCGGTCATTCTAGTTCTTCTGCGGATCTCCTCATTTCTGATTCGATCACGCAGAGAAATTCCGAGCAAGCTCAGAGTCACTCATAGGGCAATGGAGAGGTCCATTGCCCTCTGAGTGACTCTGAGCTTGTTCATGAGGCCCATAGTTAGGAACCACGTCTCTGTGACGTAAGTTATCACTGGGAACACACATTGGTCGAAAACCTTCGTCTTGAGAAACTGCGGAAATTTGGACGAAAAGATATATCGGAGCTTCCCGAATGCTGCCCATCCGAGTTGTATTCGACGATTGACCTCTTTCACGAAATTGGACCCACCTAGCTGGATAGTTTGTCGTAGTTTGTAGTAAATTATACCACTAATATAAATAGTAAATTGCTTGCAATACTGCTCTCATCTTTGGGCGGGAGCACCTGGATACCAGCTCGGTCTTTTGACTCAGTTTAGAGACGTGCTATGAGAATTGTCGATGATCCCAATCTCTCTGGCGGTATCGAGCCACTTAGCTTGAGGCGAGACGTCGCTTCGCTTTGTGTGTTCTACCGATTATACAACGGACTGTGATCTGAGGAATTGTTCGACATGATGCCGACGGCCATGCTTTACCACCGCACCGCTCGCCATCGACAGGGAATTCATCCCCACACGCTGGCAACTAAGTGGTCCCTAACAGTGCGGTTTCAGAGGAGCTTCCTCCCGAGTACACTTAGATTGTGGAATGAACTTCCCGCCGAGATTTTCCCACGAGACTACAGCATGGGGTTTTTCAAGAAGGGTATATTAAGGTTTCTTAAGGGTTGGCAACGCACAACTCCTGGTGTTTCAGGCGTTCATAGGCTACGGTAACCATTTACCATCAGATGGGCCGTATGCTTGATTGCCACCATTGTAGTATAAAATTAAAAAATTAAAAAAACTAATAATGTTCATCAGAAAATTTCATAAATACCCAATAATTGTAAAATCTTTTTTTATAACAACGCAAATTGTTATTGAAGTATTCGATATTGCTCTGTCTCAATTGATTTTACTAATTTGAACAACAGTAATATTTTGCATTTTTCGTTTAATTAATTTTATTAAAACATTAATTTAAGAAAAATATTAAATTGTAAGCTTCGGCGTATCTGAGGATGTTTTGGTACTACGTTTAATTAAATTTTAAGCTTTCATTAAATGAAACACCTGTTGATCGAATCCTGAACAATTAATTAGAAGACAAACTTGCAGGAGTTTGTTGATAATGCGAATATTCAATATATTGATAGTATATTGAATATACACTCAATATTACCAATATAAGATATTTACTTACCTTTCCCGAGAAATTATTGATTTCTCATTCAAAATTTCAATACCCTAATTAACATATTCAATTTGCATTTTCGTGACAAGATGTAGTTTATACATATTGTTAATATCCGATCTATATCTATTGGAAAATAATTTAAATTGCTTAAGTGATTTAGTTGTGGGGAGTTTGGGACATAGTTACCTAGATACATCAAAATAATAATTGCAATTAATAATGTCTAGTGAGACAAATCCAATATTGTGTATTAAGCATTGCCGTGTCTAAACTGTGTCACCCCACCTTACATTTTCTTATTGTCATTTAGTATATAAGATCATATTTATAACAACTATTGCCATGCACGCTCGTCATTCAAGTAATCGTTTAGTGAGTAATAGGTTTTGCTCAGTAAATATGATTGAACAGATGTTTTGAATTTATTTAAGGGTATTTGCAACGTATCCTTTGGTATCTTATTATAAATTTTTATACCTATTCCCATAAAAGACCTATTGACTTTTTCTAAACGATACTTGGGGACAGCAAGTTTGTCTTTAAATCTAGTATTAATATTATGAAAATTGCGATGCGATTTACAAAAAGATAGAGAGCATTACCGGGTACAGGCAGCGTCCGGCGACAGTAACGGCGGGTGGTGAAGCCGGAACCGTTGTTTTCCCGGCCGACGGCGGACGCCGGACACCGGACGGCGGACGGCGGACGGCGGACGGACCCGCTTCCTCCCGTAGCGTACTCCACGCGCTATTGTTCAGCTTCTATTATCCACATTTCTAATGAAAATAATGTTCACGCTAAAACAAAGGCCCGGTTAAATATTATATTCGTTTTCATTTCACTCGCAACCAGATTATGAATTGCTGGAATTGGTGGAGTTAATAAATGTTTAATAGTTTCACTATGTACTTTATATATAATTACGTGGTATAAAACAAAGTCGCGGTCGCTGTCCGTCCCTATTTATGCTTAAATCTTTAAAACTACGGATTTTGCAGCGGTTTCTCTTAATATATAGAGTGATTCAAGAGGATGATTTATATGTATAATACATGTACACCCGTGCGAAGCCGGGGCGTGTAGCTAGTCATTACATAGTATAAAACATAGTCGCTGTCGCTCTCTGTTCGTCCCTATATATGCTTAAATCTTCAAAACTACGCAACGGATTTTGAAGCGGTTTCTTTTAATAGATAGAGTGATTCAAGAGGAAGGTTTATATATATAATACATGTACACCCGGGCGAAGAGGGGGCGTGTAGCTAGGGTCGTTAATTGTCAGTAGCTGATGTAATAAGGAGTAACTTAGGCTACTTTTATTTTAGAAAAATATAGTTAAATTCCACGCGGACGAAGTGCGAGTACACCTAGTTTAAAATGTATCTTTTTGCCTATTAGTCGCAAAGCGGCGTGTATTCGTCTACAGGAAACAACATTACAAACTGGGTCACAAAACTAGAGTGAAATATTCTAGTTGGTACATATTAAATGACAATTAGGAACGAGCAGTTCTTCCTGGAGTACAGGCGAGCAGGCCTCCGCCCCCAGCAATTCTGTGCTGCCAGTTGACACTGGTGTTGGAATTGAAAAACTTTGTGTTTACAACACTTAGTTGTTAGATCTAACCAACTTTTTCAATTCAGACCAGAATGTAGCCGTTTTGTAATGTGAACAAATTAATTTCGGTTGCTTTTTGTTTATGTTCTGATGGGATTTAGTGATATCGTTACATTGCTGGCTAGGCGGCTTGAGTATGCCATCCCGTAATAAGAAAATCTTTATTTTTCTAAAATAAAAGTAGCCTATGTTACTCCTTATTACATCAGTTACATGCCAATAAAAGTCTCGTCAAAAACGGTTCAGCCATTTCAGAAATTAGCCGGAACAAATAGATAGATAGACAGACAAAAATTGTAAAAAATGTTATTTTGGTATATATACCGTATTTATATTCATATCCATGTAGTAAGAAACGGTTATATCAATATTATAAACAGACACTCCAAATTTATTTATATATAGATATAGACAATAACTCTGGACATCACACAGCGTGTTAAATATCTCACTTTTAATATTATCTCAATATTACAGTTTGTATTAGTTAATTGTTAATTTAATGTTGTTAAATTTAATAATGTAAATATAACTGTTCGATATTGTTCCGTTGTATATATATTACATAGAAAACACCCAGATCGATACAAACAATCATACTCATGAATTAAAAAGTTTGCACTGTGCAAAGAAACGAACACGCGACCATCGGTAGTAAAGCGGTGTGCTAAACCGCTAGACCACCGAGGTCGTCAAATGATATTTGATTGTTACTCGTTCACTAAAAAACTATTGAATTGACTTCAATTAAACTTACAATAAGTTTAATTGAAATCCATTCAGTATTTAGCGTACTAGCTACTCGCCCCGGCTTCGCACGGGTGTACATGTATTACACATATAAACCTTCCTCTTGAATCACACTATCTATTAAAAAACACGCTTCATAATCCGTTGCATAGTTTTAAAGATTTAAGCATATATATGGATGGAAAGACAGCGACAGCCACTTTGTTTTATACTATATGATACATCAGTATAACTTAGGCTATAATCTTCACGCGAGCAAAACCGAGGACACAGCTGGTATGTCATAATAAAAAAGATATCATCCCCAGTAAGGAAGAAGTCTTCACAGGGAACGTAGTTGTGTGTACATTTAATTTGAAAAGCAAATACCCACAGTCTATTTCAGAAATGTTTTGAGAACAACGTACCAAGGTTTGTACCTGATCAAAACGGCAACGCAAAAAGTTAAAACGAATAATTTGCTCCATTTTTTTATGGCAATCCCAGTATCCGTAGTCCGACTCGGAGTGGAGGATGTAGGGGCATCCGAAGCTCCAAGGAGGCGAGTGATCCGTGAGGGTGGGCGCGGAGTGGTCCCCGTACCCCACACTCGGAGGCGGCACCTTCATTGGAGAACGCGGCCGCGTCTCGGCCGAATTTGGCAGCGAACCCGGGACCTCGACGACTTATCGTATATGAGCGGAACACCGGGAGTTCTGGTGGGTGGGATCCCACAGTATTCGTCTGCACATCTTAATAAAGACGGACGTGTCGGTACTGGAACCTTTCCCTAGAAAAAAAAATTGTATCCGTAATCCGAATATCCGATTCTTTTGATACTGGAGTCAACAAGACTTCTAAGTTATTGAGACGAGCCTATAAAGCAAGCAACATCAAAATTTCTAATTTTTGTAATATTTTTATTTGTGTACCTGTTATAAATTTAGAATATATGTCATCTATACATATAAATAAAATTGGAGTGTCTGTTTGTAATATTGTAATAATCATTTTTTACTACTTACGGCAACGGAACAATATTGAACTGTTATATTTACATTATTAAATTTAACAACATTTAATTAACAATTAACTAATACAAATTATAATATTGAGATAATATTAAAAGTGGAATATTTAACACGCTGTCTGAATTGTCCAGAGTTATTATCTATACATACAAATAAAATTGGAGTGTCTGTTTGTAATATTGAAATAACCCTTTTTTACTACACGCATAAATACGGTACATACACCAAAATAGCATTTTTTACTATTTTTGTCTGTCTGTCTGTCTGTTTGTTCCGGCTAATCTCCTGAAATGGCTGGACCGATTTTGATAAGACTTTTTTTCGCATATAGCTAATGTAGTAAGGAGTAACTTAGGTTACTTTTATTTTAGAAAAATAAAGTTAAATTCCACGCGGTAGAAGTCACGTGAATTTAACCCAGCCAGAAAGCCAGTTACTAAATAAATGATAACAATTATCAACACGATTAACGTTTTAAGTTACATTTCGTGTTAGTGGATATACTAGAATTTCTTATAAAATCTAAACTCGTTTAAATAAAACACTGTCTCCCACAATACACGAGAAACGACAATAACTTTAAGATTCGCAGTTTCCAAACTCCTCTCATTTAATAGAGAGCCCTCCCCCGGTCCCCCTGCGTCTCCTGCCCCCGTGCGTCTCCCGTACTTCCGGTGGCAGGTTATTTATGCGCCGGGGCACCGTGCCCACTAAACGCCAACATCCTATACATTAATCTGCGCAACTCAGCACAAGTTGGACAACGAACGGCGCTGTAACCAACGTTTTGTTGCTCCGTAAACTTGGGCTAGTTTTACACTTTCGCTTTTGTAAGAATAGAATAGAATAGAAAATAATTTATTAAAATAAACTTACATTGAAGCACTTTTGAATAGTCATCACATTTTTTTTAATCTACCGCTCATTCGGAAAGCTGTCTCATCACAAGAAGAATAAGCAAGAAACTTGCGTGTTGCTCGTTTAAATAATTTTATTCTTACATTACAATTTAAATTTATACAAACCATCGATTAGCACTCATTCAATTAAATACTCACCTTTATGGCCCTGTGGGTCGCAAGTTCTACATGTTTACCTTTGCCTGAACAGCAACGGTTATTTGCGACTTCTATAGAAATAATCTTTATTCAAATAAACTTAATATAACCAATTTAAAATCTATATATTTCTTTTATTCTACTATTCATTCGGAACGCATACTCAATACAAGAGGAATGAGCAAGAAACTTGCGTGTTTGAAGTAAACATTCTTTTAAGTAAATAGAGTAGAATAGAAAATCATTTATTCAAATAATCTTAATTTAAGCACTTTTGAATAGTCATAACATTTTTTTTTAATCTACTGTTCATTCGGATAACTGTCTCATCACAAGAAGAACGAGCAAGAAACTTGTGTGTTGCTCTTTTAAACAATACTTGTAAGTTCACATTATATAATTCGAAACGTGTGAACACAAACTACCAACCAGCACTGATTTATTAGGGTTAAATATAAAAACACAATAAGATTAAATCAGTCGTAGTGATAAGAGCAGACCAGTCCCTACAGTAAGCAGTATTCGTTCACGAGTATGACAGATGAAGCCATCTCTGCGCTCGACCATATTTTAGGGAGTCCAATGACCCCAATGAATAATAAGGAGGAGGCATGCGACAATAAACATAGAATTTTTTTTTTGTGCAATCAGATAATATTGTCAGCACTATTAATTGTAAGTTATCTCTTTTGTAAGAAACAGTTATAAATATTTTTATAAGATACTTTTCTACAAAGAAACTGTAACGTTTCAATAATTTTTTGTGGCAGTTCTAGAAAAGACTGTGATAGTTAGTTGTAAATAGTGTTATTTATTTAATTTAAATTAATGATAATGTAAACGCGGAAGTTTATGAGTATAATAATAATAATAACGCACACACGCACGCACGCACGCGGACCCACGCACACACACGCGTACACACACACACAAGCGTACACACACACACACAAGCGTACACACACACACACACACACGCGTACACACACACACGCGTACACACACACACACGCGTACACACACACACACACACGCGTACACACACACACGCGTACACACACACACACACGCGTACACACACACACACGCGTACACACACACACACGCGTACACACACACACACACGCGTACACACACACACACGCGTACACACACACACGCGTACACACACACACACGCGTACACACACACACACGCGTACACACACATACACGCGTACACACACATACACGTGTACACACACACAAGCGTACACACACACACACACACACGCGTACACACACACACACGCGTACACACACACACACGCGTACACACACACACACACGCGTACACACACACACACGCGTACACACACACACACACACACACACACACACGCGCACACACACACTGCACTTACTTGGTTTCGGCCCGTAAGTGTGGAGAAAACCATCAAAAGCTGAGAAAAAAATAAAATAAAGAATAATAATAATCTAATTTCCCATGGTAAGCAGAGCTTGTGTTATTTTTGTCTGTCTGTCTGTGTGTGGTAATAGACAACTGACATAAATACTTAGATTTTCTTTTGTAAATACATAGAAAACACCCAGATAATCATACTCATTAATGTTTGTACCCTACCAGGAATCGAAGCCGCGACCATCGGATAGTGAAGCGGTATGCTAAACCACTAGACCGTCGAGACCGAGCTATATTAGCATCAGTGGTAGCTGACGAGCCTCATAATCCCTGTTGGAAACTTTGAGCGGTGGAGCGTATTAAACTGAGTTTATTTGAGGCAACCTATCAAAACAGACGCCGAGTTTCAGCCTCTCCTCTAATGTAACGTACATTAGAGTTCCCGTGCGAGGAAGTTATAATGAAATATATTTATATTAATAAAACGTTTATGATATAATTCTGCCACAAATGTAACTAGTTATTCTGAATATTTGTTGTTTGTGAACTTTGCAAAGACAACATAGTAATTGTAGGTAATCATTACATAGTATAAAACAAAGTCGACGTCGCTGTCTGTTCCTATGTATGCTTAAATCTTTAAAACTACGCAACGGATTTTGAAGCGGTTTCTTTTAATAGATAGAGTGATTCAAGAGGAAGGCTTATATGTATAATACATGTACACCCGTGCGAAGCCGGGGCGAGTAGCTAGTCATTACATACTATAAATGCCATTCAAATACTATTTTAAATGCAATGTCATTACATACTATGCTTAAATCTTTAAAACTACGCAACGGATTTTGAAGCTTTTTTTTAACTAGATAGAGTGATTCAGGAGGAAGGTTTATATGTGTAATACATGTACATCCGTGCGAAGCCGGGCGAGTAGCTAGTAAATAATAAATAACTCTGGACAACACAGCGCCATCTAGTCCCACGGTAAGCAGAGCTTGTGTTATGGGTACTAGATAACTACAAAATTTGTAAATACATACGTAATATACAATATGTAGAAAACACCCAGATCGATACAAACACTCATGAATACAAATGTTTGAATGAAAAATTTAATATTTTTTTAGTTTATAAAAAAAACCGTGAATCATTTTACTACAATATTTAATATATATACATGATTCACAATTTTTTAAACCAAAGAATATTAAATTTGACGGTCGAGCTAAACCTTTATATACTTCAATAAAATTCACGTTAATTACGGGAACTGTCTTATTCATATACGTATATATACATATATGTATATAATACGTAAAGAAAATAAAGGTTTATCAAAACAGTTTTTAAGTTAACTTTACATACATATTAGTTTTTTTTTATTCCAAAGGATTACCGTAACCTATGGACACATGAAACAACAGGGGTTGTCGACCCTTAAAAATGATAATTAAAAAAAATGCTTATTAGCGTAACTTGTACTAATTAACATTAAATATCCAACAGTATACACGTACACATAAATACAGTCAATCATAATTATTTTGTATTTAAAAGAACGTTCAGAAAACAGATTTCGTGTTATTTATGATTTAAAAAAGCAACCAACTTGATTAAGAGCAATAAATTCACGTAATTGCAGTATGAATTCGATCTTTATTACTTTCGCATTTCTTTTGATAAAGTCTTTTTCATTTAGCGTTAAAAATATTTTTAATGTATACTAATTTATACATTTATACAAATAAATAAAATTAAAGAGTCTCTTTGTAATTTTAAAATAACAGCTTTTCTCTAAATGCGTATAGAAACATATACAGTACTAATAATGAGTGCGTAGCGATTTCTATGTTGATTATCGCATGCCTCTTACTTGTTACACTGTAATTATTTATATAAAAAAACATCTATTAAAAAGAGCAACACACAAGTTTCTTGCTCATTCTTCTTGTGATGGATCTGCATTCCGAATGAGTGGTAGAATCAAAATATGACTATTCAAAAGTGCTTGTAATGAGTTTATTTGAATAAAGATTATTTCTATTTCTATTTCTAGTACTTGCATCAATAATTAATATAAAAAAATTCGTTTGTCTGTCTGTTTGTTATTGCTGATCTCTGAAATGGCTGGATCGATGTTATGGGACTTTCATTAGCAGATAGCTAAAATTTAATGGGAATAAAATTATAAGGAGTAACTTAGGTTACTTTTAATTTAGAAATTTTATTCACTACTAGCTGTGCCCGCGATTTTACCTAAACTTTATAGCCTATATATTATTCTGATGTATAAACTATACACAGCAAGAGCCCACGACGACCAGACATACGTCTTATTAGTAAATGTGAAAGATCTTGTATGTGTGTCCCCAACACAGGTAGGAACGATCCCAACACATGAAACCTGGATCGTGGTTCCTTTGGCAGGTAACAGGTAACAAAGGTGTAAAAGTTTTCATATCAAATTTCGTTATTTTAAGAAACTCCAGTTTTTTCACATATTGCTCGTAACAGTATTATAACTTGCGCTGCTCATTGCCAGACACTTAGTGTGGTTCCAACCCCCCGCCGGACCCCCCTAAACTATACTATTTTATAAACACACTTACGTTATTTTAATAAAGCTGAACTTTATATATATTATTGAGAGAACTATTAAACTGAGTTCCCTAAATATTACTATAAAGTTTCATTAAAATCCATTCAGTAGTTTTTGCGTAAAAGATTGATAAACATCCATCCATGTTGTAAAATTTACATGTTAATAATGTTAGCAAGAAGTTCGTAAATGTACAACATATTTATTAAGATTATTATATCCTTTCAACACTTAATAAAGTATTATAAACGACGACCTCGGTGGTCTAGCGGTCTAGCTTTACGACCGATGGTCGCGGGTTCGATTCCTCGCACGGCACAAACATTTGTATTCATGAGTATGATTGTTTGTATCGGTCTGGGTGTTTTATATGTATAATATGTATGTATTTACAAAAAAAAATATCTATGTATATGTATCAGTTATCTAGTATCCATAACACAAGCTTTAGCTGGCTTAACTTGGGTCTAGATGGCGCTGTGTGAATTGTCCTGAGATTATTATTAAACAAACAAACTATTCGAATCGCTTTTCTCTCAAATCACTTATGAAACCTTTTGAGTTAAGTGTACTCACTAATAGTAACATCCCAAATAATGCTAATCGTATAATCATTACACATAGAATTGTGGAATTATAAGAGTTCACTACCGAAATGGTGCTCACGTATACAATGTCCGAAGGGATGCTGTGATTATCCTCGCGGCCGGAAACTTTCCGGAGGGTCCTCTATCCCTCGATTTACCTAACATAAAACGTGGCACGCTGTCGATTTTTCCTAAAAACATGGCTTATTATATGCGAGAGAGCGTTGCTTGTTGCTCCGTGAAACTAATTTTAATGTTCACACATTATTTTATCATAATCTAACACGGGAAGTTTTATAGAGTTATTTTTGTCTCTGTCTTCGAGAACCTTTTTTTTATACATACGGCCCATCTGATGGTAAATGGACATCAGATTGGCCGTATGTTTGCAAGCCTATGGATGCCTGAGACATTAAATAAAATCTAATTAATATTATAAACCGAAAGTTTGTGAGTATGGATGTTTGTTACTCCTTCACGCAAAAACTACTGAAAGGATTTTGATGAAACTTTACAGTAATATAGCTTATACATCAGAATAATAATAATAATAATCTCAGAACAATTTACACAGTGCCAGCTAGACCCAAGTTAAGCTAGCTAAAGCTTGTGTTATGGGTACTAGATAACTGATATAAATACATTTTTAATAATCGATCATTAATAATAGATACATTTTTTTTTCGGAAATATATACATATTATACATGGAAAATACCCAGACCGATACAAACAATCATACTCAGGAATACAAATGTTTGTGCCGTGCGAGGAATCGAACCCGCGACCGTCGGAAGTAAGGCGATGTGCTAAACCGCTAGACCATCGAGGCCGTCAAAATAACGTATAGGCTATAAATTTCTCGAGTGAATCTGCGGGCACAACTAATATGGTATATTTTAATAAAATATAATTTTATGATAGTAACAATGTTGATTAAATGTTTGAATTAAATATAATTTACGAAACGTTGTTGATGTATATTTATTTTTATAATTTTTTTATGTGTCTATATATGTATTATATTGTTACCAATACTCATATAATACGAGTATATATTATATCGCTGTGATACTAGTTAATTATTTCCGTATTTTACCTCACAAAATACATACTTTGAACAACCCCTCCGATCGTTCCCCCGTCCAATTCAAACGAGGATCGAAATTCTGACGGCCTGAGCCGAGGTTCGAACCTCTAGCGGCGCTCTCAGACTAAAGTCGTATCCATCAGGTAGGAGTTGGCCTTTAGCCGCTCCATAAGTCCTTCCGCGCGTTTGGAGTGCCATCTGCACTCGCCCCATAACGTCCAGTGAAGTTTGGAAAGCTGTCTCATCACAAGAAGAACGCAAAAGAAACTGGCTTTTGAATTGGAGGCTCTCCTCCAACGCCTGGAAAAACTACTGGTCTATGAAAGATATAATTAAAAATAAGAACATCCCGATAAAACATAATAAAAAATATATGACTGCTGTATAACTGCCTATCCTGTAATAACCCTGTCTAACTGCTGCGGCTGCTAAACATGGGATTACACAACAAAAAATATGAGAAATATGAGTACAATAAAGGTATGTCAAAATAGTATCTCTATAATCAAAATAGAACCAGAGTAGTGACATAGCCCGAAGAATTGCGACACTGAAGTGGCAATGGGCAGGGCACATAGCTCGTAGGACAGATGGCTGTTGGGGCAATAAAGTCCTCGGGTGGCGACCACGGACCGGAAGACGCAGCGTGGGAAGGCCTCCAGCAAGGTGGACCGACGATCTGGTCAAGATCGCTGGAAGGCATTGGATGCGAGCAGCGCAGGACCGATCGTCGTGGAGATCTTTCGGGCCTATGTCCAGCAGTGGACGTCTTCCGGGCTGCGATGATGATGCCAAAATAACATGGAACGAAGCATTCTAAACATCGAACTTAGAGACAAAATCAAACTCACTAATATAAGAGATAAAACCAAACTGACAGATGCAGTCAAAACTATTAAGAAACTAAAATGGAAGTGGACAGGACATGCAATAATATCTGAATTATATTATGCGACGAGTGGCCCGGTTTAGTTGCTACTAGGTACTGATATTCGTGTCCAGCGAGTCATTTTACATATTTTGTTACGTGACCCGCACCAGTTAGGCTATTGCGTCCATTTACGTGAGTAATAATAGATTTTTTATTATCCAAAACACCGTAACCTACATTAACGTCAATGCATGCAAAATATTTGCGGTGTTCTTCCAAGTGAGCGCTTAATTTATGCAAAATTACCTTCCTCGTAACGGAGCGAAGAAATAGGAAATAAGGAGCAAGAAATATAAATAGAGGGAACAAGAATTATAGCCAGGAAAAGTGCTGGAAAGGGCAATGTTTTGTTACCAATGCTAATACTGTGTTGCTCGCTACAATTGCAGGATTTCGTGTTTAAATAAACGATGCCGCCGGCGATGTAGTCGTGTCGAGGATATAGGTTACGAATATTTCATTGTTAAGCTGCGTACATATATATAGACATGGAGTGGCGTATATAGCGGTGTTTGGTTAAAAAATTACACGTCGAAGTGCTCGTTGCTGGCGTATTGGCCTTTTATCTTTACAGGTCATATTTTGTAAGTTTTACTGTTAAAAATGTTAAAACATTTTGATAGTAACGTCTAAAAATACAAATGAACGTAAACCATTTGTTGTGATGGGGTTCTTTTTTGTGTTGAGATGATATGTTAAATAATAAATAATATGTACGTTTGCAGCAGAATAATTGTATTGTGTCTTTTTATAATATATTTACACTAATGTCAATCAGTATTTTGACAACTAAACTATTACTCGTAATATATTAAATCACAAATTAATTAGTAGGTCGTATATACTCGTAACACCATTTTTTGTTTATTATTAAATGTTTGCTTAGTTGGTATCGTTGAATTGTATCAAATAGTTTTTGATTATTATTTCTAATTTTGCTTTGTATTAAGTACTAGCTTACTAGCTTACACTCCTATTTTATTTATATCTATAGACCCGTGCGAAGCCGGAGTGAGTAGCTATACTCACCCTAGCTTCGCACGGGTGTATATATTATATATAAATCATCTTCTAGAATCACTCTATCTATTAAAAGAAACCGCTTTAAAATCAGTCGCGTACTTTTAAAGATTTAAGCATACATAGGAACAGACAGCGACAGCGACTTTATTTTACACTAGCTTATGTCCGCGGCTTCGCGGACATTGCGTTAATTTATCCTCTTAGGTGTGGAATTCATCAAAATCCTTTCTTAGAGGATGCCTACGTCTTAGTAGCTTTATGCATGCAAAGTCTCAGCCCGATCGGTTTAAAATTGACAAAGTTTCATTTAAACTTTCATCCCCTATTTTATCCTTTTGAGGGTAGAATTAATCAAAATCCTTTCTTAGCAGATGCCTACGTCGTAACATCTACCTGCATGACAAATTTCAGCCCGATCCGTCCAGTGGTTTGGGTTGTGTGTTGATAGATCACTACGTCAGTCACCTTTGAGTTATATATATTTAGATATGTTAGTATGTATGTTAGAGCGGTATCGAACATGAGCCATTGACAACCGCTAGGCCGGGTCACCTTTCACTTTGCCTTACGCCTACGACGTCACCGCACGCGTACCTTATTAATTACACAATTAAAGTTCCTTATAATAAGTCCTAGTCTAAACATATATAACTCAAAGGTGACTGACTGACATAGTGATCTATCACTGCACAGCCCAAACAGACCTGTGCATTCTCGGGCTGAAATTTGGCATGCAGGTAGATGATATGACGTAGGCATCCGCTAAGAAAGGATTTTGATAAATTCAACCCCCGTGGGGATAAAATAAGGGTTGATGCAGGATGTGTGATGATGTATTAGTTTGAACCTATCAGTACCTAATGGAACGAATAAATTAAGATATATATAATAATTTTTAGTTCTTTAGGCTATTTTTATTTTAGAAAAATAAAGTTAAATTGCACGCGGACGAAGTCGCGGGAACAGCTAGCTAACAATATATGATCTTATACTTTAACAAGTTTCAGATTAATACAAAAACTGTATATATTTAATCGCAGACATTTTTGACAAATATCGAAATTGCAAATATACTCATAACTTACTATTTATACTTTATATATTTTGATAAAGAGCTCTAAGTTTAATATTTATGTATTTTTTTAGTAATAAGTATAGTATAAGTAAGGAGCCAACTGAATAACAAACCAACAGCGCTGCAGAGTTATCTGTAGCTATATGCTGAGTTGGCTACCTTTTCACTTTTGCGGCACATAAAGTCACCTACATTTCTTTTATTAATTCGTGTTTTTTCTGTATCTCATGTATATTATGTGTCTGTAATTGTGAATAAAGAATTTATCTATCTATCTATGTATTCTAAAATATTAGGTCAAATGAATAAAGATTTACATACAGATGTTAATTTTAATCTTGTTTTTGAATATCTTCTCAAATTTATTAACGCAAAATTCAAAGACGGATTACAGCTCAATTTTGATGAATCGTTTAAATAAATAGCCACGTATTAAGTTAGCAGTACACCCAATTAATTTTAAGATTATATCTTCCTTAACATTCTCTATATAAAACATTATAGTATAAAAGATTTCTACAATAAAAAATAAACTTCATTACATAGTATAAAACAAAGTCGCTGTCGCTGTCTGTCCGTTTCTATATATGCTTAAATCTTTAAAATTACGCAAAGGATTTTGGAGTGGTTTTTATAATAGATAGAATGAGTAATGAGGAAGGTTCATATATATAATACATGTACACACGAGCGTAGCCGGGGCAAGTAGCTAGATTGTTAATAAATATCAAATTCAAATTCAAAATATCTTTAAATATGTAGGTCTATTACAGACTCTTATGATATATCAAATCTACCGTCAGTTCGGTATGATTTCGAGATGAGAAGAACTGACAAGAAACTCAGCTCGTATTCTTTTCATTGATAGAATGAGAAGAATATAAGCTGAGTTTCATATTAGTCAGAGTTTCTAATAAACAAGTTTGTTTTGGAATTACGTTTTACAATCCGATTTTCACCAAAAAAAGGACCTATCTTTAGCTCATTCCCATGAACACTCCAAAACATTATTAAAATAAAAAAATATATGCATTTCATTGGAATTATAATTAATTTTCAATATAACGAAAAAATACTTTCTAGACTGACTGACTGACTAGAGTAGAACATAAATATTTATGTCAACATTTCGATTGAAAGTATGGCCATCGCTCTTAGATGAGGTGAGACTTATTTTTTTTTCGGACTTCTCTAATGCTGTCGGCCGCAACTGGCCTTTACAGCTTCACCGGACGATAGGGGGCGAGTGCAGATGGCACTCCAAACCAAAGGAAGGGCTTATGGAGCGGCTGAAGGCCAACTCCCGCCTGACGGATACGACTTTAGTCTGAGGGCACCGTTAGGGGTTCGAACCTCGGCTCAGGCCGTCGTAATATCGATCCCCGTTTGAATTGGACGGGGAATCGGAGAGGATGAGGTGAGATGAAGCGAGTACTGAAAATACCTACATCGTTATTTTATATCACACACTCTTAAAGCAGTTCTGAACTGAGCAATTAATAAAGATTTTAAAATGGCGACGTTGGAAACTCGTTATAGCAAGACAATTAATTTAATAACCACTTGACGATTTAAAATTATAAAATGTACTTTATATGGAAGTGTGATTTATGTTTTTAATAACGTTACAATATTAATTGCATCGCTATGAAGTACAATTATAATGATGTACAGTTTCGGATCAAGGTGGCGCTCCAATTAAGTAGTCGTAATTATCCCATTTATGATAAGTTAACTTCGTTAGATGCACGGACAGAAGGTAGAACTATTATATGAATGTTCTTTTATATATCTAGACTGATAAACAAGATTCAAAATGGTAATAGTTGCTTTTATTTATGACTAGCTGTTCGCGTGCCTTCGTACGCGTGGAATTTAACTTTATTTTTCTAAAATAAAAGTAACCTAAGTTACTCCTTATTACATCAGCTACCCGCCAAAAAAAGTCTAGTTAAAATCGGTCCAACCGTTTCAGAGATTACCCGGAATAAACAAACAGACAGACAGAGAAAAATGTTATTTTGGTGTATCTCTGTGTGTATTCATATGTATGTAGTAAAAAATGGTTATTTCAATATCACAAACAGATACTGAAATTTTATTTATGTGTAGATAATGGAATTGTGTACCCGCCAGCGGTGTAGGTTTACGCTGTCGGGGCACCAGTGGAGGATGATGAGATGAACATGAGGTCAGTATCACGGGCCCGTGATTTCACCAGGAACTAATCACGATAATTTCCAGGAGGAGCCAAGTGGAGGTCAATCTGACATACATTCATTATTGCACATTATTATTAGAATAGAATAGAATAGAAATAATCTTTATTCAAATATACCCATTACAAGCATTTTTGAATAGTCATATTTTGATTCTACCACTCATTCCGAATGCAGATTCATCACATGAAGAACGAGCAAGAAACTTGTGTGTTGCTCTTTTTAATGAATAGAATAGAATGGAAAATCATTTATTCAAATAAACTTATATTGAAGCACTTTTGAATAGTCATTAATTTTTTTTTAATCTACCGCTCGTTCGGAAAGATGTCTCATCACAAGAAGAACGAGCAAGAACCTTGCGTGTTGTTCTTTTAAATAATTTTATTATTACTTTACATTTTTAAGTTTAAGTGTGTGAATACAAACCACCAATTAGCACTAATTCTATTAAATACTCAAATAGAAAAAATATTGATTATATAACCAACTGGTTAAACAATTAATAAGATTAAATCAGTCATAGTGATTAGAGCAGACCAGTCCCTACAAGCAGCACCCGTTCACGATTATGACGGATGAGCCAGCCATCACTGCGCTCGACCATATTTTAGGGAGCCCAATGACCCGGCCCACCACGCCGCCACAAGTCTGGACATTTTAGTGAGCATGACTACTCAAAACACTAGACCACGTCAAAGCTACTTACAATTGCCATCTGATAGTTAATGGATGTAAATAATCCCTTTCTTCCTTAGTCTTGTTTGTATATATCTATTTCTGTTATAATAAATAATAATAATAATCTCAGGACAATTCACACAGCGCCATCTAGACCCAAATTAAGCTAGCTAAAGCTTGTGTTATGGGTACTAGACAAGTTATAGAAATACATAGATATTTTTTTTTGATAAATACATACATATTATACATATAAATCAAATAGACCGATACAAACAATCATATTAATGAACACATGTTTGTGCCGTGCGAGGAATCGAACCCGCGACCATCGGACGTAAATCGGTGTGCTAGACCGCTAGACCACCGAGGTCGTCGTATATTGTAAAGTAGACCTTATCCTTGTTACAGTATTTATGTGGTATAAGTAGTTTAATAACATAATTCATCCATTTATTTACAGTTTATTCATACTTTATATATTTTGATAAACAGCTCGATGTTTAATATTTATGTAATTTTTTTAGTATAGTACTTTTTAATCCGAAAAAAGGGTTGTTAAAGGTTGAAAGGGGAGATGAAAGGTAGATGAAATGAAGTATCGACAATTTACGCGGACAGTACTTTTAAAGTTTACTTTTAAAGACAGTACTTTTTGATCCGAAAAAAGGGTTGTAAGGGGTTGAAAGGGGGGATGAAGTATCGACAATTTACGCGTCATTTTTAAAGTTAGAAGTTTGAAACTTATATTTTAGACTTTTGTAAAAAGGGTTGTAAGGGGTTGAAAGATTATATGGAAAGGTATCGACAATTTACGCGGACGAAGTCGCAGGCACATCGAGTAATTTATAAATTAAATTTTTTTTATCCGTATTTCATAGCTAAAACTAAAAATAATATTACCATAGCAACACTAATGTAATTTAGTATCAAACAGGAGATCGTTTCATTTTTATTCACATCGATCAATACATTCCAGATTCCTTCTTAAATTAACTTACATGTACCTTATTATTTTATTTTCTATAAAAACCTTATTAACTTTCTATAAAAAAAAAGATTATCTATAAAAACTGCCAATTAAATGTCCAATCATAATTATTAATTAAAACATGTACTTATAAAATAAGTAGTTTAATTTAATTAATTTATAAGGACTATTAAATTTTGTTAACTACGTAAGGGCGTGGTCGCATTGCGCGCGGTGGAACATAAGCGGTCGCGTGCGCCACTCCAAGCGCAGGAAATGATTGCAGCTATTCGCGTGCACACGGTTTAACTTGTTCGCGTGTCGGCGACGCTCACTGGATCAACTTAAACCATTCCCGATTAGAACTACTTACGACACTTGCAAGTTATAAGGGTGCGCCTGTAAAATAACTTGTACAACTTGAGTCGTAACGGGCTGACACTTGTAATGAACTTTACGTTCTGATGCGCTACCGTCATTCGCGCAGTAAATAAATACATATAAATAAAATTGGAGTGTCTGTTTGTAAAATTAAAATATCCGTTTTTTACTACAATGGCTGAATCGATTTTGATATACTACTGTAGTATTATGTAAAATAAATTCTAATTATATTAATTACTAGCTATACACGCGACTTCCACCGCGTGGGATTTAACTTAATTTTTCTAAAATAAGAGATTTTTCTGAGATTAAAGTAGCCCAAGTTACTTACACTTATTACATCAGCTACCTGTCAAAAGTCCCGTCAAAATTGTTCCATCAATTTCAGAGATTAGTCGGAACAAACAGACATACTGACAGACAGACAAAAATTGTAAAAAATGTTATTTTGGTGTATGCACCGTATTTATATTAGTATGCACGTAGTAAAATAGTTATTTCAATATTACAAACAGACACTCCAATTTAATTATATGTATAGTTTAATATTATAAATGTGAAAGTAACTCTGTCTGTCGCGCTTTGACGCCAAAACTATTGAACTGATTTATACGAAATTTGGTACAGAGATAGACTAAACCCTGAGAAAGGACGTATACTACCTTTTATTGCCAAAAAGGTGGAAAGGGGTGATGAAAAGTTGTATGAAAATACCTCAATTTTCAAAGCATGAAATGCAAGGATCTGAAATACATCCGTCGGAAGCCTGTTTAAAACAAAGTCACCGCTGTTGTCTGCTCGCCTATATCTTTTAAATTACGCAACGGATTTAAATGTTATTTTCAGCAATAGATAGAGTGATCCAAGAGTTAGGTTTATATGTATAATACATGCGTGTTATAGTATAGAACAAGTAGAGAAATTCAAAGATTAGTAATGCATCCGTACGAAGACGGGACGGTAGCTAGTATAAAATGTAATAAAAATGAATCGTATACCTATATATCAGTTTTTAGTAGTAAATATTGAAGTTGTGAATTATATATATAATTATTTATGACTTAACTTGCGTTCTATCTAAGTAGACATACAGGACCGGTACATAAATATTGTATTATAACTATCAGATGGCAATTATAAGTAGCTATGACTTGGTCGAGTGTCTTGAGTAGTCATGCTCACTAAAATGTCCAGACTTGTGGCGGCGTGGTGGGCCGGGTCATTGGGCTCCCTAAAATATGGTCGAGCGCAGTGATGGCTGGCTCATCCGTCATACTCGTGAACGAGTGCTGCTTGTAGGGACTGGTCCGGTCTAGTCACTACGACTGATTTCCTCTTATTTAGTTGTTTAACCAATTGATTGTATATTTAATATTTTTTCAATTTGAGTATTTAATTGAATTAGTGCTCATTGGTAGATTGTATTCACACACTTCAACTTAAAATGTAAAGTAACAAAAAATTATTTAAAAGAGCAATACGCAAGTTTCTCGCTAGTTCTTCTTGTGATGAGCTTTCCGAATGAGCGGTAGATTAAAAAAAACGTGATGACTATTCAAAAGTGCTTCAACGTACGTTTATTTGAATAAATGAATTTCTATTCTATTCTGTTCTATTGTGTTGAGCGAATATCGATTCTCGTACCCGCGGCGAGTGACCTGCTAACATTTATTTGTATTATTACACAGACGAATTCGCGTTTCCCCTTATAGAAAACGTAAATGAATATTAGAACTATGTTTCGGCGACATGAATATAAATTTGCTAAATTACGAGGTCCGACCGTCGGCCGTGACTGGCACATTCAGGTCCGTACCAATATCTGACTGTACCAAATAAAATAACCAACATATTTGTCGTTATTTCTCACACTACTCATTTTATCCTCCGATCGATCCGTCCAATTTTTTTTAATGTTAGACATAGACACCTATATAACAACGACAATGTTAATAAACCATTTTAAAAAAAGAAGAAAAATCAGTTGAGTTTCTTGCAAGTTCTTCTCAATTGAATCTGTATACCAAACTGGACGGTAAAAATATTAATACAAAAACTTGACGTTCATAAGCGGCCAAAATGTCCTACATTAATAAATTATGTTTAATTTGATTTCAACCCTCCGGCTGCCAAATATGTAAACCCCTCCGATCGATCTCCCGTCCAATTCAAACGGGGATCGATGTTACGACGGCATGAGCCGAGGTTCGAACCCCTAGTGGTGCCCTCAGACTAAAGTCGTATCCGTCAGGTAGAAATTGGCCTTCAGCCGCTCCATAAGTCCTTCCTTGGTTTCGAGTGCCATCTGTACTCGCCCCCTATCGTCCGGTGAAGCTGTAAAGGCCAGCTGCTACAAACAGCATTAGAGTAGTCCGAAAAAAAACTACTCATATATCGGATATCAAAATGTTATTAAAGATTCAATTACAGCGTATCTTATTTTACTGTATCGATATATCGGTAGTAGTTGCAGGGACGTGCCGCGGCCTGGATGCCAGCGGGCAGCGGGCGCCGAGTTAATTGAAGATGTAAAGAGGCGCAGCGTTATGAATAATTCAGCGGAGCGTAGTCTGGCCGCGTGCCAGCGCCCGCTCCGCCCGCACACGCGCCCCTCCCGCACACATCTAGTGGAACACTGATTGAGATGTCCCGATAATCCCCGCAAAAGCGTCGGGACGATAAATTAAGACTTCCGATTTTCTGTCAAAGATGAAGCTTTTATCACAGGAAAGTATTTCTCTTGCTAATGGTACAAACGGTTATACGTAATGCGTTGTCGACACGGGTCGCAGTTCCGGTCAGTTTCTTTGTTACACGTAATATAGATATGTTACGACTAACAATATATATTATACTAGCTGTTCTGGCAAACGTTTTGCCATAAAAAAAAAATATTTAGGGGTGGACTACCCCTAACATTTAGGGGGATGAAAAATAGATGTTGGCCGATTCTCAGACCTACTCAATACGCTTACAAAATTTCATGAGAATCGGTCAAGCCGTTTCGGAGGAGTATGGGAACGAAAACTGTGACACGAGAATTTTATATATAAGATTAATTTATCCTCTTTCAGGCAGCTATAAGTCAAACTGCCTACGTAATATGGTTCAGATTTGTAGCTACTAATAATCTTTACATAGTACAGTATATAATGAAGTCGCAATTGCTGTCTGTTCACTTAGAATCTAAGACTTATATCTTATAAACTATGCAACAGATTTGAATACAGTTTTTAGCAATACATAGAGTATTTCAAGTGGAATGTTTATAATAGTTTATATATATGTAAATGAAAGTCATTGACATTAATTATTTGAATTTGGCGCGCATTTGTAGGTGAATTAAATTTAAACGTCAGAATGACGTACGCCATTTGTCGAGGAAGTTTCTAGATGTTTCTAACAGTTTTTTTGCTGAATAATACGTGTATAATTGTTTATAATTTATAGTTTATAATTTTGTGAAGTAATAGCGTAAAATGTTGTTTCTCTTTTCAGGTGAGTTGTTTCAAATTGATACTATTAGTAATGCGCTGTTATACTTGTTAAAACAATTGTTTGTAATAAATATAACCTCTTTTCAGAGCAACACAATTGAGTATATTATTTCACATAAAAAAGGTGTTTGTAAAATACATAAGACATTATATATATATTCATGTATGCGCGAAACAGGGGTAGATAACTATAAAGTATAATATCCTTAGACAATTTACACAGCACCATCTAAACCAGAGGTTCCCAAACTTTTGTCTGTCGTAGACCCCTTGCCATATTTTTATGGGTAGACCCCCCATTCGTACTTATTTATTAACAAACTAGCTACTCGCCCCGGCTTCGCATGGATGTACATGTATTATATATATAAACCTTCCACATGTATCACTCTATCTATTAAAAAACCCGCGTCAAATTCCGTTGCGTACTTTTAAAGATTTAAGCATACATAGGGACGGACAGACAGCGATCGCTCTGTATATTGTGTGTGTATAGATAGAGTTACTTTCGTATTTATAACAAAAGAGAATAAAGTCTTCACAACATGTAATATAGTTGTTTTGTTTCTTTATGACAACTTCCATATGGTCTCACGATTCCTACATCCACTTGTAGATCTATCAAAAGTTTCGTTTATCGAGCGCGAAGATTTCGTTGTTTAATTGTATCTGAACCAAGTTTCCGGATAATGAGCCAAGTTGTCGCCCTCATCTGTACCACTGGCTGCCACTAGTTACAAACTGTGTAATTGGATTAAAGACGAGACAGATTTAAGCTGTACACAATACGTGAATGGGAGTTTCAGTTGGCAATCGGTTGTTTATATCTTAAACATTTATCATGACTACCCTCTACCTCGGCCTACTGTGTTCCTGTATTTTAATTGTTTTATATAACGACGGCCTCGGTGGTCTAGTGGTTTAGCATTTCGCCTTACTTCCCATGGTCGCGGGTTCGATTCCTCGCACGGCACAAACATTTGTATTTATGAGTATGATTGTTTGTGTCGGTCTGGGTGTTTTCTATGTATAGTATGTATGTATTTAAAAAAAAATCTATGTATATGTATGAGTTATCTAGTACCCATAACACAAGCTTTAGCTAGCGCTAGGGTCTAGATGACGCTGTGTGAATTGTCCTGAGATTATAGATTATTATTATTATTATAATATGTATGTATTTAAAAAAAAAATCTATGTATTTGTATCAGTTATCTAGTACCCATAACACAAGCTTTAGCTTAACTTGGGTCTAGATGGGTCTTGGGGATGGATTGGGTCTGTGTAAATTGTCCTGAGATTATTATTATTATTATTATATGATACAAGAAATACTAATGTATTCCTTGTATTATATAATAATTTATTTTGCAGGAATGCAGTAGGCCGAGGTAGAGCAGTAATGCACAGGTAACAGGGAAACTGACGAAATATCAATGTGGCAACATTGATATTTCCTCAGCGTCTCTGTTGGACCAACAGTTCTGAATGTATAAAAAAAATCTTAAATAATAATAGTAGTAAGTTACTCCCTATAAAATTGGTTATCTGCAAGTGAAAGTCCTGTCAAAAACCAGCTGTTTCAGATATTAGCAAGACAGACAGATGGTTTTATATTTATTAAATACATAACACATCTAAAATAAATGTAGCTTACATATATTACTCCTTATAAAATTAGTTATATACATATCCAAGCTTCAGAGGTAATTAAGACAGATTAAAAAAAATCATTGATCTATTCTTTTCACTAAACAACTGTACAATATAAATATGTTCAAATTTATTTGATTATACATTATTTATTTTTCTAATTTAAGTATTATATGATTGATTTGTCTCTTAAATTATAATATGTATTTCTATGTTGTGCAAAATTACATACATACACAATATATTTATATACATTCCTATAATGTATGTACTTTAAAATTAAATTATATAACTATAGTATAATAAACTAGAAATAATTTACAAATGTTTGATATAAGCTATGGCAGTGTGGAGCCTCCTGGCACAGGCAGTTTTACGCTTAAAAGAAGACTTCAACAACCGAAGAATGTAATTGTAAAGGTGTTTCATCAAAATAAAGAATTTTGAATTCTTTTTTTTAATTTTGAATTTTGAATGTTTTATTTAATCTACTTCTCTATTTATATCCACATTTTATTACGGTTGAAGTATTTAAAGAAAGTTGAAATAGTATTCGGAATATATTGAAATTTATTCATAAAATGTTAGAAACTAATTAATAATTTATGATTAAAATAATAATAGAAACGTGATTATACTTTTGTTAAATTGAAATTAAAATTATTTTTGTAATATTTATGTAACGAGTGGTTGGCAAAATAATTGTATATTTTGCCAAGATGAAGAGAAAACGCCACTACACATTCTATGTGGTTGTAGACCACTCATGCATAAACGAAATATCTCCTTTGGAAAGGATACACTCTATCCTGAGGAGATAAAAACCATTGCTCCTATAATAATAATAATAATAATCTCAGGACAATTCACACAGCGTTATCTAGTCCCAAGTTAAGTTATCTAAAGCTTGTGTAGATAACTTATACATAGATATTTTTTTGCGTAAATATATACATATTATACATAGAAAACACCCAGACCGATACAAACAATCATAGTAATGAATACAAATATTTGTGCCGTGCGAGGAATCGAACCCGCGACCATCGGACGTAAAGCGGTTTACTCGACCGCTGCGCTGGATCACCGAGGTCAAGAATATCTTTCAATTCTTGTCCCAATCGGGTCTAGGTAGCGAATTTTAAAAAAAGGCGAGCACAATAGATCTATGTTGGTCACAGTGCCACAGGTCTTAGCACGTGACAATAGCCCAAACTCCTCATTAAAAAAAAATAGTTACATTAAATGAATTGAAGAGAAATTGATGGCTCTTTTCTAACATGGTAATTTTTTTCAAACTCGTTTCAAGATATAACACGTGGTTTCCGTTTTGTTATATACACGTAACTGTAATAATTTGAATGTACATGTAATTGTAGAACAAGCGAATTATCCACCAGGTGGTAAATGGTAACCGTCGCTCGCCTTTATAAATGAGCAGCCAGTGATGTCTGTGTTACCACTCATGACATACTGACAATAGCTCAAACTCCTCAATAAAAAATAAAAATTTTATCTGCACTATTGTATTAGGCTGAGACCTGTAAAAACAGATGTAAGTGTGGAAATAAAATAAATAAATATATCAAGTAAGTTGTCGGACTTTTAAAAAGTAATAAGCACTTTTCTTGTAGGTTTCAATATCGTACCGGTTGTAATTGTAGCGATACTAAATATGAAGATAACGAGTGTAATGAATGGGCCTTATACAACGTTGAAGGGACGGTATAAAAAGTTTGTCGGCCGAGTTACGAAGAGTTACGGTGGAGTGGTTGCTAATCGTCTTTCTTTCGCAGATGTCCGACGTAACGCCTGCTCCGACAGGGTGATACGATCGAATGCCTCCTGAAAAGGATCGAGTGGCAGCCAATAAATACGTCGATGTCATTAATAAAATATATACTGTAGTTAATTTGTAATATATTCTACGCAGAACGTAATTATAAACACCAACAGAGAGAATATAGTTATTCTTTTTTAGAAGCGCTCATAGATGTGATTAGAATATGGTTATAAATGTTATTTTACAAATATTATAACTGAAGTTTTCAATACCTTCAAATTGTCATAAGAGATAATCGGGAGAGTAAACCACGTACTCGTATATAACAAAAGTGAGATAAAATTTAAGAACAAAATCTCTTACAAAGATTCTCGACCAACAAGACTAAATCTTTATCTTATGAAGAGAGATCCGTGCCTAATCGTGGAACTGTAAATAGATTGTGTTGTGAATTATACTCTTATTATAGTTACTCTTTCACTGTTCAAGCCATTCGCCTTTGGAACTCTCTACCACTCTCCATTCGATCCGCTCAATCTCATGTAATATTAAAAAATCGTCTAAGATCTCATTATCTGTATTTATAGCTCATTTTTTCCTATTTATTTCTGGAATCTTCCAATATGTTGTATATATGTAAGTTTATTTATATATATCTATATATGTATGTCTATTTATTCGTTTAATAATTATAGTGACTTGTGTGTGCCATCTACCTCTTCTATGTACGTTAGTCCTATTGCTTGTTAGCAGGTTGTCTGTAAGAAATTGCCTAAAGCGATAAGACCGCTTTTTGTAATTAATTTTTTATTTACTGATTTTCTTATTGTATTGTATGTGCACAATGAAGAGTTTATTATTATTATTATAAATACATAACAATATTTTTATTATGTTGGTAATTTAAATTTCTACTAAATATACAATACAGCATTAAGACGTCAAGATAAAGTTTTATTAATCTAAATTATATAAAAACAAACTCTACAAAACTATTACATTCGCGCGGTGGAGTAAATTTTACATCCAATTTTTATTATGATGAAAAAACAGCTGCACGTATAAACACGGCGCGTCAAAGATGAAACGTTTCAAATACATCGATCATAAATATTCATCGATTCTGGAGCGAGCGCAATCAGCAAATTACCCTTTAAGTGGATACTTAAATCAATAAAACATGATAATGTCGTAGAGGGGCGATCTTGAGACACGTGTAATTAATGTGAGAGGCACGTGTGAGCTTGTTGATGCATGACACACTACACGGTGTGGAACTCTTACTAGTGGTAAGTATCTTGCATTTTTATGATCTCCTGGTACTTTACATTAAAATATAATAATAATAATATCTTAAGATAATCTCACGCAATGCCATCTAGTCTCAAGCTAAGCAGAGCTTGTATTCACTACACGGTGCGGAACTCTTACTAGTGGTAGGTATCTTGCATTTTTCTGATCTCCTGGTACTTTACATTAAAATATAATAATAATAATATCTTAAGATAATCTCACGCAATGCCATCTAGTCTCAAGCTAAGCAGAGCTTGTATTCACTACACGGTGTGGAACTCTTACTAGTGGTAGGTATCTTGCATATTTCTGATCGCCTGGTAATTTACATTAACATATATCTTAAGATAATTTCACGCAATGCCATCTAGTCTCAAGCTAAGCAGAGCTTGTATTCACTACACGGTATGGAACTCTTACTGGTGGTAAATATCTTACATTTTTCTGATCTCCTGGTACCTACACAATAACATATAATATCAAGATAATTTCTTTTATTATTAGTACTATACAACTGAAAGAAAACACTCAGAGGGATACAAAAAAATTTACAGATGAATGCAAATGTTTGTGCTGTACGAGAAATCGAACCCGCGACCTTGGGAAATAAATCGGTGTGCTAAACTTCTAGACTAGCAGTCTTCCGAAGCTGTATCTATTTTCCCTGCTGATCTCTTATGGTATCTCTTCCAAACAACTCTTGTATCATACAAGAGTCTCATTAGTAACTCAACTCGTATTATGTTAGCTAGTTTTGGACTTTTGGCTCCTCCATCATACAACAAACAAGCTACATATACATGTTAATTATAACAATAAAATTATTTAAAAGAGCAACACACAAGTTTCTTGCTCGTTCTTCTTGTGATGAGACAGCTTTCCGAATGAGCGGTTGATTGAAAAAAAATAAAATAATAATCTCAGGACAATTAGTGCCAAAAAAATGATAAATGGTGCCACTGAAAACGAGCTGTACTGTTCACCTAGGACATACATTAAAGCTGAGTGGAGCCATTTCAGTGCATTTTTGGATGTAAAAAATGATAATTTTATGTTTATTTTTAATTATCTACATGGTAAATTAAGTTTAATAATATGTACATTTTATTTGCTCTTTTTTTTCGTTTGTTGTTTATATTGTATTTTTTACGTTGCACTGAATAAAATATTTTTCTTTCTTTCTTTCTTAATTAACACAGCGCCATCTAGACCCAACTTAAGCTAGCTAAAGCATGTGTTATGGGTACTAGATAACATTATTTTTTTGTAAATACTTACATATTATACATAGAAAACACCCAGACCGATACAAACAATCATACTCATGAATACAAATGTTTGTGCCGTGCGAGGAATCGAACCCGCGACCATCGGTCGTAAAGCGGTGTGCTAGACCGTTAGACCACCGAGATCGTCAAGTCAAATGTGGTGACTATTCAAAAGTGATTCAATGTAAGTTTATTTGAATAAATTATTTTCTATTCTATTCTATTAAGATAAGTAGAAATAAAATTCTGTATTCTCCAATTCAAGAAGATCTGTTTTATTTACTTCACATACATAAATCCACTATAAAGTAGTTCTGGAGTATTTTTCACGTGGCTTGTTAACACGTCACCCATTTGATTGACATACGTTTAGGGCGATCCTTACCGCTATCACCGACTCCTTAAAAAAAGATATAAAAGAAAAAAGATGGACTGGATACCTTTTTTCTTTTAGACTTATATACATATATAGCAAATAACACAACATCACCATTTTTTAAATCATAGTATAAAACAAAGTCGCTATCGCTGTCTGTCCGTCCCTATGTATGCTTAAATCTTTAAAACTATGCAAAGGATTTTGAAACTGTTTTTTTAATAGATAGAGTGATTTTAGAGGTAAGTTTATATATATAATACATGTACACCCGTGCGTAGCCGGGGCGAGTAGCTAGTAATGGAATAGGGTTTTTGTGTTATCTGAAATAGATAAATAGAAATAATGTTTAATAAAATAAATTTAATATATGTGCTTTTGAATAGTCATTTTTTTTCATTCAATCACTCATTCACAAGAAGAATGAGCAAAAAACTCTAAAATGTTGCTCGGAATTAAAATTTTAAGCAATATTATCTGAATACAAACTGCAAAGCAGACAGCTGACAGAAATAATAATCATAATAAACTCAGGACAATTCACATAGCGCCAACTAGATCCAAGTTAAGCTAGCTAACACTTGCGTTATGGGTACTAGATAACTGAAACATATACATAGACATATTTTTTTCGTAAATACATATATATTATACACAGAAAACACCCAGACTGACATAAACAATCATACTCATAAATAAAAATGTTTGTGCTATGCGAGGAATCGAACCCGCGACCATAGGAAGTAAAGCGGTGGGTTAAACCACTGGACCACCGAGGCCGTCAAACTAGGTAAAAACGTCAAAGTAGGTAGTACTTTAAAAGCAGAATCAGTTAATTTAAACGTTATAATTGGTCATGGTTTTCAATTGGTCGGATCAGTTAGAACCGTTCTGTCGCCGATACTATCCTTCTTATATATACTTAGCTGTTCCCGTGACTTCGTCGGCGTGGAACCTAACTTTATTTTTCTAAAATAAAAGTAGCCTAAAGAACTAAAAATTAGTTTGTTCGTCTTAATTTATTCGTTCCATTAGGTACTGATAGGTTCAAACTAATACATTTACATCCTACATCATCCCTTATTTTATCCCCATAGGGGTTGAATTCATCAAAATCATATTTAAGCGAACGTCTTCATCATAGTAGCTCCAATTTTTAATTTCAGTTCAATCAGCCGAAAATTTAAAAAGATTTATACAAACTTTCATCCCCTACTTAATCCCCTTAGGGGTGGAATTTATCAAAATCCTTTCTTAGAGGATGCATACATCATAGTAGTTTTATGCATGCAAAGTCTCAGCCCGAACGGTTTAAAATTGACAAAGTTTCATACAAAAATTCATCCCTCATTTTATCCTCTTGGGGGTAGAATTAATCAAAATCCTTTCTTAGCGGATGCCTACGTCATAACATCTACCTGCATGCCAAATTTCAGCCCGATACGTCCAGAGGTTTGGGCTTTGCGTTGATAGATCACTATGTCAGTCACCTTTGAGTTATATATATTTAAGTTTACTTTTTTACCTTCTTATAATTGGGATCTTATTAAAAAAAATTAGGCAGTTTTCAATACTAGTGGATAGGCCAAGGGAGAGACTATTTCAAGGTTATGTGGATGGAATTTGCTAACGACATCTACATCTGGAGTGATTTCTCTCTCGTCTTTTTAATAATTTTATCTAAATTAAGATTGCACGTCACGTAGGTTCTAAGGACAAATGAACAAATTTACATTTCTTTTATTTAAATAAACAGATTCGAAAGGGCAAAGAAATTCTTCGAGAAGTAGCCGAACAAGTTTGCGAGGGTACTCTCGACGAACAGATGTCGACAGATTGGCGCGACAAAAATGAAATATCCCTATAATTTACATTACAGAATATTTTCTCCAACTTTCAAGTTAATTGAACCATTTAATATTACATTTCCGTGCAAACTTTTAACCCACTTTTCAGCCCTTTGGAGCAACAATTTAAAATAACTCTTTCGTGGAGCACATCTGTGTCAACAAATAAATATGCAAATCATATTTATTGCCTTTGTACCGTATATATATATAGATATATATCTTATAAATTTATATAAAATTCTCGTGTCATTATGTTAGTTACCAAACTCCTCTGAAACGGTTTGACCAATTTTTATGAAATGTTATATGCATATTGGACGACCGCGGTGGTCTAGCGGTCTAGCACACCGCTTTACGACTGATGGTCGCGGGTTCGATTCCTCGCACGGCACAAACATTTGTATTCATGAGTATGATTGTTTGTATCGGTCTGGGTGTTTTCTATGTATAATATGTATTTATTTACAAAAAAAAAAAAAAAATAATCTATGTATATGTATCAGTTATCTAGTACCCATAACACAAGCTTTAGCTAGCTTATCTTGGGTCTAGATGGCGCTGTGTGAATTGTCCTGAGATTATTATTATTATTATATTCAATAGGTCTGAGAATCGGCTACTACTTTTTTACATACCCCTAAGTGATAAGGGTTGTTCACCCTTAACATTATTTTTTTTATTTTTTTGGACAATTTTTTTATATTTTTATAATATGGCATTAAAAATTTAGGGTTGTATCCCTAAATTTTCACCCTTCCGCAGTGATAATAATTGTAACCATATCATACCATATATAATCAATATTAAAATATCTATCGTCAGGTCAGAGTGAAAAAGAACTGCCAAGAAACTCAGTTTCTATTCTATTCCAATAAGGTTGTACATGACTCTAAAAATACAAAATTTTTAAATAGAATTAGGCAGAAAATAGTGGCTACTAGCATATGCTATTGAATTTTTGTCAAAAACGAATAATCTAATCGTAACACGAAAAGGCCCCAAGCAAGTTTGTCTACTGTGTCGTGACTCTACCAATTGAGTGTACAATATCATGCTGTGATATGACGAACATAAAGGGCCATTAGTTAAAAAACTGAGGCGCGTGTATAGCCCTAATTTATAGCTGACCATGTATAAAAAAATCGCTCCACAAACGATTGAAATGTCAGCAATAATAGACCAGTGTTCGCGACAACGAAACACTGTTTGTCAACGAGCTAGCTGAGATTCTTGTCAGTTCTCATCTCGAAATCATTGCGAACTGACGGTAGATTAGACATGTCAGAAGAGTCTGTAAGACCTATATGAATAAAGATATTTTGTTTTTTTTTGATCCGGTCGCTGATTCGGCATTTCATATTTCACATGATTAAGCCAATAAGAGCAGTTCGGTTCCAGCATCCGAGATAGTCATAATTGTACATACGGTGTTAAGATAAATTTCTGCACAAGCATTGACTCAAGATACACATAGATATTTTAAAATATTAGCTGTAATTTAGTCAAATTATTTGTAAAGCCTATTACTCACTAAACGATTATTTCAATGACGAGCGTGCATGGCAATAGTTGTTCATGCACGGGAATTTCATTTAATGTTAGACATAGACACCTATATAACAACGATTGTCGTTGTTATATAGGATATATGATTTAATAAACCATTTTAAAAAAAGAAGAAAAATCAGTTGAGTTTCTTGCAAGTTCTTCTCAATTGAATCATTATACCAAACTGGACGGTAAAAATATTAATACAAAAACTTGACGGTCATAAGCGGCCAAAATGTCCTACATTAATAAATTATGTTTAATTTCATTTCAACCCTCCGGCTGCCAAATATGTAAACCCCTCCGATCGATCTCCCGTCCAATTCAAACGGGGATCGATATTACGACGGCCTGAGCCGAGGTTGGAACCCCTAACGGTGCCCTCAGACTAAAGTCGTATCCGTCAGGCGGGAGTTGGCCGTCAGCCACTCCATAAGTCCTTCCTTGGTTTGGAGTGCTATCTGCACTCGCCCCCTATCGTCCGGTGAAGCTGTAAATGCCAGCTGCGGCCAGCATTAAAGTAGTCCGAAAAAATAACATAGGTTATAGAATTATTTGTAGATGTGTGTGTGTATGTTCACAGATATATATAGATATATATAAGTGTGGTACATGTGAAGTGTTCAACTATTTACACGGGAGCGAGCCCCGCTCCGGTCTCCGGGACCCGGTACTTTGCATCTCAACAAGAACTCAATGGAAACAATCGTTAATATTAATTGGCGGAGCTGCAGAGCAGACTTTTGAACACACAAGGTCTCAACTGAAGCCACGAATGCTGTATTTGTAACAATATATTGTTAGACATTTTATCTTTTTTATATATACTAGAGATTAGCCGGAACGTTTGTTCCGGCTAATTTCTGAAATGGCTGGACAGACAGACAAAAATTCTAAAAATTGTTATTTTGGTGTATGTACCGTATTTATATTCCTATGCATGTAATAAAAACGATTATTTCAATATTATAAACATACACTCCAATTTTATTTATGCGCATAGATAATTTAAAAACATTAGGATCTTCCTAGAAATTTAGAAGTTTCACCTCATGGAGTAACAGTCACTTGTATGAAGATCATTATGGGTATCATACAACCAACAACATTCAATCATTTACGTGAGGATTACTGTATTATGCAGTGTCTGTTTGCAGTGATATCGCTGTAACATTGTTCAAATACGACGCAGTATATTAGGGTACTGGTTCATAGCACAAATAGCGAATTTCCGTATCACACATCCACTGTTGAAGTTCATATAATATTACTAGCTGACCCGGCAAACGTTGTTTTGCCTTATAAATTAATATCGGTAATAAAAAATAGGGGTTGGTGATAATTTAGGGTAGCAATGCTGAATCATGATAAAATAAAAATTAAAAAAAAATGTCGAAAAAATTAATAAAAAAATATATGGGGTGAACCATTAACACTTAGGGGTATGAATATTACTTAAAATCCTATTCTCAGACCTATTGAATATACACATACAATTTCATCAAATTCGGTTACGCAGTTTTGGAGGAGTATAAAAATAAAACCTGTGACACGATAATTTTATTAGATACTAGCTACTCACCCCGGCTTCGCACGGGTGTACATGTATTATATATATAAACCTTCCTCTTGAATCACTCTATCTATTAAAAATAAAACGCTTCAAAATCCGTTGCGTAGTTTTAAAGATTTGCATACATAGGGACAGAAAGCGATGGCTACTTTGTTTTATACTATGTAATGATTATGATATCGACAATGAAACGAATCGTCTCCATGATCTTCCTATGTCTGCGCAATGAACGCACCGCTCCGCGGGCTGCGAGGGCGGTGCTGCGCATCGGCAACTGCGGCCGGTGGCAAACACCGGCACTTCTTGTCCGACCGGCAACCACACTTATTACTAATTCCACCTTTCTAAGTTTAATGTACATTTGTCTATATTTCATAACTGTTTTCATATTATTTAAATTATTAACCGGGTCTTAACATGAATAATTTTATGGCAAATAAAGGTATTTACCTCTCTCGACGTTTCGACTAGGTTGCACTAGCCGTGGTCACGAGCTGACTGGAGTAACAGCGATGTCAATGTAGATAGGTAAATACCTTTATTTGCCATAAAATTATTCGTGTTAAGACCCGGTTAATAATTTAAATAATGTATATTAAACACTAAAGTTTAAAATTAACTGTTTTCATATTACACATATTAATCACAGTCCACTAGTTTTATTGGCTATCCAGGACTTAGAAGCCTCGGTGATTTAGCAGATTTTAAATCAAAAATAATTTATTCATGTAAAATTGTAACTGTTTTATTTCCCTTTACAGTTTACAGATTCAATTGAGAAGAACAGACAGGAAACTCAACTGAATTTCAATTTTTTTTTAATTAAACTAAATATTAATAAAAAAAAAATACGTTCATAAGTGTCTACAATGTCCTACATAAATAAGTGACTTCTGATTTTGTTTGAATGTTAAACAGTTGTTAATAATCCACCCTCGTATGACACTTTGGGTGGCGTTTAGGGGTGGGGGAGGACATTAGATTAAATTTTCGATTATTTTTATTCACGTAACGTGGCCGGCGCATTATAACAGGTGCGGTTGAGTGCTGACTGTGCGACTTCGTACAAGATGTGACAGCAATAACAATGGCAGTATTAGGGGGACAATGGCGACGGTACACTGTAACGTTTAGTTGGCAGATTCTGTTTATTGTCGCCAAATAACAATGTTTTTCGTACGGTTTTATAATAATAATAATCTCAAGACAATTCACACAGCGCCATCTAGACCCAAGTTAAGCTAGCTAAAGCTTGTGTTATGGGTACTAGACAACTGATATGTTGAACTGACTGAAATGTTTGTGCCGTGCGAGGAATCGAACCCGCGACCATCGGACGTAAAGCGGTGTGCTAGACCGCTAGACCACCGAGGTCGTGTGGCACAAAAATACAATTAAAATAATACCAGTAATATTATCATGTACAGGAACTATTCCTAAAACACTACATAAAGCAATAGACGATCTGAAATTAAATAAACTAATCTACATTCCACTACAAAAGGCTATCTTAGATACATGTGTAATAGTTCGTCGCTTCTTGAATGCCACAGAATAAACCATCAAGCAAAAAGTAACGAGAGACCTGGCATGTCCCATCCTCGGTACTAATCACCAGATTAAGCTGTGAAAAAAAGGAAATAATAAGAAAACAAACCAGCAAAAGCTGAGAGAGTGAGAAGATTATATTAATAATAATCCTGGACAATTCAGACAGCGCCATCTAGTGGCAAGCTAAGCAGAATTCTGTTATGGGTACTAAACATCTGTTACAATTACTTAAATTTTGTGTTAATACGTACATAATTAGAAAAAACCCAGACCAATACAAACAATCACACTCATGAATATAAATTGTTTATACAGTACGAGGAATCGAACCCGCAATTATCGGAAATTAGGTGGTGTGCTAAACCACTAGACCACCGTGTGTATTCATGAGTATGATTGTTTGTATCGGTCTGGGTGTTTTTTTATGTATAATATGTATCTATTTACAAAAAAAATCTAATCATTTATATGAGTTGTCTAGTACCTATAACACAAGCTCTGCTTACCGTGAGACTAGATGGCGCTGTGTTAATTCTCCAGGATTGTTTATTATAAAAAGGAATTTTTTCAATAACTGAATACTACATAAAAAAAAACCTGAGTAATTCTTTATTTGCCATTAATAGAGTATTTTTTTATTAATTTTATTTTTTAGAAACCAATGGCGTTACAATGTAATTTACATTAATGTATGTTGTAATATTTGTATGGACATGTAATGCGTAGGAACGATGATAATATTTTAAGAAAGGTGTTACATATGTATGTGGATGGTTATAAGGGCAGAGGAAGAAGAAAAAGAGATGGATGGACTGTGTGAAAGATGATATGGTAAGTAAGGGAGTAAATAAAGAGATGACTGCGAACAGGGATGAATGGAAGCGAAAAACATATTACGCCGACCCCAAATAAATAGGATAAGGAAGAAGCAGATGATGATGTATGTTGTAATATTAAAGCTACTACAGGTTTCACTTAATTAACACAAAGTATGTAGTATTGGCTTGCGCTAAAACAAAATAACAAAATAGGAAATCAATGAATTAATTGACCACACAAAAAAATGAATTAAATAAATTATTGAATGAATGAGTGTGGAAGCTATACATCTCTATATCTAGACACGCGGTAGCGTGTCAAGCCGAGTTTCAAGTAAACTGGCAAGCAGCATCGTGTGTATATTTACACGAACCATTTGGAGCCACTTTTGACCCCCTCATAACTCAAAAACTCTTTCACACAAACCTGTCAAATTTGGTTCATATATTGAGACTTGCGAGATAAATATGTGTTCCAAATTTCATAAATATATCTCAAACGGTTATTTAGATATTAATGTCCAAAAATCGTCATTTTTATCACTGATCAACTATAGATCAAAATTATAACCCACTTCCAGATGACCTAGGAAGTTCAAATTTGGCATGCAGATAGGTAATTAGGTGAATATAAAGGAAAAAATGAAAACTTGAAGTATATTATCCTAAGTTATAAGAAGAAATGATATTTTATATTGTTATAAATACATTTCAGGACAGACCATTGAACTTGGCACCCATTTAGATCTCATCTCTTTTGTCGTAGAAGTCAACAATCAAGGTATATATCATAATATTAAACTCGGCTATCATTTCACATTTATGTTTTTGATGGGAAAATATATACTACACACTGATGCCGGTAACTTGTCCATACAATGTATGCAGTGTGAATATTATAGATACAATTATTCTCTGCACCACCTATGGTTGCCTGGTAAAAAATGCCGCATGGTGTTAAATCCGCCAAATGTACTATACTATATTGTATGTATTATGTTGTGTGCATTAAAGTTAAATAAATAAAATAAATAAAAAATACTAGACTATCGCTTCATAACTGTCACTTATATAATATTTCATCACATGCTACGTGAATTAATATTCGGCTTCATTACAGTTATTGCTATTGGGGCCGGGTACTTAATATCTTCGAAACATTATTATTCAAGTTGTGTTCTCGTGATCTAGTACTAGTAGGTACTGGCACATAATGTACCTACCCAGAGCCGCTGTAATGAACTTTGAGACTTTGGAAGCTTCCAGCGATATTACAATATTAGTCTCACTAAAACATGTTCTTACTGAATTTTCCACACCAAACTCCCGGCAAAACGGTGAAAATTAATTTAGTTAGTTTAGTGTGTAGTATACATTTTGTTGAATTACATTATTGTTTGCATTATTAAGAAATGACTCAGTAATACAAAGATTGTCATATATAAATCATTCCAACTTTGTATTTATAGTTATACTAGCTTTTGCTCGCGGCTACGCTCGCGTTAATTTATGCCTTTAGGGGCGGAATTTATCAAAATCCTTTCTTAGCCTACATCATAGTAGTTTTATGCAAGCAAAGTCTTAGCCCGGTCGGTGTATTATTTACGAAGTTTCATACAAGCTAGAATCTACGATCATTATCTTCAGGTTGGACGCGTTAAACCTTATATTTTGCGGTCTCATTACTCGAAACCTCGGAGTAAACCAACTGTGTAATTTTTTGGTGTCAGCCCAGCCTCTATTCTGTACTGCGCAGTGACGCCTCTTGTGATACGTTACGCCTCGTAGAGTCGCACTCAAACCCTCAGCCGGGGTCTTATAAATAGTATTTTTTTAATTTATTTATTTGTAGCAACTTAATATTATATATATAAGAATAGTGGCTTATTTATACTAATATTGTAAATGAGAAAGTCTCTCAGACTGTCTCGTTTTCATGCCAAAACTACTGAACCGATTTAATTTTTTTGTTCACAGATAGACTCTGAGAAAGGCTACTTTTAAAGCGAAGAAAGGGTTGTAAGGGGTTGAAGGGGGAGATGTAAGATTGTATGGAAGTATCGTCATTTTTAAAGCTAGTAGCTTTCAGATAATTCTTTAGGTTGTTGATTAAATATAAATAAAACAAAAGGGTTGTAAGGGGATGAAAGGGGAGATGAATGATTATATTGTCATTTTTAAATCTTGAAGCTTGAAACTTATATTTTAGGCTAATGATTAAATATAAATAAATGTAATATTCAAAGTTTGTGAAAAAAATACCCTTAAATTAATCAAATAAAATAGGAAATGTAAGTCTCTATGAAAATTCGTTATTTGTCGTCTGTTGCACGTAGATGAAGTCGTGGTATCTAGTATTATAAATACCTTAAGGACTGAAATAAAAAAAAACCATGTACACATACATATATGCAGCAAATAAAGATACATATTGATTGAACAAATCAAAATGTTGTTTAATTACTCAACTCATTTAGTTTTTATTTATCAAACTTACCATATATATACTTTTCCTTTTAGTCAATTGCCTATACCGAAATCTTTACTACTTTATTGAGGTCAAAGCAGTCATCATCTGCTTCTTCCTTATCCCATTTATTTATGGTCGTCGTAATATGTATTTCTTTTCCATTCATCCCTGTTCGCAGTCATTTTGTCATTTACTCCCTTTCTTACTACATCATCCTTCACATATCTATCTCTTTTTCGTCTTTCTTCTGTGTTTATAACCATCTTGTCATTTACTCCTATTCTTATATCATCTTTCACACAGTCTATTTCTTTTTCGGCCTTCCTCTGCGTTTATGACCATCCACATTCATGTGTAACACCTTCCTTAAAATATTACCTTCATTCCTACGCAATACATTCAATGGGACCATTTATTTATAGTCGGCGTAATATTTTTTCTCTTCCATTCATCTCTGTTCTCAGTCATTTCGTCATTTACTCCATTTCTTACATCATCTTTCACACAGTCCATCCATCTCTTTTTCGGCCTTCCTCTATATTTTTCTGAGGAATAAGTCAGCTTTAACATATTTTTATTGGTTTTAATATATTTATAAAAATCAATACAATTATAATTAAAATTAAAAAAGGTCATCAACTCGCTTTTTATTAAATTAGGGCTACGAATGTTGCGTGCGTGAGTATTTTTGTCTAGCGTAGATCGATCGATTTAATAATAAAAAACGGAGCACGCTTCGAATACGGGACAGAGTCAGTCCCGCCGGGACATTTTAAAGTAAGCCTAAAATACGGGACATCCCGGCAAATACGGGACGTCTGCCAACACTATACATGTCCCCGTTCTTCATCGAACAAAAATCGCATACTCTAAAAACCAGAAAATATATCAGTACGAGTGGCAACCCTACTTTAGAATGTAAATTGAATGCTGCAATTAATACTAAACGTCTGTCAGCTGCATTGTTAAACGTACATTGTTGAAGGCTTATTGAAACCGAGGCGCTCCCGGCTCGCCGGATAGTCCACCAGGTATTGTAACGGTCACGATCTGGTTTATATTTACATTGCAGCAAAAAACTACGGATAACTCGATCAAATTCTTCCTGTAACTGCGTTATAGTGGTAAGAAATGATCTATAACAGGCAGGTAAGAAATGATCCAGTTAATTCCAGCATTTATTGTTTTTATTTATTACTGCAAGTTCTGAGTATAATATACTCGTTGTTCTTTTTATGTTTGTCTTTAACGCACTGTAACTGTTAACTGTATTTTTAAGTAATTCATAAAGCCCATACTTGCGACTGTTTTTCTAAGAAGATAGAATATATACATCGTGATTGCCGGCTGTCTAAACCAGTACACTGCAGGCGGTCTAGCCGTTTAACAAACCGCTTCTAATAGTCGCGGGTTCGATTTCTTGCACTGTACAAATATTTGTATTCATGAGTACGATTGTTTGTATTGGCCTGAGTGTTTTCTATTCAAATTCAAATTCAAATTCAAAATATCTTTATTCATGTAGGTCTATCACAGACTCTTATGATCTGTCAAATCTACCGTCAGTTCGTAATGATATCGAGATGAGAAGAACTGACAAGAAACTCAGCTCGTATTTTTTTCAAATAGTAGTGGAACATGTTTATGATAAATACAGTTATTAACATTAAAATTTGAGAGAATAGAGTGACCACCAGCATATGCTATCGCAAAGAACAAAAAATTTAATCATGCTATGTGTAATATGTATGTATTACAAAATGTATTTAAGTATTTATATTAGTTGTCTAATAATAACACACACTCTGCTTAGCTTGGGATTAGAATGCGCTGTCTGTATGTATTTTTTGTTAGTATGTTTTTTATGTTATTGAAATAAAAAAATTGGTTAACCGAAACTTACTAACAAGTCGCATGTTGGAGTTAATAGGGGAGACTGAGGTACCAACGCAAACCACTTTGTACAAAATTCGAAAATCATTTATTCATATAGGACATTTTAGCCGCTAACGATCGTACCGTCACCGTCTACCGTCCAGTTCAGTATACAGATTATATTGAGGAGAACTGGCAAGAAATTCAATTAAATTTAACATTTTTTAAGCCAGTTTATTTAAAATAGAATAGAATAGAAAGTCATTTATTCAAATAACCTTAATTTAAGCACATTTGAATAGTCATAATAATGTTTTTTTTAATCTACCGCTCATTCGGAAAGCTGTCTCATCACAAGAAGAACGAGCAAGAAACTTGTGTTGCTCTTTTAAACAATTAATATTTACAATGTTTTCTTACGTAGGTGTCGATGTCTAACATTAAATGAAAATCCCGAACAACTATTGCCATCCGCGCTCTTTAAAGTGAAAGTAAAAAACAAAGTCTATCTAGATTACTTCCACTTACTTTAGTAAACCACCGGACCACTTCTAATCAAAACTGATAACTAAATAGTACTTCATGAAAACGTTAAACTTCCTAACACCAATATAAACTCCATACATGTGTATTGTAGCTGTTTATTTGGCACCTACTTGTCGCCACAATATAAAACGGATGTAGAGTTACCACAGTATACGAAGCGGGCACACTCCGACACAATCCGATAATTAAAGGCCCGGAAGGGCATTGCTCATGCCGATTAGTCTATTAACTCAACGTTAAATAGTCAGACAGTTCAAATTTTCTCAGTGCGGAGTGTTGAGTGCGGAGTGCGGAGTGCAGAGTGCTGAGTGCGGAGAGCTGAGTACTGAGTGCTGAGTGCGGAGTGTTGAGTGCGGAGTGCGGAGTGCAGAGTGCTGAGTACGGAGAGCTGAGTACTGAGTGCTGAGTGCGGAGTGCTGAGTGCGAAGTGCGAAGTGCGGAGTGCGGAGTGCGGAGTGCGGAGTGCGGAGTGCGGAGTGCGGAGTGCGGAGTGCTGAGTGCGAAGTGCGAAGTGCGGAGTGCGGAGTGCGGAGTGCGGAGTGCTGAGTGCGAAGTGCGAAGTGCGGAGTGCGGAGTGCGGAGTGCGGAGTGCGGAGTACGGAGTGCGGAGTGCGGAGTGCGGAGTGCGGAGTGCGGAGTGCGGAGTGCGGAGTGCGGAGTGCGGAGTGCGGAGTGCGGAGTGCGGAGTGCGGAGTGCGGAGTGCTGAGTGCGGAGTGCGGAGTGCGGAGTGCGGAGTGCGGAGTGCGGAGTGCGGAGTGCGGAGTGCGGAGTGCGGAGTGCGGAGTGCGGAGTGCGGAGTGCGGAGTGCGGAGTGCGGAGTGCGGAGTGCGGAGTGCGGAGTGCGGAGTGCTGAGTGCGGAGTGCGGGGTGCGGAGTGCGGAGTGCTGAGTGCGGAGTGCGGGGTGCGGAGTGCGGAGTGCGGAGTGCGGAGTGCGGAGTGCGGAGTGCTGAGTGTGGAGTGCGGGGTGCGGAGTGCGGAGTGCAGAGTGCGGAGTGCGGAGTGCGGAGTGCGGAGTGCGGAGTGCGGAGTGCGGAGTGCTGAGTGCGGAGTGCGGGGTGCTGAGTGCGGAGTGCTGAGTGCGGAGGGATCTGTCACATACACATTGTTTGCATTTAAAGCTCCGGCGAACGAGCGCTTTGTATCGACTCGTCTGGAAGGTAATTAACTGCGTGTTTGTTTGATAATTGTTTCCACATCTGTAAATAAACTAATTAATTAATATTAATAACTACTAAATATATAATAGAAATTAACTTATACTATTTTTATCGAATTCCCGACATAACGACAGTGTTACAACCGCCATGATCAATGGTAAACTGGTAATCATGGCGGTTAAAAAACTGCTGAAATATCGGGAACTCAATAAAAAAAACGTGCTAAGATCCCGTGATTTTTACTAATCTATATATATAAATAAAATTGGAGTGTCTGTTTGTAAAATTGAAATAACCATTTTTGAATACATGCATATGAGTATAAATACGGTACATACATCAAAATAACATTATTTACAATTTTGTCTGTCTGTCTGTTTGTTCCGGCTAATCTCTGAAATGGCTGTACCGATTTTGATGGAAATTTTATTGGCGGGTAGCTGATGTAATAAAGAGGCTACTTTTATTTTAGAAAAATAATGTTAAATTCCACGCGGAGGAAGTCGCGGGAACAGCTAGTCTATAATAAATTTATAGTCGATGGTAAATGTCTTCCACTCTGATGAGTTGTCATTGTGATATTTCCAGTAAGTAATGAGAAAAGAGGTTCTGAGTGGGGACATTCTCACTAAGTGGTCCTGATTTCTCCCCTGAACCATTTGCAAGGCGTTTTAATAGTGAGTCCCATAATTAAATTTTAATTTATTTTACTTTGAACTAGCTGTTCCCGCGGCTTCTTCCGTGTGGAATTTAGCTTTATTTTTCTAAAAAAAAGTAGCCTAAGTTACTGCTTATTATATCAGCTATCTGCCAAAAAAAGTCCCGTCATAATCTGTCCAGCCATTTTGGAGATTAGCCGGAACAAACAGACCGGCAGACAGACGGGCAAAAATTGAAAAAAATGTTATTTTGGTGTATGTACCGTATTTATATTCATATGCATGTAGTAAAAAACGGTTATTTCAATATTACAGACAGACACTTCAATTTTATTTATATGTACAGATAATATTCATCATATATAATTGACGACCTCGGTGGTCTAGCGTTCTAGCATACCGCTTTACGACCGATGGTCGCGGGTTCGATTCCTCGCACGGCACAAACATTTGTATTCATGAGTATGATTGTTTGTATCGGTCTGGGTATTTTCTATGTATAATATGTATGTATTTACGAAAAAAAAATTATTTATGTATTTGTATCAGTTGTCTAGGACCCATAACACAAGCTTTAGCTAGCTTAACTTGGGTCTAGATGGCGCTGTGTGAATTGTCCTGAGATTATTATTATTATTATATAAAGTTCTCTACAACCTGCGCAAATATAGAAGTATTTAATTTATTTAGACCTTAGTTATATAGGGGTTTATCACACCGTCTTACGTCTAATGGTCGAGGGTTCGATTCCTCGCACAGTGGGAGATTTATATGTATATTATATACTTATAAATCTCCCACTTGACGACCGCGGTGGTCTAGCGGTCTAGCACATCGCTTTACGACCGATGGTCGCGGGTTCGATTCCTCGCATGGCACAAACATTTGTATTCATGAGTATGATTGTTTGTATCTGTCTGGGTATTTTTTATGAATGTATTTATAAAAAAATATCTATGTATATGTATCAGTTATCTAGTACCCATAACACAAGCTTTAGCTATCTTAACTTGGGTCTAGATGGCGCTGTGTGAATTGTCCTGAGATTATTATATATATACATATAAAATTTATTTGTAAAAAATGCCTTAGAGTGTTTTATTAGTTGCCTAGTACTCACAAGCTTTGTTTAGCTTGAGATTAAATAAAACATAGAAAATGTAACATGAGGATGATCTCCACGCGTTTCGAAACTATTATGATAAACTCCTGGTGATATTGTCACGATGAGGTAATGGATCTGAAAGCAAGCTCATAATATTATTAATTAAAAAAAAATTACGACAGCATTAAATGAATTCTGATTTCATTTTTATTCATTTATAATATAATAGTTACTCGCCCCGGCTTCGCACGGGTGTACATGTATTATACATATAAACCTTCCTCTTGAATCACTCTATCTATTAAATAAACCGCTTCAAAATCCGTTGCGTAGTTTTAAAGATTTAAGCATACATAGGGACAGACAGTGATAGCGACTTTATTTTATAGTATACTAGCTACTTGCCCTAGCTTCGCACGGGTGTACATGTATTATACATATAAACCTTCCTCTTGAATCACTCTATCTATTAAATAAACCGCTTCAAAATCCGTTGCGTAGTTTTAAAGATTTAAGCATACATAGGGACAGACAGTGACAGCGACATTATTTTATAGTATACTAGCTACTTGCCCCGGCTTCGCCGGGTGTACATGTACTACACATATAAACCTTCCTCTTGAATCACTTTATCTACTAAAAAAACCTCTTCAAAATCCGTTGCGTAGTTTTAAAGATTTAAGCATACATAGAGACAGACAACGGCAGCGACTTTGTTTTATACTATGTAATGATTATCGTCCTCCACTGGTGTCCTACTTGCGTAAACCGTTCGTGCAGGCGGGTGCACCATTTCATTCATCATCATCATCATCATCACAGACGTCCACTACTGAACAAAGGCCTCCCCCAAAGATCTCCACGACGATCATTTCATTAACAGCTAATAAATAAAAAAAAATACTGTACATAAGTGAGCGCTGAAGTAGCACTAAACATAAAGTTGGGGACGACACTTACAAAATGTTATCTGGAACCAGCAAAGCAGCTCTCTCTCTCTCTCTCATCTTTTTGAGCGGCAAAGGAAAATTGGCTCGGAACTAAATTTTGTTTTACGGGCACTCGTGGCCGGCAGTAAAGCAAGCGTCCTAAGGACATTAGTGGCACAAGTATTTAGTGGTTTGTCATTACAACACAAACTTTCATCTATATTAAGGGAGCAGTACACTATCAAATATATTGGCTGTATCAAATAGACTTTTTATAGCCTGCGGCTCACTGTAAGTAAGTGTAAGTTTATTTGAATAAATGATTTTCTATGCTATTAATACTCCCCTCCGATCGATCCCCCGTCCAATTCAAACGGGGATCGAAATTACGACGCACTGAGCCGAGGTTCGAACCCCTAGTGGTGCCAGACTAAAGTCGTATCCGTCGGGCAGGAGTTGGCCTTCAGCCGCTCCATAAGTCCTTCCGCGGGTTTGGAGTGCCATCTGCACTCGCCCCATAACGTCCGGTGAAGCTGTAAAGGCCAGCTCCGGCAGCAGCATTAGAGTAGTCCGAAAAAAAAAAGCTATTAATATAACTTTTATTAATCTAAGGACAATGCATATCACACAACATGGCTCAAATAAAAATCATTTGCGGCTAATCTTACACAATCGCCGGCGGCCGGGCCACTAATCTGGCGCTCGTTAATCACGGGCCATGCTATCAGCTATTACAGTTACACTAGTCATATCCGCCTACTTTATGATTAATTGCCCGTGTGCCTTGTGCAAACCATAAAGATCAAAATTTATCAACAACAATTTCTTTATAATTACTTTATTAAATCATATTTACTGAGCAAATCCTATTATTCGCTAAACGATTACTTGAATGACGAGCGTGCATGGCAATAGTTGTTCATGCACGGGATTTTCATTTAATGTTAGACATAGACACCTATAAAATATACATTGTAAATAAACTGGCTTAAAAAATAAAGTAATTCAATTGAATTTCTTGCCAGTTCTTCTCAATTGGATCTATATACCGTCTAGTCCTTTCCTTAGTTTCCTACCGTCCAGTTGACGGTAGGAAAAAAAAATATAATATAATATAAAAACTTGACGTTCATAAGCGGCTAAAAAGTCCTACATGAATAAATGATTTTTGAATTTGAATTTGATTGAATTATATTCTTTTGTTTAAGTTAACTACCATTAGCATGTGTGAGATTACAAATATTTAGTGTGGAAACCTGACCACCGCTACTGGAAGCGTTACGATCTTCTCTATTGGTGGTCAAATTCCGACCGTTATTGAGTGTAAACCTATAGTGCGACACGTGTTTCGAGTCTTAACGAGGCATCATCTAGCATTGAATAGAATTACAGATATAACTTGGAAGCCTAGTACCTATTGACTATTTGGCGACACAATTGACTGAGTGTATTGTCTATACTGAACACAAATATTCACACAGTCCCACTATTGCTAATAATAGCGGAATTAAATAAAGTAATATAAATCAATTAAACAAAGAATTGGACTTCCGCAAAATATTAATTAATTAATTATTGTCGAAAAAAAAATCTTTATTAACATGTATCTAGTTTGCTTTACATATAATATCAAATTTATGTGTTACTACCTTTTGCCCGCGGCTTCGCTCTAGTTAATTTATCCTCTTAGGGGTGAAATTTCTTAGCTCGAGTTAATTTATCCAGAGGAATTTATCAAAATCCTTTCGTACTGGATGCCTACGTCATAGTAGCTTTATGCATGCAAAGTCTCAGCCCGATCGATTTAAAATTGACAAAGTTTCATACAAACTTTCATCCCCTATTTTATCCCCATGGGGATAGAATTAATCAAAATCCTTTCTTAGCAGATGCTTACATCATAACATCTACCTGCATGCCAAATTTCAGCCCGATCCGTCCAGTGGTTTGTGCTGTGCGTTGATAGATCACTATGTCAGTCACCTTTGAATTATATATATATTTAGATTAATTTTAGTTTTCCGGGTATTGAATTGAAGAAGGTTCTATGGATCTCAAATTGAAAACTGATGTAATGAAATAGGCATATCAAAGATAGATAGATAGAATATACTTTATTTGTAACACACAGTAAAGAAAACGGCATAAACAATATATTGAAGGACCACATGTATAGTTACAATAAGGCGGCCTTATTGCTGAAAGCAATCTTTTCAAGGCAACCGTAGGGATTATCATATTCTCTTTTGGCACTGAGCGACGTCAGCCTGCATCATATTTGCATAACCAATATTGACAGCATCTTCTGTACTTTTAATGTTAATAAAATAACGTAAATTATCTAAGCATTTCATATAGTTGGATAAAATTATAACACAACTTAGTTCATAGCAATACATATCAATGTGGATAGTTATCGGGCCAGGAGAAGACCGAAAAAGAGATGGATGGACAGTGTAAAAGATGATATAGCAAGAAAGCAAGTACACAACGAGATGACGGTGAACAGGGATCAATGGAAGAGAAAACATATTGAGCCGACTCCAATGAATGGTATAAGGAAGAAGCAGATGATGATAATGATGATGATGATGACCAAACAAGTTATTTGCATTAATAACATAATTCATCATCAATAGATAATGAACAACCATATGAATAACATTATAATCGTATAATATGCAGACACGCAAGCCTCGCATCGAGGCATTTTAATTTTATATAATAAAAAACGTGAATTTATAATAGATGTAGGTCCTATATTCAACCTCTTTACAGTGCTATGCACACTGGCTACTTTCTGTGTTGTGATTAAAAAATTCTAATGTGTTATAAATATTGTATTCTTTATAAAAAAGCTTATCATTAAATTGAAGAATTTATAAATGATAATAATTTTTTTGTTGAAAATATCTAACTTAAAATTCATAGTGCTGACAATGTTATCTGATTGAACAGAGATTAAGTGCGTAGCGGTTTCTATGTTGATTGGCGCATGCCTAATCCTTGTTAATTAAATATAATTAAATCCCATCAAAAACATAAATGTGAAATTCTTCTTGTGATGAGTCTGCATTCCGAATAGGCTGTAGAATAAAAAAAACTTGACCATTCAAAAGTGCTTACATTAAGTTTATTTGAATAAAGATTATTTCTATTTCTATTGCTTATACGCTATATGTATTTTTTGCAGTATCACATTTTAGCGTTTCTTCTACTACTTCAACTTGTAGTTGTTTAACAACTGTATCATATAAGTTGATTTCTTTTTTATCAACTATCTTGTATGGTACAATTGCATTGCCTACCTTTATCCCATTATTTGTGGTCGGCGCAGTATGTTATTCTCTTCCACTGCTCTCTATCGGTCGTCATATCTGAACATACTCTTCTTTTATTCATATCATCTTTTACGCAATCTTTTCTTAGGGCGTCCCCTTCCTTTACATCCATCCACATTCATTTTAACTTGTATCAAATAAGTTATATTTTTTTTATTGGGTATTAGCACCTGTAGCACTGCGACCTACATAGATCTATTGTGCTCGCCCTATTCAGAGTTCGCTACCTAGACCCGTCAGGGACAAGAATTGAAGGATATTCTTAGGAGCGATGGTTTTTATCTCCTCGGGAAAGAGTGTAAACTTTCTAAAGGAGATATTTAGTTTATACATGAGTGGGCTACAACCACATAGGATGTGTAGCGGCATTTCCTCTTTAGTTTGGCGAAATAAGTTATAATTGCTGGCGATCGAAAGATCACCGCGACGGGCGATGTATAGCAGCATCGAGCAACTAATTTTGCAATTAACGACACCAAAAGTTGCGCGTGTGTTCGAAACTTTACAAAGAATTTATATTACACGAAAAGAATGTTTCATAAATACGATGTCAAATAATGAAAGGGCTCCAATATATTTGAAAATGTGGGTGAAATTATTGGAATGAAAGAGGCGTGCGTTAATTATGTGCCTTTGTGGGTTGCGTGGAAGGTGCTTCCATTGTGCGGTTTACAATGAGCTTCGGATTCACCAGTATTGATGGCGGTACGATGTGTGGTCTACACGAAGCCGTGTGATATTCTATAGTCACTTCCTTAGTCATCAAAAATAAAGGAATATTCCATAAAAAATAAACAGATTTTTTTCATTATCTGTCTTACTAGAGATGTGCTAACTCGCAATAAACATGACTCGATTTAATTCAAGTTGACTCGAGTTCCTGTAAAAAACAGTTTTTTTTTTAATTTTTCGAACATATCTAATGTTTTTGGGCGCAGCTAGCCTTGCAAGCTTCACCGAACTATAGGGGACGAGTAGAAATGGCACTTTAAAGCAATGAAAGGACTTATGGATAATCATTTTAATGATAATACCAACACCGGGCGAATATGCGAAAAAAATGATAACAACCTCAAATATTTGTGACGAGCGAAAATTGTATGATATGATCGGAAAATTGTATGTCATTCTTGGTTCGATGACAAAACCATGCTCTCGCTCTTTCACTTCATTGATTAATTTACCAGTTTAATTCGATTTTATATCGATATTTAATTCGAATTCAGCGCAACTCGAATTAACTCGGGTTGACACGTCATGTCGTACTAATATTATAAATGCGAAAGTTTGTGAGTATGGATGGATGGATGTTTTTGTTTGTTTGTTGTTACTTTTTCACGCAAAAACTACTGAACGGATTTTGATGAAAGTTTACAGTGATATAGCTTATACTTCAGAATAGCACATACGCTACAATTTAAAAACATATTATGTAAATCGAGTGAAATATAATGAAGTGAGTATGGTGCAGACAAAGTTGCGCATTGTGCTAGTTAAGAATAAAAAACTAATGATACTCTATCAATGCTACAATCGACGCGTTCGTGTACCGATCCCTTGATAGTCGATGGTATCAGAAAATTACATAATAGTGATTATGTTCCACATTATAAATTTGTTTATGAAGATTTCCTATCAACCTTGACATTTGTTTACGAGTTTTTGATAATTTGTTTCGTAGATACCGTATAGGATAACTTACAAATCTGTATCTTCTATATATATATATATAAAAATGAATTGCTGTTCGTTAGTCTCGCTAAAATTCGAGAACGGCTGAACCGATTTGGCTAATATTAGTCTTGTAATATTCGTGAAGTCCAAGGAAGATTTGAAAGCTGATAATATATAAAGAGATTGCATGTAAAATAGTAGAAACTACAATTATATTTTCCCATACAAACGGCTGATACCTGTCAAACAGGGTTCAGAAATTTATTGCGTTACTAAACTTCAAAAAACATTTGATATATTTAATTTTGAGGCGGAACGGAGTTTGTGGGGTCAGCTAGTAAATCTATATTTTAAAAGTCATAAAAATAATAAAATCGTGTAGAATAAAATTTTTGTTTGCTTAAGAATAAACAGAACGGAACTGCCGCCTCGTGTATCTAAATATATATAACTTAAAGATGACTGACATAATGATCTATCAAAGCACAGCCACTGGACGGATTGGGCTGAAATTTGGCATGCAGGTAGATGTTATGACGAAGGCATCCGCTAAGAAAAGATTTTGATTAATTCTACCGCCAAAGGTATAAAATAGGGGATGAAAGTTTTTATGAACTTTGTCAATTTTAAACCGATCGGGCTGAGACTTTCTTTTTTTTTTTTATTTTTGATAAATTCCGAGCGAAGCCGCGGGCAAAAGCTAGTCTTATTATAAACGCGAAAGTTTGTAAGTATGTTTGTTACTCGTTGAGGCAAAAACTACTGAACGGATTTTGATGTAACTTTACAGTAATATAGTTTATACATCAGAGTAATACATAGGCTATATTTCCTATGGTTTTGTTTCCGCGGGCATTGCTAGTATAACAATATTGGAATGTTGTCGATATATCGTTTGTATTGATTCAAAAACTTGTGTCATCTAACTTCGCCGGCACTAGTTGCCTATACCACAGTATACATACGAACACATACACCCGCACAACCAATGAGGTATTATGTAGTTACGTACTAGAGAAGACGCTATGTGCTAATATCAAACACACAAAATATTTATATCAACCTGTTGGCAATTAGCCGTAAGTTTTGTATTAATTGAAAAATATATATGTCGATGTTTAAATTAGATTTTATTATTATTCGCTTATTTCTAAAATTAATAATAGATCGTCTAATGAAAAAAATGCAATGATTAAAAATAAGTTTAATAGTGTACGTAGATGGCATATCGCTATATACATTTAAATATTTATATCAAATTAAATAAATACTTTATTAACTATAAATAAATTAGTGTCAATATCCCAAAAATTCTACTAATAGAGTAACTGGGACCTCAACTCAAAGACCCCAAGGGACCAAAACGCCGTCATGGTATGTTATGAACCATTATCTTCCATTAAAAAAACTCTTCGACATAGACGGGAGCACCATTCCATACATTCATAATTTAAGAGCTACGCTCTTGTCGGTGGAGCTCTTGCCACTTTCCGCGATCTTCCATCATGCTCTTTAATTCTTGATACGACACGACTCCCATCTTCTCCTTAGTTTGTTTGATGTAGCTGTGCCTTGGTCTTCCCATCCCCCTCTTTCCTTTTATTTTTCCCTCAATAATAATCTTCATGAACTGATCGTGCCGTATCAAGTATCCCAACAGTTTTCCTTGTCTATTTTCTATTCGGTTCAATATCTGCCTTTTTTCTTTTACCCTGTGTAGTACTTCTTCGTTTCTTACTTTATCCTTCCAATTAATTCTTTCCATGGAACCATTCCATAATCATGCATAAAAAAAACTCCGACACATGCGATGTATGCAACTGAGGTAGCTGACTGTTCAGCTGAAGTTTGTATGAAACTTCATCAATTTTGAACCGGTCGGGCTGAGACTTTGCTTGCATAAAGCTACTATAACGTAGGCTAAGAAAGGATTTTGATAAATTCCAACCCTAAAGGGATAACGCGAGTGAAGCCGCGAGCAAAAGCTAGTAGGCTATACATTTCGCGGGTGATACAGTCGGCACAGCTAGTCAGCTATATTATTGTGAAGGAATCTCTTCCATTCAACCGCAAAAAGTACATCCAATAACAATGTTCGTGTCTCAAAAAGTTATATTAACTACTACGTGCTAACGTCGCATTCTCTAAATTTCCCCACGCAAACACGTGTATGTCACAACATCTCAGGAATACGGGGCCTGAATTTGTAAATAGTAACGGTCACAATATTATTACTTATCGATTGGTATAAACATATTGTTCAAAATCTACCCTGTACCATCGTAAGCACAGATTATTATATTAGAGTCCGTTAGTTTCTGTTCCCCCCTTACCTATGACAGAACTGACCGTACGGCGGCCAAGACGCGCGCGCATTTTTTGTATATTAAAATAAATTAAAACTGAGTTAAACCTACTGTGAAACTGGAAAGCTAGCGAAAATATCTTCGAGACCCTGAAGCCCAAGAAATCCGCAGAACCATACAGGTACGAGACAGACGCTTCCACATAAAGTATTTTCCCTAACACGTATCATTACCTAGTATAAAACAAAATCGCTGTCGCTGTTTCGGATCTCGCGCCATCTAGTCCCAACCTAAACTGTTGGGATTAAATGGAGATGGCGTTGTGAAATTTGTACAGGAATATTCATTTTTAATTCAGAATAAAATAGAATAGAACAGAATAGAAATAATCTGTATTCAAATAAATTTAATATAAGCACTTTTGAATAGTCAAGTTGTTTTATTCTACCGCTCATTCGGAACGCAGACTCATCACAAGAAGAATAAGCAAGAAACTTGATATTTATATTAACAAGGATTAGGCATGCGACATATTTATTAACAACATAGAAAACTATTGATAAGGCCAAGGGAGTTAAATGCGTATATACAGTTTATGCTGTAAATAATATAAATGACGTAGTGGAGTAACTTGAAACAGTCATGCTCGCTATAAAGTTCAAACTTGTGGCGGTGTGGTGAGCCGGGTCGATGTGCTCCCTATGATATGATAGAGTGCAATGATGGCTGGTTAATCCGTCATACTCGAGAACGGGTGCTGCTTGTGGGGACTGGTCTATTCAAGTTGCAAACACTGATTAGATTTTTTGTTTTTTGCAATAGCATATGGTCACTCTATTCTCCCAAATTTGAATTTAAATGGATCTGTATTATTGTAAATATGTACAACATTTATTAAAAAAAAATACTAGCTGAGTTTCTTGTCAGTTCTTCTCATCTCGAAATGATTCTGAACTGACGGTAGATTTGACGTATCATAAGAGTCTGTAATAGACCTACATATATGAATAAATTTATTTTGAATTTTGAATTTTTATATAATGATTCTAATTGAAATGTTACAAAAATGCAAATAGTGTAAAATGAATATAGATTTGACTCCGTCAAAAGATAACTTGCAGTTTCAAAGTGGTTATATACTTTTATTGGAATAATTAATTTGAGATAAAGTGACAGCAAAGCGCTGTTAACCATCGCTAGTATTATTATAAATACGATTCTCGATTCAGAACACTTATAAAGATATTATTCATCGTCAACATGAAAACGCTTTTACTTGTTATAAAAAGTTGAAGTGATTGATACTTAGCCGCTTTTTGTTCGTCAGGTCCCAAATGACAGATTAAAAAATTGTTTATATTACCTAAAAATGTCCCCACTCCATTATTAGCAATGGGGACTATTGACCCCATTGCTAGCAATGTGCTATGTAAGGTCAAGTACAGCATTATAATAGAATAGAATAGAAAATAATTTATTCAAATAAACTTAACTTAAGCACTTTTGAATGGTCATCACAATTTTTTTAATCTACCGCTCATTCGGAAAGCTGTCTCATCACAAAATAACGAGCAAGAAACTTGTGTGTTGCTCTTTTAAATAATCCTTGTAAGTTTACATTTACGAAACGTGTTAATACAAACTACCAACTAGCACTAAGTTATTAGGGTCAAATATAAATACACAATAAGATTAAATAAGTTGTAGTGATAAGAGCAGACCAGTCCCTACAAGCAGCACTCGTTCACGAGTATGACGGACGAGCCAGCCATCACTGCACTCGACCGTATTTTAGGGAGTCCAATGATATTCCTTCCTGGAAACCAAAATAATAATAATATCTCGGGACACTTTACACAGCGACATCTAATCCCAAGCCAAGCAGAGCTTGTGTCATAGATATTAAAAGATATGTGTAAAGATATTAAACTTATAGATACTCTGATATTTTTTTCTAAATACATATGTTTCGTCATCATTTTTATAAATTACTTTATTCGATTCGCACACGCAGTCTAAGTGAATTGAAATGACCAATCACTGACCAGTTTCTTGACTGGTCGTACTATAGCCAATCGTAACAGTAGTCGGCTGATCACGTGACTATTTTCGTGATCAGAAGTCTTGTCTCTCGTTTCGATGCGAACGGCGGTTGCAACGTAGCTAAGTGTTATAAAATCCAATTTTAAGCCAAAGAACCCTATGAACCATCATCATTCCTCAAGTTGTGAAACCTGAAGTGGACAGCAGATCCGAAGTGGAAACCCGAAGAGCAAAACGCAACAAGGGAATCGATCCCCGGCTCTTCCAGGGGAATATACGACGATCCGGCTATATGTAAGTAGTGCTTGGTCTAAATATGTATTAAAAAATGTGTGTGAACTGTGTGATCGTTCTACATTGGCTGGATCTCCCAAAGTGTTATCGGTTCTACCGAATTGATACAACATATATATTATAACGTCTAGTTTCATTAACTACTTCAGTTCAGAAGAATTGGGAAGAAACTCAATTGGTAGATTTTTTTATGTCTTTGTATTATAATTTCGAAATGAACTTCTTAGCATTTCATGGATTCTCCATGTAGGGTATTATGTCCATCATGTGGCAGAAAGAGAAACTCTGAGCAGTTCTCGGGACTTGTGACCCGGGTGTAGGTTTAAGGGCTTCTCGCCGAATTATGTCAACACTCACCTTCGCCTCTCAGGTTTCTCTCTCTTCCCAGCCAAATTTGAAGCGTTTAGGAGAATTTAGGAGAATTTAGGAGCGTGCTAGTGCAGCTTTAGATACACGTTATAGTATAGAACTTACTGGAGTTCTAGATTTCATGATCTTTTAGAATGTAACTTTAATCTGGTATATTGTCCATATTTTGATCGCTTTCCACAGGTCAGAAACTCATACAAACTTGAGGATGAAAATGTTCTCGTACCTTTTTTGTACAAAGGCAAATCTTCATATTTTGACCGCTTTTCATAGGTCAAAAACTCATACAAACTCGAGGATGAAGATGTTTTCGTACATTTTTTATACCAGGGCAAATGTTGTATACTGAGCTGCCCTCATTTATGAAGGGGTAAGAAATATTGTAGGATTCCTACCCACTAAACTCGGTGTTCTCACTTACCGTGATTAGTCGCCGATGTCTAAAATTCAAATTCAAATTCAAAATATCTTTATTCATGTATAGACCTACTATTACAGACTCTTATGATATGTCAAATCTACCGTCAGTTCGGAATGATTTCGAGATGAGAAGAACTGACAAGAAACTCAGCTCGTATTCTTTTCCTACAATAATACAGATTCATTTCTAAATTCAAATTTGGGAGAATAGAGTGAACACATATGCTACTGCAAAAGCAAAAAGTTGATGGTAAAGTTTTACCATTCGACCAAGACTTGGCCGCGTTTTGTACTGAAGGATCCTACTAGGATACTACGCGTCCTCAACGGATAACAACTAACATCTCGTACCTACTCGAGAATCCTCGTACAACTGTAATCCTTACCCAGTAGTGTCTTACCTAAATGTAGTTTAACTAAAGTTAGTAATTCGTTTTATGGTAATTGCGTAAGTTTTTTAAACAAAATACCAGAGTATGTTCTAAATCTGCCTGAAAAACTATTTAAATCATCATCATACATAGTATAAAAAAAAGTCGTTGTCGCTGTCTGTCCGTCCCTATGTATAACTTAACCTTTAAAACTACGCAACGAATTTGCTTTGAATGAAGCTGTTTTTTTAAAAGGTAGAGTATTTCAAGAGGATGATTCTATATATTATAGGTTTAGGTTGCAGAAGGGTTATATGTACACCCGGGCGAAGCCGGGGCGAGTAGCTAGTGTCGTATAAAACACTTCCTTTGTACAAAAGCATACTATAAAATTGAAGAGTTCGTTAACGATAATAATGTTTTCGTAGAAAAACTTAAAATTCATAGCCCTGATTGTCAGAGTCTTTATCTGATTGCACTTAGAATGAGCGCGTAGCGGTTTCTACATTGATTATCGCATACCTCTTACTTGTTATTGTGTAATTATTTCTAAAAAAACATCTATTTAAAATAGCAACACACAAGTTACTTGCTCATTCTTCTTGTGATGAATCTGCGTTGCGTATGAGTGGTAGAATCAAAAATATGACTATTCAAAAGTGCTTGTAATGAGTTTATTTGAATAATTTCTATTCTATACTTATAATGTAAAGTGTACAATGGTTGTAGTGAACAGAATGTAGGGGTAGTGTAGTTGAATGAATGTATCATTAATATCTCTACCCCGAGGGTGGTCGGACGGTACGTGACTGCCCCGTCGGCCCGCATTGAATATAATTTTTAGTATTCCCTTCGCAAAGGGAGTTCAAAACATTTAGGATATTAATACCCGTTTTCCTACCATTTTATTGATGCTGCGTGCGATTACATAATATATATATAAATACAGGTATACAGACTTACGTATATTACATAATAATAATAATATCTCAGGACAATTCACACAGCGCCATCTAGTCCCAAGCTAGGAAGAGATTGTGTTATGGGTACTAGACTACTGATATAAATACTATATATGGATGCATTTTTTTAATAAATATAAATAGACTATACATTTACTTATCTCGACGTTTCGACTAGGTTGCACTAGCCGTGGTCACGAGCTGTCACCAGTCAGTCACCAGTCAGTCAGCTCGTGACTACGGCCATAAAATTATTTATTTGCCTTAAAATTATTCATGCTAAGACCCGTTTAATAATGTAAATAATGTAAAACATTCAGTGTTTTACAAATATCTTATAGTTATTTGACTATAAATCCATTTTCTCGTATAAAATACATTTCATTATTGCGGCTGTTGATTTACAAATTCACCTGTAAGGAATGTAAATACACAAATAAATTTAAAACGAGTAACAGATAATAATATTGAATTATTTGATGGATATCAGAGTTCAGTTCAATGCATATACATTCACAATGAAACAGGGAAATACGTAGCACAAATAATTATTATTTAAACCATTATATAATATAACAATGTATCAAATATGGTTGGTAGAAAGGAGTTGGGAATTTCAATCAAGTGGTAATGATGTGCTTGTTAAAATAAACCATAATGTAAAAATAATATAATTATACCATTTCAGGAAACTTCTTCTCTTAAGAAGTTGATGTCAGTCTGCTATTTGTTATTATAAATGTGAAAGTAACTCTGTCTGTCTGTATGTCTCGCTTTCACGCTAAAACTGAAAATGATTTGAATGATAAAAAAAAAGGTTTGAATGAAATTTGGTACACAGATAGTTTAAACCCTAAGAAAGGACATGTGCTACTTTTTAATGCCACAAAAGAGTTGTAAAGGGTTGAAATAGTCTGAGAAAGCACATTCAGGACATATGCATTTTAAAATGAAAAAAGGGTTGTAAGGGGTTGAAATGGCAGATGAAAGGTGGTATGAACGTATCAACATTTTTAAAGTTAGAATCTTGAAACTTATAATTTAGACTATATATTGAATGTAAATAAAGAAAAAGGGTTTTAAGGGGTTGAAATGGCAGATGAAAGGTGGTATGAACGTATCAACATTTTTAAAGTTAGAATCTTGAAACTTATAATTTAGACTATATATTGAATGTAAATAAAGAAAAAGGGTTTTAAGGGGTTGAAATGGCAGATGAAAGGTTGTATGAACGTATCAACATTTTTAAAGTTAGAATCTTTAAACTTATTTTTTAGGCTATATGTTGAATGTAAATAAAGAAAAAGGGTTTTAAGGGGTTGAAATGGGAGATGAAAGGTTGTATGAAAATATCATTTTCAAAACTTGAAACTTACTTTTTAGGCTGTCGATTAAATATAAATAAATGTGACCATGTTTGTAAAAATTATACCCTTAGGAGGTTAACATAAAATATGGGATGAAAGTTGTCATGGACATCCATCATTTTTGAAGCTAGAACGATGAAACTTTTGAAATTGACTTTTGGGGTTAGAATATTAATTATTTTTTCTTTATTTGGTCAAGTTCACTATTCTACGCGGACGAAGTCGCAGGCATAACTGGTTAATTATATTTACACCCTAGGAAGAAACTCTATTACGACACGAAGTCATAACAATACTTTAAAAATTTACCATCAATAATAAAAAACAAGTTTTACATAAAATAGTGAAAATTCCTGACAAGTGTAACGTCATCCTAAAATCGACGTTTAACACGCGCTGTTGTAGAGTCAACTAACTAACACCAGGCACGCAAATACTCATTGTAATTCAATGCCGATAAGATCATAAATTGCGTGAGTGTTTTGGCTATCACACATCATACGATTTGATGTGACGAGGTTAAACGAATTTCACAGTGAAACGAACCCAAATGATACGCTGGCGAGAATTTCCGCTTATTATACATACTCGAGCAACTGCTTTTAGAACAGAATAGAAAATAATGTTAGTATTGTAAATTAATTCATAGGTGTCTAGGTATTTATTTAAACCGTCATCAGTGTACAGTTTGATGCAGTCCTGACTCCCAAACTAGCGTGAGCTGTACATATGTATATCAGGAGTCAGTTCTTTCCCACAACAAGGATCACAGTTTTAATTAATTTACATGTAGACATAAACTTAATTAATATTTTATACAATTTAGCCAGTGTGTGTGTGTGTGTGTGTGAGTGTACGTGTATGTGTATAACACATATATACACATATACATTATAATATGGGCCATTAGTAAATTCAAATTCAAAATATCTTTATTCATGTAGGTTTATTACAGACTCTTATGATATGTCAAATCTACCGTCAGTTCGGAATCATTTCCAGATGAGAAGAACTAACTAGAAACTCAGCTCGTGTTTTTTTAAAATAAATGTTGTACATGTTTACAATAATACAGATTCATTTAAATTCAAATTTGGGAGAAAAGAGCGACCACCAGTATATGCTATTGCAAAAAAACAAAAAATCTAATCAGTGTTCGCAACCTGAACAGACCAGTCCCTACAAGTAGCACCCGTTCACGAGTATGACGGATGAGCCAGCCATCATTGCACTCAGCCATATTAGAGGGAGCTCATCGACCCGGCCCACCACGCCGCCACAAGTCTGAACTTTATAGCGAGCATGACTGTTTTAAGTTACTCCACTACGTCATTTATATTATTTACAGCATAAACTAAAATAAATAAAAAAATAAATTTATATTATACGTATAGAAGAATACCTACCTGCCGAGGTTTTCTCTAGAGACGACAGCAAGAAGAAGTTCAAGAAGGGTATATAAAGGTTTCTTAAGGGCGGGAACGCGCACGTAACACCCCTGTAGTTTCAGGGGTCCATAGGCTGCCGTTTACCATCAGATGAACCTTATGCTTGATTGACACCAGTTTATTATAAAAAATACTAGCTCTCCCGGCAAACATTGTTTTGCCATATAAATTAATAACGCTATAAAAAATAGGGGTTGATGATAGAAGGGTGAAAATTTAGGTTTGCATGTATTTTTGTATGTTGTATCATTAAAAAATAGAAACTAAAAATTTTGTCTAAAAAATAAAAAATAAAATTTAGGGGTGGACTACCCCTAACATTTAGGGGGATGAAAAATAGATGTTGGCCGATTCTCAAACCTACTCAATACGCTCATAAAATTTCATGAGAATCGGTCAAGCCGTTTCGGAGGAGTATGGGAACGAAAAGTGTGACACGAGAATTTTATATATAAGATATATTGTTCTTGATTGAGTCTGCGTTCCGAATAAGACGTAGAAGAAAAAATATGACTATTGAAAAGTATTATATTAAGTTCATATGAATAGAATAGAATAGAATAGAAAATCATTTATTCAAATAAACTTAATTTAAGCACTTTTGAATAGTCATAACAATTTTTTTAACTACCGCTCGTTCGGAAAGCTGTCTCATCACAAGAAGAACGAGCAAGAAACTTGTGTGTTGCTCTTTTAAATAATCCTTATAAGTTTACATTTACAAGTCGAAACGTGGTAATACAAACTACCAATCAGCACTAATTTATTAGGGTCAAATATAAATTCACAATAAGAGATGACTGACTATGATCTTATGACTATAAGACGTTTTGATTTATATTTAATTTTATTTATTACTAGTATTTACATAACCTAATTGTACAACTAAGAACCTAAAATTAAAAAGCTTAAAAAATATAATATGATGACTAAAATATATTATTAAAAGGGGTCCCTTTAGGCAACGTTCCGAAGATACTGGCAGCGTTCCCTCTTTGAATAGCTAGACTAATTCTTTGTCCAAGGTAGCTGCCAGCTCTTCGGTCTTCTGTGATATCGACTAACCTTTTCGTTATTTCTTTGAAAAGTCTCATAGTGCTAATTTGTAATTGTATTTTATATTAAGAATTTTATTATATATTTTTCTATACAAAACAAGTTAACAAATAAATAATTTTGACAGAGTACAACAATATTCTCTTCATGATTGAATTAAAATATGATTCCTCAAACGTTATATTAAGTTAAGTATTGTAACATTATTTGTTAATTATAATTTATTTTGTATAAAACATACATATATTTAAAATAGATATTTATTCGTTTAATATAATCTGTAATGTTAAATCTTATCTTCTAAAAATGTACGTCAATTTGACATACATTTTTAGAGGTCAATGTCATTCAAATCGTCAGATGTCAAAGTCATTCTTTTAAATAAAACTTTATGATCAAAACGGGAAAATAACGTGATGGTCAAAAATTTTTGTGGGTTGATATATAAACGAAGTGAGGAATAAAGAAAAATAAAGACAAAGCAATTTGTATTATCTATTATTAAACAGCTGTTTTAGTATATTCGAATAAAGATTATTTCTATTGCTATTGTAAATAAATATTAAAGTTAGAAATTCCCGAACAAACGATTTATATAACAGTAGTTGCGTAATATACTTTTAAAACTACAATGGTGAGAAATCTTTTCTCGAACTTTCCACGTCACAAAAGTACAAAGTGTAATCAGTTATCTTAACAATTCTCGTGTGTTTTCACTCTCTTAGATTACAACTTTTAAACATACATCAAGTACAAACAGCACTACTTGAAGTCCCCGCACAAAAGGATATAAATGGAACACGTGGGTTTTATTTGTGTTGAATAGAGGATGAGATCTTGGAGTGTACTGACCAGTGTTGCCACTGCGGTGAACGGTTTTAAGGCTGAATTTAAATTAAAGATTAGATTGGTTCTAAAGTTACTTTCTTAGTTACTACTTTAATAATGTTACAAAGCCATTTGTAGTATTGTTAATTTAACAGCAATATTTACCTTTTTAATTTCACATTTAACAAAAAACTATTATTATTTTGTAATATTCAGACGGATTATTAATTTTGTTTTTTACTAGCTGTATTCGCGACTTCGTCCGCGTGGAATTTAACTATATTTATCTAAAACAAAAGAAGCCTAAGTTACTACTTATTACATCAACTACCTGCCAAAAAGTCCAGTCAAAATCGGTCTAGCCATTCAGAGATTAGCCGGAATAAACAGACAGACAGACAAAAACTATAAAAAATATTTTGGTGTATGTACCGTATTTATATTCATATGCATGTAGTAAAAAACTGTTATTTCAATATTACAAACAGACACTCCAATTTTATTTATATGTATTTTAAAGATATCTTTCTCTATAAACCAACAGTTTTTTTTAATAAATGTTATCGAAGCAATATATTCCCAACGCCACAATATTGCCTATAAATTGTTACACAATGGTTTATTTAAATAACTTCTTTTAGCTGGTATTCTGTACTATTATTAAATATTTATGATAAGTATATAAGTATATTTACACAAGTATAAATTTACTTCAAAACTAGCAGTATTAAAAACATAAAACCGCTCGATCAATTTTTGGTGACATTTGTATGATTACATAGTATAAAACAAAGTCGCTGTCGCTGTCTGTCCGTCTCTATGTATGCTTAAATCTTTAAAACTACGCAACTGATTTTGAAGCGGTTTTAATAGATAGAGTGATTCAAGAGGAAGGTTTATATATATAATACATGTACACCCGTGCGACGCCGGGGTGAGTAGCTAGTGAAAAAAATATTTCTTTGTTTTGGACAGGTTAATATTCTTGAACTAGATTGGGGACAAGGATCTAAATTAATGAGAATAAAAAGGGCTAGATCAAGGCTCGAAAGGGCCAAGTTGGCAACAGCGGCGCCGGATGACGCGGGCCGCAGGGTGGAGGGCCGGGGGTGGGATGCCAGGTGATATTGTACCTACGGCTTATAGTATTCCTACTTCGAACAGTGTTGCCACCTTACTGGTTAGTCCACTAGAACTGGTGGATTTATTGGTATAACTTCAATGCACAAAATACCAAGGTAAAAGTACATATGGCGGGCTTAACGTCTTATGGCCAACCACAGGTTGTGCAGAGAAAAACTGTAGACGGTGCAAATATCTATATATATATAACTCAAAGGTAACTGACATAGTGATCTATCAACGCACAGCCCAAACCACTTGACGGGTCCGACTGAAATTTGGCATGCAGGTAGATGTTATGATGTAGGCATCCGCTAAGAAAGGATTTTTACTAATTCTACCCCCAAGGGAATAAAATAGGGGATGAAAGTTTGAATGAAACTTTGTCAATTTTAAACCGATCGGGCTGAGATTTTGCATGCATAAATCTACTATGACGTAGGCATCCTCTAAGAAAGGATTTTGATAAATTCCACCTCTAAGGGGATAAATTACCGCGAGCGAAGCCGCGGGCAAAAGCTAGTAATCAATAAGAAAAATAATTCCTGTTACCGCCAACGGCAACCGTCCGCCATCTTGCCCCGCTAAAGTAGATTTCAGCGACTACAGCGCCATCTGGTTTGAGTGAGATAACCACCACAATATATTTTTATTTAATTAATATTATTCATGCTTATAAACTGCAAAGTAAATATATAAATAGTAAAGATTAAATCTAATTATAATTTTGACATATGTAAAATGTATGTTCCACAAGTTTGATATAATCTATAATGTTTATTATTGAGTACAAGATATAAGTTCTGATTTGAACATAACAGTCCCACCTACCTACTGACTTTAAAAAGAACCACCATATTGTGTGCACGGTGGCCCTCCGATCGATCCCCGATCCAATTCAAACGGAGATCGATATTACGACGGCCTGAGCCAAGGTACCAACCCCTAGTGATGCCCTCAGACTAAAGTCGTATCCGTCAGGCAGGAGTTGGCCTTCAGCCGCTCCATAAGTCCTTCCTTGGTTTGGAGTGCCATCTGCACTCGCCCCAAACGTCCGGTGAAGCTGTAAAGACCAGCTGCTGCCAACAGCATTAGAGTAGTCCGAAAAAAAAAAAACCCGTGCACAGGTGGGAGGAAGCTCCTCTGAAACCGCACTGTCCGAGACCACTTAGGTTCCAGCGTGTGGAAATGAATTCCCTGTCGATCGCGAGCGGTGCGATGATGAAAGATGGCCATACTTATGTATAATATATGTCTGGAATATTAGATGTCTGGAAGTAATCCTAAGCCTCAACTACATCAATCAGAACATATACATTTATTCGGACAGTCAAGCTGCTCTACTAGCACTTAACTCGTACGAAATCCGTTTTAAACTTATTAGAAACTGTATCCTGCTACTAAATGAAGTAGGAAGCAGAAATAATATTATACTGAGATGGGTCCCCGGGCATTCAAATATTGAAGGCAATGAGAATGCCGACCATCTGGCAAAGTTAGGGGCAAAAACCGTCCAACTGGGCCCCGAACCCTTCTGTAGTGTGCCTCGATGCCTAAAACTGGGACATCTCAAATTAATAACCAAACGAGAAGCACTGAATCACTGGCAAGAAATGCCAGGATTAATACATTCAAAAGACCTAATATCGGGCTTCTCGACCAAATACTCCAATAGATTACTGCTATTGAGTAAAAACAACATATGCATGATGACTAGGGCCCTCACAGGACACTGCAGATTGAACAAGCATATGGCTAAGCTAGGCCTATGCACGTCAAGTATCTGCAGATTCTGCCAAACTGAAGAGGAAACGCCGCTTCACATCCTATGTGGTTGTAGCCCACTCATGCATAAACGAAATATCTCCTTTGGAAAGTTTACACTCTTTCCCGAGGAGATAAAAACGATCGCTCCTAAGAATATCCTTCAATTCTTGTCCCTGACGGGTCTAGGTAGCGAACTCTGAAAAGGGCGAGCACAATAGATCTATGTAGGTCGCAGTGCTACAGGTGCTACACATCTGACAATAGCCCAAACAAACCCAATAAAAAAAATATGTATAATATATACGTACCGACACAAATATTCAGATACAAATTTTAGTACTACGCGAGGAATCGAACCTGCGACTATCGGTAAGGCAGTGCTAAACCTTTAGACCACCATGGCCGTTAAATTGTTCTTTAGATTACATATACGTTATAAATTTAGCGGGATTTCGTTAGTTTTAACCTGGTGGTCGAGAGCCGTCAAAGACGAGAAAGACGTCGAGGCCGAAGTCCCATCTGCTGGTCAGATCAAATATCACGTCAACTGAACATTACTGTCAGCGCCGCAATACATCAGGCATCTGAGCGCAGCAGATGGCGCCGGCTAGTCGACAAGATAGTATAGAGTCACGATCCTCAGCAGTGAGGGAACGATTAAGAAGAAGAACCTGGTGGTATTTCCCAAAGTTAGTTGGCAACCGGCTTCGAGAATAACTATATAGCTTAGCTGTATAGGAGTAATGTACAGAGTAATCTGCTTCATTTATAATGTTGACGTACATGTTAGATAATCAAGCAATTAAGACGGTCCTCAAAGTCCAAGCTAAATTTGAAAAAAATACCAGCTGAGTTTCTTGTCAGTTCTTCTCATCTCGATATCATTCCGAACTGACGGTTGATTTGACATATAAAGTCTGTAATAGACCTACACGAATAAAGATATTTTGAAATTTGATTTTTTTTTAAATTGAACGGAGCTTTGACTTAGGCACTTTGGTATATGTTCATTTTGTTTACTAAGAGGAAACTTGGTTGTATAGAGGTATGATATGCTCGTTTAAAAATAATTCTAAAATATTACATTCATGTACATATGCGATATTATTTTGCTACAATTTTTATCTCATATCTTGGTTTAATACTTATTTTATACAAGCTGTTCTCGCGCCTTCGTCCGCGAGGAATGTAACTTTATTTTTCTAAACTAAAGGTATCCTAAGTTACTCCTTATTACATCAGCTATCTGCCAATAAAAGTCCCGTCAAAATCGGTCCAGCCAGGAGTAATGTATAGAGTAATCCGCTTCAATTATAATGTTGACGTGTTAGATAATGAAGCACTTAAGACGATCCTCACTATACAAGCTAAATTATAATGAACGGAGCTGTGACATAGTCACTTTGGTATATGTTCATTTTGTTTACTAAGACGAGACACCGTGGTATAGGGGTATGATATGCTCATTTGAAACAAGTTTTAAAATCATTAGCATTGATTCATTATAATCCTAATATATATAATTATATAAATGCGATAGTAATGAAATGAAATGAAATTATATTTATTCAGTAGAAGAAAAAACTAAAACACACATTAAACAAACAATAAAAAGAATAATAAACAGTGCGACAATTACAAAAAAAAAATTACGTGTGTGCGCGTGTGCGTGCATGTGTCTGTCTGTCGAAGCGCTGTTTTTCAGCACTGACCTGGGGTGGTGTATTGTCGTGTTTATGTATGTGTATTATATGATATAATACTAAATATATAATAAATTGATACAAATAGTAAGGATGTTTGTTACACTTTCACGCAAAAACTACTGAACGGATTTTGATGAAACTTTACAGTAATATAGCCAATGCATCAGAATAACACATGGGTAATATTTTGTATTGAAATTTATATAATTAAATTTAATGCGGGTTGAAACTGTGGGCAGTACAGGATATTTTTTACGACAATTTTTATTGCATTTTTTATTTAATATTTATTTTATTCTAGCTGTGCCAGCGATTGCACCCGCGTGAAATATATAGCCTATATGTTATTCTGATGTATAAGCTATATTACTGTAAAGTTTCATCAAAATCCGTTCAGTAATTTTTGCGTGAAAGAGTAACAAACATATAAATAAATAATCTCAGGACAATTCACACAGCGCCATCTAGACCCGTATTAAGCTAGCTAAAGCTTGTGTTATGGGTACTAGATAACTGATATAAATACTTCAATATATGTTTTGTAAATAAATATATATTATACATAGAAAATACCCAGACCGATACAAACAATCATACTCATGAATACAAATGTTTGTACCGTGCGAGGAATCGAACCCGCGACCATCGGATAGTATCAATATATCCATACTCACAAACTTTACAATGTTGATAATAAGATATATTTCTTTACTAGAAACAAACAATCTTGCAAATTTTATTAAATGTATTTATAATTTTTCATGTTTATCTCCTTGTAGTACCAAAAGCCCACCCATCGCCACTTCTGCTGGTCTATTTTTGACAATATCTCTATTAGTTTCGTCCTTAACCTAAGATCACTGTTCCTTACCCGGTCCAGTTAGTTTAGTGAGTTAACCTTGCTCAATAAAATATGTTAAAAAAATACATTTTTTTTGTCCAGTAACAATAACTGCAGTGCCATTAGATACCTACATAAATTGTGATTGTTACTAACGTTGCTCGCCTTAATAAATAAAGAAATAGTACATGATATTTTGGGGCAAAAATTGCGGGCGTAACTGTCGTCACAATATACTGCGGCGGGCTATTGCTACATTTATTTTTTATTTATTTACTAGTTGACCCCGCTAAAAATTCAATAGATAGAATTCAAACTAAATAAAAATTCAAAGTGCGTGTAGTAAAAAACGGTTATTTCAAACAGACACTTCAAATTTATTCATATGTATAGATAATAAAATCTATATACCGAATCTATATTGGATCTATATACCGAACTGGACGGTAGGGAAAAAAAATAAAATTATAATGCAAAAATTTGACGTTCATAAGCGGCTAAAATGTCCTACTACTAATAATTTTTGAATTTGAAAAATTGTTAACACAAAAATAGTAACAATATGATTTAACGACCTCGGTGCTGTAGCGGGTCTAGCACACCGCTTTACTTCCGATGGTCGTGGGTTCGATTCCTCGCACGGCACAAATATTTGTATTCATGAGTATGATTGTTTGTATCGGTCTGGGTGTTTGCTATGTATAATATGTATGTATTTACAAATATATATATATCAGTTACCTAGTACCCATAACACAAGCTTTAGCTAGCTTAACTTGGGTCTAAAAAAAATTATTCATGAGTATGATTGTTTGTGTCGATCTGAGTTGCTTCTGTGTATATTATGTAAAAAGAATCTATTTTTATCCCTTGTCTAGTAGCCTATATACAAGCTCTGCTTAGCTCTGGACTAAATGACACTATGTGAACTGAGCAAAGCCTACTACTCACTAAACGATTACTTGAATGACGAGCGTGCATGGCAATAGTTGTTCATGCACGGGACTTTCATTTAATGTTAGACATAGACACCTATATAAATGTACATTGTAAATATACTGGCATTTAAAAAGTTTCTTGCCAGTTCTTCTCAATTGAATTTATATACTGAACTGGATGGTAGGGGAAAAAATTGACCTTCGCATGCGGCTAAACTATCCTACATGAATAAATAAGTTAATGAATATATTATTCTTGACTTGGAATTGTCCAATGTTATTAATAATCAATTTACATGACAAAGTAGTTAATTTTTTTAATATAAACCATAAATATTTATTTACTATAATTATTTTTTACTAAAAATATTTCTGAAATACCATCCTGATCATCAGGATGAATGGCGGTCTTCCACAGTACGGTTTTCTAGAAACTTTTTGCCCCGCACAACCACATTGTGGAATCACCTTCCAGCAATGGTATTCCCGAACGATATTGAAACCTTCAAGAAAAGAGCTTATTCCTTTTTAAAAGGCCGACAACGTACTTGCAATTCCCCTGGTGTTGCGGGGGCTCATGGGCGGCGGTAATCACTTACCATCAGGTGAGCTGCATGCTCGTTTGTCCCCTGTGTTATATAAAAAAAAAAATATATAACTACAGCCATATAAAGGCCTTAAATTCGCGGGAAAAGCACTCCAAACCAATGCCAAGTAATTGGGAAGGAGGCCAAAAAGATGATGAGTCAAAAGAGTTATTGGAGCCCGCGGGAATATTCTACTTGTATGTTTACACAAAGCCTACTACTCACTAAACGATTACTTGAATGACGAGCGTGCATGGCAATAGTTGTTCATGCATGGGATTTTCATTTAATGTTAGTCATAGACACCTATATAAATATACGTTGTGAATAAACTGGCTTTTAAAAAAATATTCAATTGAGTTTCTTGCCAGTTCTTCTCAACTGAATCTATATACCGAACTGTAGGTAGGGAGGTACGTACGAATGGTAGGGAAAAAATATATTATAAGAAATTTTACGTCCATAAGCGGCTAAAATGTCCTATATGAATAAATTATTTTTGAATTTGAATCTATACATATAAATAAAATTGGGGTGTCTGTTTGTAATATTGAAATAACAGTTTTTTACTACATGCATATGAATATAAATACAGTACATACACCAAAATAATAATTACCAAAATAAATTAAATAATTTTTTACAATTTTTGTCGGTCTGTCTGTTTGTTCCGGCTAATCACTAAAATGGCTGGACCGATTTTGAAAGGACTTTTATTAGCGGGTAGCATTACATAAGCTACCCGCTAATAAAAGTCCTAATAGGAAGGAATAAGGAATAAATTAGACTACTTTTATTTTAGAAAAATGAAGTTAAATTCCACGCGAATGTAGTTACGGGTTTACGACGTAGTTTGAAATAAATCTGGATGGCAGTATAGAAAGGAAAAATAAAGGAAGTATGGAATATATTGGTAAAACAGATACGATTCCATTAGTACCCGATATAGACGTACCTAAATATTCTACTGTTTTTATAACAGATGGCTATTATAATAAGTAGAAATGGAGATGTATTCGTGTAGCAATCCACTGAGATGCTTCCTTTTTGCGTATTGACTGTGCACACACACTGCGTTACTCATACCGTTTTTTTTTTGTACCTGTATTGCATTTAATTTTGTCTGTATACTAGCTTTTGCATGCGGATTCGCTCGCGTTAAGAAGAATTACTGTTAGGTATAGTTTTTGTGGCTTTACAGTAATTTCATCGTCTATATTATCCGGAATTTATGAAAATCCTTTCTTAGGGGATGTCTACGTCATAGTAGCTTTATACATGCAAAATCTCAGCCCGATCGGTTCAAAATTGACATAGTTTCATACAAACTTTCATCCCTTATTTTATCCCCTTGGGGGTAGAATTAATCAAAATCCTTTGATAGCGGATGCCTACGTCATAACATCTACCTGCATGCCAAATTTCGGCCCGATCAGTTCAAAGGTTTGGGCTGTGCGTTGATAGATCACTACGTCAGTCACCTTTGAGTTATATATATTAGATTACTCGCTCAGAAAACACAGCACTGAATAATATTTTCAAATTCAATTTCTATATCAATTTATCTATTGTCGACGTTGCTCCTGAGAGTGTGCCGTGATCATTGATCACTTACCGGTAATTTAGTATCTCCAGCGTGGACATAAAGCCGATATTGCATTACCGGCACTCAAGTTTTAGATGCAGCTAGCCGTTGCCTGATATTTCTCAGTGGTCGTTAAAGCTTTGCCCCCAGAGGGACGAGGGAGAATGCCACGCTCTATGCCAGTGATCTTCACTTACTAGAGACCAGTTGATGTGGTAGTTGAGCTATAGGATTAAAACAGTTAAAATGCATTGTTCTTCAACTTTGGTGTGCAGTAGAAATAACAATTAATAAGTAGAATTTATAGCGATGATATATCACTTTATTTTAGGTGGTCTTTTCGACCTACTTTTGGGGGCAATAGCGTCCGAGATATGTTTTAAGACTGTTGCTTGAAATGACCGCGTGGAGGCCAACCTACCATGATACATTTCAAGCAATGGGTTTATCAGTCCACAAGGGCGAGCACAATAGATCTATGTGGGTCGCAGTGCTACGGGTGCTACAAACATCTGACAATAGCCCAAATACCTTATAAAAAAAAAAACAGTGGGGAAAATAAATTTATATATTTATTGAATTTCATTCAAAATAATAGATCGAAAATTAATTTAACTTATTCCGTACTATATTTTACTATTTTATTATAATTTTAGCTTAGCTTCCACTTCCACTTGAAACAGTTTATTCCTTCTTAAAAAGCCGGCAATGCACTGGCAATTCTTCTGGTATTGCGGGTGCTCAGGGGCGGCGGTAATCACTTAACATCCGGCGAGTTACAACCTCGTTTGGGCCCCATGCTTTAAAAAAGTCTAATATATTAGTGAGCAAAGTTTGGGAACCGCTGCTCTGTACACTTCATAAAGTGATCGCTTACATTAGCGATTTACCAGGGAAAAACAAATGTGGGTACGTGAAGAAAAATTGTATTCATCTTGAAACTAGAAACAATGATAAATGTTCCGAGAGAAAATAAACCCATTTATGAATTTGCTGAACGAACAGTAAAAGCCGGCAGGTCGCGTAGAGTTCTAATGTTAATAATTTGTCACAGTTAAATTTTAAGGTAAAGAACATCGTGGTGTACAGTGGGTGAGACTTCAGTGGTTATGGGACAAATGAAAGATAGTATGGGACACAGTTACCTAGATACATCAAAATAATAATTGCATTTAATAATGTCTAGTAAGACAAATTCAATATTGTCTACTAAGCACTGCTGTGTCTAAACTGTGTCACCCCACCTTACATTTTCCTATTGTTATTTAGTATATAAGATCATTATTTCTATGTACATATTGTCAGTCTATTATCATCTGTAATATACATCGTCTCGACCAACAACATCGTATTATTCACCCGCAACAGATAGAAATATATTTACAAAATAAAATATTGTTTGAACTGGTCGCCCAGTGGATCAAATTCGAGCATTATTAATTTAACAATCAGTAAGACTACAAACAAACTAGCTGTGGTAAGCACGCGATTTCACTCGCGTGAAATTTATAAAATTACTAACTGTCCCGGCAAACGTTGTTTTGCCTTAAATTAAAATAAAAAATTTAGGGGTGGTTCACCCCTAACATTTAGGGGGATGAAAAATAGATGTTGGCCGATTCTCAGACCTACTCAATACGCTCACAAAATTTCATGAGAATCGGTCAAGCCGTTTCGGAGGAGTATGGGAACGAAAACTGTGACACGGGAATTTTATATATAATATTTTTCTGTTACAAGTACCATCTATATATGATATATATTTAGTGAAAGGCTGTTCATTTGATATTACAAACAGACACCTCAATTTTATTTTTTGACGACGACCTCGGTGGTCTAGGCGTCTAGCACACCGCTTTCCGTCCGATGGTCGCGGGTTCCATTTCCCGCACGGCACAAACATTTGTATTCACGAGTATGATTGTTTGTATCGGTCTGGGTGTTTTTTATGTATAATATGTATGTATTTACGAAAAAAAAATCTATGTATTTGTATCAGTTATCTAGTACTCATAACACAAGCTTTAGCTAGCTTAACTTGGGTCTAGATGGCGCTGTGTGAATTGTCCTGAGATTATTATTATTATTATTTTTATGTATAGATTGAGGAGATAGTGATAGTGATTCTATAGTTAAAAATGAACCCTGACAGTTTAACCTCAATGTCATCCCTTCTTATTGAATTCGCGGTTTATTAGATTCGCCACGTTTGGTTAAGCAACGTAATTGCATTGTCATCACTTCATTCTCGACTGGTTATTATCGCTGTCTCTGTCGCACTAACACTGTTCCCTATATAGCGCTGAAGATACCATAATTCAAAATTCAAAAATTCAAAATTCTAAAATCATTTATTCCTGTAGGACATTTTAGCTTATGAACGTCAAATTTATACATTATAATTTTATTTTTTCCCTACCGTCCAGTTCGGTATATAGATCCAATTGAGAAGAACTGGCAAGAAACTCAGTTGAATTACTTTTTTTTTATAGGCCATTTTATTTACAATGTATTTTTATATAGGTGTCTATGTCTAACATTAAATGAAAATCCCGTGCATGAACAACTATTGCCATGCACGCTCGTCATTCAAGTAATCGTTTAGTGAGTAATAGACTTTGCTCCTAATAATCCTACCATCGACCACTTAAATATTAAACTTATCTGTTATGTGATACGCCTTGTTGCGTTTTGTAAACTTGATTTTAAAAACTCCCGCCCACTTGTACTCGAACAAACGTTGGTTCGAGAGTTTACTCATGCGGCCGCATGTGCGCTGAGCGCCACTGTCGCTTGAACATCAAGATCCAGAACGCCGCTGGGAGTGTTTTGTCTAACTTCGGACAGTGTTACTGTGTGTAAATACGAGTCCCGGGACACGCACCAGGTGGTGAAACAATTCGGTGAGTCGCAATCATTATCAAGCCATTTTTCGTATCGAACAAGGCCCTTTTATCGATCCCCGGTGTAATACATCAAAATCAAAATTACCACAGCCTGAACTTAGGTTCGAACCCCTAATAGTGCCTCAGATTAAAGTCATATCCGTCAGGCAGGAGTTGTTCTACATGGTTCTCTAAGTCCTTCCGCGGGCTTGGAGGGCAATCTGCTCTCGCACCCTATTGTTTGGTAAAGCTGTAAAGGCCAGTAGTTTTGCGAGTAGTGAGTAGTCCGAATAAAAAGATTTGTCTAATGCTTTTTGGATTAGGTTTCTTATGTAATTGGGATGGCAAAAAAACTGTCGGTGTATCTGATGGTAAGTGATAACCATTACCTGTATGTAGCGAACTTCTTGAGAGGTATTTATAACATTCTTTAATTTCATAATCATATTTATTTGACGGAAGACGCAGCGTGGGAAGGCCTCCAGCAAGGTGGACCGACGATCTGGTCAAGATCGCTGGAAGGCGTTGGATGCGAGCAGCGCAGGACCGATCGTCGTGGAGATCTTTGGGGGAGGCCTATGTCCAGCAGTGGATATCTTCCGAGCTGAGTTGATGATGATGATGATGTTTTTTTTGACATATTCTTTTTGTTACTTTCTATAGAATAGAATAGAATAGAAAATCATTTATTCAAATAAACTTAATTTAAGCACTTTTGAATAGTCATAATAATTTGTTTTTTATCTACCACTCGTTCGGAAAGCTGTCTCATCACAAGAAGAACGAGCAAGAAACTTGTGTGTTGCTCTTTTAAATAATCCTTATAAGTTTACATTTACAAGTCGAAACGTGTGAATACAAACAACCAACAAGCACTAATTTTTTGGGTCAAATATAAATATGCAATAAGATTAAATCAGTCGTAGTGATAAGAGCAGACCAGTCCCTACTAGCAGCACTCGTTCACGAGTATGACGGATGAGCCAGCCATCACTGCGCTCGACCATATTTTAGGGAGCCTAATGAATTTTAGAGAGCCTCTATTATATATCGCTATCATATTAGTCGCATTTTACTTTATCTCCGTATTTTTCTTATTAAAACCCTCAGCACCTCTCACTTATCAGACACATTAGATACCTCCGCTTCACTGTATAACAGACGTCACGTCATCTGGTAACACGATTGATTCTTCTCAAACGTTACCATTTCTAAATAGAAAGATTTTATGATACTTTCCTTAACTCTTTCGCTCTTCTTAGCACGAACTTCGAAGTGACGGTAGATCTGAGATATGTATTATAAGAGTCTGTGATAAAAAAGAAATTCTATAAGGCTCACAAATGAAAAAGCTTCTATTATTATATAAATTTATTTTGATTGATTATTTGATAAAAAATACACTTTGATTTGGATAAAAAATATTCGTACGCGTTATATTGGTAAAAATTATTGCATGACGGATATAAATAACAATTTCTGTACACGGTATATACCGGCGCACCTGACCCGAGGGTCCGTGGGTCTGTATTGACGTCACTCAAACGAGAGATAACTCTGACGGGGCCCACGCAGCGGGAAATCAGCGTGCATTCGACGCTGACTTTATTCCAGTCGTATCCCCAGACAGTTTACATTTTGAAATAAAAAATATCTACTACCACATTTGTTTAGTATTTACCTGATTTAATTCAAAAGAACATTCCATTTCATTTATTTGGTTTTAGGTAATTGTACATATAATAATAATAATAACTCTTCTCACGACACACACACATACATACACGCGCACACACACACACACACACACACATACACACACTGCACTTCAAGTAAGTGTTTTGGTCCGTAAGTTTGGTATACGCCACAAAGCGGAAAAACCCAACAAAAGAAGCTGAGGAAACAAAACATACCAATAATACTTTATTTGCCAAATTTAGGTATTAACAATATGTTGTTGAGATCCGTACGTTAACCTCATAAGAGGTGTGCAAAATTTCAATTTGTAGGTACAATTTATATTTAATTAAACAATATATAGTACAACATGTACAATATTTATTTGAAAAGAATACGAGCTGAGTTTCTTGTTAGTTCTTCTCATCTCGAAATCATTCCGAAATCAGTCAATCATCAGACCTACATGTATAAAGATATTTTGAATTTGAATTTGTAAAGGCGCGTCGGAGGTCTACCGTGTAGCACACACCCTTATCTTATTTGGTTGCGGGTTCGATTCCTCGCACATTACAAAATTTGTATTCATTAGTAAGATTGTTTGTATCGGTCTAGGAGTTTTCTATTATCATCATCTCAGCCTGGAAGACGTCCACTGGACAAAGGCCTCCCCAAAGATCTCCACGACGATCAGTCCTGCGGTGCTCGCATCCAATTGCCTTCCAACGATCTTGACCAGATCGTCGGTCCACCTTGCTGGAGGCCTTCCCTACATACATTCGTACTCATATAATTCACGTTGAATTTTATTATACCAAAATAGGTAATACTATGGGATACAAATAAATCTTAAGACCATGCAACAAAAGCCAGTCAAGTCGCCACATGTCTGGACATTTTAGCGAGAAAGACTACTCAAGACACTCGAACATAGCTACTATCGATATAGCTACTTGAAATTACCATATGGTAGGTATGGCAGTAGTAAGGCCTTAAACACTGGTCTGTTTGGGCTGCGAACACTGATATATGTTGATGATATTATGTGTTAATGACAATAAAAACATTTTATCATTTTAGCCACTTCTTAGTCACTTCATTCAAAAGTGCTTGTAATGAGTTTATTTGAATAAAGATTATTTCTATTTCTACTTCTACTTCTACTTCTACTTCTACTTCTACTTCTACTTCTATTTCCATTTCTATTTCTATTTCTATTACTTTTGTATGTAATAGTGTAAGTACCTATTATTTTTATTATCCCTACGTTATTTAGCTATTTTTTTCAGGTAAGAAAATATGGCACAAAATGGTATATTTTGTGCCAGATTTTCTTCTTTTTTTCTTTCTTCTATCTGACAGCTTCCAAGACTACAGGAATAGGTACCAGTGGTACAGGTAGATTTAAATATCTGTCGGCATCAATAAACATGTACGGAAACTCAATTTATTGTTTACCAAATATTTCGGGAACAAGTTTACGAACTTTCCGTAAGTATTTCAAATTTAGCGATCATCTAGAGACCATAAATCATTCTATCGATAAACAATTAGGGGCGAGGGCGGGGCCACGTGCCACTCGCGTCATTAAAGGGTTGCCAGCCCCGTGCAACAAACATTGCTTTTAATATTCATTCATACATATTCATACATTCGCATCGGTTCATTAGACCAACTGCAATTTGAGTATTTGTTTGTATTTATTAGGGTTTGATTACAGAATACAGAACAAAGAAAGAAACAATTTTATAATTACCTTAACTACCGAAACGATTATCAAATATGTACATATATTAGCTAAAACACAAGTTTTACTATTAAACACAACAAATGTGCTGTAAATTAAAATAAAATAAAATATTAGATCAAAATTCAACTTTTCATATTAAATATAGTGAATGTGTTGAAATAGAATAAAAAAAAAAAACAACAGAAGACAGGACAGACGTATAGTTTCGTGTTTATACTCCTCCGAAACTTATCGATTTTGATGAAGTTTTATATGTATATTCAGTAAGTCTGAGAATAACTAGAGAATTGTTATACCTCTAAGTGTAATTAACACACCCCAAATAATTTTTAATTTTTTCGAAAAAAGAATAATTTTTATTTTTTTATAATGTGGCATCTTTATGTATATAAAGATGTGTTAATACCCTCAAATACGTAGAAATTACATCGCTTTCTGATATCCTCTCCAATATGATATAACAATAATTATAGTTATCACAAAAAATTCTATTTATGATTGTTCTATTACAGTAGTGCAAGTGTAGGGTAACTGTGTGGTTGTTATCACTACAGCCAGGCGCACGGTAAGCTCGTTTCCACCCCTTCCAATGGAAACTTTCTTCGGTGTACGACCGTAGACACATTTGAACATATTCCATTGCATATATAATAGTTTAACATATAGACTACGACTAGTATTGACGACCTCGGTGGTCTAGCGGTCTAGCACACCGCTTTACGTCCGATGGTCGCATGTTTGATTCCTCGCACGGCACAAACATTTGTATCATGAGTACGATTGTTTGTATCGGTCTGGGTGTTTTCCATGTATGTATAATATCTCGTAATTACATAATTACGAGATAAAAAATCTATGTATTTGTATCAGTCATCTAGTACCCATAACACAAGCTTTAGATAGGTTAACTTGGGTCTAGATGGCGCTGTGTGAATTGTCCTGAGATAGATTATTATAGTAAATTAGTAACAAAGTCAGGTTATAGTAACAAAATTTTGTAATTGCTTTAAAAGTAAAGTTTAATCATCATATTATTTGGAATGTAGGAGACTTTTTTTTATTTATTTCAGTCATATATTTAAGTGTGCTGTTTGTTTTATGAAATGTAGTTTAGAGATAGAAAGATAAAAGGGTAACGGGATCTAAAATGACTTTTGTTTTCTCTGACTGACTGATTACACTATTTCCTTTTGATAAAAGTGCAATATCATATACTAAGGTTCACTGTATTCTCCCTAATTGAATTTAAAAATGATTCTGTATTTTTGTATTATGCACAAGCTCATTTGAAAAGAATACGAGCTGAGTTTCTTGTTAGTTCTTCTCAACTCGAAATCATCCCGAACTGACAGTAGATTTGACATATCATAAGAGTCTGTAATAGACCTACATGAATAAAGATATTTTGATTTGATTGATTTGTTTGACGGATTGTTTAGTTTTGTGCTAATTTTTCCGTCTTAATTACTGAAGTAATTATAATGAAAATTACATATTTTTTTCATTAAATGTGGGTCATAACAGCTTGTTACGTTCCAATAGTCTACGAGCTAGAGTCCAATTTCGTCAATCATTTCCACTCTCAATGGAATTATAGAAGTTTTCAACCGGGAAGGAAATTGGTAACATTGACTAGTTCCTGGCGCGTGGGCTACAAGTTTTTTTTCTATTGTTTTTATCGTCAAAGTGTTAGATATTTTTCGATAAGAGACAGACAGACAAGATATAACTTAATAATAACTCTATTAACGAAGTTAATATGATAAACTCATAGGTAGGTTTACTCTTAAAGGGTACTTATATACCTACTACCTTCAAAGTGTTTGACATTTTTCGTTTCGACTTAAAAATAGCTATACATGTAGATATGATAATATCTATATTCATAATCTCACCCCGGAAGACGACCACTGCTGAACAAAGGTCTCCCCCAAAGATCTCCACGCCGATCGGTCCTGCACTGCTCGCATCCATCGCCTTTGAGCAATCTTGACCAGATCGTCGGTTCACCTTGTCTGGAGAGGACCTTCCCACTCTGCCGTCTTCCAGTCCGCGGTCGTCATTTACTGCCCCAACGGCCATCTATCCTACAAGCTATATGCCCTGCCTATTGCCACTTCGCTATCCACTGTAGATATTAAATTACTTACGACGATAATAGCAGTAGTAGGTACTTATAACACATCTATCAAAAATATCGTTAGCGAGTTTTAGGCTGAGTGGAACAGTAATGCATTGGTATACGCTGGAGTGATGTGAGATATACAATGGGGGGTATACAACGATTTGATGAAGTGAGCCGGCGGCGGACAGCGGACATAAATCAAGGGAGCAGATTGCGGACAACCGGACGGCCGGACACGCCGCTGATATATCATAGCGGGACAATTACTCGCATACCGCGGTCGGGGGGCTCCGCCCTGTCCGGCGTCCGGCGGTAACTATTATACACTCGCGTCTCTAATTGTGTTTCAAAAATTTTATATATTAATAGTCTAGTGCATGCAAACTTAAGTATGGTCATGGGTATTAATAATTTGTATCCATTATTATGTCTGTTTGTATTGGTCCTTTCTAGTATATGAATACATATAAATAAAATTGGAATGTCTGTTTGTAATAATGAAATAACCGTTTTTTACTACATACATGTGCACATTTTGTCTGCAAAAATAAATACTTGAAAAATAGTCTGCGGGCTGACAAACAAAAATACACTTCATTTTTTGTTCCACGCAAAGACTAAAGACTTTTTAATTCTGTCGCGATGGAAATAAGCTTTATATACATTCCCGTGCGACGAAAAGTAAGAAGGGATAGACATTGTGCTGTTTTTCATTATTTAAAGCTGACGAGAACATTTCCTCTTTCTCATAATGCTAATAGCATGGTTTGTTCCTTTTTTTATAAACAACTAGCTACTCGCCCCGGCTTCGCACGGGTGTACATGTATTATATATGTAATCCTTCCTCTCGAATCACTCTATCTATTAAAAAAAACCGTCTCAAAATCCGTTGCGTAGTTTCAAAGATTTAAGCATACATAGGGACAGACAGCGACAGCGACTTTGTTTTATACTATAACTAGCTACTCGCCCCGGTTTCGCACGGGTGTACATGTATTATATATGTAATTCTTCCTCTCGAATCACTCTATCTACTAAAAGAAAACCGCTTCAAAATCCGTTACGTATTTTTAAAGATTTAAGCATACATAGGAACAGAAAGAGACAGCGACTTTGTTTTATGTAATGAAGGACAACCGATTTACGGTTCGCCTGATGGTAAGTGATTACCGCGGGTGCTTATGGGTGATAAGCACCCGCAAGACCATGGGAATTGCAAGTGCAAACTACGCGTTTCAAAGATTGAAGCATATAGAGGGACGGACAGACAGCGACAGCGACTTTGTTTTATACTATGTAATGATTAAGATTGTATTTCAGCAGATGTTTACGTGGTTTCTGTAATAAACTAGATAACCGTAAAGACTGAGTTCTACTTGTACCTACTCTGTGCTACGAGCCGTCTACAGTACATCGTAGCCTAACCGTAGCGTGCGGTTACCCACATATGCTACGCGCTGCTACGGTCCGCGTAGCACCACCGTAGCGTATAACCTTTCACTATAATATGAATTTGGGTTTAAAGTAAAAGACGTTTTTTGTTAATGTTAATAGAATAGAAAATCATTTATTCAAATAAACTTACATTGAAGCACTTTTGAATAGTCATAACATTTTTTTTTAATCTACCGCTCATTCGGAATGCTGTCTCATCACAAGAAGAACAAGCAAGAAACTTGTGTGTTGCTCTTTTAAATAATTTATTCTTACTTACAATTTAAGTTTAAGTGTGTGAATACAAACCACCGATTAGCACTAATTCAATCAAATAATAAAATAGAAAAAACATTCAATATACAACAACTGGTTAAACAGTTAATAAGAGAAAATAAGTCATAGTGATTAGAGCAGACCAGTCCACACAAGCAGCATCCGTTCACGAGTATGACGGATGGGCCAGCCACCATTGCGCTCGACCATATTTTAGGGAGCCTAATGACCCGGCCCACCACGCCGTCACAAGTCTGGACATTTTAGTGAGCATGACTACTCAAAACACCAGACCACGTCATAGCTACTCACTCACTCACTAATAAAGTTTAATAAAGTAAAACAATATTAACAACTTACGATTTTGACGACCTCGCTGGTCTAGCGGTCTAGAGCACCGGTTTACGTCCGATGGTCGCGGGTTCAATTCCTCGCACGGTACAAACATTTGTATTCATGAGTATGATTGTTTGTATCGTTCTGGGTGTTTTCTATGTATAATATGTATGTATTTACGAAAAAAAAATATCTATGTATTTGTATCAGTTACCTAGTACCCATAACACAAGCTTGAGCTAACATACTTGGGTCTAGATGGCGCTGTGTGAATTGTCCTGAGATTATTATTTAAGAAGTAATTGTTAACGTTGTTTATAAATTTTTTTTTTTCTTTCCGAACGAGCGGTAGATTAAAAAAAAAATGTAATGACTATTCAAAAGTGCTTCAATGTAAGTTTATTTGAATAAATGATTTTCTATTCTATTCTATTCTATTCTTTTATTGTTGTCGTCGATTTTCATCACTCTACAAATATATACGAGGGAAATCGCGGGGCCAAATACGTAAATAAGATTATCGGACTATTAAAAATGTATCGCTGGTACATAACTCATTATGGAAAATCACTCTAAGAGCAAAACACTGATTTTTAAGCTATATCCTCGTGAGTGAATAATGTGGGATATTTTATAAACAAAAATAAACTGAACGAAATAATCATTATCATTAGTATAAAACAAAGTCGCTGTCGCTGACTGTCCGTCCCTATGTATGCTTAAATCTTTAAAACTACGCAACGGTTTTTATAGTGTTTCAAGAGGAAGGTTTATATATATAGTATACTAGCTGTTTCCGCGACTTCGTCCACGTGGAATTATCCTTTATTTTTCTAAAATAAAAGTAACCTAAAATTATTTTGTTCGTCTTAATTTATTCGTTGCATTAGGTACTGATAGGTTCAAACTAATACATTTACATCCTGCATCATCCCTTATTTTATCCCAATAGGGGTTGAATTTATCAAAATCCTATTTAAGCGAACATCTTCATCATAATAGCTCCAATCTTTAATTTCAGTTCAATCAGACAAAATTCAAAATTCAAAATTCAAAAAACATTTATTCATGTAGGACATTTTAGCCGCTTATGAACGTCAAATTTTTACATTATAATTTTATTTTTTTCCCTACCGTCCAGTTCGGTATATAGATCCAATTGAGAAGAACTGGCAAGAAACTCAATTGAATTACTTTTTTTTTTTAAAGCCAGTTTATTTTCAATGTATATTTATATAGGTGTCTATGTCTAACATTAAATGAAAATTCAGTGCATGAACAACTATTGCCATGCACACTAGTCATTCAAGTAATCGTTTAGTGAGTAATAGGCTTTGCTCAGTAAATATGATTTAACAGATGTTTTGAATTTATTTAAGGGTAATTCCAACATATCCTTTGGTATCTTATTGTAAATTTTTATACCTATTCCCATAAAAGACCTATTAACTTTTTCTAAACGATACTTGGGGACAGCAAGTTTGTCTTTAAATCTTGTATTAATATTATGAATATTGCTGTTTTTTGGAAATAAGTGATAAGATTTTTATGAACATATAGGATATTTGAATATATAAATTGAGAAGCAACGGTGAGAATATTTGCCTCTTTGAATTTCTCTCTTAATGAGTCACGACTCTTCATACAGTAGATCGCTCGAACGGCACGTTTTTGTAATATGAATATATTTTTAATATCTGCCGCTTTTCCCCATAGTAATATTCCATAAGAGAGTAAACTATGAAACTAACTAAAATAGACTAATCTAGCAGTATCAGTATCAGTGTACTGTCTAACCTTACGCACGACAAAAGCTGCTGAACTTAGTTTCGCTGCAAGGCTTTGAATTTGTGTTTTATTATCTAGTGTGATTCCTAGAAAGACAGTAGATTCTATAAATTCGAGAGATTCGTCATTTAATTTAATATTGCAATTAGTATTAAAACTTTTAGACAGAGAGAAATTAAGACATTTTATTTTATAGCGTTTAACACAAGATTGTTAGTTGTAAACCAGTGCAGGAGACGCCGCAAAGCACTATTTACATCGTCATAATTATTAGTCATTCTATTAACTTTAAAAATCAATGAAGTATCGTCTGCAAATAATACTATGCCGCATCTATCCTGCATGACATATGGGAGATCATTAATGTAAACTAGGAATAAAAATGGACCGAGAATAGATCCTTGAGGTACACCCATTTGCACAAGTGACCCGTCAGACGTAGCGTTGCTAACCTTCACTTTCTGTATTCTATCAGATAGATAAGATTTTATTAAATTTAAAGCATTGTCTTTGACGCCATAAAAAGCAAGTTTTTTTAGCAATGTATTATGATCAACGCAATCAAAAGCCTTAGAAAGGTCACAAACAACACCTATCGCATCCATTTTAGTTTCCCATGCAGCAAATACGTGTCTAAGCAACTCTGCACCTGCGTCTGTAGTTGAACGACCTTTGGAAAAACCGAATTGACTATTGTGGATTAAATTATTTAAATTTAAATAATTGACAAGTTGCATAAGGATTATTTTTTCAAAAATTTGACCGAGTGCTGGGAGTATATATATAGGTCTATAATTTATTGGGTCACTCCTATCTCCAGATTTAAAAAGCGGTATGATTTTACTAATTTTCATTATGTTAGGAAATCTAAGAAGATTTATACAAACTTTCATCCCCTATTTTATCCCCTTAGAGGTTGAATTAATCAAAATCCTTTCTTATCGGATGCCTACGTCATAACATCTACCTGCATGTCAAATGTCAGCCCGATTTGTCCAGTGGTTTGGGCCGTGCGTTGATAGATCACTATGTCGGTCACCTTTGAGTTATATATATATTTAGATTTACACACGTGTGAAGTCGGGGCGAGTAGCTAGTGTTCTATAAGACGCAATTATACGCAAAGGCAACCCTCGGGGCAATATGATCTAACTATAATAATGGAAACGTTAGATTATATTATCAATTACAAATATAGCTTAGGGCTGTAATCGTAGATGTAGCCGGATAAGTTGACGATTGTTATTGTATAACGTCTATACATATAAATAAAATTGGAGTGTCTGTTTGTAATACTGAAATAACCGTTTTTTACTACATGCATATGAAAATAAATAATAATATAATAATAATAATAATCTCAGGACAATTCACACAGCGCCATCTAGACCCAAGTTAAGCTAGCTAAAGCTTGTGTTATGGGTACTAGACAACTGATACAAATACATAGATATTTTTTTTTTTGTAAATACATACATTTTATACATAGAAAATACCCAGACCCATACAAACAATAATACTCATGAATACAAATTTAAGGCTGTCTAAAATAACATTTGTTACAGTTTTTGTCTGTCTGTCTGTTTGTTCCGGCTAATCTCTGAAATGGCTGGACCGATTTTGATGGGTTTTATATTGGCAGGTAGCTGATGTAATAAGGAGTAACTTAGGCTACTTTTATTTTGATAAATTAAGTTGAATTCCACGCGGACAAAGTCGCGGGTTCAGCTGTTACAAATATAGCTTAAGGCTGTAATCGTAGATGTAGCCGGATATATTGACGATTGTTATTGTATAACATATAACATAAAACTTGACTCGGTGTTATAGTTAGTAAGTTACATAAATATATATATCATTACATAGTATAAAACAAAGTCGATGTCATTGTCTGTCCGTACCTATGTATGCTTAAATCTTTAAAACTACGCAAAAGCTTTTGAAGCGGTTTTTTTAATAGATAGAATGATTCAATAAGAAGGTTTATAAATACATATAATACATGTGCACCCGATCGAAGCCGGGGCGAGTAGATAGTACTGTATATATATAAAAAGAAGAATTACTATTATTTAGAATTATTATTGTAAGAAGCACTAATAAATGATGACTTAGGCTTTGAAGCCGGCTACCGCAAGGGAAACCCCAAGTAGCGACCGTGACTTGTGACACGGGTGTAGGTTTAAAAGGCCCTTTTAGAATGCATTAACACTCACCTTCACTACTTGCAGCTTCCCCCCAGGCCCAACTAAGACCGGGATAAACCCATTTCTAATACAATTCACTTTAGTATCCAAAATACAACCGGCACGCTCTGCACTCGTCGACTGAATGCCGCGACTCACCCAACGAAAGAGGATTATTCAACTACCGACCTCCGTATTTATAGACCGAAATCAGTGTTGTAGGGAGAGAAGCGGAGGGTAACGGTATCTTATGACAAACAGTTTAGTTCGGTTTATAAATACTAGATGGCGCTATTTACAATATTTGTAATAATCTTTACATTGGGCACTTCATTTGTACTAAACACAAACTACCTTCTTTTAAATATCGTATTTTCCTACAATATTGCTGTGAACCCTAACGTCCCTAACATTATTCTATTGTGTATCCCAAAACATGAAATATAGCGGAACAGCACTGTTTATTCGAGATTACAATTTAATGAAGTAAAACAAATTGTATACATCAGGAGTAACACAATAACAAATGTGGCCGCAATGATTACGTCGGTGTTTTGAAGAGATCCGAGGTGGATCCACCTCTAAAAATATACTTCACCCCCTACTCTACAACACATTCTCTATACATTGTTCTCAAATTGCCTCTCTTCTCTATCGCTATCGACTTCATACATTGCTTCCTTATATTTAACAACCGTAAGAAATTACAGTTGCGACCCAGTAATGTATATCTAAATATGTTGTATCATCATTCCAATTTCGCGTATGGTAGATATTTTTCCATATATAATATATAATATTCTTTTCCAGGCTGGCCGACGGCGATAAAGCCACTCGTTGTTTTGTGTGAACATAGCATTATTTGAAAACAGCAACCAAAAGTTAAATTAAGTCGCTGCGAGTTGTGCCGGGAAAAGTAAAGGTGTTTCAAAAGTTATAACTCGTTTTTTTTCTGGTGTGACGCGAAGGGGATACAAGGGGAACAAACTGATGAGCCTGTGGGTACCAGAGCTACAGATGAAAACATTATTGCAGATCTACATCTATACATATAAATAAAATTGGAGTGTCTGTTTGTAATATTGAAATAACCGTTTTTTACTACATGCATATGAATATAAATACGGTATATACACCAAAATATTATTTTTTACAATTGTTGTCTGTCTGTCATTTTGTTCCGGCTAATCTCTGTAATGGTTTGACCGATTTTGACGGGACTTTTACAGGCAGGTAGCTGATGTAATAAGGAGTAACTTAGGTTACTTTTATTTTAGAAAAGTAAAGTTAAATTCCACTCAGACGAAGTCGCGGGTACAGCTAGTATGCAATAAATTACAAATATTTCGAGATATAAACTTATAGCAGTAAATTGACGGTCTCTGTGGTGTAGTGGTTTAGCATACCGTTTTATCCGCGTCGTTCGATTGGTCACGGGTTCGATTCCTCGCACGGTACAGGCATTTGTAGTCATTAGTACTAAACAAACTACCTTCTTTTAATATCTTTTTTTTAAATATTGGATGTTTCCTACAATAATGCTGTGAACTCTAATAGTATTAGATACAGTATCAATATATCTTTCATTGTCCCGGTACTCAGGTCCCAACAGTGTAACGTGTATCGCTCAAGACTCGTTCTCATGACGTAGTACAGGAAAATGTGCTACTATTTCTTATAGATGATAGTTCACTTTATATCGTAGATACAGTGTGAACTGACGGAGTTATCAGTGAGCTTGTAAAGGACTCCAGCGGGTAATAAATAGGTTAAGCTCGACGTTGGCGCGACGCCATATTTATACGGAATCCGGCGCTTATGGCTATAGACATGTGGGTAGGTACATGTCTATATATATATATATATAAAATGGTATGAATATTTATTATATACTAATATTTTTTTATATTTGATTAAATAGATAGAATAAATTGCAGTATATAGAGAAACAAATTTTGACATTTATTATTATTATTTACATAACCTAATTGTACAACTATAAACCTAAAATTAAAAAGCTTAAAAAAATATAATATGATGACTAAAATATATTATTAAAAGGGTCCCTTTAGGCAACGTTCCGAAGATACTGGCAGCGTTGATAGCTAGACAAATTCTTTGTCCGAGGTAGCTGCCAGCTCTTCCAACATATAAAATTGGAGTGTCTGTTTGTAATATTGAAATAACCGCTTTTTACTACATGCATATGAATATAAATACGGTACATACACCAAAGTAACATTTTTTACAATTTTTGTCTGTTTGTTCCGGATAATCTCTGAAATGGCTGGACAGATTTTGACGGGACTTTTATTGGCAGGTAGCTCATCTAATATACATATAAATAACATTGGAGTGTTTGTTTGTAATATTGAAATAACCGTTTTTACTACATGAATATGAATATAAATACGATACATACACCAATATGACATTTTTTTTTAATTTTGTCTGTCTGTTTGTTCCGGATAATCTCTGAAATGGCTGGGCCGATTTTGATGAGAATTTTATTGGCAGGTAGCTGATGTAATAAGGAGTAACTTAGGCTACTTCAATTTTAGAAAAATAAAGTTAAATACTATACGGACGAAGTCGCGGTACAGCTTGTTCACTATATATGTATATATTTGTCGTTTAATCGCAAAACGCATTAACAAATGGAGGCGTCATCAGAGATTCGTTAAATTAAAAGCTTCAGATTTTTAGGGAACGTTGTAATACTGCTACGTTGTTAAAAATACATTAACGTGGGCTGGTGAATATACACTACGTGTCCATACATAATACATGTTGTAATCATAGTAAATACTAGCTATACCCGCGACTACGTCCGCGTGGAATTTTGCAACTATACTTTATTTTTCTAAAATAAAAGATTTTTTTACTACGAAGTTACTCCTTATTACATCAGCTACAAGTCTTAACAAAATCGGTCCAGCCATTTCAGAGATTAGCAGGAACAATTTAAAAAAATGTTACTTTGGTACATACTACCGTATTTATATTCATATGGGCGCAGTAAAAAACGGTTATTTCAATATTACAAACAGACACTCCAATTTTATTTATATGTATACATAGAATTACATATAGAACGAATAAATAATCATCATCTAATAAGACTGGACAATTAACATAGCGCCATCTAGTCCCACGCTAAGCAAAGCTTGTGTTATTTATACTAGATAACTGATACAAATACTTAGATATTTTTTTTATAAATACATACATAATATACATAGAAAACACCCAGACCGACACAAACAATCATACTCATGAATACAAATGTTTGTGCCATGCGAGGAATCGAACCCGCAACCATCGGAAGTAAGGCAGTGTATTAAACCACTAGACCACCGAGGTCTTCATTAAATATCTTTAACACAAATGTATATAATTATACAAAATCTACTAAGATTTTTATATCTATAGATATCTAACTTATTAAATTACATGCAAAATAAAAAAACCGAGGCCGTCGTAGTCGTAGATATTAGTATAGTTCGGGAATCGAACCCGCGATCATTGTAATATAATAAATCACTTACAAAGATCTTAGACAGCGTATACAGTGATAGTATGTCATATTTTCATAGTGATAAATAAATTTACCAAACCTAAATAAAACGAGAGCTCGTACGTTGGCAGGCGGCCATCTTCCCACGGATATCGCCTCTCAAGAGCTTTCTCCAGATTCGAGGACCAGATACTTGAAACAAGATCCGAGAGCAGATAATCAGTGATAGATGATGATTCTACCGCTCTATTAATATTGTGAAATTTTATTTGAGGTCTGTAGATAAAACTATCCGGACGGGTTTTATATAAGTCCGATTAGATGTAGTGCAAATTAAAATTAAAAATATCTTCATTCATGTAGGTCTATTACAGACTCCTATGATATGTCCGTCTTATTTCCGTCATACTCGTGAACGAGTGCTGCTTGTAGGGACTGATCTGCTCTTATCACTACGACTGATTTAATCTTATTGTGATTTTATATTTGAGCCTAAATAAATTAGTGCTGGTTGGCAGTTTGTATTCACACGTTTCGACTTGTAAAATGTGAACTTACAAGGATTATTTAAAAGAGCAACACACAAGTTTCTTGCATATTCTTCTTGTGATGAGTCAGCTTTCCGAATAAGCGGTAGATTAAAAAAAAATTGTTGACTATTTTAAAGTGCTTAAATGAAGTTTATTTGAATTAATGATTTTCTATTCTATTCTATTCTGTCAAATCTACCGTCAGTTCGGAATGGTCTCGAGATTAGAATAACTGACGAGAAACTCAGCTCGTATTCTTTTCAAATTAACATTATACATGTTTACAATAATATAGTCTAATATAATCTAAATAATATAGTCTTGGAAATAAGACCAGAAATGATTTTTTTTTAAATAATTTCAGTTACTCCACTCCTCTCTTAATCTTATTTCCAACAATAGATTAATTTTTAAATTCAAACTTGGGAGAATAGAGTGACCACCAGCATATGCTATTGCAAAAGCAAAAAGACAAATTAGTGTTCGCAACCCAAACAGACCAGTCTTTAAGGCCTAACTACTGCCATACCTACCATATGGTAATTTTAAGTAGCTATATCGATGATAGAATCACCTTTCAGCAATGGTATTTCCGAACCGATACGATATTGAAACCTTCAAGAAAAGAGCTTATTCCTTTTTAAAAGGCCGACAACGTACTTACAATTCCCCCGTAGTTGCGGGTGCTCATGGGCGGCGGTAATCGCTTACCATCAGGTGAGCCGCATGCTCGTTTGTCCCCTGTGTTATATAAAAAAAAAATAGCTATGTTCTAGTGTCTTGAGTAGTCTTTCTCGCTAAAATGTCCAGACATGTGACGACTCATTGGGCTGTTGTTGCATGGTCTTAAGGTTTATTTGTATCTCATAGTATAGTATTAGCTATTTTGATATAATAAAATTTAACGTGAATTATATGAGTACGAATGTAGACCGGAAGACGCGGCGTGGTGCCTCCAGCAAAGTGGACCGACGATCTGGTCAAGATCGCTGGAAGGCATTGGATGCGAGCAGCGCAGGACAGATCGTCGTGGAGATCTTTAGGGAGGCCTTTGTCCAGTAGTTGACGTCTTCCAGACTGTGATGATGATGATATGTTTTATTACCAGAACATATGCTATCTTTTATATAAAACAAAACAGACGATGTCGCATGTAGCTACTAGTTTTACTAATATAAACGCGAAATTTTGTGAGTAAGTAAGTGTGTGATGGACATTTGTTACTCTTTCACACAATAACTACGGAATGGATTTTAATTCCAATTACATAGCTTACTAGCTGTTCCCGCGACTTCGTCCGCGTGGAATTTATCCTTATTTTTCTAAAATAAAAGTAGCCTAAGTTACTCCACATTACATCAGCTACCTGCCAAAAAATGTCCCGTCAAAATCGGTCCAGCCATTGCAAAGATTAGCCAAGAGAACAAACAGACAGACAGACTGACAGACAAAAATTGTAAAAAATGTTATTTCGTTGTATGTACCGTATTTATATTCATATGCTACATGCATATAATGTAAAAAACGGTTATTTCAATAATACATACAGACACTCCAATTTTATTTATATGTATAGATAACATCAAAATAACACACAGACTATAATTTAGACTCGGTTGAATCCGCGGGCATAGTCACTACATAATATAAAACAAAGTCGCTGTCGCTGTCTTAAATCTTTAAAACTACGCAACGGATTTTGAAGTGGTTTTTTATAATAGATAGAGTGATTCATGAGGAAGGTGTATAATACATGTACACCCGTGCGACGGGTGTACATGTAGACGGGGCGAGTAGCTAGTATAGTATAAAATAATATCTCATGGCGTTGAATTAAAAAGTTGTTCTCCCTTTAGTAGGTGTATTCTAAAAATGTAAAGACCTGTTGTCAGCTCAGAGCTCACAGAGCCGGTAATAATATCTCAAATACTTGCCGCTATTTTTATTTTTTTGTTCCGTCAACGCCGTCCTCTTTTGTGGGCAATATCTCAAACAGACACGGTTTGCTCGCGATAAGTTTCTCCTTGACACTCGATTACAAAGCAGAAATTCTTTTTAATTTACCTGCTTTATGACTAAACGCTGTCTTTTGCTTTTGATGTTTTTTTTATAGATAAGAAATATAAAAATACGTAAATATCAGGGATTTTATGGATATGAATAGGTTCCGAATATAGTAATGATTATTATACCGGATACGGATATGGATGCGGATGTGAAATTATTTCGGATTATCCGTTAGTTTCGGATAATTTCGGTTACGGATATTAATTTTTTTTTTATAACACAGGGGACAAACGAGTATGCGGCTCACCTGATGGTAAGTGATTACCGCCGCCCATGAGCACCCGCAACTACGGGGGAATTGTAAGTACGTTGTCGGCCTTTTAAAAAGGAATAAGCTCTTTTCTTGAAGGTTTCAATATCGTATCGGTTCGGAAATACCATTGCTGGAAGGTGATTCCACAATGTGGTTGTGCGTGGCAAAAAGTTTCTAGAAAACCGCACTGTGGAAGACCGCCATTCATCCAGATGATCAGGATGGTATTTCAGTTTCTGGCGGGTGGTACGGTGGTGAAACTCAGCAGCTGGTATTAATCCGAACAATTCCTCAGAACACTCCCCGTGATATATGCGGTAGAAAATGCACCGAGATGCAATATCACGCCGCAAAGCCAATGGGTCGAGTCTGTCACATAGACATTGATTACTAATGCTTCTGGCTGCTCGGTTCTGAATGCGGTCAAATGGAAGTAGCTGGTATTGTGGTGCTCCCGCCCAGAGGTGAGAAAAGTATTCCATGTGCGGCCGGATCTGCGCCTTGTATAAAAATTGTAATTTTTAAGGAATTTCAAAAGGAAAATACAAATAGGTAATAAAATGGTTACATAACGTGTTTCAATTAGGCTCCGCCCCTATCCGATATTATCCGAAAGTCTTATTTCGGATTCGGTTACGGTTACGGATATCCGATAGTTTCGGTTACGGTTCGGAGCTCCCTTACATCCCTGGTAAATATATTGTGAATCTCGTTTCATGTTTTGACAGCTCAGTGGCCTAGCGGTTTAGCGCGCCGCTTTAGTTCCGATGGTCGCATGTTCGATTACTGGCACGGTGCAAACATTTGTATTTATGAGTACGACTGTTTGTATCAGTCTGGGTGTTTTCTATGTACTTATAAGTAAGTATTTACATCAGTTGTCTAGTACCCATAACACAAGCTCTGCTTACCCTGGGACTAGATGTCGCTGTGTTAATTGTCCAGGGTTATTTATTTATATTTCATGTGCTAATATTTCTGAAGTCTAACACAATAACAGTAGTGATTTTTGTCTGTCCGTTTGTTTATAACTCGCATGTATTATATATATAAACCTTCCTCTTAAAACACTCTTATCTATTGCTGTATTACAGATTATAATGCAGTTTCCAGTTTAGTAGACAGTAGTCTAACAATTCATTACTATACTATATATAGTTAAGAACTTTACTAACATTACATTAATAAAAAATACATACTAACGAATAGACAATTGATGTCAAAATTTTTATTATTATTACTATTATACATATGAACATACCTCTTGAATCACTCTATCTATTGCTGAGAACTGCATTAATATCTGTTGCGTAATATAAAAGCAGTGGCGACTTGGTTTTATTGGTTTTATACAATGTAAAGATTTCTGTACATATGGTAGTATGTGGTAAATTTTTACTCTGTGTTATCCGCCTAGGTCTATGTATGTATATGTATTATTATTGTTTTATTATATTTTTTATATATGGAGGTATCCTCAGAAAACCAGCGTCGTGGCACCCCGTCACGACATATGCTGAGCGGAGACCTATTTGGTACTGTAATTATTAATATATACCGATAAAATGTAAACTAAAATTTAAAAATATTTTCAGTGTACCAAATAAACAATTTTCTTTCTTTCTATATGTACAGTCGTGTACTCAAATTCAAAATATCTTTATTCGTGTAGGTCTATTACAGACTGTTTTGATATGTAAATCTACCGTCAGTTCGGAATGATTTCGAAATGAGAAGAACAGACAAGAAACTCAGCTCGTATTCTTTTCAAATGAGTTTGTACATGATACAAAAATACAGAATCATTTTTAAATTCAATTAGGGAGATTACAGTTAACCATAGTATATGATATTGCACTTTTGTCAAAAGGAAATAGTCTAATCAGTCAGTCAGACGTATTATTTTCAAATAAATGTTGTACATGTAAAGTCTCATTATCTGTATTTATAGCTCATTTTTTCCTATTTATTTCTGAAATATGTTGTACGTCCAATATGTTGTATATATGTAAGTTTATTTATATATATCTATATATGTATGTCTATTTATTCGTTTAATAATTATAGTGACTTGTGTGTGCCATCTACCTCTTCTATGTACGTTAGTCCTATTGCTTGTTAGCAGGTTGTCTGTAAGACATTGCATATAGCGATAAGACCGCCTTTTGAATTTTTTTTTATTTACTGTGTTTCTTATTGTATTGTATGTGCACAATAAAGAGTTTATTATTATTATTATTACATGTTTATTATCGCAAAACAATGTTTGCCGGTTAAGGTTAATATTTGAATTTATACTTCTTTTATATTACATTCTTGTTTTTGATACTTCAATTCCTTCTTTCTATTTCTAATTGTCAGTAGTCTATATTAATATATTTTCTCCGTTTACTTAGTGGTTTTTCTCATTATTACAACACGTTATCAGCACGATTTCAACAAGCTCGATACATTATAGCAAATCCGAACAAGAAAAAGAATTTATTTTGTTATTTTTTTGATTGCAAAATATTATTCCTGTCAAAAATAAAATGTCACATGAAGGAAGCGGAGAAAAAGTAAGTCGAATTCCTCATCAATTCCGTCGTTTTGTCTTTTAGTAGTAGAGTAAGATATCCTTTATGGATGTATAAAATGCCCTACTTTGGTAACTGGCAAATGAAGATATGTTTTATATTCTAAATTTGTATTTGAATTTATAGTTCTTTTGTATTACATTCTTGTTTTTGATACTTCAATTCCTTCTTTCCATTCTGTTATGTCAGTAGTCTATCTAAATATATATTTTTCTCCGATTACCTACGTCTTTTTTCTTATTACTATAACATTTACAATAATACAGATTCTTTTAAAATTGGGGAGAATAGTGTCTGACAGAATATATCGTGTGACGAAGTTGTCATAAGTAAAAGTATTTAGAAGAGCGGCTAACGAGATGAAAGGTCGGCATCGGAGCGTGTCGGGTCCATCCGACCCATTGAGCATGGCGTTAATGAACTCCCGTATAAAAGGCAGTGATTGTGCCAATTTATAAACGGTTTTATGTCCACACCGCCATTTGTTTACGTGAATGGGCATCGCTCTTTGTTTATTATATTTATAACTAGATGTACCCGCGACTTCGTCCGCGTGGAATTTAACCTTAATTTTCTAAAATAAAAGTAGCCTAAGTTACTCCTTATTACATCAGGTACCTGCCAAGAAAAGTCCCATCAAAATCTATCCTATGACGTAATCATCCCCCATAGAAAGGATTTCAATAAATTCCACCCCTAAGGGCATAAATTAACACGAGCGAAGTCGCGGGTAATTCGCGGGAAATCGCTAGTAATATATCAAATAACTATTGCATTCTGATAACTTGGTTGACCACTATTCAAAACCACCCTATTTAGAAGATCTTCAAAATAGGGTGGTTTTAATTAGATCTAAAAGAGTGTATATCCATTCATAAATAATATGCTGACGCTATGGGGGTACTCGTGTACCAATAAACATAGATTTCATAATCTGACTCCAATTTTAAATGAATTTATTTTAGAAATGTAACAAATAAAGTTTATGCGCACGTCATACGCAGCAACCTCAACCGGATTGGGCGGACGGATGAGAGAGAGAGAGAAGAGAGAGAGAGAGAGAGAGAAGAGAAGAGAAAGAGAAGAGAGAGAGAAGAGAGAGAACGAGAAGAGAGAGAGAGAAAGAGAAGAGAGAGAGCGAAAGAGAAGAGAGAGAGAAGAGAGAGGGAATAGAGAAACCTTCTGGGTCTTGAGTTCGCAGCTCGTCACCCTTATGAGCCCACCCCTCTCTAATAGGATGCAAGTTGGGACCTCGGCTCAAGACCATTTGCCCCGGGATCAAATTCAGGGGCAACAATCCCTGGGGGACTGGGTTGCCTTATGGGCAGAAAGTTTAACATACATATATTGACTGATCTAGTTTTCGAGGGACAGGATATACAGCTTAAGCTAACTTAGGAACTAGTGCCATATTTTTAAATAGGCTCCCTAAAATATGGTCGAGCGCAGTGATGGCTGGCTCATCCGTCATACTCGCGAACGAGTGCTGCTTGTAGGAACTGGTCTGCTCTTATCACTACTGATTTAATCTTATTGTGTTTTTATATTTGACCCTAATAAATTAGTGCTGGTTGGTAGTTTGTATTAACACGTTTCGACTTGTAAATGTGAACTTACAAGGATTATTTAAAAGAGCAACACACAAGTTTCTCGCTCGTTCTTCTTGTGATGAGACAGCTTTCCGAATGAGCGGTAGATAAAAAAAAATGTTATGACTATTCAAAAGTGCTTAAATTAAGTTTATTTGAATAATAGATTTTCTTATTAAATTGCTCACAGGTGATACAGGTGATCTTCCGGTCCCAACGCGTAAATTTACTTTCGTTGCGAAGTGACCCATCAGTGGGCATGCGGTCTTTGACGTGATAAATATATTGATGGACAAAAATATGAGTAAACTTGGATGTAGCACAGAAAAATGATTCTTATGATTATGGATTATTTAAAAGAGCAACACACAAGTTTCTCGCTCGTTCTTCTTGTGATGAGCTTTCCGAATGAGCGGTAGATTAAAAAAAAAATTTATGACTATTCAAAAGTGTTATATGTAATTTATGTTATAGTAATTTCATCTTCCTGTCCTTATCCCAATTATTTGTTACTCATATTACTTAAGGTTTTGGCTTTTAGTTATACAATCGGCCAGCATCCTGACTTCAACCCTCTAGGAATAATATAATAAAAAAATATGGTAATTATTAGCACTTTGATAATTAATATAAATCACGTTATTTAAAAAAATCCAATAAATAGTTTATGTTACTCAGTTAAGTAAAAACATATCACATTATTAATTAAAATATTGCAAGGATCAAAATGGTTCATACTAAATCCACACCGATTGCGCTACACGTATATTTGCGTCTGTGTGCGTGTACTACTGTGTGTGTGCGTAAATCCATACGATTAAACCTAAAGTTGAGCGGCATCATTTTGTAATAGTCCTCTTAAGACTAAAATGTAGGCGACTAGTCGTGGCGACCTTGTGTTATTCTTGCGGCGAGTGGCTGGCGTCATTAAAATATGAAAACAAAGGCACAATCGTACCCAACGCCACAAAGGGTTTCTTTCACACTTCACACTCTTTGATACCAGCTAGTAGTGGAGCGAAGAGCCGCGTCGGAGAACACGGACTCCCTTTGAAGTGTTCCCAAATAAATTCCTACTTATATAAATTTGAAACTTTGTTTTATGTTTTGACACAGGAATGGTTAACCAATTGTGATGCTTATAGTACCTGTAGGCGTCGCACTACGTTCTCAAAATATTTTAGATAGTTAATTTTATTATTATATCTAAATATATATAACTCAAAGGTGACTGACATAGTGATCTATCAACGCACAGCCCAAACCACTGGACGGATCGGGTTCAAATTTGGCATGCAAGTAGATGGTTTGACGTTGGCATCCGCTAAGAAAGAATTTTGATCAATTCTACCCCTAAGGGGATAAAATAGGGGATGGAAGTTTGTATGAAACTTTGTCAATTTTGAACCGATCGGGCTGAGACTTTGCATGCATAAAGCTACTATAACGTAGGCATCTACATAGAAAGGATTTTGATAAATTCCACTCCTAAGGGAATAAATTAATGCGAGCGAAGCCGCGGGCAAAAGCTAGTATAAAATATGTGCGTGCTCTCACTCTTCACTTTAAATCGATGTTTTTATGTTCCATCCTTTATAGTACCTATTCAGTATGGAGAAAAATTTCAACATTCTTTTTATATAAGTCTATTTATACAAACTGGTTGTGGAGTAGAAGTTACAAGTTGCTTTATCGTTTTTATTAAAAAAATCAAATTTATATAGAACTAGCTACTCGCTCCGGCTTCGTATGGATGTACATGTATTATATATATAAACCTTCCTCTTGAATCACTCTATCTATTAAAAAAACCGCTTCAAAATCCGTTGTGTAGTTTTAAAGATTTAAGCATACATAGGGACGGACAGACAGCGACAGCGACTTTGTTTTATACTATGTAGTGATGTACAAAAGTGAATATAGAATATAAAGTATCTACATTACCATTAAAACTATGTAACATAATTACAAAGACAATCATATGAAGTTATTTCAGTTATTTCCCACCCACTATATTCATGTCCAGGATAGGAAGTGGCCGGCCACGCTGGAATTGTAAAGTAACAATATATTTACCAGTATCTTGTAAATTAATGTTTCATTTTATTTTATTGTAGTTTTATTTTATACTGGCTGTACACGCTACCTCGTCCGCTTGGAATTTAACTTTATTTGTCTAAAAGAAAAGTATCCTAAGATACTCCTTATTACATCAGCTACAAAAAGTCACATCAAAATCGGTCCAGCCATTTCAGAGATTAGCCGGAACAAACAGCAGACAGACAAATATTTTTAAAAATGTTATTTTGGTGTATGTACCGTATTTATATTCATATGCATGTAGTAAAAACGGTTATTTCAATATTACAAACAGACACTACAATTTTATATTTTTGCCCTAAATGTCTTCCTAAACTATCGAAATATGCGTCCCTAAATTGTAGTTGAACTTCAAAAACCTTAGGAAAGTTAAGATTAACCCACTTTTTAAAAAATCAAACAAGAACAAAACAAAATTAATAACACTTTTTAAAGTGAATATTTCGATAAAAAAAAAATTTCAGTTTGCGAAAAATTGTTGAATTTTTTAGGTTTAACTAAAAGCTTATTCGGATTTTTTTTATTTTAGGGTTCCTTGATTCAGATGGAAATTGCGACATGCATACTCGAGGCGCCTCGGCGAAATGCTTGTACCAAGTATAATATGACATACATCTTAAAGAAAAAGAAAAAAGTTGATAAGACTGTTGAAATATATAACAATAAACTCTGAAAGCTTCATTTAAAAATAATTCTTTCCTTCCCAAAAAAATCTTCGAAAAATTCGCAGTTTTGAAGTCTTTAAAACAGACTCTCGCAAATTCCCATCCTGATCATCTGGCACCACCGTACCACCCGCCAGGACCTACAATACCATCCTGATCATCTGGATGAATGGCGGTCCTCCACAGTGCGGTTTTCTAGAAACTTTTTGCCACGCACAACTATATTGTGGAATCACCTTCCAGCAATGGTATTTCTGAACCGATACGATATTGAAACCTTCAAGAAAAGAGCTTATTCCTTTTTAAAAGGCCGATAACGTACTTGCAATTCCCCTGGTGTTGCGGGTGCTCATGGGCGGCGGTAATCACTTACCATCAGGTGAGACGCATGATCGTTTGTCCCCTGTGTTATAAAAAAAAAAAAGTTGCGTGTCGCGTGCCGCCGCTCGGCCGCGGCCGGTCAAACGTCGGAAAGAGAAAATTAAAAAGGAAAAGTTCTTATTGTTTCAGCGATAAGGCCGCTATTAAATATGACAAATGTAAGGTCAGCAATCATTTCAATTAATAGTCACAGTAGGAACACTACAGTGTTTACCGCTAGGTACATTTGTAAGATTATTTTTGATATTTGTTTTATCGTATACATCTTACTTTCGATGGTCGCGGGTTAAATTCTCCGCACGGCACAAACATTTGTATTCATGAGTATGATTGTTTGTGTCGGTCTCAGTGTATGTATTTTCGAAAAAAATACCTAAGTGTTTATATCAGTCAGAAGCTATAATATATTATATTGAAGCGGAGGTATCTAATGTGTCTGATGAGTGAGATGTGCTGAGGGTTTTATTAAGGAATAAACGGAAATAAAATAAAATGCGACTAATATAACAGCGACATATAAAATAGAATGTAACAAAAGGAATATGTCAAAAATAATTTGATTTTAAATTTATAAATAGTATAAAAACCTATCAAGGAGTTCGCTACAAGAGGTATTGAGAATAACTAGACACTTTCCTTAAACAAATATCTGTACACAATAGATGCTACTGACAGCCCCTGTGTCGGGGCTGCTTTACGGCTGCTCACATAATCTTGGAGTGCTTGCAGTGGCCACACAACGTAATCAATTCCTCGAAACGGTGAGGTCGCTCCGTGAAGCCTGTGAAGACACCAGAAGACTTCTGCGCTTCTGGGAGGAGCTTGGCTGGCTACTTTAGTAGTCTGGCTCTACACGCACAACGGTCCGGATGAGAGGAAAATCGAGTCCAATTTACATTACATTATATTAGCACAAATACAATGCATAACTTTACAATGCATACATAACTTGCAGAAAGGGAGTAAATAACGGAATGACTGCGAACAGAGATGAATGGAAGAGAAAAACATATTACGCCGACCCCAAATAAATGGGATAAGGAAGAAGCAGATGATGGGCCCAGATGAGAGGCCAACTGCAGAAAATCGAGTCCAATTTACATCACATTACATTAGCACAAATACAATGCATAACTTTAATACGAAACACATTAACAGAAAACTAATTCTAATTTCATTCATATATGAAAATCAGAGGGCTTTACTAGATTTCGTATTACAGTGTCGCAGAGGAAATACAATAAGGTGGGCAGTAAGAACATTGCAAGCAGTATATGAGTGGATAACTGTGGCAGTAAATATAGACAATTTGGATCCGAGCCAGGGGACAGTACGGGGACGGCCGATTGGACTGCAAAACCGCAATGCTTTGATACTAATACTTTCTGCTGATTACGACAGTAAAATTGAAGTTATTTCCTATTTCTGAGCGGTATTTAATTCTGGAAATTGAACAGCTACTGCTGTGTTTAAAAGTTTACGGTAGAGAAAAAAAATAAAATAATAATGTAAAAAATTTGACGTTCATAAGCGGCTAAAATGTCCTACATGAATGATTTTTGAATTTGAATTATTCCGAGCCCAGTTGTTGATACAACCTTTGATTTAAGGTATTGACTTAGAACTACAAATATTTAAAAGAGCAACACGCAAATTTCCTTCTAATTCTTCTTGTGATGAATCTGCGTTCCGAATGAGCGGTAGAATAAAAATATATGACTATTCAGACTTCTGAATATCAATGCTTATATTAAGTTTATTTGAATAAAGATTATTTCTATTTCGAATTCTACCTTTAGTATAGCTTTACGCGGGTTAAATAGTTAAAAATATATATATATAATTTTTTCTTTTAGTGACATCTGTGATGTTGAAAATGATTCTACTTTAAGTAGAAGATTTGTTAAACAATTAGGGCCCTTAAATTTATTTATTTTAAAACCTTCATCAATACACAGTTTAATACACTCCTAATCCCAAACTAGAATAAGCTGTACATCAGGAGTCAGTAAATAATTTTCGTCATCATCATTGCCTTTTCTTTAACACATTATTTTTCCAATTTTTATTAGTGGTCAGTAAATATATTATAATATAATAATCTCAGGACAATTCACACAGCACCATCTAGACCCAAGTTAAGCCAGCTAAAGCTTGCGTTATAGGTACTAGACAACTTATACAAATACATAGATATTTGTTTTATGTAAATATATACATATTAAACATAGAAAACAACCAGACCGATACTAACAATCATACTCATGAATACAAATGTATGTGGCGTGCGAGGAATCGAACCCGCGACCATCGGACGTAAAGCGATGTGCTAGACCGCTAGACCACCGAGGTCGTCAATATATATACACCTTAAAATATAAACCTTCCTCTTGAATCCATATATAAAAAAAAACCTTCATAATCCGTTGCGTAGTTTTAAAGATTTAATCATACATAGGGACAGACAGCGACAGCGACTTTGTTTTGTACTATATAACAATGATGATGTATTTACTATTATTATAATGTACAGAATTTAATATCCTTAACCAATATCAAAATCTATGTAAAGTGAACTCCATAATGACAATTAAAAAACGCTTTTAAATATATATGTAACAAACACTATTTTAGATACGAAAAGATACGAAGATGATGAAAAGATACAGACACCATAGTCTAATATTTTTATACAACATTTTATACTGTGCTTCTCATAGATGTAGGTATGATATTTAATATCTATAACCAATATCAAAATCTCACTTAACCGTTTTTTACTACATCATCATCATCTGCTTCTTCCTTATACCATTTATTTGTGGTCGTCGTAATATGTCTTTCTCTTCCATTCATCTCTGTTCGCAGTCATCTCGTTATTCACTCCCTTTCTCACCATATCATCTTTTACAGTCCATCCATCTCTTTTTCGGTCTTCCTCTACGCTTATAACCATCCACATTCATATGTAACACCGTCCTTAGGATATGATCTTCATTCCTACGCATTACATGCCCATACCACGATAGACGATTACTCTTCAACTTCTCCGACACCGGCGCCACTTTCATACTTCCTCTGATGTGTTCATTCTTTATCTCGTCCATCCTCGTCACACCACACATCCATCTCAACATTCGCATTTCAGTTGTATGCAGCCGTCGTTGTTTTTTACTACATGCATTTGAATATAAATACTGGTGTATGTACCATCAAAATAACATTTTTAAAATATTTGTCTGTCTCTTTGTTCCGGCTAATCTTTAAAATGGCTGGACCGATGTTGACGGGACTTTCCTGAGATTAGCGCGTTCAAACAAATGAACAAACTCTTCAGCATTATAATATTAGTATAGAATTTTTTTCTAGTACCATTTAAATTAAAATATATGCACGTTAATTTTTCATAGTCTTAGAAATATAAAACTGTTTCAACCCTTAACGAATAAACAGGAGTGGGGTGATATGGACCGGTTCTTACGAAGCAGGCGTGTCGGTGACAGTGTTGTTCTACCTCCTATTGTGCTGCTTGTCATACAATATAACATTTACTACCTATTGCAGTTTTTATATAACTTAAAATGATAAACAAACTAACAAGTAAATTTAATTGAACTAACAACCTTCTGTTATAGGCATGATACGATCCTAAGGATTTATTAAACACATTATTATGTCAGACTATTGAGTATATACATTATTAGCTGTTAGGGAAACTACTCTCTGCTACCAAAATGTTAGGGAAAGTACTATAAGTATAGTATATACATATATATAGGGAAAAATATGTGGAAGCGTCTGTCGCGTACCTGTATGGTTCTGCGGATTTCTTGGGCTTCAGGGTCTCGAAGATATCTTCGCTAGCTTTCCAGTTTCACAGTAGGTTTAACACAGTTCTAATTTATTTTAATTTACAACACCAATGCGCGTCAAGGGCGCTGTACGGTCAGTTCAGTACTAGGTAAGGGAGGGGAAGGGAACGCGCGGGAACAGAAACTAACGGGCTCTAATATAATAATCTGTGCTTACGATGGTACAGGGTAGATTTTGAACATTACCTTTTGCCCGCGGCTTCGCTCGCGTTATTTTTTTCCCTTAGGGGTGGAATTTATCGAAATCCTTTCTTAAGAGATAGCTACGAAGCTACTCAAATGGGACCATATGTAAAGAAACTAAATTAATTAGACTTGAAATTATAATTACGGGGAAAAACAATTAATTAAATAAAAAAAATAAAGACCTACATGAATCTTTTTATTATTACTAGCTTTTGCCCGCGGCTTCGCTCGCGTTGAGAAGTATTATTATTAATTAGGTATAGTTTTTGCGGCTTTACTTTTGTTTACTTTCTTAGGAGATGCCTACGTCATAGTAGCTTTATGCATGCAAAGTCTCAGCCCGATCGGTTTAAAATTGACAAAGTTTCGTACAAACTTTCATCCCCTATTTTATCGCCTTGGGTGTAGAATTAACATAACATCTACCTGCATGCCAAATTTCAGCCCGATCCGACAAGTGGACTGTGCGTTGATAAATCACTATGTCAGTCACCTTTGAGTTATATATATTTAGATTTATATAATTAATCGGGTCTTAACACAAACTTATTTTATGACAAATATAGGTATTTACCTTTCTTGACGTTTCGACTAGGTTGCACTAGCCGTGATAGTAATCTAGCAAAAATGGTATATATTACTCTGCTTTATCTATATACTATATGTTATCACTTCCGGTTTTTCGAGAGTATTAGGGTATATGGCTGACGACATCGGTGGTCTAGCGGTCAAGCACACCGCTTTACGACCGATGGTCGCGGGTTCGATTCCTCGCACGGCAAAACATTTATATTCATGAGTATGATTGTTTGTATCGGTCTGGGTGTTTTCTATATATAATATGTATGTATTTACAAAAAAAAATTCTATGTATTTGTATCAGTTATCTAGTATCCATAACACAAGCTCTAGCTAGCTTAACTTGGGTCTAGATGGCGCTGTGTGAATTGTCCTGAGATTATTATTATTATTATTATTATGGGCACAAAATGGCGGCTTATGAACAGTGACATGGACAAAAAAGCATTACACGAGCAGCCAGCGAACGGAAAGGACGAGTCTTGCGCATGTTCTTAATATATCAGTTACTCGCAACTTCATTACTTAATAGATTTATATCATTTTATTTAAATCCGATTTACATCAAATTCCATTAACATATATATACTAGCTGTGCCCGCGGTTTCATCCGCATGAATTTAGCCTATGTCTTATTGTGATGTGCTATATTACTGTAAAGTTTCATCAAAATCCGTTCCGTAGTTTTTGCGTGAAAGAATAACAAACATCCATTCATACATCCATACTCGCAAACTTTCGCATTTATAATATTAGAGTGTAGTATGAGTATATTCTTTTCATATAAATAAAGTGTCCATAAAAAAAATAACTGTTGTTTATATAATTAATATATTACATATGTATTAAATACAATTAAAGGATATATAATGTCTAACCGATGTAAATATAAACCTGAAAATGGTTTAATATCTACACAACACTGGGCGTCGGTCTGTTTGTTTAGGAGCCACACAGGGTCCCGCGGAGTCAATTGTTCAATTTTATAACACCTGTACGTTATTTTGGGGTTAATAAACAAAGGTTCAGAAAAAGAAACTTCAGTAACTGAAAGAATATTTTTTTTTTTTATAACACGGGACAAACGAGCATGCGGCTCACCTGATGGTAAGTGATTACCGCCGCCCATGAGCACCTGCAATACCAGGGGAATTGCAAGTACGTTGTCGGCCTTTTAAAAAGGAATAAGCTCTTTTCTTGAAGGTTTCAATATCGTATCGGTTCGGAAATCCATTGCTGGAAGGTGATTCCACAATGTGGTTGTGCGAGGCAAAAATTGCGGCAATGGTTACAGATAAATGGCAGGTGTATGAAAAGGTGGCGTATCAGTACATAGTATAAAACAAAGTCACTGTCGCTGTCTGTCCATCCCTATGTATGCTTAAATCTTTAAAACTACGCAACGGATATTGAAGCGGTTTTTTTAATAGATAAAGTGATTCAAGAGGAAGGTTTATATGTATAATACATGTACATTCGGACGAAGCCGGGGCGAGTAGCTTGTTACAGATAAATGACAGGTGTCACAAAACGGATATTGAGCGGTTTTTTATTAGATAGAGTGATTCAAGAGGAAGGTTTATATGTATAATACATGTACACTCTATCTACTAAAATAAACCGCTTCAAAATCCGTTGCGTAGTTTTAAAGATTTAAGCATACAGAGGGACGTACAGACAGCGACAGCCACTTTGTTTTATACCACGTAGTGATGATACAGCAATTTCTAAAACTCAAAACCTAAGATTATATATCTTATTAAGTAAGTATTTAAATTTAGAAATCTAATCTGAAAATTGCAAATATGCCTTATTACAGTCCGCATAATGGCCAATTAAAAATACAATTTACAGCTCGAAATATACGGAAAATCAAGTTTTAACGTCATCCATTTTTTTTTTTATTAAGTATTTTACGGCCTTGGAAATCTCCTTTCAGCCAAACAATTACATTCTACAAATATAAATAAACGTCATCCAAAGAAGAATGTTGCACGTTTCAAAAAGATTTTCCCTGTTATTTGCCGTGCAGGAACAAATCCCGCCCGCGCGTCAGATTGTCGTCGCGTGTCAGATTTTATACTTAACAATGTTTCATAATTAAAAACAATATTTATTTTTATGTCAACTCATTTATTTCGCGTTCACTTCAATGGAAACACTTTTGTTTTTAAGTTATACACTTGTATTCTATATCTGAATATTATTAGTAGCTATTCACCCCGGCTTCACACCGGTGTATATTCTTCTTCTTCTTCTTAGTCGGTACACTCTTGTCAGAGTGGTCGTGGTCAACATTTTGAATTCTCATTTGAAAATATCTCAGCACAATTCACACAGCGCCATCTAGTCCCAAGCTAAGCAAAGCTTGAGTTATGGGTACTAGACAACTGATATAAATACATGGATGCATTTTTTTAAAAATAAATACATATTATACATAGAAAACACCCAGACCGATACAAACAATTATACTCATGAATACAAATGTTTGTACCGTGCGAGGAATCGAACCCGCGACCATCGGATAGTAAAGCGGTATGCTAAACCACTAGACCACCGAGGCTGTCAATATATATATATATATACATACATTTTTGCACATTTTTATTTATTATTTTTGTACCAATTTTGTACCAATTTTTTATTGTTACTTTTGCTTTGTTACTATTTGTACCTTCGTTATTTATTTTCTATCTATTCTATTATATTTCTATTGTTTGCTCAATATCAAGCATACAGTCCATTCATTCTATATCCCACGTATATATTAAAATAACGTTGCCAGTTCTATGAATTAATTTATGATATTTAATTATGCGACTACGTATATTAATTAATATTATACGAAGATGAGTTTGTTTGTTTGTTACGCTTTCACGCGTTACAGGCTTAACCAATTATCATGAAATCTAAATATATATAACTCAAAGGTGACTAATATAGTGATCTATCAACGCACAGCCCAAACCACTGGACGGATCGGGCTGAAATTTGGCATGCAGGTAGATGTTATGACGTAGCATCCGCTAAGAAAGGATTTTGATGATCGGGCTGAGACTTTGCATGCATAAAGCTAGTATGACGTAGGCATCCCATAAGATTTTTTTCAAATTCCATCCCTTAGGGGATAAAATAGGGGATGAAAGTTTGTATTAGTTGTACTTCTTAGATTTTCGACTGATTGAACTGAAATTAAAGATTGGAGCTACTATGATGAAGACGTTCGATTAAATAGGACTTTGATAAATTCAACCCCCATGGGGATAAAATAAGGGATGATGCAGGATGTAAATGTTTCAACCTATCAGTACCTAATGGAATGAACAAATTAAGACGACCAAATAATTTATAGATTTTCATGCTACTTTAATTTTAGAAAAATAAAATTAAATTCCACGCCGGCGAAGTCGCGGGAAAAGCTAGCCATATATAAAAGTCATAATGACATATAATATACTAATTGTACCCGCGACATCGCGTGGATATCAATATTCCCGTTTTTGCAACATTTTCACAGATACTCCGCTCCTATTGGTCGTAGCGTAATGTTATATAGCTTAAAGCCTTCCTCGACAAATGGACTATCCAACACAAAAATATTTACTCAAATACCAGCAGTAGTTCCTGAGATTAGCGCGTTCAAAACAAACAAACTCTTCAGTTTTGTAACATTAGTATAGATTATTGTAAACTCTGAAAATAATGTAATACGTGCGAAAATACAATGCAATTCATCTGCTCATTATTAAGAAAAACATAACGCGAAACGAGAAAAGTTTCAAAGAAAAAGAACGCTTTTTCCACACACAGGAATATGGCGGAGGAGCTGTCATCAATCACCGGATCTGAACTTTCGACGAGCACTAACAACCCCGCATCATCCCCTAATTTTGTCGCATTCACGTTTATTCCTTACGCCCTACAGGACCAGTGTTGCCAGCAAGGTCTGAGCAAATCCACAAACTAGATGGGTTTATATTATTTCTTTCCTACATAAATAATCAAATATCCTCACCGTTGCTTCTCAATACATTTATGAAAATATCATCTATGCCAGAAGGAATATAGATAATTTCAAAAGAGTTAGTGATTGCACTAAAAAAAGCTTACGTAACAATAACAAACTGATTTTATCTAAATGTCGTTTGGCTAAAGTTAATAATTCGTTTTATGGCAATTGCGTAAGGTTTTACAATAAAATACCAGAGTCTGTTATAAATCTGCCAGAAAAAAGATTTAAATGTCAAATAAAACAGTTCCTTTGCAAAAAAGCTTACTATAAAATTGAAGAATTCGTTAACGATAATAATGTTTTTATAGAAAAACTTTAAATCTATAGCACTGACAATATTATCTGATTACATTAATAATGAGTGCGTAGCGACTTCTATGTTGATTATCGCATGCCTCTTACTTGTTATACTGTAATTATTTATATAAAAAAAAACATCTATTAAAAAGAGCAACACACAAGTTTCCTGCTCATTCTTCTTGTGATGAATCTGCATTCCGAATGAGTGCTAGAATCAAAATATGACTATTCAAAAGTGCTTGTAATGAGTTTATTTGAATAAAGATTATTTCTATTTCTATTTCTATTTCTTTTAAATTCCGCTACAATTATCATGTAGATGGTACAAAAGGCCCTAAATTTAAAAAGAAATAAAACAAAAATCATGTGTGAGACCACAAATATTCGGTGCGGAAACTTGACTACCGTTACGACCATCTCTACTAGCGATCAAATTCCGACCGTTATTGAGTCTACACCCATATCGCGTGTTTCGCCTCTGAACGAGGCATCATCAGGCGTTGAATAAAGTTCGGATACAGCTTGGTAGCCTAGTGTTGACTCTTCGGCGACCAGATTGCGACTCTCCGCGACTAATCGCAAATGAAATGTAGTGAAATGAACTCCCGCAAGATAACACCTAACTCGATTAAATATACACAAACTAGATATGATATGATATGATGGGCAGCGTTCGGGAAGCTCCGATATATCTTTTCGTCCAAATTTCCGCAGTGTCTCAAGACGAAGGTTTACGATCAATGTGTGTTGCCAGTGATGACTTACGGAACAGAGACGTGGTCGCTAACTATGGGCCCCATCAACAAGCTCAGAGTCACTCAGAGGGCAATGGAGAGGGCTATGCTCGGAGTTACTCTGCGTGATCGAATCAGAAATGAGGAGATCCGCAGAAGAACCAGAGTGACCGACATAGCCCGAAGAATTGCGACTTTGAAGTGGCAATGGGCAGGGCACATAGCTCGTAGGACAGATGGCCGTTGGGGCAGTAAAGTCCTCGAGTGGCGACCACGGACCGGAAGACGCAGCGTGGGAAGGCCTCCAGCAAGGTGGACCGACGATCTGATCAAGATCGCTGGAAGGCATTGGATGCGAGCAGCGCAGGACCGATCGTCGTGGAGATCTTTGGGGGAGGCCTATGTCCAGCAGTGGACGTCTTCCGGGCTGCGATGATGATGATGATGAGATATGATATCAAAACAACTGCCAAGAACTATTTTTAAATGCAGCAATAAAACATTTATTTTATCAAACAATATCTGCATTCCCAATTTGTCATCATTGCCTTGCCTTTATCCCATTATTTGTGGTCGGCGCAGTATGTCATTCTCTTCCACTGCTCTCTATCGGTCGTCATATCTGAACATACTCTTCTTTTATTCATATCATCTTTCACACAATCCATCCATCTTTTCTTAGGGCGTCCCCTCCCTTTACGTCAAATTCAAATTCAAATACAAAAATCATTTATTCATGTAGGACATTTTAGTCGCTTATGAACGTCAAGTTTTTACATTATAATTTTTTTTCCCTACCGTCCAGTTCGGTATATAGATCCAATAGAGAAGAACTGGCAAGAAACTCAATTGAATTACTTTTTTTTTTAAATCCAGTTTATTTACAATGCATAGGTATTTATATAGGTGTCTATGTCTAACATTAAATGAAAATCCCGAACATGAAAACTATTGCCATGCACGCTCGTCATTCAAGTAATCGTTTAGTGAGTAATAGGCCTTGCTCAGTAAATATGATTTAACAGATGTTTTGAATTTATTTAAGGGTAATTCCAATATATCCTTTGGTATCTTACTGTAAAATTTTATACCTATTCCCATAAAAGACCTATTGACTTTTTCTAAATGATATTTGGGGACAGCAAGTTTGTCTTTAAATCTAGTATCCATCTAATGAGTAATTTATCCAGTGAAATATTTTTATATTGCACTGGTCAAAAGTAATTACAGAATCATTTTAAAACTGATCCGCGAAACTTCGTCTACATCACACTTGACATATATCATTATAATTGGCCTAATTAACATAACATCTTCTTAAATATATAGCCTATTTGTTATTCAGATTGAATAAAGATTAAGTGCGTAACGGTTACTCTGTTGATTATCGCATGCCTAATCCTTGTTAATGTAAATCTAATTAAAAACAACATTTATTTAATAGAGCAAAACATAAAATTCTTGCTCATTCTTGTGATGAGTCTGCGTTCCGAATGAGTGGTAGAATAAAAAAGTGACTATTCAAAAGTGCTTATATTAAGTTTATTTGAATAAAGATTATTTCTATTTCTATTTCTGATGTATAATCTATATTACCTTAAAGTTTCATCAAAATCCGGTCAGTGGTTTTTGCGTGAAATAGTAACAACCCATCCACCCATACTCACAAACTTTTGCAATTATAATATTAGTAAGATAAGATAATAGAACAAAATTTCGACTTGAGATTAACTTAATTATGTCATTATGAGCTGCAGCAACATAAGAAGTTTTTATTTTTATTTTTTATACATGACAATGGAATGGTCCACCCGCCTGCGCTAACGGTCTACGCTGGCGGGGCACCAGTGGAGGATGATAAGATGAGCATGAGGTCTGGTCAGATAAATGACGTGACAAATTCACCAAGAATTTATCACGATGGTTTCCAGAGGGAACCGCGTGGACCTCCACGCGGTTCTCTCTGGAAACCATGCGCGACCTGACATGGTACATTGCTAGCAATAAGATCATCAATCCACTTTCCTAACAATTCCAATGCCTGCGACATGTATGCGACATTGCTCAAGAAGAAATTAAATATTTTTTCTATTTGAGCATTTAATTGAATTACTAATTGGTGGTTTGTATTCACACATTTAAACTTAAAAATGTAAAGTACTAATAAAATTATTTAAAAGAGCAACACGCAAAATTCTTGCTCATTTTTTTGTGATGCGTCAGCTTTCCGAATGAGCGGTAGATTAAAAAAAAAGTGATGACTATTCAAAAGTGCTTCAATGTAAGTTTATTTAATAATAATAACAATTCACACAGCGCCACCTAGTCCTAAGTTAAGCTAGCTAAAGCTTGTGTTAACTAGTTAACTAGATAACTGATACAAGTACATAGATTTTTTTTCGTAAATACATACATATTATACATAGAAAACACCCAGACCGATACAAACAATCATATGAATACAAATGTTTGTACCGTGCGAGGAATCGAACCCGCGACCATCGGTGGTAAGGCGGTGTTTTTTTTTAGAGGATGATAATGGAATTGTGCACCCGCCTGCGCTAACGGTTTACGCTGGCGGGGCACCAGTGGAGGATGATAGGATGAACATGAAGTCAGATCAGTTAGCCCATTGTGACAAATTCACCAAGAATTTATCACGATGGTTTCCAGGGAGAACCGCGTGGAGGTCGACCTGACATGGTACATTGCTAGCAATGGGATCATTAGTCCACATTACTAGCAATCACCTTCCCCCTCGTAAAGCGGTGTTAAACCGCTAGACCACCGAGGTCGTCGTTTGAATAAATAATTTTCTATTCTATTCTATTCTAAATCCACCAAATCCAGTGGTAAAACTATTAAACTGGCAACACTGAATAGGACAGTGTAGTGGGACCCGTATACATTTTCCGCGCGTTTTCCCACGATTTCTCGGAGCTGACGCGCGACAAATACACGTTTATCGTGGCATTTATTAGGTAAGGTTGATTTATGAAGTGTGCCCGATTTTCACTAAGCCCCCAACCAGACCGAACAGCGGCGAGGCCATTAGGTAAATGAACAGTTCACTTTATATCGAACTTTTTTTTTTAACTTTCCACAGACACTAAATCCGTGCTCTTATTAATCTTTATATTTTTGTTTGACACTTAAATTGATTTATTTAAGTAAATCTATTTTGGTCATGCCCTATACAACTATTTTATGGGTGTCGATATAATATAAAAATGAAACAATAATACAAATTTACCAAAATTATATACAAATATGTCAATTACCCTGTACTTTTAACGTGTTTATATTTTTTAGAAATACAGATAATCTATAATATAAATAAAATTTATACATATAAATAAAATTGGAGTGTCTGTTTGTAATATTGAAATAACCGTTTTTTACTACATACATATGAATATAAATAGGGTACATACACCAAATAACCACTTTTTACAATTTTTGCCTGTCTGTCGGTCTGTTTGTTCCGGCTATATTATATGGAGACCAATAAATACATATAAATAAATTTGCAGTGTCTGTTTATAAAAACGGTTATTTCAATATAACCGTTTTTTACTACATGCATATGAATATAAATACACTACATATAACAAAATAATATTTTCTAAAATTTTTGCCTGTCTGTCTGTTTGTTCCGGTTAATCTCTGAAATGGCTGGACAGATTTTGACGGGACTTTTTTTGCGAGGAATCGAACTCACGACCATCGGATAGTAAAGCGGTGTGCTAAACCACTAGACTACCGAGGTTGTGTATACATCAAAATATAAATTCATATGTATACATACATCTGCCCCAATAAATGTATTTTACAATTGTTGTAATTATCTCGGCGATGTTGAATATCTAATATTAATATGATCATATATTGTATATCCCAACTTAATTAAACAATTCCCAAACGATCTCAATTTACACATTACACTTGCATAATACGCAAAATAACAGTTACCCCACGAATATGCCCTACAATATTAAACGGTCCGATACAATTTTGTTTAAAAGGGTTTAAAATGATAAATTAAACTAACAGAATATATTATTTGGGGTTTTTGAAACACTAGTTTCAATTTAAACAGATAATAATTATTAAAACAATGTTTACGATATTGAAACTTTCAAGAAATGAATTTAATACTTCTTAAAGGCCAACAACGCACTTGCAATTCCCATGGTGTTGCGGGTGCTTATGGATGGCGGTAATCACTTACCATCAGGCGATCCGTAAGTCGGTTGTCCTTCATTACATAAAACGAAGTCGCTGTCTCTTTTTGTCCCTATGTATGCTTAAATCTTTAAAAATACATGACGGATTTTGATGCGGTTTTTTTAATAGATAGAGTGATTCTAGAGGAAGGTTTATATATATATGTATAATACATGTACACCCGGGCGAAGCCGGGGCGAGTAGTAAGATAGTATAAAACAAAGTTGTTGTCGCTTTCTGTCTTTATATATGTTTAAATCTTTAAAACTACGCAACGGATTTTGAAGCGTTTTTTTTAATAGATAGAGTGATTCTAGAGGAAGGTTTATATGTATAATATATGTATACCCATGCGAAGCAGGGGCGAGTAGCTAGTACGCTATAAAGAAACGTATTATGATAGTTATGGCAACACATAACTGGTGTCACCTGGTAACACCCATAATGGGACACCAATCACACAATGTGATTCAGTTCTGTTCAGATGGGATGGTCACCTAGTTTACCATATCAATTATATAAAAAAAAATCCTCGTTACCAGTTTCTCTTTCTTCTTCTCTCACATTTGTTTACTTATTTATTTAAACTTTATTGTATTATACAATAGGAGGGCTTAATGTTATTAGCATTCTCTAAAAGAAACCCTTAGGGAGTGCAGAGAGTTACTCGAAGGCTGTTTGGTTAATAAATAAATATATATATATTAAACTAGCTGTTACCGTGAATACGTCCGCGTGGAATTATTTTTTTTTAAATAAAAGTAGCCTAAGTTACTCCTTATTACATCAGCTGCTTGGCAAAAAAAGTCCCGTCAAAATCAGTCCAGCCATTTCAGAGATTAGACGGTACAAGCAGACAGACAGATAGACAGACAAGAATTATAAAAATTGTTATTTTGCTGTATGTACCGTATATATATTCATATGCATGTAAACAGACACTCCATTTTATTTATGTTTCAAAATTCAAAATTCAAAGTTCAAAATCAAAATTCAAAATTCAAAATTCAATATTCAAAATTCAGAATTCAAAATTCAATATTCAAAATTCAGAATTCAAAATTCAAAATTCAAAATTCAAAATTCAAAATTCAAAATTCAAAATTCAAAATTCAAAATTCAAAATTCAAAATTCAAAATTCAAAATTCAAATTTCTTAATTCTTAATTCGAAATTCGAAATATCTTTTCATACTCAGTTCGGAATGATTTCGAGATGAGCAAAACAAACAAAAACTCAGCTCGTATATTTTTCAAATAAATGTTGTACATGTTTACAATAATACAGTCATTTTTTAATTAAATTTGAGAGAATACTGTGACGACCAGTATATGATAGCAAAAGCAAATAAAATGTTTTTCTTACATTTTGTTTGTGTAAAGATGACTCAAAGGGAGCTGTACAATAGTGGGCCAAAGTTTCGACGTAATACATTGTCCACAAACACACCTCGGTTTGTCCGCGGGGTGCAGGGGCGGGGCCCTCCCCTGTACCAAGTTGGGGAGTTGTTGTGAAAATAAATAACACGGCTCGTTGACTTTAACTGAAACTTAAACTTGCTTGTATCAACGCATCCGCCCTGTGAGAATACCTGGCGCCAAGCCACAAGCGGGAAGCGGATTATAAATTAATAGATGTGATGCTATATTTATGTAGGAGCGATTTTTGATAGACGGACCGGAAGACGCAGCGTGGGAAGGCCTCCAACAAGGTGGACCGATGATCTGGTCAAGATCGCTGGAAGGCGTTGGATGCGAGCAGCGCAGGACCGATCGTCTTGGAGATCTTTGGGGGAGGCCTATGTCCAGCAGTGGATGTCTTCCGGACTGCAATGATGATGATGATGATGATTTTTGATAGAAAAGTAAAGATTATATTACATATCAGAAATTTAAAAAAAGACTATTCAAAAGTGCTTATATTATGTTTATTGAACAAAGATTTTTTTTATAAATACAATTGAATCGGAAAATTGTGGCATCGGTGTTTTACATCGATCGCCTTATTTTCGGTGGTCACGTGTTCACTTCCTCGCACTCTGCAAACATTTATATTCATGATTATGCATGTTTGTATCGATTATAATACGCACAGCGCCATCTAGTCCAGAATGCAAGCAGAATAAATAAATACTTGGATATATATATTTTTTGTAAATACATACATAGAAAACACCCAGACCGATAAAAACAATCATACTCATGTTTGCGCCGTGCGAGGAATCGAACCCGCGACCATCGGAAGTAAAGCAATGTGCTAAACCACTAAACCACCGAGTCCGTCAAAATGCCTTGTTTCTATCTACAGTTTACGCAAATATTAAGAAAGGCGCCTAGAGTGCTCAGTATTATCTCCCTTGTACCACAGGCGGCGACTTCAAACGTTTGTCTTGTGAGGACCTCAGCCGGACGCGGAGCGGGTGCACAACAAAAATAACGGGACCTCAAACTTGTTCCTTGTTTGTGACTGGAATTAAATCAGGACAAGCTACAACACAAACTACCGTCGTTAGTTTAGTTTTCTTGAAATTTTGTTTCGCACAGATTCAAAAACAAATTCAAAATTCAAATTCAAAATTCATTTATTCAAATAGGACATGTTGGCCGCTTATGTTTATGTGTCAATTTTATACATTATAATTTAATTTTTTTCACTACCGTTCAGTTCGGTCTATAGATCCAATTAAGAAGAACTGGCAAGAAACTCAATTGAATTACTTATTTTTTTAAAAGCCAAATTATTTACAATGTATATATAAATAGGTGTCTATGTCTAACATTAAATGAAAATTCCGTGCATGAACAACTATTGCCATGCACGGTCGTTATTCAAGTAATCGTTTATTGAGTAATAGACTTTGCTCAGTAAATAAGTTTAACAGATGTTTTGAATTTATTTAAGGGTAATTTCAACATATCCTTTGGTATCTTATTGTACATTTTTATACCCATTCCCATAAAAGAGCTATTGACTTTTTCTAAACAATACTTGGGGACAGCAAGTTCGTATTTAAATCTAGTATTAATATTATGAATATTGCTGTTTTTTTTTTAACAAAACAGACATATTTTGTTATCTTACTAATATTATAAACATGAAAGTTTTGTTACTCTTTCACGCAAAAACTACTAAAATAATTTTGATGAAACTTTACAGTAATATAGCTTATACATCAGAATAACACATAGGCTATCTCTCTATCTGTTCTTGCTAATCTCTAAAACGGTTTAGAATAGAATAGAATAGAACAGATCTTTCAAAGGAGCTTCCTCCCGCGTACACTTAGATTGTGGAATGAACTACCTGCCGAGGTTTTCTCACGAGACTACAGCATGGGGTTTTTCAAGAAGGGTATATTAAGGTTTCTTAAGGGTCGGCAACGCGCACGTAACACTCGTGGTGTTTCCGTCGTCCATAGGCTACTGTAACTATTTACCATCAGATGGGCCGTATGCTTGATTGCCACCATCGTAGTATAAATAAAAACGGCTAGACCGTTTTTGGAAGTTTCAGTCGCAGATAGCTAATGTTATAAGTGATAAGTCTATTTTTATTAAAATTATATTTCCAGTCGGTTTCCTAAAAAATACAATTTCTAAGCGTCCTTTGTACTCGTATATAATACCGTATACCGTAAAAAAATTAAAAAGAACAATTCCTTTATCAATATTTAATGTACAAACCATATCCGAGACCTATAAAAACATTTCAGAAGATGTTTGCTTTCTTAAAATCGGCTATTGACGTTATATGGGTCGCAGTAAATGGACACTGCCTGACAAAAAGGTTGAAATGAGTCCTCTGAAGAGGACACGGGGTTACAGCGACCCCAGGCAGGTTTCAGTCTGACACTGGCTCCAAGTCATAAGTGATAGCGGAAAGCGAGATATCAATTTCTTAGCATTTCATGGAGTCGCTATGCTGTTTTTTTTTATTTTATAGTATCTGCCGCTTCTTTTGAGGCGACATCTTTTTCACCTACTTATTTTATTCAGTATATGTGTTCTATTGTTTTTTTTAGTCGCCATACATTAGTGTGCTTGCGAGCGTGGCAAGGAGAGAAACTTCGAGCATACCTCGAGAATTAAATTGGTGTTGGTTTATATGGTGTTAGGTATATTTTTATTATTTATTTAATAATCCTAAATTATATATATATTTATATATATGTATAAGTTCAGTTTGGATAAAAAGTCATGAACAGAATCAGCGCTGTTATCGCAGTTATAAAGGTAGCCAACTCAGCATAATGCTACAGATAACTCTACAGCGCTGGTCTACAGAATGCACTTCGCCATATTAATTCGTGTTTTTTCTGTATCTCATGTATGTTATGTGTCTGTAATTGTGAATAAATAATTTATCTATCTATATATTATATTTACTGCACTCATATCTTTATAAATTGTCCAGAAATCTAATCAGACAGACACCTTAATAGTTTGCTTATATTTATTGCTTATTTTTATATGGACTGGATATATGAATTTATATTGACAATACATAGATATAAGATTAACGTGACCTTTGTCTCATTATGCATGATACGCAGCAATACAACAAGGTCGTAATTCAGTTTGCAAGATTGTTTAGAGATTAAAATAGTTATTTTCAGTTTCAATCCATTTTAAAACATATCAGTATACATAAAAATTGTAACTCAATATTGTCTGTCTATAAAATAATTTGTTTATTATTTATTTTTAGTCGTTCGAGTATTATTTGGTCACTCAAGTGCTATCCGGCTCGAAGGACCAAAGAATGTACGGTTTAAGCCCGTGGTTCCGTTATAATTATTGATTGATTGATGGTAATGGTTGATGATTGAACACTCATTTATTGCTGGCATTATGAGATGAAAATGCATGTGAGGTTGTTCGTAGGTATGTATTAAATTTATTGATGCTTATCGCTCGTCGCTTGTGTCTTGTATCCCATCGCCGCCTGCGGGAATGGTCGTGCAAATATTTGCTAACGCCAGCTCTTTGGGCTCGCTTACACTTTGCGAATGACCGGCGCCCGCTTTCAGGCGACTCGAGCTGTGACACTACACGGCACCAGGAGACTGTTAGCCGGCGACTGTCGATGTATACACTTTTAACTTTTACGATTTATTTTGTCGAAATGTTTACTTTTATCGTATTGAATGCCAAACAATCGTGTGAAATATGAGGAAGTACTTTTACATATATATCTTTTCAGCATTTTTTATCTTTTAACACGCAATTTTATTGCTTTTTCTTCTTATGATGAAGAATAGAATAGAAAATCATTTATTTAAATAAACTTACATTGAAGGACTTTTGAATAGTGACTACATTTTTTTAATCTACCGCTCGTTCGGAAATCTGTTTCATCACAAGAAGAACGAGCGAGAAACTTGCGTGGTTGCTCTTTTAAATAAATTTATTATTACTTTACATTTTTAAGTTTAAGTGTGTGAATACAAATCACCAATTAGTACTAAGTCAATTAAATATTCAAATGAAAATAATATTGAATATATAACCAACTGGTTAAACAATTAATAAGAGGAAATCAGTCATAGTGATTAGAGTAGACCAATCCCTACAAGCAACACCCGTTCACGAGTATGACAGATGAGCCAACCATCACTGCGCTCGACCATATTTTAGGGAGCCCTATGACCCGGCCCACCACGCCGCCACTAGTCTGGACATTTTAGTGAGCATGACTATTCAAAACACTAGACTATGTTATAGATATAAAGTTTATTTCAATATATAAAAATAAATAATAGAAAGAAAGAAAGAAAGAAAGAAAGAAGAAATAGAACTAATAATAGACTTTGGTGTTAACCAAACGCAATGCTCCAACGCTGATGCAGCAGAACGTGCACCAGCGCCGGAAACTTGACTTCGCGGTTGCGCAAACGTGCAACCGTACCGGGCTTCCGCCCGCCACTTCTACTCTTGAGACACCTCTTTTCTTAATTATAATTAGTAATAGATAAAATTAATGTATTGTAACTTTAAAAAACTAATTTATAATTAAATAATTTCGGTTTTTGTAACTCCTGCAGCTGCGACTCACGTAATTTATTATGTATAATGTCTATGTATTTTATATCGTTATTTATGTTTCTTCTACTCCATCATGCGCCGTCCACCAGCTTCTGTCTTTTCTCCTTTACCCAAAGGTTGTCTGGAAGAGATCGCATAAGCGATAAGACCGAATTTTGTACCCATATACTAAATATTCTTTTCTTTTGTATATGTATTGTTATTATGGTGCAATAAAAAATAATAAATAAAAAATAAAGTTTATTTCTATTTCTATAACCTTTTTTTGTCATATGTGCACATTATATGAAAGACATGTTTACTGTGATGATGTTATTTATGAGTTTCCAATATATCGACGTACACACGTTTTACAGGTCTATCTAGAAACGACTTCATAGCTTGTTTCAATAGTTTAGAAATAAATAACAAGTTTCAAATAGTGTTCTGTTATAATGAGCAAGGATGCTGATCAGTACACAGATACTGCCGCACTCGTGCAGAGTTTGTTAATGTAGAACGACCACTTTATTAATTATTTATATAATTTAGACTATTAGTTATCATCATTACATAATATAAAACAAAGTCGCTGTCGCTGTCTGTCCGTCCCTATATATGCTTAAATCTTTAAAACTAAGAAACGGATTTTGAAGCGGTTTTAATAGACAGAGTGATGCAAGAGGAAGGTTTATATATATAATACATGTACACTCATGCGAAGCCGGGGCGAGTAGCTAGTATAGTATATAATAATATCTCAGGACAATTTTAATACAGGGTTATGTAGACTACATGGCTCTGTAAATTGTTGAGTTAAGCATAGCTTGTGTTGTGGGTAATAGACAACTGATATATATATACAAATATGTAGATACATACATAATATATGTAGAAATCACCCATACCGATACAATGTCAGATATCAGGCTTCATTATTGTATAATTTCACTAACAATGAGTCATTAAACAATAGGTACTAATAGTAGTAATGTGTACTTTTTAGTAATGTGAACTGATAACCCCATTGTTAGCAATATACCGTGTCAGGTTGACCTTTACGTGGTTGCCCCTGGAAACCATCATGACAATTTTTTGATGAATTTATCACAACTTCACCAGGCCCTGCCAGTGTAACCGTGAGCACAGGTAGAAGCACTATTCCATTAAAAAAACTTGTTCTATTCTTTTTTACTCATACACTCTTGACAGAGTGCTCGCTTTCATGATGGTATTTCTTCGTTGTCCTTGATGACAAAGATCCACGCAATCCAGCGGCAGAGACTGCAGGTCCAACAAAACGCCGCCCTCCATCTGTGCATAAATGCCGGACGGTACATCCGTAATGACGTGATATCCCGCGACCTCAAGGTCCCTACGGTGGAGTTGTCTGTCGTCCGGTCCGGAAGTTGACGGACCGCGGTCGCGAAACGCACCTGCGAGAGCTGGCCCCCCTCCACGCGCGACCACCGGACGCCACTCGCGTGCTCCAGCGCGACCTGCTCTCCACTGGGTGATCGCGTCACTTACGTGAGGTGGCGGCGGTAAGCCGGCTCGGCAGCGACCTTATGAATCCCGCCACACGATGCCCACAGCCGGCTACTGAGTAGTAGCCGGGTGTGGGCCAGAACCAAGCAGTCCATAAGGACCAGCGGACGACCCAGACTGGACTAGCAATTGAGTTTTAGGCTACCCGACCAGCGAACTTGAGCACCCGCCATACAATTCCCTCAGCCGGCTACTTAAAAACCAGTTTCGTCATAAAAATGGCGTAAACGACGCTGGGGTGGTCCACCCCAGCAGAATGCCCGGGCAAGAAGCATAAGCTCGGGGCTCCAACCCAGTGGTCCGTAAGGGCCTGCGAAGTGCACATAATACATAACTTATACGTTTAATTAGTAAAAATCACGGGATCTTATCACGTCTTATATATATAGAGGGTAGACAGTCTACCCGTGATCATGGTGGTTGAAACACTGTCGAAAGTTAAAGTTAAAAGCTCAGACTAAAGTCATATCCGTCAGACGAGAGTTGGCCTGTAGCCGCTTCATAGTCTTTCGCGGGTTTGGAGCGCCATCTGCACTCGCCCCCTATCGTCCGGTGAAGCTGTAAAGGCCAGCTGCGGTAAACAACATTAGAGTAGTCCGAAAAAAATTATGTACGTACGTTCTACCTTGATCAATTTTCGCACACACAACGTCGGCGGGCAGTTAATAGCCTATTACGGCAGTTTTAGTCATGTCGCGTTAATTACGTTCAAGTAATTAACTCCAACAGCTTGTCGTCGTAACGCACTTAGCGATTTTGTTATATACAACATCGATTAAACGCTTAACGATATTCAAAAGACTTTTATAAAAACATTTCTATAGTTGAACGAGTACTGGTTGTATTTATTTATTTAAAACTTTATTGATTTTGTACAATAGGCGGGCTTAATGCTAATAGCATTCTCTACCAGCCAACCTTAGGGAGTGCAGAGATATTCGAAGGCGGTTTAGTTTTAATAAATTAAATGTAATTATATTAAATAGATATAAGATCATACATATTTTAAAATCACTAGTATCCTGACGACTTAGGCGTAATGCCGGTTAGTCAGGGAGAGAAACACCTCAATGCCTACAATATTCACAATTACCTATCTCTTATTTGTTTTTATAATAATATAAACACTTTCGCTCCAAAACTCCCGCTGCCTACGTTCAATCATCCGTCATCCACTTGTCAATGTCACATAGATTACTTGGCTCTGGCCTCTGACGTTCCGTTTCAGGTTACATGATTATTGACTTTACCATTTTTAATTAATGGTGCGTCACACGATAGTTAACACATATATATTGTACGGTGTGATCTGCTCCTATAACTATGATTGATTCGTTTTGTTGTTCAAGTGGCTATTATATTTATATCCTATCTTGCTATTCTTCAATTTATAATTACACATAACATTAAATAAGCTGAACAATATATATTTAAAAGAGTAACCACCAAGTTTTTTCTCATTCTTCTTATGATGAGTCTGATTTCCGAGTGTTTATAATTTCTATTTCTCTCTTATACTTGGGTAATATTTACTTACAATAAAATTATAATATCGTTACGAGAAACTGTCTGTCTATGTGTTAAGATTTTATGTAAAAACGGCTAGGAGAATTAGGATTACATTTTCACAGAATATGTTATTATATTTGAGTTAACATTCCAGGCAACCCTAAGAATGAAACGAAAAAAGTAATTTAAACATTATCATAACAATATAATATAATACTAATCTCAGGACAATTCACACAGCGCCGTCTAAACCCAAGTTAAGCTAGCTAAAGCTTGGGTTATGGGTACTAGATAACTGATACATATACATAGATTTTTTTTGTAAATACATACATATTATACATAGAAAACACCCAGACCGATACAATCATACTCATGAATACAAATGTTTGTGCCGTGCGAGTAATCGAACCTGCGACCATCGGTCGTAAAGCGGTGTGCCAGACCGCTAGACCACTGAGGTCGTAAAAAATTCAAAATATCTTTATTCATGTAGGTCTATTACAGACTACTATGATATGTCACATCTACTGTCAGTTCGGAATGATTTCAAGATGAGAAGAACTGACAAGAAACTCTATTGTTATTATTATTGCTATTAATGTAAGTACTGCGTACGTTTATTCCTTAGTGAGTGCATTGGTATACTGTAATACCACAGATAACATAATCGAGATCATGTAATTTAATAAATTCAAAATTCAAAAATCATTTATTAATGTAGGACATTTTATCCGCTTATGAATGTCATTTTTTTTCGTATAATTAAATATTCCAAAATGTATGGCAAGTCCAACGCCGTGTTGAAACCCAATAAAACCGATGGCCAATCTTGGAACATAATCTGTGACCGCAATAACTGTCGGCCGACGGCGACCATACATCACCACTATCGCGCACGCCCCTCATACTTTCTCCCAACAATATTTATGTAACGATAAACTTCAAAATATTACAACTTAATACCCCACACTGTTATATTGTCAATAAATCTGAACTGTGGCGTCATTACGTTTGGAACCAGTTTGTGGATATATACCTGCTGTCTGTATATTTTGTATGTTTTTAATAATATAGTTAATAGTAAAGACATGAGGAGATCCGTAGAAGAACCAGAGTGACCGACATAGCCCGAAGAATTGTGAAACTGAAGTGGCAATGGGCAGGGCACATAGGGAGGAGGCAGTAGTCCTCAAGTGGCGACCGCTGGACAGAAGACGCAGCGTGGGAAGGCCTCCAGCAAGGTGGACCGACGATCTGGTCAAGATCTCTGGAAGGCGTTGGATGCGAGCAGCGCAGGGCCGATCGTCGTGGAGATCTTTTGGGGAGGCCTTTGTTCAGCAGTGGACGTCTTCCAACCTGAGATGATGATGATGATGATGTTTTTAATTATAATAGTAAAAAATTTACTTGATGGAAACTTGTAACTATCATCTAGTGATTTACCAATGTATTAGTACATCTACTAGCTAAGACAGCAAACGTTGTTTTTGATTATAATTTAACATCTTTATTAAATACATTCATACCAAACATAGAAGATACCGAGACCGATACAAACAATCATACTCACGAATACAAATGTTTGTGCCGTGCTAGCAATCGAACCCGCGACCATCGGACGTAAAGCGGTGTGCTAAACCACTAGACCACCGAGGTCGTCAAATGAAATGAATTTAATTAATAATTACATATTTCATAATTAATGTGAGCAGCGCTAATTAAATGTCAAACTAATTAAAATTTAACAAAAAGAAAATTACCAAAGGACCAGGGACGGGGAGGGATCACGCTCCGTAGACATTGATAAACGATTGCTAAATAAAGAAATACCTCACCATTTTCATTACACAACCAATAAATTTGCCACTAATGAAACGACGCAGCCTCCCCCCCCTTCCCCTCGACGCACCGGCCGCCGAAATCCTTGTCCTCATCCCAAATTGAGACATAACGAAGATATTGCAAAGATCCCAATTATTTCATATGCCATACTTATTGAGAACTATATCAATTAAAAAAAAAAATCTATAATAAAAGTACCTTAAGTTACTGCTTGTAACATTAGTTATACGTGAGTGAAAGTCCCATCAAAATCGGTCAAACCATTTCGGAGATTAGACAATTTTTTATCTTCTTAAGGGGTCTTCCTATGTGACGGCCTGTTTTTTAGGGATATTTTAGGATTTTTTTTTCTGCGACCAGTAAATATTTAGAGCTTCAAGTTTTTTATCATTTATTAACACATATTTGGACAGTATAAATATAAAATTTCAGCTAAAAATATTCAGTCAAACTAGAGTTACAGCGCTCTGAACACCCCCGCCTCGAAAAAAAGAGCTCCCACTTCCTCCACGATTCCGGCTGATCGGCTTATCTGAAAAAAAAAAAAAAAAAACGGCGTTTTAATTTGTAGGCTTAAAAGCACGGAATGACCTATAATCAAATGAATATAAAAAAAATTGGATTTTTGATAGACATTTGAAATAAAAGTTGCAAATTAGGCGTTTTTTTTTTGTTTTTTGCTATAAAAAAATCGAAGTTTTGAAAATTTTCGATTGATAATAGTTCATTCCATGCGTTTACATATATTGAGTGTGCCCTGTAAATTTCAAGTAATTCGGTCCAGCCGTTTCTGAGATACAATGGAGGAAAGTTTGAAAAACACAGTTTTGAGAAAAACGCGTTTAAAGTTTCAAGTCCGTTAAAAACTATTAAAATATCAACTTACTCTCAATCGGCGATGCCTGGTCCATAGAGTATTCCTTCCTCTTCCTCGTGAAACTCTTTTAAAGCAGATTGTTCAGCTCTTGAGTCAATCCTGGCTTGTTTAACGACATCACTTACGCGCCGCTCAGAGCGTAAGATTCGCTTTTCATCCCGTTTCTCAACATACGCTTGGGCTTCACGACCAACAGGGCATCCCATAATCGACATAACTTTTAAAATACCTTGAAAACCTTCATTAAAGATAATAACTGCTAAGTAGCTAGCAATTTCAACAACTTTGGGACCAGAATGAAGATGTTTAGGAGCGAAAGTCCAAATCAAAGAATTCAAAGATTCGTTATTCTTTTGTGTCTCTGCTCCTAAACAACGAATTAATAATTCGTCTTTCGATAAATCTTCGAAAACCGGTTTGATAGCTTCTTGGACTTGCGGAATTAGAGGTGGTTTATCGTGATGAAATTGGTCCAGTTCATTATTAGCTTCAGCCTTACGCCATTTACACCAACTGTCTTCGCCTTCTGGACAAAATTGATGCTGAGGGTTTTCATCAGAAGAACATTTGTGATAGTACGTTGCCCAAACTTCCTTTCTCATATCTTCAAGCGAATCTGGATGGCGTCGAATTGCTAATCCGTAGAATTTTGTAATTTCTTGGATAACTTTATCAGTAAGTTTACCTGCTCCTTTTCTGTTTAAGTCTGTAGAAACGTGTCTAAACTTGTATAAACAAATATATTAATAAAAGGGAGGCCAGGTATAAAGCCGACGGTACACAATAGGCCCGGTCTCTAACTGCCAACTCACCGCTCCGAACCGCTCTTTCTTTTACCTGCTGTATCTTTAAAACGACTTCGAATTTTCTAAAATCGCTTTACTACCGTATTCTAGACATGTTAAGGGAGCAATTTATGAAAAAAAAAAACGATTTTTTCAACCCATCACATAGGAAGACCCCCTTAATTTTTGTAACACCCTATATAATTGTACCTACCCATATACTAGTATTCTACCCATGTATACTCTCACATGAATTATTGAAAAGCTGTTATTTTTGTTATTACAAACAGACACTCCATTTTTGTTTATTTGTATATAGATAAGTATATATATAGTTGGTAGTTTGTATTCATACGTTTCGACTTGTAAAATGTGAACCTACAAGGACAACACACAAGTTTCTTGCTCGTTCTTCTAGTGATGAGACAGCTTTCCGAATGAGTGGTAGATTAAAAAAATTATTATGACTATTCAAAAGTACTTATATTAAGTTTATTTGAATAAATGATTTTCTATTCTATTCTATAAATATATAATAATAATAATCTCGGGACAATTCACACAGCGCCATCTAGACCCAAGTTAAGCTAGCTAAAGCTTGTGTTATGGGTACTAGATAACTGATACAAATACATAGATACATTTTTTCATATATATATATATTATACATAGAAAATACTCAGATCGATACAAACAATCATACTAATGAATACAAATGTTTGTGCCGTGCGAGGAATCGAACCCGCGACCATCGGAAGTAAGGCGGTGTGCTAAACTAGATCACCGAGGTCGTAAATGCTAATTAAATATGAACTAAAAGAAATGCTTACTAGTTTGTAATGAAGACATTGCTCTAAGTGATAAGGCCGAATTTGGTGAAGGACACAGAAGAGTGGCGCCGGTGTCAGAGAGGTTGAAGAGTAATCGTCTATCATGGTATGGACATGTAATGCGTAGGAACGAGGATAATATTTTAAGAAAGATGTTACAAATGAATGTGGATGGTTATAAGGGCAGAGGAAGACCGAAAATGAGATGGATGGACTGTGTGAAAGATGATATGGTAAGAAAGGAAGTAAATAACGCGATGACTGCGAACAGGGATGAATGGAAGCGAAAAACATATTACGACGACCACAAATAAATGGGATAAGGAAGAAGCAGATGATGATGATGATGATGATGATAAAACAATATAATAGGTACCACAATAAAATAATAAATGTCACAGTATTCCACTAATATCAATCAATATTATTAAAACTATAATTACATGAAATCAAAATTCGTATGTTTGATTCGATTTTGTGACATCAATAGTATGGATATGCCTCTAACATACTATTTTATTTTTAGCTGTATAAATGGATAATGAATATCAAAAGTCCTTGACACCCAGTAATGCCGAAAAAATAATAGTTTTATATTATAACTAGCTGTCCCGCAAACGTTGTTTTGCCTTAATATAAAAAAAAATTAGGAGTGGACTACCCCTAACATTTAGGGGGATGAAAAATAGATGTTGGTTGATTCTCAGACCTACTCAATACGCTCACAAAATTTCATGAGAATCGGTCAAGCCGTTTCGGAGGAGTATGGGAACGAAAACTGTGACACGAGAATTTTATATATAAGATTTTTTTATAGTACAGTGACTGCGCTATCACTAACCATTTTCAAGAACGCTGTGAAATCGCACTATCTTTCTCGGTAAATATTCTTTCATATATAATTGCATATATGTTGCTGTGTACCTATACTCGTATATATTTCTATATTATTTGTATTATACTATTGTATATTTATTTTATAAGTTATTTATTTACATATTATGTAGAATATATATGTTTATAATATGTATTATTTTATATATTAATATTATTAATGTTTCTTCTACTCCATCATGCGCCGTCCACCAGCTTCTTTCTTTTCTCCTCTACCCAAAGGTTGTCTGGAAGAAATCGCATAAGCGATAAGACCGCCTTTTGTACCCAAAATACTGTTTTTTTTTATATATATGTTTTGTTATTATGGTGCAATAAAATAAATAAATAAATAAACCCGTCGATGATGATTTTGTTAGCGATCTTGAATTCGAAGACGAATAATTATCACCATTGGAACACTCTACTGCACCCTGATTTATCTTTTAAATTGCAATAAATATCTGAACATGTTTTTTTTTCCTTATACTCACTCCTATAAACCTATAAATGAACAATAAGTGTAATTTTCATGATTATATAATTATATAAGTTGCATTGCATTGCATGATTTAAGTTCCCGGAAATCAAACTGGTTTTAGGTCTTATCCATGTTATGCTTACGTTGACTTTCTTGCTGCATGTACATACATAGTACATACACAAATTGCACTACCTATTCCGAGCTCTAGTTATGACCCATTTCTCATGATTTCTTTAATAGATCAAAAAGGCCAGTAAAATTGTAAATTAAACATGTTGTGACCTGTTGGCGCAATATAAAAAAATAAGTCCGCAAGTACCTGAATAATAATATTAAAAAATAAATTTTGAGTTACATAGATTGCCGGGTAAGGGATGAAAAAAATTAAAAAAGGGTTGTATTTTTCATCCCTTTCCCGATAACTTAAATCAAAATTTCCTTATAAATATTATTATTCACGTATTTGTGGATTTATTTTTATATATTGCGCCAAAACTGGTCACAACATGGTTTAATTCAAAATTTTACTGGACCAAATGAAAGTAAAATTTTGAAAGAAAAAAGTAATAAAATTGCAGGCTATGATTATAACATACTAGTCTTCTGGAATAGCAACGCATTAGGAGTATTACAGGGTTTGATAATGACGGAAAAAGACGTGCAGATCGTATACCGTGAGAAGAATTGAACCCGCGACCATCGACATGAAGGCGGTGTGCTGAACTGCTACACTACCGAGGCCGTTAAAGCCATTGAGCCCGAGTTCGTATTAAAAACATTATTTAATTTGGGACTTAGAATATTTTCCGTAGAACGGAAACTTTCAAAATGGCCGTCACATAACTTCACTTAATTGTCATTAAATTATTAAAACTTTGACCAATTCAGAGCTGAAGTTGCGTAATTAATTTTAACTACAATATATTTTTATTAATTACATTAAGTTAGACAATTACCATTAAAGTATTTTGTGTTTATTTAGAACTAGGCCGCTTCTTAGAATTCTGTTATTAATAATAATTATTATTTATTTATTTGCTTGTTACATGGTAATTTCGGATCTTATTAATAAAAGTGCACGACATGCATAAATCATATTCAATTTAATATAAAAATTATATAATGTCATCTATGTTACGTGTAAAATAATCTTTCACTGAGTATAAAACACTTATTTATCAGCCATTTCATTAATTTGTCTTTGAACCATTGTAAACAGAGTTTTGTAATTGTAGTTGGTAATTTATTATATATATTTATGCAACAGGTATAACTATTACTGTGATACAAATGTGTTCTCATTTGTTTAAATATAATTAAATGTTAAAATATATTTTTTCATTTAATAAGTAAGAACTGCATCGCCATCGAAGCTGCACGTGGAAGAATTTGTATCTGACGGTGCAGCCTAAATCACGATTTTATGGCAAAAGCTGTTATACACTGTTATATTAAGATAGGTACATATTATTGGCTACTAATTATTGTCATGTATGCGAAGCCGCAGGCCGCAAGCCGAAGGCAAAAGCTAGTGTTACATACGTACACGTATGTAACACTAGCTATCCCCTTAGAGGTGGAATTTATCAAAATACTTTCTTAGGGGATGCCTTTTTTTTTTATACTACTATGGTGGCAATCAAGCATACGGCCCATCTGATGGTAAATGGTTACCGTAGCCTATGAACGCCTGAAACACCAGGAGTATCACTTGCGCGTTGCCGACCGTAGTCCCTACGTCATAGTAGTTTTATGCATGCAAAGTCTCGCTGGTTTAGAATTGACAAAGATTCATACAAATTTTCATCCCCTATTTTATCCCCTTGGGAGTAGAATTAATCAAAATCCTTTGTCAGCTGATGCCTACGTCATAACATCTACCTGCATGCCAAATTTCGGCCCGATCCGTTCAGTGGTTTGGGCTGTGCGTTGATAGATCACTATGTCAGTCAGTCCTTCAGTTCTTCAGTCATTGAGTTATATATATTTAACATGCATTTTGAGAGACAGGTATTTTCACAACGGCGCCCCTGTAGGTCCTCCGATTATTTTTTTAAATAGAATAGAATAAAAAATATTTTTTACGCACTTTCGAAAAAAACTTAATTTAAGCACTTTCGAATAGTCCTAATATTTTTTAATCTACCACTCATTCGGAAAGCTGTCTAACAAGAAGAACGAGTAAGAAACTTGTGTGTTGCTCTTTTATTCCCCGTCCAATTCAAAATCGGGGATCGAAATTGCAACGGCCTGAGCCGAGCATCGAACCTTCTAGCGGTGCCCTCGTAAATTCGTATCCGTCAGGCGGGAATTGGTCTTCAGACGCTCCACAAGTCCTTCCTTGGTTTGGAGTGCCATCTGCCCTCGCCCTCTATCGTCCAGTGAAGCTGTAAAGGCCAGCTGCGACCAACAGTATTAGAGTAGTTCGAAAAACATTGGCGCAGTTCATGTATAGCTATGGTAACCACTTCTTACCAGGGTTATAATCTTGGTTACGTTTCATTTACACTAGATTTGCCAACCGTCCTGTTTTTCCAGGACATGTCCTAGTTTTTGTAGTGTCCTGGGATGCCCTGGATAGATTTTTAAGCAGCGTCCTGGATTTTTAAAACGCCCTGATAAGATCATGTATTTTAAAAATTCGCGCGCCATTTTTACAATGCCTGCTCGAATTGTAGAGTTATTTTTTTATATTTTTAAGTATTAAAGACTGATTATTGCCATTACTTGGGTTTCATTAATTTAGCCTATTGACATTATATAATAATATAATTATAACAAGTATATTACTGAGTTAAAATCCTAGTTTTTTAAATTTGGTATTGGTAACCCTAATTTATACAAAAATCCACCTTATCCTATACATAATAAGGTAAAATAAAATTAGCGTATTTTTTTTTTTATATTACATGTTTCTTTTTTTGCGTTGCCAAGTTTGAAATCGCACCAAACTAGGGGAATTCAATCAAAATGTCTTCCTTTTATTTACACGTCTTGTGTTTTTCCTCAAAATGAAAGCTATACATATAAATAAAATTGGAGTGTCTGTTTGTAATATTGAAATAACCGTTTTTTACTACATGCATATGAATATAAATACGGTATATACACAAAAATAACATTTTTTACAATATTTGTATGTCTGTCGATTTGTTCCAGCTAATCTCTGAAATGGCGGGACCGATTTTGATGGGACTTTTATAGGCAGGTAGCTGATGTAATAAGGAGTGACATAGGTTACTCTTATTTAAGAAAAAATAAGTTAAGCTGATGTAATAAAGAGTAACTTAGGGTACTTTTATTTCAGAAAAATAAAGTTAAATTCCACGCGGACGAAGTCGCGGGTACAGCTGGTGTATCATAAAATCTTAGTGCTTTTTTTGTTTACACACGAAAGTAATATATAATATCGCGTACATAAACTGTCATAGCTTTAATTTTATTCATATCTTGGAAGATACGAGAAGAAATACAATCAAATAAATATATTGTGTTTCCTTTTAGCGTCCTTTGTAGCGTATATATGACTATTTATATACGAATATAATAAAATAAAATATGAATGTGTTTTTTTAATTTTTAACTAGTCGTTTCCGCGACTTCGTCCGCGTGGAATTTAACTTTACAAAGGTACCTTAAGTTACTCCTGATTATATCAGCTACCTGCCAAAAAAAGTCCCGTCAAAATCGGTCCAGCCATTTCGGAGATTAGCCGGAACAAACAGACTGACAGACAAAAATTGTAATAAATGTTATTTTGGTGTATGTACCGTATTTATATTCATATGCGTGTAGTAAAAAACGGTTATTTCAATATTACAAACGGACACTCCGATTTTATTTATATGTATAGATTTACGACTTTGTCAAGGTAAATGTATTTTTTTCTTATTACTCCACGTAAAATAATGTTACATAGTATTAATATTTCTAGAAAAAAAAGACAAGTGAAATTTCAATTCAATGATTGCGATCGTGTATAAGACATTTTTTGTAAATCCATAGATAATATACTCCAATGTAACACATATACAAATAAACACACTCATGAATACAAATATTGGACCGTGCGAGGAATCGAACCCGCGACTATTGGTAGTAAAGCGATGTACTAAACCGCTAGACCACCGAGGCCGTCGCAGACTTTTAATATTTTATATTAATTTCAAAAAATTATTTCCATTACTTTTTCTCTGTCTACAAAGTATGTTATCAGCATGTAGATAGATAAATAGATAAAGTAAAACATTCTCGTGGAAGCGACAAGACGTATAGCTATACTTTGCTAAGTTAACAATTGAGTTTTAGAAGAATTCAAATCTGTAGCAGGTGACACATTCCCGCGTGTTCAGAAGCTTGCAACTGAGAATCCGTTTTGTTTCACAAAATCGAGAATAAAGTATTCACGACGGACCGGTCGGGCGAACTTCTTTTTACAAATGCTATAAGAATTCAATGTGTATAAACAGACAGTTTTATTATCTGCCGTTTTATATTAATAGACTGTACCAGTGTACGTTAAATAAGTCACTTTATGTAACGTTAAAATCATGTAGTGTTTAATATAAAGTGTTAGTAGCTAGTGTAAGGTAGTAATTCAAGAACAAATAAGCTGATACACTACCCATCCTGTTATCACAATATATATCTATGTATAACACCAGTCACACCAGGCACACAATAAGTACACACACACTCACACATACATACACGCGCACACACGCATACACACACTCTGCACTTACTTGGTTTCGGCCCGTAAGTGTGGAGAAAACCAGCAATAGCTGAGACAAAATAAAGAATAATAATAATAATCTCAGAACAATTCACACAGCGCCATCTAAACTCAAGTTAAGCTAGCTAAAGCTTGTGTTATGGGTACTAGATATTTTTTTAGAGGAATTCAAGAGAAGGTAGAGGTATTTTATCATTCAACTTTGTAAACTGTGTTGCCATTGCAGAGTGCAGATTAGATTGTAAAATTACAGAATAAGGCGCATGACATCTTAGTCCTTGGGAGTGGCAACACATGAGTGGCAACACGGGCATCACTGACTGCTCATTTATATAGGCCACTGTTCATCATTTACCACCTGGTGGATAATTAGCTTGTTTTAAAATTAATTTAAATTCAAAAACGGAAACCACGTGCCTTATCTTGAAACGAGTTTGAAAAAAGTGACCATGTTAGAAAATAGCCATCAATTTCTCTTCAATTCATTTAATGTAATTTTTCCCTTACCATTTCCTGTCTGGTGGATCATTAGCTTAATTTACAATTCAGTTATATTGAAAAACGGAAACCATGTGCCATATCTTGAAACGAGTTTGAATAAAATGACCATGTTAGAAAATAGCCACCAATTTCTCTTCAACTCATTTAATGTAATTTTTCCCTTACCATTTACTATCAGGTGGATCATTAGCTTAATTTACAATTCAGTTATATTGAAAAACGGAAACCACGTGCCTTATCTTTAAACGAGTTTGAAAAAAGTGACCATGTTAGAAAATAGCCTCCAATTTCTCTTCATTTCATTTAATGTAACAATTTTTTTATAGGTGGATTTGGGCTATTATCAGGTGCTATGACCTGTATAGATCTATTGTGCCCACCTTTATTCAAAATTAGCTACCTAGATCCGTAAGGGACTAGAATTGAAGGATATTCACCTCCCACCGTACCATCCGCCGGAAACTAAAATACCATTCTGATCATCTGGATGAATGGCGGTACTCCACAGTGCGGTTTTCTAGAAACTTTTTACCACGCACAACCACGTTGTGGAATCACCTTCCAGCAATGGTATTTCCGAACTAATACGATATTAAAACCGTTAAGAAAAGAGCTTATTCCTTTTTAAAAGGGCGACAACGCTCTGGCAATTCCTCTGGTGTTGCGAGTGGTCATGGGCGGCGGTAATCACTTACCATCAGGTGAGCCGCATGCTCGTTTGTCCCCTGTATTATAAAAAAAAAATATTCTTCGGAGCTATGGTTTTTATCTCCTCAGGATATAGTGTATACTTTCTGTTAACCCTACAAGGAGAGTCACTGGTAGTTTTTATATTCATTTATCCATATTTAAAATATGAGAGTTCTTTTTATACATTTTATTTTATAACACTTCAGTCTCTGCGCTCTGCTATAATAAACATCTCTACAAGCATCTCTATTTTCATTAATTTTTTATTCTTTCCAAAAGGAGATATTTCATTTATGCATGTTTGGGCTACAACCATATACGATGTGTAGTGGCGTTTCCTCTTCTGATTGTACATATTATATTAATGTAATTAACATAAATACATTAATATCTGTAGATGATATATCAGTGTGCGATAAAACGGTTAAACCATTTCACGATTAACTGACAATTTAGTTGAGTGGAACAGAATTAATTAATTAACTTTCCCGGAGGTGACTGCCCTCCACCCACAAACTTCACAAGGTGGCAAATGAATATATATATAGATGTAACATTTCCCAATTTCAATGTCGATAAATTGTTGAATTTATCAGTTTCTGAGCATTATAGAATAGAATATTACAATAAATTGATGAAAAATGACTTACCTGAAATAGAAATAATCTTTATTCAAATAAACTCATTACAAGCACTTTTGAATAGTCATATTTTGATTCTACCACTCATTCGGAATGCAGATTCGTCACAAGAAGAATGAGCAGGAAACTTGTGTGTTGCTCTTTTTAATAGATATTTTTTTATATAAATAATTACTGTAATTATATCAAGTAAGAGGCATGCGATAATGAACATAGAAATCGCTACGCAGTACGCACTCATTATTAGTGTAATCAGATAATATTGTCAGTGGTATGGATTTAAAATTTTTCTATAATTACATTATTATCGTTAACGAATTCTTCAATTTTATAGTAAGCTTTTTTGCAAGTGTTTTATTTGACATTTAAATTTTATGGCAGATTTATCACAGACTCTGGTATTTTATTGTAAAACCTTACGCAATTGCCATAAAACGAATTACTAACTTTAGTCAAACGACATTTAGGTAAAATCAGTTTGTTATTGTTACGTAAGCTTTTATTGGTGCAATCACTCTTTCGAAACTGTCTATATTCTTCTTGGTATACATGATATTTTCATAAATATATTGAGAAGCAACCTCTTGAGGTAAGTCATTTCTTTATGTGTCAACCATAAAACTGTGATAAACACTGTTGATTTCCAGCCGTTTTACTTTTCCATCAGCGAGTTGACTACTGGCTAGTGCCACGCTGCAATCAGTTCGAAATTTCATTAAAAAAATAATACAATTATGTAATATAACTTCACTATTTACTTTTATAACAGACGTGTGTTTTATAAGCTACGTAATATATCGAAATCTGGTGAAATTATATACACTTCACCAGCAAGTGTGTTGAGAAATATATGAAAGAAATTCTAATCAAATTTTATATACAATAATAATAATAATCTCAGTACAATTCACACAGCGCCATCTAGACCCAAGTTAAGCTAGCTAAAGCTTGTGTTATGGGTACTAGATAACTGATACAAATACATAGATATTTTTTTTCGTAAATACATACATATTATACATAGAAAACACCCAGACCGATACAGACAATCATACTCATGAATACAAATGTTTGTGCCGTGCGAGGAATCGAATCCGCGACCATCGGATGTAAAGCGGTGTGCTATACCACCGAGGTCGTCATAATTCTACGTTTAAAGATATAAAAATAATTGACCAGGCGATACAAAGATAATATGTTACCAAATCTTACCAATATCACCAAAGATATAAAAATAATATGTTTTAAACATGGAAAAGATATACTTCTAGTTTGTAATATTATGTTATCTGTGCTTCTAGTATATCTTTTCCATGTTTGAAAACATAAATAAGTTATTATCGTCTACAATAAATCAGCAGCACTTAACTTAATTTCCTTTTTAAAAAGATAACTATCGAAGTCAGTTACCCGCTTGTTTACTCACTATCAGACAGAGAGCTACAACACTTAGCCGCTAAGTAAACCATTAATTCAGCTGTCCTAGAACAAACAGTCGCCTGCCAGAAACCTAACAGGCGAATTTTAAGTAGGGATTGATTGAGATGGTTGAGTTCCAAGCCGCTCACTTTGGAATTGCAAACGTTATTTTGAAATGAAATGAAATGAAATAATTTATTTGCGAAATATTGGTACAGTATTATAATTAATATGATGGCAGGCATGCAAATTACGTGAAGGTGTTTGTGTTACTTAAATATTCTTGGACACTGTAAAAATTACCAAGTGACAGCCAATTCTTTAGTTTGCGTTTGAATAACGTATGAGACCGCAGTTCTTTAATCTCTCTTGGAAGATTGTTGTACACTTTGATTGGCATACAGTATACATTTCTCTTATGTAGGTCTAATCGACACATTGGTGTCGCAGTGTTGTGTCCGTTAAGTTCTTAAAATAGTCAGGATGGTTTGAGTTTGTTAAAATGTAATAGAAGAATATTCTATTCTACTCTAAAATGTAATATTATTCATAGATGACAGCAATATCTAGCAAGAATAAATTTTTTAGCGGACAACGTTATAATTTATTTTTCATACTGCTTTCTTGATATATGATAGCGTAGCGGCTTTTGTATTGATTGCCGCATGCATCCTTATGTAAAGTGCGAATACTGTAACTACCATATAGTAAATTTAAATAAGTAGCTATGACGAGGTCGAGTGTAATGAGCAGTTATGCTCATTAAAATATCCAGACATGAGGCGGCGTGGGCTGGGTCATTGAGCTCCCTAAAATATGGTCGAGCGCAGTGATGGCTGGCTCATCCGTCATACTCGTGTCACTTATCACTACGACTGATTTAATCTTATTGTGTTTTTATATTTGAGCCTAAATGAATTAGTGCTGGTTGGTAGTTTGTATTCACACGTTTCGACTTGTAAAATGTGAACTTACAAGGATTGTTTAAAAGAGCAACACACAAGTTTCTTGCTTATTCTTCTTGTGATGAGACAGCTTTCCGAATATGCGGTAGATTTAAAAAAAAAATTGTTGTATATTCATAAGTGCTTAAATAAAGTTTATTTGAATAATTGATTTTCTATTCATATTTTAATTTGTATATATATGTAAACTAGCTGACCCGCAGAACTTCGTCTGCATCACACTTACTTAACATTAATCACTATGTTTTGCCCAATTTACACAATATCTATACTACATAATATTTATCTATAGTATATTATAGTGTATGTTGAAGCGGATGTATCAAATGTGTCTGATGAGTGAGAGTTGCTGAGGGTTTTAATGAGGAAAATACGGAGATAAAATAAAATGCTACTAGTATGACAGCGATATATAATAGAAAGTGAACAATAAAGAATATGTCAAAGAATATTATTATGAAATTTAAAAATAATATAAAAGGCTATCAGGATTTCGCTACATATGTGTTATAGTATATTATAGATAATGTTCCTTATTAATATAAGATATCTTGCTCAACTATTTATAATGTTTCAATATCCTAAACCAATAGCATCGCATCTAGGCCGTTTTGTGTGTTGTTCTTCAAAATTTCTTTTATCTTTATTCATGTAGGTCTATTCTTTCTTATGATATGTCAAACCTACCGATAGTTCAGAATGATATCGAGATGAGAAGAACTGACAAGAAACTCAGCTCGTATTCTTTTCAAATAAATGTTATACATGCTTACAATAATCCGGATTCATTTTTAAATTCAATTTTGGGAGTATAGTGCGACCTTCTCAGTACAGAACCTAATATCTAACAGCTACAACGTAGAAGTTACTAAGCGTTCAATCACAATTATGATAGTCTATAAATAAGACACGGTCGAAAGTAGTTAGGTACGCTATGAAAATAACGGTCCGGCCCGGCCGTTGGGGAAACGCTGCGAGAGTAATGATAACAAATGAGTGAAGGAGATTATATCGGCGGCATCATTAGCAAAATTGGAACTGTGCTAGAGGGATGCTGGAAAAAATTGACGCTAGATATGTCTTGAAAGTTCTGCTGTAGTCGTAAATCTTGATGGAATGTTATGTATAAAAAAATATTTTTAGAGGCTGTATTTTACTACATTTGTTAAATTTATCAATCATTTATTTAAACCTAGAATAAGATTATCAATTTCTTTTTTATCTATATACTCGTACATATATAGCTGTCAATTGTTTATGATAGTGGTGTATGTATGTTGAGTCTTCCATGAACCACTGGGGGAACAGAGAGAGGGGATGCAATGAGATAGTAACATATAATAGTTACCTCATTTCTAATATTGGACCATATCATCCCGACCACGAACCAATTTCACCTAGAAACTATCTTAGTAATTTTTATTAAATTCGAACTCGATGTGCCTTCATACCTATACTATCATTGTATAATTTCTATATAAATGTAACTGGCAGTCTACAAATATGTGCGTTGCCATATCCGTAAAAACATAATAAAAAAAAAAGAGAGATAAAAAAAGAATAAAATTCAAAAATTAACAGAGACATTAATGCAACATTGTATTTTTATTTCATAAACATAATTAAATATCTATCAACCATCCCTCAAATCCTCGATCAGGTTTAAACTATCATCCTATCCTGTATGGATGCCTATGGGCTTGTACTCGTATATATATCATTACATAGTATAAAACAAAGTCGCTGTCCCTGTCTGTCCCTCTGTATGCTTAGATATTTTTTTTTTCTATGTTTTTCTTATTAATATTTTCTTTTTTCTCAAATTTAAATTCAATCACGTCAATTTTTTTATATTATAACTTATTTTTTTCCCTACCGTCCAGTTCCGTATATAGATCGAATTGAGAAGAACTGGCAAGAAACTCAATTAAATTACTTTTTTTTTAAATGCCAGTGTATTTATATGTAGGTCTATGTCTAACATGAAATGAAAATCCCGTGCATGAACAACTATTGCCATGCACGCTCGTCATTCAAGTAATCGTTTAGTGAGTAATAGGCTTTGTTCAGTAAATATGTATGTCTGCAAATTAATCATCCCAGTGCAAGCCGAGCATCAATAACTGTTTACCGCCCGTATTTACTAGATTGCTGATCCTATTGTGATGGAATAGCTCTGTCTTGTTTACTATTCGGTGAGTAAATTTACTCAGTACTGTACAATGACGGTATCATTGCAGATGGTGTGTTGACGATAATCATTGCTTTGTGCAGCTATCGAGATAAATGCATACTTCAGTAAACATTCAGTGGAATAGTTGTAATCATAATTTTTATTCATAACTATCTGTTCCCGTGACTTCGTTCGCATGGAATTTAACTTTATTTTTCTAAAATAAAAGTAGCCTAAGTTACTGCTTGTTACATAAGCTACTTACCAATAAAAGTCCCGTCAAAATTGGTCCAGCCATTTCAGAGATTAGCCGGAACAAACAGACAGAAAGACTAAAATTGAAAAAAAAGTTATTTTACTGTATGCACCGTATTTCTATATATATATATATATATAACTCAAAGGTGACTGACATAGTTATCTATCAACGCACAGCCCAAACCACTGGACGGATCAGGCTGAAATTTGGCATGCAGGTAGATGTTATGACGTAGGCATCAGCTAAGAAAGGATTTTGATTAATTCTACCCCCAATGGTGTAAAATAAGGGATGAAATTTTGTATGAAACGTTGTCAATTTTAAACCGATCGGGCTGAGACTTTGCATGCATAAAGCTACTATGACGTAGCCATCCCCTAAGAAAGGATTTTGTTAAATTTCACCCCTAAGGGGATAAATTATCGCGAGCGAAGCCGGTTCAGTGGCTGATAGATCACTATGTTAGTCACCTTTGAGTTTTATATATTTAGATGTATTCGTAATAATAAGGCTATCAAATTCATGGTTAATTTGTGGTTTTCTATTCGCCTTACGATATTTTTTATCTTATATAAGTTTTGTCTAACTGTAAACTCATCGCTTTTTGCTCTCACTATTTGTCCTTTGGGAGGACATCTCCCGTCTCAAACATTATGCGAATTCGTCCTTTTAAATGTAAATTTTTAAATAGCAGTAGGTATCAAGGATACATTAAAGATAAATGTTGGAGTTCAAGCGGTAAATTTCAATGAAATGAATTTCCCTGTTCTGTTTTCTATGAATAGAATAGAATAGAATAGAATTTTATTAACTCGTTTTTACAGTAATAACATAAGAAATACAAGAATAATTTACACATGAAAGAACGGAGTCAATGTGGACCACAACTCAGCATAATGCTGGAAACAGTTTCCAGCGCTGATTTTCAGTTGGGCCCTCAGTACGGAATTGCTGAATATTTCATGCATTTTACGTCCGATGGTCGTGGGTTCGATTCCTCGTACGGCGCAAACATTTGTATTCCTGAATATGTTTGTTTGTATCGGTCTGGGTGTTTTCTATGTATAATATGTATGTGTTTACAAAAATAAATATCTGTGTATTTGTATGAGTTATCTAGTACCCATAACACAAGCTTTAGCTAGCTTAACTTGGGTCTAGATGGCGCTGTGTGAATTGTCCTGAGATTATTATTACTATATTATTACTTAAATAATTATATTAATACTAATAATTATATTCCGTACTAGCTATGCACACGGTTTCATCCCCGTGAAAACAAGCCTATGTGTTATTCTGATGAGCTATATTACTGTAAAGTTTCATCAAAATCCGTTCAGTAATTTTTGCGAGAAAGTAATACACATAATTTTTTTTCATAAATACATACATAGAAAACACCCAGACCGATACAAACAATCATACTCATGGATACAAATATTTGTGCCGTGCGAGGAATCGAACCCAGGACCATCGGATAGTAAAGCGGAGTGCTTAACCGCTAGACCACCGAGGCCGTCGACTCAATGAATCGAATTATAGGATTAAAACCGAATATGATCGTTGATGTATAATTTAGCAGTTAGTTAGTGGTCCAGTGAGTTATTAAATTAAAGTCTCAGTATAAATCCCTGTTAGAACAAGTTAATGGAATTTCTAGTTCGCTGGAGTTCGATATTGATTGCCGCACAACCAAATTGGGTTGGTTTCAAATTTACTATCGAGTACAGCTAGTGAGCGAGAGGTGAACCACAAAAATAATTAATATACTGGTCAAGTGCGAGCGGCCTGTACATTCATTTAATATCAAATATCAATTATAAACCGTTAACTAATAATTTTAATTTATTTGTCAGTCAGTCAGTTGGTGTTGGAGCTCATGAGAGTAACATGCTCAATATTGTGATCCTAAGATCTTCATCATCACCATTATTACATAGTATAAAACAAAGTCGCTGTCGCTGTCTGTCCGTATGTATGCTTAAATCTTTAAAACTACGCAACGGATTTTGAAACGGTTTTTTTTAATATATACCGCCGAGGTCCATAAATACATCGTATTTTAATGAATACATCATAAATGGAGAAAAAAATACGTGTATATTCTATTAATTGCAAGACGAGGCACGATCGCTTAGTCGCTACACTAACAAGATCATCATAGAGTATATCGACCACAGAGAAAATGTAATAATAAACTCGATACAATATATTAAAATCAAAATAGATTACACATAAATAAAATTGGAGTGTCTGATTGTAACATTGAAATAACCGTTTTTTACTACATGCATATAAATATAGTATATACACCAAAATAATATTTTTTACAATTTTTGTCTATTTCAGAGATTAGCCGGCTAATCTCTGAAATAACAGAACCGATTTTGACGGGACTTATTTTGACATGTAGCTGAAGGTACTCCTTATTACATCAGTATAAAAGTAGCATAGCAGCATATAGCAGTATACCATAAAAGTAGCCTAAGTTACTAACTTACGCTACTTTTATTTTAGAAAAAGAAAGTTAAATTCCACGCAGACGAAGCCGCAGGTACAGCTAGTATTAAAATAAAAATAGAATATATACTTTCTCTATAGTTTATATGTACTAATTCGAGCACAGTTTACTTCCAAATTTGTCGACTAAACAAAGCCACACTCGCAGATTAAAAAAAGGTACGCGAAAATGTTGCACCGGACACCACCGTTACTGCGGCATTCCACAGAAATGTTCAAACCCTTATCAAGGAACATCGTTATCATACCAAACCTTTGTGATTTTTTTTACTAGCTGTGCCTGCGACTTCTTTAGCGCAGCGCAAAGGAAGTCCTCAAATATAAACTTTCCCTGTTTTTGCAACATTTTTCACTGCTGCTTCGCTTCTATTGGTCGTAGCGAAATGTTATATAGCCTAAACCTTCCTCAATAAATGGACTATCCAACAGAAAAAGAACATTTTAATCACTACGACTGATTTAATCTTATTGTGTTTTTATATTTGAGCCTAAATAAATTAGTACTGGTTGGTAGTTTGTGTTCACACGTTTCGACTTGTAAAATGTGAACTTACAAGGATTGTTTAAAAGAGCAACACACAAGTTTCTTGCTTATTCTTCTTGTGATGAGACAGCTTTCCGAATAAGCGGTAGATTTGAAAAAAATGTTGACTATTCAAAAGTGCTTAAATTAAGTTTATTTGAATAAATGATTTTCTATTCTAATTCGAACTACTGGTTCCTGAGATTAGCGCGTTCAAACAAACAATGAAACTCTTCAGAATTATAATATTAGTATATGTAGATACGAAACTAGCTGACCACGCGAACTACGCCGCCTCAAAATTAAATATGTCAAAGGATTTTTAAACTTTAGTTAGGCAATACATTTCTAAACACATCCTGATTGACAGATCAGCAGCTGACATACTAATTCTCTTGTGCTCCTAATTCTTAATTGTTTTACTTTATTATTTATAGCTATATATGTCTGTATTATTTTATTACAACATCAATATTGACAGCATGTGCAACCTTCATACACAACGACTGCAGTACAAATACTGCGCTTTTAACAACATCTTTTTTACAGATATGAATCACTTATTCGGGGTTCCACTGAAAATCAGCGTCGTGGCTTTTGTCATGGCATAATGCTGAGATGGGCCCCTTACACACACATCAGTACAGTGACGCGGTGACGATGCTCCGCAGTGGTGGATGGGAAATGCATTTTTTACTTTATTATTATTATTTTTTTTTTCTTTGGATATAATGATTTCATCTCTAATTTAATGAATTGTTTTTATTTACGTTTATCTTATATAATAATTTATATGCAGCTGTCGGCATCTTTTTTATTGTGTTGAGATGTGTGATGTAATAAATGTAATAAAATAAAATAGATATAATATATTATAGAATCACTGACTTTAATGTACCATATAATTTATCATTTAGAAACAAATGAAGTATGAATGTATATGAAGTAAATGGAAAAATCTACAAATGTGATATATGCGTAGACTTCTGTAATAGAACGCTCCACATTGGAGTCTAATATGTTCAGATAGTCGCTAGTTACCATCGGTAACGGTCGAACAAATATCTCAAATCAAATTAATTCAAATCAAAATATCAAAATATCTTCATGTATGTCTATTACAGACTCTTATGATATGTCAAATTCACCGTAATTTCGAAATGCTTTCGAGATGAAAAGAACTGACAAGAAACTCAGCTCGTATTCATTACAAATTCAAATTTAAATTCAAATTCAAAAATTATTTATTCATGTAGGACATTTTAGCCGCTTATGAACGTCATGTTTTTACATTATAATTTTTTTTCCCTACCGTCTACAAATATGGGTGTACATGTATACAAATACTGATTTATTTTTAAATTCATATTTGGGAGAATACCTTGGACTGGAAGATGCGACGTGGGAAGGCCTCCAGCAAGGTGGACCGACGATCTGGTCGAGATCACTAGAAGGCGTTGGATGCGAGCAGCGCTGGACCGATCGTCGCGGAGATTTTTTGGGGAAGCCTTTGATCAGCAGTAGACATCTTCTGGGCTGAGATGATGATCATGATGATGATGATGATGAAGAAATTTTTTTTATAGTCTATGACAGAAATTAGCACTTAAACTATAAATAGACTCTTATGTTTTTCAAAGAACATGAAGTGACGTCTCTAAGTTATGGATGTACTTTGTTGAAAAGAACAAAAGACGAGATTTCGACGCTAATACTCCTATTATCACGTACAACACACATCAATCCCAAATGCCTTATCAACCAACTCAGTGATGTTACAACTTCAACTCTATTTCTTAAACGTTACGAGTGATTGCAACTTCGTTACAGCACGTTTATAATGTTTTATACGGTAATCAGAATCGCCCTCACGTAGTTTCTTAGACTAAGTTTCCGAAATGTTTTCTGTACTATTGTCCAATAACTATTATGAATTGCTTTGCAGCTAGCGTATTCATTATGTTATAATAATAAACGGAATAATTAACAAGTATAAAAATAAGAAAAAAAAAACATACAAAGTTGGCAACAGGAGCTGCCTCAGCTGTTGCTGATATATTGTGATGAATTTCAGGCATCTCTAACATTGCCAGACGTCCCGTATTTCCCAGGACGTCCCGTATTTCAGGCTTAGTTTAAAATGTCCCGGTGGGACTAACTTTGCCCCGTATTCGAATCGAGCTCCATTTTTTATTAAATCGATCAATCTACGCTAGACAAAAATACTCACGCACGCAACATTCGTATCCCTAATTTAATAAAAAGCGATTTAATGACCTTCTTTAATTTTGATTATAATTGTATTGATTTTTATAAATATGTTAAAACCAATAAAAATATGTTGCTGAATTGCTCCTCAGAAAAATATATTAACAAATAATGAATGTCACTATATAATTCTGTATTTTATTTGTCCCGGCTAAAAAATTAATTTCCAATTCGGTATATAGTGGATCTATATATTGAGAAGAACTGGCAAGAAACTCAATTGAATTTCTTTTTTTTAAAGAAGCCAGTTTATTTACAGTGTATTTATATAGGTGTCTATGTCTAACATTAAATAAAATGTATATATATATAGATGTCTATGTCTAAAATTAAATCTCACCGTTGCTTCTTAATTTATATATTCAAATATCCTATATGTTCATAAAAATCTTGACTTATTTCTAAAAAACAGCAATATTCATAATATGAATATTAGATTTAAAGACAAACTTGCTGTCCCCAAGTATCGTTTAGAAAAAGTTAATAGGTCTTTTATGGGAATAGGTATAAAAATTTACAATAAGATACCAAAGGATATGTTGGAATTACCCTTAAATAAATTCAAAACATCTGTTAAATCATATTTACTGAGCAAAGCCTATTACTCACTAAACGATTACTTGAATAACGAGTGTGCATGGCAATAGTTGTTCATGCACTGAATTTTCATTTAATGTTAGACATAGACACCTATATAAAAATACATTGTAAAAAAACTGGCTTTAAAAAAAAAAGTAATTCAATTGAGTTTTTTGCCAGTTCTTCTCAATTGGGTCTATATACCGAACTGGACGGTAGGGAAAAAATAAAATTATAATGTAAAAATTTGACGTTCATAAGCGGCTAAAATGTCCTACATGAATAAATGATTTTTGAATGTTGAATTTTGAATAAAAATGAAAATCCCGTACATGAACAACTATTGCCATGCACGCTCGTCATTCAAGTAATCGTTTAGTGAGTAATGGGCTTTGCTTAGTAAATATGATTTAACAGAATACATTTTTTTACTAGCAATACCGTAATTTGATATAAACCACGTTGTATATTTTCGTATGTATATTTTTTTAGTATCAACCGCAATACGTTTGGTTACATAAATATGTTGTGCCGTAAATATACTGCAGTGAACGTTTATTACAACAATGTCAGCCGCTCTCGCTATCATAGCATATGCAACAAAACCAAACGCTTTCATTTTATTTCTCACTAGCTGTTGTTTCTATTCTATGTGAGTTGTCCTGAGATCATCATCATCTGCTTCTTCCTTATCCCATTTATTCGGGATCGTCGTAATATGTTTTTCTCTTCCATTCATCTCTGTTCGCAATAATTTCATTATTTACTCCCTTTCTTACCATATCATCTTTTGAAGTCCATCCATCTCTTTTTCGGTCTTCCTCTGCCCTTATAACCATCCACATTCATATGTAACACCTTCCTTAAGATATGATCTTCATATATGCTCATATACCTAAATTTTCTACATACTCATAATTATTGCCGAGGCGATAGGAGTTGCTAAAATACTAACAATTTCTATAGTAATAGTATTTTCTTTTATAGTCAACATAGCTAGTTAGGTCTTTTACCAATTTGACATCAGTTGCGTACTGAAATATTAATGGTACAGAAAATATTTTATTGCCCAGTCCGCTATCAATGGCGGACAATAAAATGCATGGAAGGTAATCTTACCTATCAGTGGCGCTGTGCCAACGTTGCAGGAAGTTTAGCAACAACTATTTGTAAAGCCTAGTAGTATATAAGTGTGTATGAGCATCATTTGGCATCAGATACATAGGGTTGAGATAATCGTAATATTTATTTATTGCCAGAACAAAATAGAAATAGAAGATTCTTTGAGTAGTCACATTTCGCTCATTCGGAAAGCTGTCTCATAACAAGAAGAACGAGCAAGTAACTTGTGTGTTGCTCTTTTAAATAATCATTGTAAGTTTACATTTTTCAAGTCAAAACGCCAGTTAGCACTAATTTAACAAAGCACAAAAGACACATTTGAGTTCGTACATTGTTTGTATTACAGACTTATGATTTGTCAAATCTACCGTCAGTTCGGAATGATTTCGAGATGAGAGGAACTGACAAGAAACTCAGCTAATATTCTTTTCAAATACATGTTGTACATGTTTACAATAATACAGATCCATTTTTAAATTCAAATTTGGGAGAATAGAGTGACCACCAGCATATGTTATTGCTAAAGCAAATAGTCTAATCAGTGTTCGTAACCTGAACAGACCAGTCCTCACAACCCGTTTACGACTATGACGGAAGAGTCAGCCATCATTGCAGTCAACCATACTGGAGAGAGCACATCGGCCCGGCCCACCACGCCGCCACAAGTTTGAACTTTATAGCGAGCATGACTGTTTCAAGTTACTCCACTACGTCATTTATATTATTTACAACAAAAACTGTACCAATCACAGTTTCCACTATTTAATTTACATCAACCAGCATTTCGCGTCCGACTGATACAACCTTATTAAAATTCGATTGATCTGTTCCAAAATCAAATATCGTTCCAAATTCAAAGAATCAGTTCTGAATTTCAAATATCGAATACAGATTCTAAAAGTGTGAGAAATACAAACTGTTCGGACAAATGAGAAAATATTGTTTCAATTCTTTCCGCTCGCCGAGGGCAAATTAAAACTTACGGAACTGTGAGTTTACTTAATACATTTAAAAAGGGAATGATTTCATTTGAATTGATTGACGGGCCTTATTGTTCGTCGTATAAATTGGAGCCATTTCAGTTGATTGAAATTCAGAAATATTACGCATCGGTATTCTAACGATTGGAACGGGAAACCGTCCATTTTAATATTGTTTATCGACAGTCCTAATGATCTGACAATGACATGGAAATGTCAATTATTAATTCTGTTAAAGAAATTTCTGACTAGTTGAAAGTCACAACTAGACATAGTAGTACTTGGATTATTCCTGATGTTAATATTGAAACACAGTAATTATAATAGAACATCTTTACAACAGCCGTACATATCTGAGAGAGAGTGAACGAATTGAACGGACACGAATGAACACTTAATGAATGAATGAATGTTGCCAACATAACAATAATAACAAGCTGACCAACCATACAATAGATCAGTGTATAGAAATAGAAATAATCTTTATTCAAATAAACTCATTACAAGCACTTTTGAATAGTCATATTTTGATTCTACCACTCATTCGGAATGCAGATTCATCACAAGAAGAATGAGCAAGAAACTTGTGTGTTGCTCTTTTTAATAGATGTTTTTTTTTATATAAATAATTACAGTATAACAAGTAAGAGGCATGCGATAATCAACATAGAAGTCGCTACGCACTCATTATTAATGTAATCAGATAATATTGTCAGTGCTATAGATTTAAAGTTTGTATAACATTGCCACATCTAAAAATTCCGCATATTTGTTTTATCATATTTCACTCTATTCTCCCAAATCTGAATTTAAATTAGCCGAGCTAAAAGAAAAAAACCTACAAACGCTAATAGAAATATAATAATAATAATAATAATGTTGGCGAGTTGTTCCCTGAAACAGAAGGGTTTTTAATGGCCATTAAAGACCAAGTAATTGACACAAAAAATTACAGGAAACATATAATTCGTGACAGTACAATTGGGAATGACGCTTGCCGGAAGTGCCATAGTAGTCCTGAAACAATACAACATATAATTAGTGCATGTAAATCAATAACACAATCTGATTATAAATACAGACACGACCAGGTTGCTGCAATAGTACAATATCAATTAATCACCGAAAAAATAGCCTACCATAAATACACCCCGCAGATAGTACTCGACTCTCCCGGTACAGGTTGTATTGGGACAGGACTATAATAACAGACAAAACTGTACATCACAACATACCAGATATAACACTACATGATAAGAAAAATAAAATAGTTTATATTATAGATATTGCAATATCAAACACACATAATCTTTTACAAACACATACAGAAAAAATTGCTAAATATACTGATTTGGCAATAGAACTAAAAATACAATGGCAGGTAGAAACAGTGAAAACTCTCTCAATTATTATCTCGTCCACAGGTGTCATCCCAACATCCCAACACACTAGCCTCAAGATATTACAACTTCACCCACTTACTTTCATCCTTCTCCAAAAAGCTGTAATATTAAAATTTAAAGCAAATTTTTGTCTTTCACTTAAAAATTATTCATCCTCATCATTCATCATTTATACTATCATTGTTTGGTGATTTTTATCCGCAATGATCAGTCTATTACCCCATTAAAAGGAGATATAGATATAAAGAAATAATATTAATAATAAAAATTATTCATCCTCATCATTCATCATTTATACTATCATTGTTTGGTGATTTTTATGCGCAATGATCAGTCTATTACCCCATCAAAGGGAGATATATAATATATATATAAAGAAATAATAATAATAATAAAAATTATCCATCCTCATCATTCATCATTTATACTATCATTGTTTGGTGATTTTTACCCGCAATGATCAGTCTATTACCCCATCAAAGGGAGATATATAATATATATATATAAAGAAATAATAATAATAATAATTATTATTATTTATTTATTTGCTTGCTACATGGTAATTTTGATCTTGCAATATAATATATGTACATACACGACATGCAGCACCCCGTAGAGGTAAATATTGAAATAGATATCATAAATATTTAAATACAATATATAATTAAATTTCTTTTCATTAAAAACATTATAATAGGTACCACAATAAAGTAATAAATGTCACAGTATTCCACTAATGTCAATCAATATTATTAAAACTATAATTTATTTATGTGTCGTATGTATATATGTATGTCTAATAATATGTATTATTTTAAAGTTACTACGTAAATGTTTATAAACTATAATGCGTCGCTTACTAACTTCTCTGTTTGCCTTATGGTTGACTGGTAGAGAACGCCCTTAGGTGTTAAGTTCGCCATATGTACATTTATATATTGTATTTGTGCATTAAAGTTTAAATAAATAAATAAATTGCATGAAATCAAAGTTCGTATGTCAAATAACCCCTTATACTGTGGAACTTTATAAGAGCGTATATATACGTCCTTATAAAATTCCTGATGTTATCAAACAATGTATTATAAGGCATTTTAGAGCAAGGCTATAGATATTATTAAGGCTATATATATACGACGGACGATAGGGAAAAAAAAATATAATGTAAAAACTTGAAGTTCATTTTTTTTCGGACTACTCTAATGCTGTTGGCCGTAGCTGGCCTTTACAGCTTCACCGGACGTTAGGCGAGTACAGATGGCACTCCAAACCAAGGAAGGACTTATGGAGCGGCTGAAGGCCAACTCCTGCCTGACGGATACGACTTTAGTCTGAGGGCACCACTAGGGGTACGAACCTCGGATCAGGCCGTCGTAATTTTGATCCCCGTTTGAATTGGACGGGGATAGATCGGAGGTGTCTTGACGTTCATAAGCGGCTAAAATGTCCTACATGAATAAATGGTTTTTGAATTTGAATTACAAGTAAGTAATAGAGTAACTATAATTTCTTTTAAGTTAAAGAGTTAGTGAAATAGCAAGTTATAGCTTGTACGACCTTGCAACATTAACATTGTATTTTACATTTCACATTTAATTTAAAATCAGTTCGCATTCGGTCATCAAGGACGCCGCGCGTACTCATTACAATCATTAATCAGTTATATTTTAAGTTTCAATATACAGTTTTAATCAAGTTTCTATCAGTATCATTTATCAGTTTTACCTATCAGAATCTTTATAGTTTCGGTACAACTCGAATATAGCAAGTTTTATACGAAACCCCCGAGGAGGTGAAACGGCTCGCTAATAATTACAAAATACCAGATTGTAAATCCCCCTGCGCCCTAAAAGCAACCCCGAAAGGTTTCCATTTCCGATGCGTCTCCGAGACATCGGATAAATTCAATTGGAACTTGGATAATTTTTCTAAAACCTTTATCGCTAAATTGAATGGGAGAGTTCTTGTGAAAGTTTCAGTGGAGACGTCGACTGCAACGAGCTTCGTTACGTACAATGATTGTCTGTACATTTACGATAACGATCTCTTCGTTCTGATTTTATAATTTTATAGATATTTATGTAATGAAATTATTTTTAATTCATTTTTATAAACTTTTATTACATCTGCAATAATTTTGCGGAAGTCCATTTCTTTACGTAACGAACACTAATATTATGAATGCGAAAGTTTGTGAGTATGAATGGATGGTTTGTTATTCTTTCACGCAAAAACTACTGAACGAATTTGGATGAAACTTTACGGTAATATAGCTTATATATCAGAATAACACATAGGCTATAATTTAAAAAGATATTATGTAAATTGGGTGAAATATAATATATATATTTCACCCAATATTATATTATATTGACGACCTCGTTGGTCTAGCGGTCTAGCATACCGCTTTACGACCGATGGTCGCGGGTTCGATTCCTCGCACGGCACAAACATTTGTATTCATAAGTATGATTGTTTGTATCGGTCTGGGTATTTTCTATGTATAATATGTATGTATTTACGAAAAAAAAAAATTATCTTTGTATTTGTATCAGTTGTCTAGGACCCATAACACAAGCTTTAGCTAGCTTAACTTGGGTCTAGATGGCGCTGTGTAAAATGTCCTGAGATTATTATTATTATATATTATCTTTTTTCTTTCTTTTTCTTCTTTTACAATTTTAAAAAAAGGTACCACAGATAACATATTATAACATAGTAATACTCATCTACACGGGCCTTAGCCAAGAGGTTGTGCTGTGTGATGTTATTGTTGCAGAGGTCAAGAATTTTCGAGCTATATCGACATTATTATTATGTTTCGCTTTCTCAGTCTTTTTGCTGAGTTTTTACGCTTTGTGGCGTATACCACATTTACGGGCCAAAACCAAGTAAGTGCAATGTGTGTGTGTGTACGTGTGTGTATGTATATATTGGTAACCTTTTAATTTACGTGATAGGTGTTTGGTCATTTACATCTATTTCCAGAAGTTTACGTATTCAAATAACTTTTCTTCCAATATTGTTACCGTCATTACACCTCTACCAGACGCAAATCTAATCACTTCTCTCCATCCTAAGGTTGCCTGGAAGAGATCGCTTTTTAGCGATAAGGCCGCCCATTGTTACCTCTTTGTCTTGTTTATTGTATTATATATTTTTTTTTATCATTTTGTACATAATTGCATATGTAATTGTATTTTCTGTGAGAGGAACAATAAAGAGTTTCATTCGTTCATTCAAAATGGCGGCCTTTTGAAGGGTGGTGTAGAGTGATTTTTCTATTTATTATTATTATTATTTCTTAAACTTAAAAAATAAAATACTATAATTATATAAAAAATAACTCGTTCTCTTCTCTTCTCTTCCACTTGCTGCCCAACAGGGTGCATAATTAACCTACTTTGAAATATCTATCTATCTACTGATTACTAAAAATTATGGAATGCAAAGCTATAATAAATAATTGATTTTCTATTCTATTCTATTTGAACTCACGACCTTTGGGATCTACGATATAAATCTAGTCGTAATCTACTAGCCCACGATGCTCTTCCCGACATCTGTCAGAGGAATCAACTCGAAACTTTGCTTTTAAAAACTTATATATTCTCGAGTCTCTTTTTAAGTCTCGAATCTTTATCGTTTTTTAAAAGTGTAGGATGCTGCGGTCCGTATAAAGAAGTTTATCTCACAGTAGTGACTTTTCCTGACTTCACATGGGTTTTTAAATGAATATAGCAATTCTTCTCACTGTTTTTTTTTTTTTAATTTTATTTATTTATTTAATACAGGCTACAGATTAACATTCATATGAAAGACTAGCTTTAGCCCGCGGCTTCGCTCGCGTTAATTTATTAGGGGTGGAAGTTATCTAAATCCTTTAGAAATAGAAATAGAAATAATCTTTATTCAAATAAACTCATTACAAGCACTTTTGAATAGTCATATTTTGATTCTACCACTCATTCGGAATGCAGATTCATCACAAGAAGAATGAGCAAGAAACTTGTGTGTTGCTCTTTTTAATAGATGTTTTTTTTTATATAAATAATTACAGTATAACAAGTAAGAGGCATGCGATAATCAACATAGAAGTCGCTACGCACTCATTATTAATGTAATCAGATAATATTGTCAGTGCTATAGATTTAAAGTTTTTCTATAAAAACATTATTATCGTTAACGAATTCTTCAATTTTATAGTAAGCTTTTTTGCAAAGGAACTGTTTTATTTGACATTTAAATCTTTTTTCTGGCAGATTTATAACAGACTCTGGTATTTTATTGTAAAACCTTACGCAATTGCCATAAAACGAATTACTAACTTTAGCCAAACGACATTTAGGTAAAATCAGTTTGTTATTGTTACGTAAGCTTTTATTAGTGCAATCACTAACTCTTTTGAAACTGTCTATATTCCTTCTGGCATAGATGATATTTTCATAAATGTATTGAGAAGCAACGGTGAGGATATTTGATTCCTTAAAACACTCTCGCAATGACTCCCTGGAACCCATACCATAAATGGAGCGAATGGCCCTCTTTTGTAAAGTAAATATTGTATTTATATCAGCTGCTTTGCCCCATAACAAAATACCATACGACATAATGCTATGGAAATAGCTAAAATAGACAAGTTTAGCCTTTCTTAGGATCCCCTAATATAGATAACACAAAATCGTTCCATACCTGTAGCTTTGAAGTTACTCAGTCCTTTGGGACTTTGTAGTACATACAATGCTACCTGATCGCGTAGGTGAAAATTTTAATTTCAGACCAGTTCTTCTCAATTGGATCTATATACTGAACTGGACGGTAGGGAAAAATTATAATATAAAAAAAATTACGTTCATAAGCGGCTAAAATGTCCTACACGCATAAATGATTTTTGAATTTGAATTGGAATACCAACTTGCATGTAATTCGGTATCAATACCCAATCATTCCGATAGACATCAAATCACTCAGAAAGGTTACAACTGAAAAAACCCTTTTTACAATGAGGAATGTGTTTAATTGAATGTTTTGTCGCTCCCGTGCTCCGTCGATCGTACTGAATGGTGGACTATGTCTGGTATTCGGGGCATACAATTGCTTCAATAATGTTTATTGACAATTATTGGCAACATCCAAACGTGCCTTTTGGGAGATTCCTCGCCGAGACATAGACTACAACGCCTACATAACAATTTTTCCAATTTTATTCCAATTCTTATATTTAGAAATAGAAATAGAAATAGAAATAATCTTTATTCAAATAAACTCATTACAAGCACTTTTGAATAGTCATATTTTGATTCTACCACTCATTCGGAATGCAGATTCATCACAAGAAGAATGAGCAAGAAACTTGTGTGTTGCTCTTTTTAATAGATGTTTTTTTTTTATATAAATAATTACAGTATAACAAGTAAGAGGCATGCGATAATCAACATAGAAGTCGCTACGCACTCATTATTAATGTAATCAGATAATATTGTCAGTGCTATAGATTTAAAGTTTTTCTATAAAAACATTATTATCGTTAACGAATTCTTCAATTTTATAGTAAGCTTTTTTGCAAAGGAACTGTTTTATTTGACATTTAAATCTTTTTTCTGGCAGATTTATAACAGACTCTGGTATTTTATTGTAAAACCTTACGCAATTGCCATAAAACGAATTACTAACTTTAGCCAAACGACATTTAGGTAAAATTTTATTTCTTTAACCGATATATAATTTTATTTGGATGATTTATTCTTTCTTCTTCTTATTATGTATTCCATTATATTGGTCTACGGCACTACGAAAGGTGGAGAGAGCAGCAGATGAGAGAGCAGGTGGGCAGCGGTGAACGGTAGGACATTATCACCGCCGCTCGATAACGCATCAATTCTTTCTAACACCCAATGTACTCATATATTCAACAAAATAGAATTAGTATATAAATTATACGTGCATATCATTGAAGTCTAATAAACTACCTAGTAAAACATTCGGCATATTTATACTTTATAAGACTAGATTCTTGAAATGTGACGGTCTCTATAGTTCATTGGTTTGCCACACCACTTTATTTTCGATGGACGAGGGTTTGATTCCTCCTCCTCTGCCGTGCATTGATAGGAACGAACGAAATTATTATTTCATTTTTATTTATATACATACTACCTACTCGCCCCGGATTCACACGGGTGTATATGTATTATACATATAAACCTTCCTCTTGAATCACTCTATCTATTTAAAAAAACCGCTTCTGAGACTGGATCATAAACTGTAATAAATACTTGAAATCGACCGTAGTGAGACTGGATCATAAACTGTAATAAATACTTGAAATGGACCGTAGTGAGACTGGATCATAAACTGTAATATATACTTGATATGGACCGTAGTGAGACTGGATCATAAACTGTAATAAATACTTGAAATGGACCGTAGTGAGACTGGATCATAAACTGTAATAAATACTTGAAATGGACCGTAGTGAGACTGGATCATAAACTGTAATAAATACTTGAAATCGACCGTAGTGAGACTGGATCATAAACTGTAATAAATACTTGAAATCGACCGTAGTGAGACTGGATCATAAACTGTAATAAATACTTGAAATGGACCGTAGTGAGACTGGATCATAAACTGTAATAAATACTTGAAATGGACCGTAGTGAGACTGGATCATAAACTGTAATAAATACTTGAAATCGACCGTAGTGAGACTGGATCATTAACTGTAATAAATACTTGAAATGGACCATAGTGAGACTGGGTCATAAACTGTAATAAATACTTGAAATGGACCGTAGCGAGACTGGATCATAAACTGTAATAAATACTTGTAATGGACCGTAGTGAGACTGGATCATAAACTGTAATAAATACTTGAAATGGACCGTAGTGAGACTGGATCATAAACTGTAATAAATACTTGAAATCGACCGTAGTGAGACTGGATCATAAACTGTAATAAATACTTGAAATCGACCGTAGTGAGACTGGAACATAAACTGTAATAAATACTTGAAATGGACCGTAGTGACACTGGATCATAAACTGTAATAAATACTTGAAATGGACCGTAGTGAGACTGGATCATTAACTGTAATAAATACTTGAAATGGACCATAGTGAGACTGGGTCATAAACTGTAATAAATACTTGAAATGGACCGTAGCGAGACTGGATCATAAACTGTAATAAATACTTGTAATGGACCGTAGTGAGACTGGATCATAAACTGTAATAAATACTTGAAATGGACCGTAGTGAGACTGGATCATAAACTGTAATAAATACTTGTAATGGACCGTAGTGAGACTGGATCATAAACTGTAATAAATACTTGAAATCGACCGTAGTGAGACTGGATCATAAACTGTAATAAATACTTGAAATCGACCGTAGTGAGACTGGATCATAAACTGTAATAAATACTTGAAATGGACCGTAGTGAGACTGGATCATAAACTGTAATAAATACTTGAAATGGACCGTAGTGAGACTGGATCATAAACTGTAATAAATACTTGAAATCGACCGTAGTGAGACTGGATCATAAACTGTAATAAATACTTGAAATCGACAGTAGTGAGACTGGATCATAAACTGTAATAAATACTTGAAATCGACCGTAGTGAGACTGCATCATAAACTGTAATAAATACTTGAAATGGACCGTAGTGATCATAAACTGTAATAAATACGACCGTAGTGAGACTGGATCATAAACTGTAATAAATACTTTAAATCGACCGTAGTGAGACTGTATCATAAACTGTAATAAATACTTCAAATCGACCGTAGTGAGACTGGATCATAAACTGTAATAAATACTTGAAATCGACCGTAGTGAGACTGGGTCATAAACTGTAATAAATACTTGAAATGGACCGTAGTGAGACTGGATCATAAACTGTAATAAATACTTTAAATCGACCGTAGTGAGACTGGATCATAAACTGTAATAAATACTTGAAATGGACCGTAGTGAGACTGGATCATAAACTGTAATAAATACTTGAAATCGACAGTAGTGAGACTGGATCATATACTGTAATAAATACTTGAAATCGACAGTAGTGAGACTGGATCATAAACTGTAATAAATACTTGAAATGGACCGTAGTGAGACTGGATCATAAACTCTAATAAATACTTGAAATGGACCGTAGTGAGACTGGATCATAAACTGTAATAAATACTTGAAATCGACCGTAGTGAGACTGCATCATAAACTGTAATAAATACTTGAAATGGACCGTAGTGAGACTGGATCATAAACTGTAATAAATACTTGAAATCGACCGTAGTGAGACTGGATCATAAACTGTAATAAATACTTGAAATGGACCGTAGTGAGACTGGATCATAAACTGTAATAAATACTTGAAATGGACCGTAGTGAGACTGGATCATAAACTGTAATAAATACTTGAAATGGACCGTAGTGAGACTGGATCATAAACTCTAATAAATACTTGAAATGGACCGTAGTGAGACTGGGTCATAAACTGTAATAAATACTTGAAATCGACCGTAGTGAGACTGGATCATAAACTGTAATAAATACTTGAAATCGACAGTAGTGAGACTGGATCATAAACTGTAATAAATACTTGAAATCGACCGTAGTGAGACTGGATCATAAACTGTAATAAATACTTGAAATGGACCGTAGTGAGACTGGATCATAAACTCTAATAAATACTTGAAATGGACCGTAGTGAGACTGGGTCATAAACTGTAATAAATACTTGAAATCGACCGTAGTGAGACTGGGTCATAAACTGTAATAAATACTTGAAATGGACAGTAGTGAGACTGGATCATAAACTGTAATAAATACTTGAAATCGACCGTAGTGAGACTGGATCATAAACTGTAATAAATACTTGAAATCGACCGTAGTGAGACTGGATCATAAACTGTAATAAATACTTGAAATCGACCGTAGTGAGACTGGATCATAAACTGTAATAAATACTTGAAATGGACCGTAGTGAGACTGGATCATAAATTGTAATAAATAATAAAACTAGAAAATAAAATCCGTTGCTATTTAATAACCTAAATAAATAAAGGAAATCCGCTAAAACTCCAATTTGTATGAAACAATAAACTAGCGTAAATAATTAAACACGTCTGCTATTGAACTTTGTTAAATGTCAAACTAATAATTATGACAAATGATCGTAACATACGTAACAGATATTTTCTACGTTGTTTCTATTACCTTTAAAATTGCGTGTATAAAATAAATTAACTTCTCTTATACTGTACTTCTTTATATTTTACATTTTTCTGTTATTTCCGTATAGTTCTGTCTATATAATTTTAATCTTTGTTTTGTTGCTCAATTTATTTATTCATATTTTCTCTTACTATTTGAGGCTCTATTTATAATTTATTTATCAGATCATTGAGTATATATTTATATATAACTAGCTACTCACCCCGGCCTCGGACGGGTGTTCGTGTATTACATATAAAACTTCCTCTTGAAAGACTCTATCTAAGAAAAAAACCGCTTCAAAATCCGTTGCGTAGTTTTAAAGATTTAAGCATACATAGGGACGGACAGACAGCGACAGCGACAGCGACTTTATTTTATACTATGTAATGATATTTAGCTTCATATTTATATATATTTATGTATGTATCTTATTTTATTATAGAAATTGATACATATATATATGTATATATTTACATTTCTCATTTATATTAGTGCACCGCCAACAATCTTTCTCTGCACCACTCATGGTTGCCTGGTACATAACGCCGCATGGTGTTAAGTCCGCTATATGTACACATTGTTTTGTGCATTGAAGTTAAACAAATAAATAAATAATTTCATATAAAAACAAACTATGTTACTGAGGGACAAAAGAAAGTAATATTTTTAAAAGTCAATTAAAACATAATTAGAGCATCTGATAAAAGTTATCGACCATCAGTGAGTGTTATGAGACAATAGCTTTTAATGAATATCGGTCGAGGACTGATGGGTACACGATTTAAACTGACATTTGGCTTCAACCCTTAATTATACCCTTTGCCATAACATTCATGGACTGATTTATGTGCTCAATGGAATTGTTGATTGTTAAAATATTGTTTTGATTGATATTATTGTTAAGATTCTCTCATTGGGATCGGCGCATAATTCATATTATTAACCGGGTCTTAACACGAATAATTTTATTGCAAATAAAGGTATTTACCTCTCTTCGTTTCGACTAGGTTGCACTAGCCGTGGTCACGAGCTGACTGGAGCAACAGCGATGTCAATGTTATGATTGTCTTGGGAAGGAACTGACTCCTGATATACAGCTCACGCTAGTTTGGGAGTCAGGACTGCATCAAACTGTATACTGATGAAGGTTTAAAAAAAAATTAAAAAAAAGTCGATTGGTGACAGCAGTTTTTTCATCTACCGTCACTAGATTGTTTAAGGAAAGTTCGTTCGTGACACACAGACGGTTGTTGTTGTTGTTGGTTTATTAAGAATCGAACCCGCGACCGGAAGTAAAACGATGTGTTAAACCGTAGTTCACCGTCGTACTTACATCATCATCATTACATAGTATAAAATAGTCGCTGTCGCTGTCTGTCCGTCTATGTATGCTTAAATCTTTAAAACTACTGAACGGATTTTGAAACGGTTTTTTAATAGATAGAGTGATTTAAGAGGAAGATTTATATATATTTATCTGTAAGAGATCGCTTTGAGTGATAAAACTTTTTTTTCTTTCTTTTTTATTATTATTTAATTTTATATATATATATATATATTATATATCTCCCTTTTGATGGGGTGTTATTATTGTATTATTATTATTATATATAATACATGTACACCCGTGCGAACCAGGGCGAGTAGCTAGTATATATATAAATAAAAATGAAATAATAATTTCGCATCTGTTCCTATCACTACATGGCAAATGGCTTACTTAATCAACTTCTCTTACGTTTCTAAGGAAATACATTACGTTGGCAATTGATTTATTACGTCACCACTACCTACCACCATTAGCCGGATCAACGTCAATTTTCATATAATCCATTTAGGCTTATAGACCAAGAGCCCACGACGGCCAGACATACGTCTTATTAGTCAATAGAATAGAATAGAAGAATAGAAAATCATTTATTCAAATAAACTTAATTTAAGCACTTTTGAATAGTCAACATTTTTTTAAATCTACCGCTTATTCGGAAAGCTGTCTCATCACAAGAAGAATAAGCAAGAAATTTGTGTGTTGCTCTTTTAAACAATCCTTGTAAGTTCACATTTTACAAGTCGAAACGTGTGAATACAAACTACCAACCAGCACTAATTTATTTAGGCTCAAATATAAAAACACAATAAGATTAAATCAGTCGTAGTATTAAGAGCATATCAGTCCCTACAAGCAGCACTCGTTCACGAGTATGATGGATGATGATCAATCTGAAAGTTCTTGTATGTGTGTCCCCAACACAGGTAAGAACGATCCCCACACATGAAACCTAGATTGTGGTTCCTTTGACAGGTAACAGGTAACAGAGGTGTAAAAATTTCATATCAAATTCGAACAATATATGAAAAAATGGGGTTTCTTAAAAAAAATCCACTAACAAATCCATCCAAAAACTTTCAGATTGATCATCATCCATCATACTCGTGAACGAGTGCTGCTTGTAGGGACTGGTCTGCTCATATTTTCATATTAAATTCGAACAATATATAAAAAAATGGGAGTTTCTTAAAATAAATCAAATTTTTCATATATTGTTCGTAAAATTAGTAATAATGAATTTGATATGAAAATTTTTACACCTCTGTTATCTGTTACCTGGCAAAGGAACCACAATCCAGGTTTCATGTGTGGGGATCGTTCTTACCTGTGTTGGGGACACACATACAAGAAGTTTTAGATTGACTAATAAGAGGTATGCCTGGCCGTCGTGGGCTCTTGGGCTATCACATAACACACTTGAAGCTTATTCGCTGATTTGATTTAAAACTATATTAAGATTGATGTTTAATTTATAAACACGCTTATAATACGTCAGCTGTTTGCCGCGAGTCCTGTCGCGGGAATCGGTTAGGCTTGTCAAGTTACCCACTATATCTAAAAGTCAAATATATATATATATATATTGTCGATATATCGGTACCAAGAGTAACCTGACATTGAGGGTGACGCAGCTGTCGAGTCACAACGCGAGTTTCAAGGCGTTTGTATGTCGAGTCCCCACAAACGGGGAGTGTTCTGAGGAATTGTTCGGATTAATACCAGCTGCTGAGTTTCACCACCGTACCACCCGCCAGAAACTAAAATACCATCCTGATCATCTGGATGAATGGCGGTCCTCCACAGTGCGGTTTTCTAGAAACTTTTTGCCTCGCACAACCACATTGTGGAATCACCTTCCAGCAATGGTATTTTCAAACCGATACGATATTGAAATCTTCAAGAAAAGAGCATATTCCTTTTTAAAAGGCCGACAACGTACTGGAAATTCCCCTGGTGTTGCGGGTGCTCATGTGCGGCAGTAATCACTTACCATCAGGTGAGCCGCATGCTTGCTTGCTCCCTGTGTTATAACAAAAATATGAATGAAATCAAATCAAAACATATTCATGTAGGTCTATTACAGATTCTTATGATATGTCAAATCTACCGTCAGTTCGGAATGATTTCTATATGAGAAGAACTGACAAGAAACTTTGCTCGTATTATTTAAAAATGCGTTTGTACATGATTACAAAAATATATACTCATTTTTGTATTTAATTAGAGAGAATGTAGTGATCATTAGTATACGATATTACATTTTTGTCAAAAGGAAAAATAATTTACTCATTAGTCGATACCCGAACAGACCAATCCCCACAAGTAGCACTCGTTCACGGTATGACGCAGTATATATAAATATACATATATAGCGACGACCTTGGTGGTCTAGCGGTCTGGCACACCGCTTTATATCTGATGGTCACGGGTTCGATTCCTCGCACGGCACAAAAATTTATATTCATGAGTATGATTATTATTATTATTATATAACTATAGATATATACATATTAATTTTGCATTGCATACATTTAAGAAATATAAAACAATAAATTATGGAGAAAAGTAAATATAAATATTTAGTGAAATCAGGCAAATATTATTAAAGTTCCATCGTATACCAAAAACCACTGGTATGAACGATACTTGATAAAATTATCTATCCTTGACATTTTATTAAGGAACCCTAAAAATCTTAAAAAGTGTTAAGAGTCCTCGGATGCTGTAATCTTGTTTGAAGTTAGCGAGCGCGCCAGTGAACCGCGCTGGATTTTTCGAGACTGTCCGTTCCTCTTGGACGTTATAACCAAATCACAAAGTAAATTGAAGCCATAGTTACGTAGATGTCGTACAAAATGTTGAAATCCGAATAATATCTCCCTACTTCGTAAACTTATGCGTTCCTAATATTTGGGATTGTGTATTCCCTTTCTCTAAATATTCTTAGTTTTTAATCATCTGAGCCCATTTGATCGATCGCTCGCCCAATTTACATGGAGATCAAAATTACGTCGGCCTGAGCTAGGTCTGAGCCTTAAAGCCTCAAAGCCTCAAAGCCTCAAAGCCTCAAAGCCTCAAAGCCTCAAAGCCTCAAAGCCTCAAAGCCTCAAAGCCTTAAAGCCTCAAAGCCTCAAGCCTTTATGTATATTGAATGTTTTTTCTATTTTATTATTTGATTGAATTAGTGCTAATCGGTGGTTTGCATTCACACACTTAAACTTAAATTGTAAGTAAGAATAAATTATTTATAAGAGCAACACACAAGTTTCTTGCTTGTTCTTCTTGTGATGAGACAGCATTCCGAATGAGCGGTAGATTAAAAAAAAAATGTTATGACTATTCAAAAGTGCTTCAATGTAAGTTTATTTGAATAAATGATTTTCTATTCTATTCTATTCTTTTAAATTCAAATTTGGGAGAATAGAGTAAGCTTATATCATCGTTTAAATAGAAAAATGACAGTGTTTCAATTCAATCACCATGATCACGGGTAAACTGAAAAGGAAATAAATATAAAACGTGGTAAGATCCCGTGATTTTTACTAATTTTATACATATAAATAAAGACAGCGTCAAGTTTAAAACAAAATGGCAGTATCCAAAATGTACATTTTTATCATGTCTTGTAGAGAAGCATTTAAAGATTTTAAATTTATTTAAATTAGTTTTAAATTTACACACTAATATATACGTACACTATACACTATACACTATAATACTTATATATCACTAGCTGTTGGCAAACGTTGTTTTGCATTATAATAAAAAAAATAAAAATTTAGGGTAGACTACCCCTAACATTTGGGGGGTGAAAAATAGATGTTGGCCGATTCTCAGACCTACTCAATACGCTCACAAAATTTCATGAGAATCGGTCAAGCCGTTTCGGAGGAGTATGGGAACGAAAACTGTGACACGAGAATTTTATATATAAGATTTTAAAAGTATTTAGATTATGACGGCGTGGTTTATTTAATTGACTTATATAAAAGGAGGCAATTCTAGCCTCTAATTTTGAAAAATGACATTTTTATATTTAATCGACGATATCGTATCTATAACTCTAAAAGTCGTAAATAATATTTTCATCTTCCCTAAACATCCTTTACATAATACGTACAATCTACATCTGCTAATGCCTATGATATGAAATACAGCTGTGTACATATACAATATTTGTTTGTGTTACGTTATTTTTGAAACGTATAAATTATTCAATACGTCAAGTATAGGGCACGTCACAAAATATGTTGTGTGCTGGTAACTTACCCACATCTGAGGGCGTTTGACATGTTCATCGATCACTTACATGTCGAAGAATAATTCTACTTCTAAATAAAACACTAAACATTATTAAATAAAATTTAATAATAATAATCTTAGGACAATTCACACAGCGCCATCTAGTACCAAGCTAAGCAGGGCTTGTTTTATAGGCAGCAGATACAAGTACATAGATATTTCTTTTCGTAAATACATAAATATTATACATAGAAAACACACAGATCGGTCTGGGTGATTTCTATTATATATATATACTAGCTTTTGCCCGCGGCTTAGCTCGTGTTAATTTATCCTCTTAGGGATGAAATTCATCAAAATCCTTTCTTAGGGGATGCCTACGTCATTGTAGCTATATGCATGCAAAGTCTCAGCCCGATCGGTTTGATATTGACAAAGTTTCATACAAACTTTCATCCCTTATTTTATCCCCTTGGGGATAGAATCAAAATCCTTTCTTAGCGGATGCCTACGTCATAACATCTACTTGCATGCCAAATTTCAGCCTCATCCGTCCAGTGGTTTGATAGATCTGTGCGTTGATAGATCACTATGTCAGTCGCATTTGAGTTATATATATTTAGATATTATATTTTCTGCACTATTTCTATCAGAGTAAATGCATACCTATATACACCTGTGTTTTTATGTAACAATGCCGTTGTTACGAAAACTGGAATCACTGTCCAGTGAGCCGCCTGCATATAGGCACTGGTTGAACGACGAGCGTCAAAGGAATAAATAATGGAATTGCTGACAGTTTGGTCATAGTTCATCACGGTGTTGGTCGGCACAGGAACGATTTTATAACGGTTGCATTACAGTATAGTCTATGTTGCAGACTCTTTGCACATTTCTATCGATTTTAAATGTATTTTCTTTTAGAATTGTCATATATTTTTATTGTTACTTTTTGTCTTCCAACCGTTTGTACCCGTATCTTTATTATAAATATTTACCATTTTCTATCCACACACATACAGTCCATTCATTCTATCACCTACATTTTGGTCCTACTCTGGTAGAATTCCAACATTTACACCTTACAGCCTTTTTTTTCGGACTACTCTAATGCTGTTGGCCGCAGCTGGCCTTTACAGCTTCACTGGACGTTAGGGGGCGAGTGTAGATGGCACTCCAAACCAAAGGAAGGACTTATGGAGCGACTGAACGCCAACTCCTTAGGCATCCCTTAAAAAAGGATTTTGATAAATTCCACCCCTAAGGGGATAAAATAGGTGATGAAAGTTTGTATAAATCTTCTTAGATTTTCGACTGATTGAACTGAAATTAAAGATTGGAGCTACTGTGATGAAGACGTTCGCTTAAATAGGATTTTGATAAATTCAACCCTCATGGGGACAAAATAAGGGATGATGCAGGATGTAAATGTATTAGTCTGAACCTATCAGTACCTAATGGAACGAATAAATTAAGACGAACAAAATAATTTTTAGTTCTTTAGGCTACTTAGAAAAATAAAGTTAAATTCCACGCGGACGAAGTCGCGGGAACAGCTAGTCTAATATAAAATTATGGTCATACATAGTCTTCATATCATTAGAATAGATTCGATTCAGTACTGCGTAATAGCGATATAACTTATACCTCTGAACTTCTTTCCTAAATATATAGTCCACGTAAAGTGAAGCGTGCATATTTTGACAAGTTGAAGTACAACATCACTATGATGAAAGAATAATGTTATCTTCGGTGTCCTATATAAATATTTGAGGAGCATTATGTTAGGTAGAGTTTCAAATAAAGCGTTGTATACACTACACTATATCGTTTTAAGATGGAAATCGTACCGGTACAGTATTTAAAAATGTGGTTAAAGTATTATTCACCCCCCTCCGATCGATCCCCCGTTCAATTCATGATAATCGATCGATGAAATGGGGATCAAAATTACGACGACCTAAGCCGAGGTTCGAACCCATAGCGGTGCCCTCAGAGTAAAGTAGTGTCCGTCAGGCTGAAGTTGGCCTTCAGTCGCTCTATAAGTCCTTCTGCGGGTTTGGAGTGCCATCTGCACTCGCCACTCGTCCGGTGAAGCTGTAAAGACTAGCTGCGGCCATCAGCATTAGAGTAGTGCGAAAAAGAAATGATTCACTATTGTGCACTATTAAATGAGGAATTATGATGAATGATGAATGCATACAACATTTATTTTGCAAAGAATACGAGCTGAGTTTCTTGTCAGTTCTTCTCATCTCAAAATCATTCCGAAGTGACGGTAGATTTGACATATCATAAGAGTCTGTAATAGACCTACATGAATAAAGATATTTTGAATTTTGAATGTGACGACCTCGGTGACCTAGCGGTTTAGTAGCTCGCATTACTTCCGATGATCGGGATTTCGATTCCTACGGTACAAATATTTGTATTCATAAGTATGCTTATTTCTATCGGTCTGAGTTTCTATGTATAATATGTATGTATTTACAAAAAAAAATATCTAAGTATTTATATCAGTTGTCTAGTAACCATAACAAAATATCTGCTTTGCTTGGGACTAGATGACGTTGATTGAATTGTCGAAGGGTAGAAATAAAAATAGAAATAATCTTTATTTGAATAAACTTAATATAAACACTTTTGAATAGTAACATTTTTTTTATTCTACCACTCATTCGGAATGCAGACTCATCACAAGAAGAATGAGCGTGAAACTTGTGTGTTGCTCTTTTAAATATGATATTACCTATGTTATATTGATTTTATATTAAGTTATATAAATATTTTTTTTAATAGATAAAATAAAAGGTATCTCTTAATACTATAATTATTAATTAAATTTAAATCTATATTCATTACCCTTACAAATATTTCGCAGTATTACATTATTCAGTATTATTACGACTGGCAACGGCAGTGAAATAGGGTAATATAAATAAAATTACTTACCAAACTTATAGTGATGTATTTAGTGGTAGCGTATATGACACAATGTAGCAAAACAATATAATAAAAAATATATGGTTTATAAATAGAAATATACAATATAAAAAGAGGTCTGTCGCCAACAAGTATAATTTATAAGTATTTCAACGTTATCTGAACAGGAAAATAAAAGAGATATTGTCAAATGAAAAATATGAAGTTTTATTTTAAAATTCAGGAAAATGCATGTGTTTTTTCGGGGAAATTCTCAAATAGGAGCTCCGCTATGAAACGGTCCAATGTGTACAGAAGCGGGATACGATCGAGAAAGGATGTATTCTAAAAATACTTCAATATTTTTGGAATCGAAAAGTTTTCCCCGAGGAAGATCGAAGATAAAAGCAGTAAATATTATTTTGAACAATGCTCTTTCATTTTTTAAATGCCGCTGCCCCTGCCACTGCGCTGCCGGAAATATTGCCGGGCGACAACTGAGCGAGAGGGCTGAATGTAAAAACACGCTGCCACTCGCGCTGCCAGTCCTTTGACTGGGCAGCGCGAATGGCAGTGCCAATGACATGGGAAGTGTTTCCACTCGTGTTTACACTCTCGCACTGCTCACTTCCATGCTCACTTCCCTGCCCACTCGGGCTGAGTGTAAATTGGGCATAACAAGCTGATCTGTTAGAAAGTGAATCATCACCTTATACATTATAAGTACCACAGACGTCACAAAACAGACATCACACCACCACCTGAATATTTAAGATAGCTTTACTCATAACACAGGAGCAGGTTACAAACGGTATTTTTGCCTCGCACAACCACATTGTGGAATCACCTTCCAGCAATGGTATTTCAGAACCGTTATGATTAAATATGAATATAAAACCTCCTTGGCCATCTAAGTATATTTTACTTTTTATTTACGCAATGATTCGAAATTCGAAATTTGAAAATTATTGTAACAAAAGTTTGATACCATAACATGGCGTATTAATAATTCATTTTTTATTTTGTAAATTAATTAATATTAAACACTAGTGGATGAAAGGAAGTGGTATTATTTTATTGGATCCGTTAAACAGTTACGATATTGAAACCTTCAAGGAAAGAGATTATTCCTTTTTAAAAGGCCGACAACGTACTTGCAATTACCCTGGTGTTGCGGGCGCTTATCGGTGGGGGTAATCACGTACCATCAGGTGAGTAAAAAAACAAGAAAAACGTAGATATCGAACCTAGAAAGAAATTTGATTTTACCTGAATGTCGTTTAACTAAAGTTAGTTAGTAATTCGTTTTATGGTAATTGCGTAAGGTTTTACAACAAAATACCAGAGCCTGTTATAAATCTACCTGAAAAAGATTTAAATGTCATATAAAACACTTCCTTTGCAAAAAACTTAACCTTACCATAAAATTGAAGAATTCGTTAACGACAATAATGTTTTTATAGAAAAACTTAAAATCCACAGCACTGACAATATTATCTGATTACACTAATAATGAGTGCGTAGCGATTTCTATGTTGATTATCGCATGTCTTTTACTTGTTACTCAATAATTATTTATTTTAAATATCATCTATTCAAAAGAGCAACACACAAGTTTCGTGCTCATTCTTCTTGTGATGAGTCTGCGTTCCGAATGAGTGGTAGAATCAAAATATGACTATTCAAAAGTGCTTGTAATGAGTTTATTTGAATAAAGATTATTTCTATTTCTAATTCTATCAAATCAGCCAGATCTCGTTATCATTTTGCATGCATGTTGATATAACGTTTCGTTTATGAATTATGAAGCATCGTATATTACATTCTCTTACGTCTTTGCTATTCACGATTGAAAGCGTCAAGATACTCTCGTATTCTAATATGCATGCTATAATGAAATATGCATGGTTCGTCTGTGATATCACTGTTGCCTTGTGTGACATTATTAATTGTGCAAAACGTGCATAACACAATGTTTACGAGATAAACACTCAATACGAACTTACCTAAATAGGTTTTGAACGGTGTTCTAGTCGGCGTGACCTAGGTTATCGTCGACATAGAATAAAAGCAAGATCTGATAATAGAATATATAAATAATGACTATGTATTATTATAAACATGTTCCATTATTATTTGAAAAAAATACGAGCTGAGTTTCTTGTCAGTTCTTCTCATCTCGATATCATTCCGAACTGACGGTAGATTTGATTATATCATAAGAGTCTGTAATAGACCTACATGAATAAAGATATTTTGAATTTGAAATATTGTAATGTACTTATTAATAAATTTGACATGGTATATTGTTAGCAATGGGGTTATCAATCTCCTTTCCCCCTGGTGGACTGAGTTTTTTTTTTATGGATGATAATGGGATGGTGCACCCGCCTGCGGTAACGGTATACGCTGGCAGCACCAGTGGAGGATGATAAGATGAGCATGAGGTCAGATCAGTTAGCCCATCGTGACAAATTCACCAGGAATTTAACACGATGGTTTCCAGGGGGAACCGCGTGGAGGTCAACCTGACATGGTGCATTGCTAGTAATGGGGTCATTAGTCCACATTATTAACAATCCACTTCCCCCCAATCATAGTAAGTTGGACAGTTAAATACATGATATATGAGAACATATAAATGTACAGACACATGTACGACCGGTTAATTTATAGTCTCCAATGCACAATGTATTGTTAACTTGGCCAGTTATTGTCGCACTATGTATTATGTATTGTGAATAATTTAGTTCAGTAATTTGCAAATTGGAACATAGTCATCCATTATTGTCTGAGTACGCAATTAGTGAGTGCAGATCCGAATCGAAAAATATTTGTCGCTAATTAAACAGAGTGGTCATTTGGATAATTTTCTATGTAGTAATTGTTAATTAAATGTATAATTTGATCACTCTCATCTACGATAATCGTTTGCCATCAGCTATCCGGCTATCTAGCCGGATGCTTCTTTCATATCAATGTGGACGTACATTATGAAATAATATATCTAGCTGTATTTGTTCATGAGCATTTATCATATTTTAATTTTAAATGTAATAATAGATTAAAAAGCCAACTGGCCCTACCAGATCCTAAAATAGAAATGTTTAGGGCGAGTCCGTATTACCGATCCATTGTAATATATAATAAAATCCCGGAAACCATAAAAAATAAAAAATTAAAAAAAGGTTTAAGGAACTACTGACCGACAAAGCTTACTATACAGTAGAAGAATTTTTAACAGACGTACTATAGGAGCTGACTGGACACTACAACAGATCTAAATTTTAAATTTCATTATGGGAAGTCATCTACGAAATTGTCATATTCTTTAAACAGAGTCCACGTGTATTGTTAATTTATTACATGTAAATTTATGTATATGCATGTGCAATTATAAATAAATAAATAAAAATTAATATAATGAATTACTAAGCCTTGACAATCAGTAAATATCCTATATATATATTAGCTGTTCCCGCGACTTCGTCCGCGTGGAATTTAACTTTATTTTTCTAAAATAAATGTAGTCTTTAGGTTGTTCTTTTGCATCATCCCTTATTTTATCCCCATGGGGGTTGAATTTATCAAAATCCTATTTAACCGAACGTCTTCATAAGTAGCTTCAATCATTAATTTCAGTTCAATCAGTCGAAAATCTAAGAAGTGTTATACGAACTTTCATCCCCTATTTTATCCCCTTAAGGGTGGTATTTATCAAAATCCTTAGAAGATGCCTACGTCATAGTAGCTTTATGCATGCAAAGTTTCAGCCCGATCGGTTTAAAATTGACAAAGTTTCATACAAACTTTCATACGTCATAACATCTACCTGCATGCCAAATTTCAGCCCGATCCGTCCAGTGGTTTGTGCTGTGCGTTGATAGATCACTATGTCAGTCAGTCATCTTTGAGTTATATATATTTAGGTATAGATAAAAATGCAAATACCAGTGTAATAGAGAACAGATACTCTTACATAAATACCCCATTATTCAAAGACTTTTTTCACTGTAAGAAATCTCACTTATAGAATAAGTTCGCCGTTTTTCTAACAATTGTAATTGTTGTGTATGCTGTATTTTTTTTTAATAATTATAGTAATATCTGCCGCTTCTTTTGTGGCGACATGCTTTTGGCCTTTCCTCTCTGCTGCTTGTAATCATAATTTAATTTTTTATTGGGCAATTTTTTTTTTTGGGCATTTGGGCAAAGTTTTTTTATTTATATTTTTTTATTATGTGTCATTAAAACATACATACAACCCTAAATTTTCACCCTTCTATCACCAACCCCAATTTTTTATAGCGTTATTAATTTATATGGCAAAACAACGTTTGCCGGAACAGCTAGTTGTACAATAAAATATTACAAACAAATGTTTGTATCGAACCTGCGACCTTTGGATAAAGTGTACTAAACCTCTCAACTACTGCGGTCGTCAATACAAAACATCATAACTTGCAAGTTATAGCGGATACTCATATTAAAATTGGTTTAATATTTATATGAACCGGAATGATAGAAACATCTCTACATTCGCAATTTCTGAGCGAAACGACATTATTCTGTAAATGTATCGTTTGTTTATTTTACGACTATCATAAAATAAGCAATAAATGAATATTTAGGTGATGGATGGCCGCGTGTGAGCCTATAACTTTGATGTACACAGTAATCGAGTGTATTGCTCCGCCCACGTGATCGATCGGGCCATTCTTGTCATGTTTTCATTTTAGTATACACTTTAATATATCATCTAGAACATAGAGTGTCGTGGTATACCTAGGTTGTTAGTTTCAATCTGGTATGAAAAAGGTTTTTATATAAATTTATATCAGACTGACTCTCCAGTGATGGTAACATCCAAATTTGAAATATCTTTATTCATGTAGGTCTATTACAGACTTATGATATGTCAAATATACCGTCAGTTCGGGATGATTTCGAGATGAGAAGAACTGGTTTCTTACCAGTTCTTCATAGAGTGTCGTGGTATACCTAGGTGTTAGTTCGAATCTGGTATAAAAAAGGTTTTTATATAAATTTATATCAGACTGACTGTCCAGTGATGGTAACATTCAAATTCAAAATTCAAAATATCTTTATTCATGTAGGTCCATTACAGACTTATGATATGTCAAATATACCGTCAGTTCGGGATGATTTCGAGATGAGAAGAACTGGTTTCTTACCAGTTCTTCATAGAGTGTCGTGGTATACCTAGGTGTTAGTTCGAATCTGGTATAAAAAAGGTTTTTATATAAATTTATATCAGACTGACTGTCCAGTGATGGTAACATTCAAATTCAAAATTCAAAATATCTCTATTCATGTAGGTCTATTACAGACTTATGATATGTCAAATATACCGTCAGTTCGGGATGATTTCGAGATGAGAAGAACTGGTTTCTTACCAGTTCTTCATAGAGTCTCGTGGTATACCTATGTTGTTAGTTCGAATCTGGTATGAAAAAGGTTTTTATATAAATTTATATCAGACTGACTATTCAGTGATGCATTCAAATTCAAAATTCAAAATATCTTCATTCATGTAGGTCTATTCAAATTCAAATTCAATTCTAATTCAAAAATCATTTATTCAGTAGGACATTTTAGCCGCTTATAAACGTCAAGTTTATACATTTTTAAACAGACTCTTATGATATGTCAAATCTACCGTCAGTTCGGAATGATTTCGAGATGAGAAGAACTGGTAAGAAACTCAGCTCGTATTCTTTTCAAATAAATGTTGTAATTGTTTACAATAATACAGATTCATTTTTCATTTTAAATTTGGGAGATCAACCAGCAGCATTATTGAATATATGACATTGCAAATTAAAAACATAGAAATAAAGAAAGAAAACCTACGGTAGGTTTCCTTTTTTATATACATTATAGAGGTTTGAAATATCTTCTGATGATAAAAGAAAACGGTACAACAAGTGAAGATAAAGTAAAAATAGTCATAAGTTTTATTTACAATGTAGAATAAAAATAATAGATATATTACATAAAAAGATTTTTTATATATAAAATAATGACAGAATAAAATAGTTACAGATGAAATTATTCCAGGAAACAGCCGTAATCTATACATATAAATAAAATTGGAGTGTCTGTTTGTAATACCAAAATAACATTTTTTACTATTTTTGTGTGTCTATTTTGTTATGTCTTAGGGGTGGAATTTATTAAAATCCTTTCTTAGGGGATGCCTACGTCATAGTAGCTTTATGCAGGCAAAGTCTCAGCCCGATCGGTTTAAAATTGACAAAATTTTATAAAAACTTTCATCCCCATTTTATCCCCCTTAATTCTACCCAATTAACCAAAATCTTTTATTAGCAGATGCCTACGTTATAATATCTACCTTTATGTCAAATTTCAGCCCAATCCGTCCAGTGGTTTGGGCTGTGCGTTGATAGATCACTATGTCTTTCGCTATTTGGGGTTTCCCTTCCGTAGCCGGCTTCAAAGCCTAAGTCGTCATTATTAATTAGTGCTTCTTATACTAGACTGATATATTCTTACACTAGATTGATATATTGACAAATAATTATACTAACGAATACAAATGTATGAATCAAACCCGCGACTAACGGAAATAAAGACGTGTGCTAAACCGTCAGAAGGTCGTGTTACATTGTTCTAAAGATTAGTTAGTACACAACTTGGATACAATATGAAGTTTGGCAATCAATAACTTCGGTCAACTTGTTAGCTAAACTAGTTTTTGTAACTAACCCTAGACCTCGCTCAAGGAAATCCAAGTACTAAATTATGGAGTACCTATAGTCGTTAACTAACTAATGGGCAATTGATGATCAGGCTGTATATTTATTTTAGGTTATGTAATTAAAACGTTGAAAGGCGAAAGATTTTGGTTTCCTTTTTTTTTATATAAGACTAGCTTTTACTCACGGTTTTGCACGCGTTATGAAGTATTATTATTAATTAGGTATAGTTTTTGCGGCTTTGCTTTTGTTTCCTTTCTTAGGGCTTACCTACGTTATAGTTGCTTTATGCATGCAAAGTCTCAGCCCGATCTGTTTAAAATTGACAAAGTTTCATACAAACTTTCATCGCCGATTTTATCCCCTTGGTGGTAGAATTAATCAAAATCCTTTCTTATCGGATGCGTACGTCATAACATCTACCTTCATGCCAAATTTCAGCCCGATCCGTCCAGTGGGCTGTGCGTTGATAGATCACTATGTTAGTCACCTTTGAGTTATATATATTTAGACTAGCTGTACTCGTCGTGGAGATCTTTGGGGGAGGCCTATGTCCAGCAGTGGACGTCTTACGGGCTGCGATGATGATGATGTACACGCGACTTCGTCCGCATGGAATTTAACTTTATTTTTCTAAAATGAAAGTAGTGTGTCAGTCACCTTTGAGTTATATATATTTAGATTATAGCCTTGTGGTATTTCATACGTACGTTGATAGTGTCATTCTACGACAATAGACACTGTCAGTATCCAGTCAATCACGCAGTCAGTATATCTGTCGTGAATAAGGTCGGTCGTGGGAGGGGTTGGTCCTGCGTGAGTTGACCACAGTTGTTGAAGGGAAGTGACGTTTGTTATATTTTAATTATTAAATCATAAATTATCTCGTTAAATTATATCGTTGTTTTATTTCTGATATAAGAGTATTGACTCTCACTTAAGAAATTAGGAGCACAGATTTTAATGATTCTTTTTATTTGATAACTAAAGCTGTCATCGCCCGTAAATTAAATAGTAGTTATTGACTTACCTTTAAATATCTTATATGTAAAATTCTCGTGTCACGGCTTGACTGATTTTTATGAAATTTTATATGCATATTCAGTAGGTCTGTGGCTACTATCTATTTATTCATACCTCTAAGTAATAAGGGTTGTCCGCTAGAATGTTTATAATTATAAACTCATTATCTATATATATAAATAATAATATATAATAATAATCTCAGGACAATTCACACAGCGCCATCTAGACCCAAGTTAAGCTAGCTAAAGCTTGTGTTATGAGTACTAGACAACTGATATAAATACGTAGATAAATTTGTTCTGAAAATACATACATGATCATAGAAAATACCCAGACCGATACAAACAATCATACTCATGAATACAAATGTTTGTGCCGTGCGAGGAATCGAACCCGCGACCATCGGTCGTAAAGCGGTGTGCTAGACCGCTAGACCACCGAGGTCGTCAAAATAACATTGAACTGTCTGTTGTAATTTTAAATTAGCAGATAACAAGTAGATTGCTTTGTAAGCTACGTTTCAGGTCTAGGGTGCAATTAGGCAGTGAAATTACAGGATAAGAGATATCTTAGTACTCCGAAAGGTCAGAGGATCAAAATCATTAACCTTTTTTTTCTTAGGACAATTCACACAGCGCCATCTAGTCCTAAACTAAGCAGAGCTTGTGTTATGGGTACTAGGCAACTGATATAAATACATGGATACATTTTTTTGTAAATAAATATATATACATAAAAAACACCCAGACAGATACAAACAATCATACTCGTGAATACAAATGTTTGGAGGAATCGAACGCGCGATCATCGGATAGTAAAGCGGTGTGCTAAACCACTAGACCACCGAGGCTGTCCATATTTGAAAATATACATTGAGAGTGGTTGATTAGTATTCGATGCTCTTAAATATGAGTAAATATAAAAAATAATCAATTAGAACTGACTAGATGCAATAAACAGAAATTAACATACCTGAGTGACTAGTTCGAGAGAAACCAAATGTTTTTGAATGTTCAGGAGGTACGCTCTGAATTCCGTGAATTGTTTGTGTTGCCAACTTTACCTCGCTTCCCGGTCCGCGTTGGACACATTTTAGGTACCTACCTGCAATGGTACATATAGATCAAAGATCTTCAACCCGCGGTCCGCTGGCCGTTTGCGGCCCGTCGATTATTTTTCTGCGGCCCGCCAACAGCCGCCACTGTCAGTAACGACAACAATTAATTAATAAAAAGTATCTTTAATCTATACATATAAATAAAATTGGAGCGTCTGTTTGTAATATTGATTATTTCAATATTACAAACAGACGCTCGTTTTAACGTTTTATACTACATGCATATGAATATAAATACAATACATACCCCAAAATAACATTTTTTACCATTTTTGTACGTCTGTCTATCCATTTGTTCCGGTTAATCTCTGAAATGGCTGGACCGATTTTGACGGGACATTTTTTGACAGGTAGCTGATGTATTAAGGAGTAACTTACGCTACTTTCATTTTAGAAAAATAAAGTTAAATTCCACGCGGACATAGTCGCGAGTACAGCTCATCATTATCGCAGCCCGTAAGACGACGCTGGACGTAGGCCTCCCCCAAAGATCTCCACGACGAGTACAGCTAGTCTAAATATATGTAACTCAAAGATGACTAACATAGCGATCTATCAACGCACAGCCCAAACCACTGGACGGATCGGGCTGAAATTTGACATGCAGGTAGATGTTATGACGTAGGCGTCCGCTAAGAAAGGATTTTGATTAATTCTACCCCCAAAGAGATAATATAGTGGATGAAGTTTGTATGAAACTTTGTCAATTTTAAACCGATCGGACTGATACTTTGCATGCATAAAGCTACTATGACGTAGGCATTCCCTAAGAAAGGATTTCGATAAATTCCACCCCTAAGGGGATAAACTACGGGTTGTAAGGGGTTGAAAGGGGATATGAAATATTATATAGAAGTATCGACAATTGACGTGGACGAAGTCGCGGGCACATCTAGTTTCACTATATATTTATTCATGTCAACATTTTTTTTTAATTTAGGGACTTTTGTACCATTGTACCCTAAAACTTGACTTTACAATTTTTTTGTTGTCAGTCAGAAATAAACTGACGACTACAGGATGTTATTCTTGTAACCTGTCCAAAACTTTTTGCCTCGCACAACCACATTGTGGAATCACCTTCCAGCAATGGTATTTCCGAACCGATACGATATTGAAACCTTCAAGAAAAGAGCTTATTCCTTTTTAAAAGGCCGACAACGTACTTGCACTTCCCCTGGTGTTGCGGGTGCTCATGGGCGGCGGTAATCATTTACCATCAGGTGAGTCGCATGCTCGTTTGTCCCCTGTGTTATAAAAAAAAACACTCTCATTTGAAACTTAAATAAAATAATCATCTTCAATCGATATTCATTTTATTAATAAGAACATTCTTTATTAAAAAAAAATACGTTCACATCATGATCCGATAAAATAAGTATTTGTATAATGTTCGCGACTATTGTACATATTTGATTATTGTTAGCTTAATAAAATTTATAATTGTAGTAGTTTCAATTCCCTACTAGATAGAATTAAATATAATTGTATTGTAAAGTTTAAATTAATAAATAAAGGAGCGAGTAGAGGTGGTCTTTTCGCGCTATCCGTCCCGCTCGCACCTATGTGCGTAACACAATCGTTACCTAGTACGTGACACGGTGCGAGCGGGCGGAGTATAAATATAGGTGCCGAACGCGGCACAATTCATTCCGCTTCCATCGCTAGTACAGACCACCGAACTCTGCTCGAGAGGATAATTACACTTGTCTTTCTTGTTTCCACCTGCACCCGCAACCTTACAAACAAGTACGGGGAATAGATACCCGTACATCTGGTCCTTCGAGAAGCCGGATTGTTGGAAGAAGAAAGCAAGACCATCTGGTCCTTCGAGAAGCCGGATTGTTGGAAGAAGAAAGCAAGACTGCACAGAGATCAAGATCACAGATGCCAACAACAAGAAGCCAAAGAACAGCCATGGAAGCTCAATCAAACGAAGAAAACACCGCCGCCGTCACGTCGCCTGTCGCCGCTACGCCGACCGTCGCCGCCACTACGTCGCCTGCTGCCGCCACTACATCGACCACCACGACGTACACGTCCTCGGAACCTACTGCTACCACGGAGACTTCCGCGGAGACTTCTGCGGAGACTACCACAACAATTCCAAGGGCGCCGCGCACCACAGCTTCAAAAAAGAAGAAAGAATTGGCTAAAGCCCGAGAAGAATTGCTACGCAAGGAGGTAGAACTGGCCGCCGCACGCGTCGCAGCATTGGAGGCGGACACGGACGACGAAGAGGAGGACGAAAATGAAGAGGACGCCGCCACATTAAGAAGAGAGAGGACTACGGACTGGATTCGCCGGACGAGCACATTGGCACTCACAATGGAGCCGCACACAGAGAGGACGACCGCCGACTTGCATCAGGGGATTAATATCTCATCGATACCCGCCGGAGAGGGAACGAAAGCGCCGCAGCCGCAGCCGTGCAGCGACGCATTCCGACGGGACCATGCAAGCCACAACGGTCCGAGGGAAGACTCCATAGCACCGATGATGCCAACGAAGAAAGAAGAGGATTCACTGAAAGGGGGCATCGACTATAAGGAATTGGCGACTGCTATGACTATGGCAGCTCGCGCAATTCAGCCCTCCACAGTGCCGCGAGTCACAGAACTACCACCCTTCAACGGCGCGTCAAGCGAATGGCTGCCCTGGAAGATGGCCTACGAAGAGTCTGCGGGGCAGCTGACCGAGCAAGAAAACTTGGGTAGATTACGTCGGTGTTTAAAGGGTGCGGCCAAAGAGGCTGCACACTGTCTTTTCGTTGGGGATACGTCTGCAGTAGAAGTAATACAATTACTTGCTACGAGGTTCGGCCGTCCAGGAGCACTCGTGATGGCCGAGATGAATAAACTTCGTGCGCTGCCGCGGCTGTCAGACAACCCCAAGGACATCTGTCTATTCGCATCCAGAATAGCCAATGTCACTGCAACAATTCAAGCCCTGAAGAAGAACCACTATTTGTACAACGAAGAAGTGACAAGATCCATCACGGAGAAGATGCCTTCTGCGCTACGATTCAAATACTACGACTTCGTAGCAGAACAGCCAGCTGATCAACCGGACCTGATAACGCTCTCCAAGTTCCTGCAAATCACCGCAGCCAGGTGCGGTGACTTCGCACCCGCCGAAGTAATAGTAAATGAAGACCGGCGGGAGCCAGCAACGAAGAGAAGCGTGAAAACATACATCACGCAGGAGAAACCGACTTCACCGCCGTGTCCGACGTGCAACAGGGAAGGACACGCACCACCCGATTGCATCACTGTGAAGAACGCCGAGCCACAAGCAAGATGGGAGATAGCAAAAAAACACAGGCTATGTTTCCGTTGCCTGAGGATAAAAAGATTTCGTCACAACTGCAAGACGAAGAGATGCAACGTTGGTGGGTGTACACACCTACATCACCCACTCCTGCACGTCGACACCATAGAGAAGAAGGACAGCGAGCCCTCCGATGATAAAGCAGCCGCAGTCGTCGCGTCTGCGAGAGAAGATAAGAAGATCGCATTCCTCAAGATAGTGCCGATACAAGTGATCGGTCCCAAAGGAACGTGCGATACATACGCACTCCTGGACGACGGCGCAACGTGCACCATCATCGAAGAAGCAACAGCGAAGCAAATCGGCGCCACTGGTCCTCCCGCACCCTTCTACATAGAGGCCGTGGCCGGGACACGCATAAACGCCGATGAATCGAAGCTTGTCCACTTCACAATACGGGGACGAAGATCGGAAGATCATGCCGTGTCTGCGCGAACCATGAAGAAACTACTGTTATCTCCACAAACAGTATCACGCGGCGCAATAGAAGACTGTCCACACTTGTACGATATAATAGATCAGCTGACATATGAAGAAGGTCAACCGACGGTTCTGCTGGGTCAAGACAACTGGCATTTGCTGCTCGCACATGAAGTCAGAAGAGGCAATAAGACACAACCGGTCGCATCACTCACCGACCTGGGTTGGGTGTTGCACGGCACGGGAGCGGCGAGAGCGAGACAGCAAGTGCACAGAATCAGTCACTTGGTCGACGGGCAAGAAAATGAAGAATCCATAGAGCGATTAATGAAAGAACACTTCGCTCTCGAATCACTGGGCGTCACACCGAGGCGCTACATACCACCGAGCGCTCCCTTCATGGGCGGCGCCTGGGAACGACTAGTGCGCAGCGTGAAAACCGCGCTGGCCGCAACGCTGCATGAACGAGCCCCGAAAGAAGAAGTCCTTCTCACCCTGCTGGTGGAAGTAGAACACACGCTCAACAGTCGACCTCTCACCCACGTGTCGACATCAGCAGACGACGAGGACGCACTCACCCCCAACCACTTCCTATTGGGAGGTCCGTCCCGCGTACCACTGCCGGGAGCTTTCGCTGAGGGCGATACGGCGGGCAGGAAGGAGTGGCGCGCCAGTCAGTGGCTCGCTGACTGCTTCTGGAGGCGCTGGGTAACCGAATATTTACCCCAGCTACAACACCGGCGGGAGCCCCGAGCTACACACGGAGTCATCAAGTTAGAAGACTTGGTGCTGGTGGCAGACGGCAACTTGCCGCGGAACTCCTGGCCGCGCGGCGCGGTGGTGGCTACGTATCCGGGACCGGATGGTGAAATACGGGCGGTCGACGTGCGCACTAACAAGGGGATACTTCGGCGACCTACGAAGAAATTAGTAATCCTGCCAATCGAGCAACGCGAACTCGAATTAAATACAGCTTAGCTGCGGCGGGAGATATGTTCGCGACTATTGTACATATTTGATTATTGTTAGCTTAATAAAATTTATAATTGTAGTAGTTTCAATTCCCTACTAGATAGAATTAAATATAATTGTATTGTAAAGTTTAAATTAATAAATAAAGGAGCGAGTAGAGGTGGTCTTTTCGCGCTATCCGTCCCGCTCGCACCTATGTGCGTAACACAATCGTTACCTAGTACGTGACACGGTGCGAGCGGGCGGAGTATAAATATAGGTGCCGAACGCGGCACAATTCATTCCGCTTCCATCGCTAGTACAGACCACCGAACTCTGCTCGAGAGGATAATTACACTTGTCTTTCTTGTTTCCACCTGCACCCGCAACCTTACAAACAAGTACGGGGAATAGATACCCGTACATATAATATAATGAAAACAAATTGTGAGCGAGACAAGAATTTGATGTGATGTTTTATTAACCTTTTCATGAACGAAAAGTATACTGCGAAATATTATACTTTCTACAGCTATTCAATTTTTATTATTAGTAATTATTTAATATTTTCAGATAAAAGATATAACAGGTGAGATGATATTGTCTTAATGTTTTTGTAAAAATGCTACAATATCATTTCTCATTGGGATTAGATCACGTTGAATTTGGATCAAGTAATAAAAGAATGTTATTCCCAGTTCTCATCAAGTGAACTTGTGATATGAATATTATTGACGTTTTCTTTTTCATATTTTTATGAAATAAAAATCGAAATAAAAAAAAAATTCAAAATATCGTATATGACCTCTCGTGGGCCTGACATGTGGCACTTAAGCCTGACAATGACGACATGGCGCCTGAACCGCAATAATGTCTGCGTGAATTGACCAATAGCTTACCCCAACTAATAAGACTATGGCTCCCAACAAGGTGGGGATGTGAGAATTAGAACAGCTCCCTTCCCCTCACAACTGCTCCCCTGTGTAGAAACGGACTCCCCAATATCTTTATGATATGTCAAATCTACCGTCAGTTCGGAATGATTTCGAGATGAGAAGAACTGACAGGAAACTCAGCTTGTATTTTTTTTTAATGTTGTACATATTTACAATAATACAATTTCATTTAAATTCAAATTTGGGAGAATAGAGTGACCACCAGCATATGCTATTGAAAAAAAATAAACAAAAAATCTAATCAGTGATCGCAACTTGAACAGACCAGTCCCCACAAGCAGCACCCGTTCACGAGTATGACGGATGAGCCAGTGCCTATTGCCATGCACGCTCGTCATTCAAGTAATCGTTTAGTGAGTAATAGGCTTCGCTCAGTAAATATGATTTAACAGATATTTTGAATTTATTTAAGGGTAATTCTAATATAACCTTTGGTATCTTATTGTAATTTTTTATATCCATTCCCATAAAAGACCTATTGACATTTCTAAACAATATTTGGAGACAGCAAGTTTATCTTTAAATCTAGTATTAATATTAGGAATATTGCTGTTGCTGTCTCTGTTGTGAATATTGCTCTTTTATGCGACTCGACTTAACTTTGATATATTTCACCTTAACTTTCGTAATGACAAATCGTTACATTTCAGTGAGAATATAGATCAATGATATCTGATTAATTAGTCATAACTGTATAGAAGTGAATGAATAGGTTTTTTTTATATAAATATATTTTTAAACATAATAATAATCTGAGGACAATTCACACAGCGCCATCTAAACCCAAGTTAAGCTAGCTAAAGCTTGTGTTATGTACTAGATAACTGATACATATACATAGTTTTTTTTTTGTAAATACATACATATTATATAAAACACCCAAACCGACACAAACAATTATGTTCTGGAATACAAATGTTTGTGCCGTGCGAGGAATCAAACCCCAACGACGACGATCGACCGACGACTATCGGAAGTAGGGCGGTGTGCTAAACCGCTTGACCATCGAGGTAGTATTGTAAAAATTCTTTCTATACTCCATTGTCATATGAACATCAACTGTGTCAAATATCATAAACATATCATTTTTCTAAAATATAATCATGGGACACAGTCACCTAGATACATCAAAATAATAATTGCATTTAATAATGTCTAGTAAGACAAACTCAATATTGTCTACTAAGCACTGCTGTATCTAAACTGTGTCACCCCACCTTACATTTTGCTACTTTTATTCAGTATATAAGATCATTATTTCTATGTACACATTGTCAGTTTATCATCATCAGTAATATACATCGTCTCGACCAGCAACATCTTATCATTCACCCGCAACAATAATCATAGTGTAAAATACATATAAAGTACATATTTTACATATAAAAAACACAAACCTTTTAAACAGAAGGTTTCCAATTGCGAAGATTTTTCAAATGACTCAATGACTCATAACTCCATCATCTATACATATAAATAAAATTGGAGTGTCTGTGTGTAATATTGAAATAACCGTTATTTACTGTATGAATATGAATATAAATACGGTACTTACTTTTAATTTTTCTCTGTCTGTCTGCCTGTTTGTTTGTTCCAGCTAATCTCTGAAATGGCTGGACCTATTTTGGCGGGACTTTTGGCAGGTAGCTGATGTAATAAGGAGTAACTTAGGCTACATTTATTTAATACAAATAAATTTAAATTTCACGCGGACGAAGTCGCGGGAACACGTAGTTTATAATATAATCTGACTTAAAAAAATATTTAATTTTTTACACTTTCAGACTGTACCACTTTTTTGGTGATTTTGAACTAAGTTTTTAATTTTTGTCATTACATAAATTACCCATTTTATTAATTAATTAATTCATAATTTAAAAGCTATGCTCTTGACGGTGTAGCTCTTGCCACGTTCCGCGATCCATCATGCTCTTTAATTCTTGATACGACACGACTCCCATTTTGACCCCTTTATTAAGACAAGCAATAATAGTAATTTAAGAAGGTGGCCAGATATGTACAAGACGAGAAGTAATTGGAACAAGATGTTGGTGCACCGCCGTCTGCAGCGTCTTTGTGTCGACACAATACCTCCTTAATCTCCTGAAAGTCCTCCACTAATGAAAACCAGCGTTTTGTTCCACGCTAGGAACTATTCTCGTATAACTAAAGTACTAGACATAGGCAGGGACGGTGCAATCCATTTCTAGAAATTGTGTTATCGAGCTCCGTAGCTTAATGGAGATAAATTGCAGTTAATGTAGAAGATTTAGGTCGGATTTCACCAAAGAAACTAAACACGTTTAGTTCGTACAAAACGCCATTAAAACATTTAAACGGGTTCAAAGCTTTAACTTTCTTTTAATTTTAAACTTTCGTGTTTAATATACATTACTTAAATTATTAACCGGATCTTAACAGAGAGGATGGCTTAAAATTATCATCTGCGTGAAATCCAGTCATAAATAAATTCAAGCAAAGTTCAGTAGCATCAACAGTCGATAAGTGTACGGATACCGTGAGTGCTGTGTGTCGCGAACTTTCGTTAAACAATCTAGTGACGGTAGATGAAAAAACTGCTGTCACCTATCTACATTGACATCGCTGTTACTCCAGTCAGCTCGTGACCACGGCTAGTGCAACCTAGTCGAAACGTCCAGAGAGGTAAATACCTTTATTTGCCATAAAATTATTCGCGTTAAGATCCGGTTAATAATTTAAATAGTGTTCAAAGCTTCATTTTCACCGCTACAAATTTCGGTAAACACGTTTATAAATTCTGAACGTCTGATTTCCAACAGTTAACTATTTAAGTTCGGATTTCACCAAAGAAACTGATCACGTTTAGTTCATACTGAACGCCATTAAAATGTTTTAACGTGTTCAAAGCTTCATTTTGCATTTCACCACTACAAATTTCGTTAAACATGTTTAAAAATTCTGAACGTCTGATTTCCTACAGTTAATACTTTAAACGTATTTAAAGCAGCTGTCAGTTGGCAAACAGTCATCAATCAAATTTTTGACAATATATGTAATATCGGGAATAAAAAGAAAATTGCCAGTAGTGTAAAAAAAATCTCAATAAAATTATTTTTTACTAGTTTCTAAGTAAAGGTTGTTGTTTTATATTTTATAGTCGACGGTACTTATTAAATTAAAAAAAATATGTGATAATTATCACATTATTAAATTACAAATATTTCTTAGAATTGTTTTATTTATATTACCCATTGCATCAAATATTATTTTATGAGCGTGTAACACTGTGAACGAATGAAAATCTAAATTTCATTTTGGTAAACGCGATCTGTAAAGTAAAACGAGATCAACGTTGTTCTTTTTTTCGAGTTCACACTGAACTCCGTTTCATTAAACGTGTTTATACTATGATTAGTGAAATCTAGACTTTATTAATATAGATTAGAATATAATTCATATACCAGTACAGATTTAACTAACAGTGGATTTGGCATTTAAATATTTGTTTCTATTAAGTTGAAACGGTATAAAAACAGGAATAGAAAACACTCGTTCGGTATCATCACTATCATTATCATTACATAGTATAAAACAAAGTCACTGTCGCTGTCTGTCCCTATGTATGCTTAAATCTTTAAAACTACACAACGGAATTTGAATCGATTTATTTTACTAAATAGAGAGATTCAAGAGAATGGTTTATGTATATGATGTACAGCCGTGCGAAGGAGCGGATAGCTAGTACATTAATAATTTAAAAATTAAAAGGCACAAGACTAAAACTTAGGATGGAAGTTTCAAACACAGTGCAGCTGGAATCTGGAATGATATAATCAATCAACGTAGGGACTTTATACAGTTTTAGAAAGGCATTTCGACACGTCTTTCTAGCAATTTACAATAACAAGTTGATCTCCACACGATTCCTCCTTTACCCCTCCGATCGATCCCCCGTCCAATTCAAACGGGGACGAAATTACGACGGCCTGAGCCGCGGTTCGAACCCCTAGTGGTGCCCTCAGACTAAAGTCGTATCCGTCAGGCGGGAGTTTGCCTTCAGCCGCTCCATAAGTCCTTCCGCGGGTTTGGAGTGCCATCTGCACTCGCACTGGTGAAGCTGTAAAGGCCAGCTACGGCAAACAGCATTAGAGTAGTCCGAAAAAAAAAAAACGTTTCCTCCTGGACACAATCGTGGTAAATTTCCATTTGAGAGACACGCTAACTCACTGAACTTCATGCTCATTGTATCATCCTTCACTAGTGGGGCACTAGTTAGTAAGTGGGGCGCTAGCTTAGTTCCAATATCATCTATAAAAGTATATTAATTCTTCATTCATTCATTCATTCGACGTGACGACCTCGGTGGTCTAGTGGTTTAGCACACTGCCTTACTTCCGATGGTCGCGGGTTCGATTCCTCACACGGCACAGACATTCGTATTCAAGAGTATGATTGTTTCAGTCTGGGTGTTTTATATGTATGTATTTACGAAAAAAAATCTATGTATTTGTATCAGTTGTCTAGTACCCATAACACAAGCTTTAGCTAGCTTAACTTGGGTCTAGATGGCGCTGTGTAAATTGTCCTGAGATTATTATTATTATTCATTCATTCATTCATTCATTCAAAAAATCCCCTAAGCAACCAACAATTCGTGACAGCCTGATAATACAGCCTCTATGTACTCTTGGGGATTGCTTCCTTTCCTGATTGATTGATCAATAAATAAATTCGGCCAATATATATTCGGAAAAAATAATATTTATAATAGAAATAGTAAAGTAGCAGGTTATCCATCTACAAGATTAATGAAGACGACTTACAGTTAATGATACCCATCTATTTTGTTTGGGGTGAGTGTACTCGTTTGTGAATTAGAAATACAATGGAAATATAGACGTGAGTACAGACGTGACTTGAGGCTATTGTGAAATTAGTATGGTATAAGTCATCTAACAAATTGCTACAGTTTAACAAGGTAAGCTAGCAAAAGCTTGTGTTGTAGCGGACTCCTTGATAGGTTTTTATACTATTTTTAAATTACTTAATTATTCTTTGACATATTCTTTATTGTTTATGCTTTAGTATTTTCCTCATTAAAACCCTCAGCACCTCTCACTCATCAGACACATTTGATACCTCCGCTTCATGTGTTATGGGAAAGAATTCGTCCGCGTGGAATTTAACTTTTTTCTAAATAAGTTACTCCTTACAAGCCTAAGTTACTCTTTATTACATCAGTTACCTGCCAAAAGTCCCGTTAAAATCCAGCTATTTAAGATTAGCCGGAACAAACAGACAGACAGACAAAAATTGTAAAAAATATTATTTTGGTGTATGTACCGTACTTATTATTCATTGGATAGTCGGCCCATTATGGACAGACAGCGACTGTATGTGCAATTGTAAATAAAAAAAAATAGTGATAATTCCCAGATTAATAATTACCAAGTCAATTTATCACGATGGGCTAACTGACCTGACCTCATGCTCATTTTATCATCTTCAACTGGTGCTCCGCCAGTGTAAACCGTTAGCGCAGGCGGAAACCATTCTATTATCATCCATAAAAAAAAACTGTATTTAACTAAGAAACAGTAACCGCGAATGAGCCATAACATTACAAAGCAGGGTTGGTGTAATTAAGAGGCGAGTAGATTGCACGGGTGGTCATCGGGTCGCAGAACAAATCGTTCCTCAGGGCGTCGTTAGGGCTCTGCGAAGGTCTTTCATTGTGAACACGGACACCCTCTATAGAATAGAATAGAATAGAATAGAATAGAGAAGCTAAGTCACGGAGATGATGCGGCATCATACTTTGGTTTCCGATTTAAATCAAATCAAATCAAATCAAAGACTATTTATAAATAGGACACATAGGATGATCATTGCGATCATTACTTGATATAAAAGAATTACAAGTTTTTAAATCGTTTATTGTTCATTGAGTTTGTACAGAGAGAGCTGACAACAATGCAGAAAAAAAGGCAACACTCGTAGTGTTGCCAACCTTATCTCCATTTTAGGCGTGGACATAGGACGTTTTATTTATCCTTAGTAATATTTTAAATGCGAAAGTAACTCTGTCTGTCTGTCTCGCTTTCAGGTCAAAACTACTCGAAGGTCTTCCATTTTGTGAATACGTACACCCGCTGTTAAGTCACGGAGATGATGCGGCATCATGCTTTGGTTTCCGATTTAAATCAAATCAAATCAAATCAAAGACCATTTATACATGTAGGACATTTTATTTATCCTTACGAATATTTTAAATGCGAAAGTAACTCTGTCTGTCTGTCTCGCTTTCAGGTCAAAACTACTAGAAGGTCTTCCATTTTGTGAACACGCACACCCTCTGCTAAGTCACGGAGATGATGCGGCATCATGCTTTGGTTTACGATTTTAATCAAATCAAATCAAATCAAAGACCATTTATACATGTAGGACATTTTATTTATCCTTACGAATATTTTAAATGCGAAAGTAACTCTGTCTGTCTGTCTTGCTTTCAGGTCAAAACTACTAGAAGGTCTTCCATTTTGTGAATCATGCTTTGGTTTCCGATTTAAATCAAATCAAATCACATCAAAGAACATTTATACATATAGGACATTCTTACTATATATATGTCCTTTATATATATTTATTATTACATTTATTTTTACCTTTATTGTAATATGATAATGCCAGTCCCATCGTATCTTATTAATTATCTATGCTAATATTATAAAGAGTAAAAATTTTTGTTTGTTTGTTTTGAATAGGCTCTGAAACTACTGATACCGATTTGAAAAATTCTTTCAGCGTTAGGAAGCTACTATCTGTATGCCCCTATGTATGCTTAAATCTTTAAAACTACGCAACGGATTTTGAAGCGGTTTTTTTAATAGTTAGAGTGATTCTAAAGGAAGGTTTATATATATAATACATTTACACTAGTGCGAAGCCGGGGCAAGTAGCTAGTATAGTATAAACTTAAGTCGCTGTCTGTTTGCTTAGATATTATATTATTATCATTTCTTTTATAACAGAGTTTCTTACAATTTTCAGACTATTTTTACATATAAATACTTAAAAACCTTTGAGTTGTATATCTACACATTGACACCCTATCAGTTTTATGTGTACTAGGCAAGTGATCAAATTTTTATATATCATTTATCTAGTACACATAAAACAAGCTCTGCTTAGCTTGGGACTAGATGGAGCTGTGTGAATTACCCTAATATAATATTATCATTTAATTTATAACTGACTTTCACACAAATACCTAAAAATCTTTGAGTTGTATAGTAACTTGCAGAAAGTCACAATTTGCTTCGTTTAATATGTAGGGTCATTTCACTCGGTCGAGATGTTGAGTGGCGGCTATGGGCGGTGCGGTGTGATAATTGTCCGGGATTCAGACCCGCCCTTTCCCTGCATTCTTCCCTTACTGTTATTGCGGGCACGAAGTTATTTCCAAAAGTATTCGCTTTGCGGCGCTGTGCGAGTCTTTTTACGAGTAATCATTATCATCGAGTCAAGTTAAAGTAAAAATAGTTCGCTGAAAGCTGAAGCATTTTCTGTGACAATGTAGTTTTATATTTACAACGTTTTTACATTCATAAGTACTCTAAAAACACTTAATCCATATTGATTTATATTACACTAGCTGTAGACGCGACTTCGTCCGCGTGGCATTTAACTTTGTTTTTCAAAAATAAAAGTAGCCTAAGTTACTCCTTATTATATCAGCTATCTGCCAATAAAAGTCCCATCAAAATCGGTCCAGCCATTTCCGAGATTAGCCGGAACAAATAGACGGACCGATAAAAATTGTAAAAAATGTTATTTTGGTGTATGTACCGTATTTATATTAATATGCATGTAGTAAAAAACGGTTATTTCAATATTACAAACAGACACTCCAATTTTGTATATATGTGTATATTTATAAGAAGCTATATTATCAATGAGAAATTAGAAAATATTCTTACTAGTATCATAAATGCGAAAGTTTGTGAGTATGAATGGATGGTTTCTTACTCTTTCACGCAAAAACTACTGAACGGATTTTGATGAACTTAACATGTATGTCATGTGTATCATTCTCATGTATAAGCTATCTTAGTGATAGCTTATCACTAATATAGCTTATACATGAGAATGATACACAGGCTATAATTTAAACCGACGTAATTAATACATAATATGAACATGAAATTGTTTCATTAAGATGAATAGGCTATCATTAATATGAACAAGGAATTGTTTCATTAATATGAACAAGCTATCATTAACATGAACAAGGAATTGTTTCATTAAGATGAACAAGGAATTCTTTCATTAAGATGAATAAACTATCATTAACATGAACAAGGATTTTTTTCATTAATATGAACACGGAATTGTTTCATTAAGATGAACAAGTTATCATTAATGTGAACAAGCTATCATTAATAGGAACAAGGAATTGTTTCATTAAGATGAAGAAGCTGTCATTCATATGAATAAGAAATTCTTTCATTTAGATGAATAGGCTATCATTAATATGAACAAGGAATTGTTTCATTAATATGAACAAGCTATCATTAACATGAACAAGGAATTGTTTCATTAAGATTAATAAACTATCATTAATATGAACACGGAATTGTTTCATTAAGATGAACAAGTTATCATTAATATGAACAAGGAATTGTTTAATTGAGATGAACAAGCTATCATTAACATGAACAAGGAATTGTTTCATTAAGATGAGCAAGCTATCATTAACATGAACAAGGAATTGTTTCATTAAGATGAACAAGCTATCATTAACATGAACAAGGAATTGTTTCATTAAGATGAACAAGCTATCATTAATATGAACAAGGAATTGATTAATTCCTTGATCGACAGATTTTATTACAGTTACTACACAAGACATCCTCAATGGTCTAGTGATTTAGCACACTGCACTACTTTCGATGATCGCCAGTTCGGTTCCTTCATAAGTATGATTTGGTATTGGTCTAGGTGTTTTCTATGAATATAAGTATTTATATCAGTAGTCCAGTACCCATAACACAAGCTGTGCTTAACTTGAGACTAGGTGGCGCTGTGGGAATTGTCTTGTATTATTATTATTATTGATGGATATATGTTTTATGATGTTTATATAAAGTATTCATGTTTACACCAGCCCGCTGTGTAGCGCAGTTACGATGCTGTATCGCGGTCAGTTAAGTTTAAGTGTTCCGGTCCGGGAAATGTTCGATCCGATACCTGCATCCGGAGATGTAAGAACGTATCACAGGGAAGACGCACCGACGGAATTCCGACCATCGTATGTTATTAATAGGTGTGGTATGAATTCGGTAACTTAGATAAATTTGTGGGCGGTCTATAGATTGAAATATGGTGTATATATTTGTGGTTTAGGGTCATTACTTCCGCCTATCTGTTCAGATGGAAATGTTTACTATTTTATAATCTCTTAACGATGTCTCTATTTAGATAATCTGTTTAATTATTAGACAGAATATCGTAAACGGTGATTATGTACTAAATTATTTTCTACTAGCAGTTCCCGTGATTTCGTCCGCTTGGAATTTAACTGTATTTTTCTAAAATAAATTATTTTCAAAATTAAAGTAGCCTAAGTTACTCTTTATTATCGGTTTATCTTTAGAGTCGTTCCTACAATTTCAGAGATTAGCCGGAACAAACAGATCGACAGACAGACAGACAGAAATAATAAAAACTGTTATTTTGGTACCGTACCTGCTGGCATCCATCGCCTTCCAGCGATCTTGACCAAATCGTCGGTCCACCTTGCTGGAGGCCTTCCACTCTGTCTCTTCCGGATCCGATCACGCAGAGAAACTCTGACCATGACCCTCTCCATTGCTCTACATATAACATTTATACATATAAATATAATTGGAGTGTCTGTTTGTAATATTAAAATAACTGTTTTTTACTACATGCATATGAATATAAATACTGTACACACACCAAAATAACATTTTTTACAATTTTTGTCTGTCTGTCTGTCTGTTTGTTCCCGCTAATCTCTGAAATGGCTGGTCGAATTTTGACGGGACATTTTTTGGCAGGTAGCTGATGTAATAAGGAGTAACTTAGACTACTTTTATTTTAGAAAAATAACATTAAATTCCACGCAGACGAAGTCGCGGGTGCAGCTATTACCTAATAAAGATAATTAAAATTACATTATTAGAATCATTGTGGAAAATTATCTAAACTCAAGTTTCTGGCTCGTTATTCTTGGGATAATCCTTTCTGAATGTGTGGCAGATTAAAATACGACAAAAGAATATAAAAGTCCAAGCACACGATTGACATCCCTTAATGCAAATTATTATTGTACAGTGTCATTTTGTGTGCGTAAAAATTAAGTTATGCATGCTGTGTCTACATCTAGAAGGATGTGTTACTTAAATAGTTTGTTTTATGTGTATTAAGTTCTGTATTATGTATGACATCCAGTTTTGTAGACTAAATAAATAAAAAAAAATACTTTTTTTATACTACGGTGGTGGCGAACGAGCTTACGGCCCACCTGATGGTAAACTGTTACTGTAGCCTATTCAAAAGTTAATTTGAATAAATATTATTTCTAGTCTATACATTAAAATGAGTGATATTTTATCGCGTGTAAATGTCTCAATTCTGTCGCAATATATAACAGAATCCTGTGTAAACCCGTCCTGTACCCATATCAAATAAATCTAAGGTACAGGAAACAATGAGGTACGACAAGGTGGAAATAAAGTTCCTTACGTTCAGGGCTGTGCGACATAATCAGTAAATCCAACGAGTTCAAAGGAATCAGGGATGATCGTATAGGGGTTGCTATCAAGTAAACTTACAAACAAATCTCACAAAGTTTCATTCCGCGACCTTGTGTACTTTGATGTCGAGGATTACGTTTGTTTATTTTATATTTCGGAGCATGGCGGTTCACTGTAGCGATTTGTGTACAATGTACTGTTAGGGTTCACATCGATATTGTCGAAAAATCTGATATTTTATATTAAAAGAAGGTAGTTTCATTATTACTCGGTATCGTTAAACTAGTTGCATATAACCCCCACTCATATCTTCTCTGTATAAAAGGGAGGGTTTTTGTAGGCCGCGGCATTCGGTCTTTGAGCACAGGATGTGCTGGTTGTATTTTAATTGCTAAAGTGAATTGTGTTAGAGATATAGTTAAATTAATGTTATATAGTTGTTATTTTATTATAATACATACTTTTACCAGTACATAGAGTTGATATATCTAACAGTACGGAGATGCGAGGACCGTATCTTCAACGGCCTCGGTGGTTTGACGGTTTAACACGGCGTTTTACGTTCGATGGTCGCAGTTTCGATTCAAATTCAAAATCTTTTATTCATGTAGGACATTTTAGCTGGTTATGAAACGTGTTTTCCTTTCGATGGTCGCGCGTTCGATTTAAATTCAAAATCATGTAGAACATTTTATCTACGTATGAAAGGTAATTTTTTTATCTACCGTCCGGTTCAGTATATATATCCAATTGAGAAGAACTGGCAAGAAATTCAATGGAGTTACTTTCTTTCTTCACACGACACAAACATTTGTATTCATGAGTATGATTATTTGTATCGGTCTGGGTGTTTTCTATGTATAATTTGTATGTATTTACGAAAATAATATTGAATTATTTATATCAGGTGTCTAGTACCCATAACACAAGCTCTGCTTAGTTTGAGACTAGATGGTGCTGTGTGAATTGTCCTGAGATATTATTATTATTATTACATAATTAGGTATATATATATATATATATATTGGTTCTTATTATAATTTGGTTTAATTATAGGTATTTAATTTAGTATAATAATAAAGTTTTGTTATAGGTTGTTGCTTGATAAAAATGTATTGAATGTAAATAAAATAATATAATAGAAATAATAATGTAAAATTCAAAAATTCAAAATTCAAAATATCTTTATTCATGTAGGTCTATTATAGACTCTTATGATATGTCAAATCTACCGTCAGTTCGGAATGATATCGAGATGAGAAGAACTGACAAGAAACTCAGCTCGTATTTTTTTCAAATAATAGTGGAACATGTTTATGATAAATACAGTTATTAAAATTCAAATTTGGGAGAATAGAGTGAACACCAGCATATGCTATCGCAAAGAATGTAAAATGTAATGTAGTTAAATAACAAATAGAATATATAAAATTATAAATAATACGATATGTATACAAATAAAGAATATAAAAGGCTTTTTTATTTTATATTTATTATTGTCACTTAACAAATTGTCGTTGGAGTAATTATTTAAAATTAATTGAATATTATGGTTGTGGATAAATAGTGAAATGGATGTACCATTTCACTATTTATTCACTTACTTGACTTGACTTAATCGTCTTAAAAATGTGCTAATGTATAAAGGGATCAGGGAATTGAACACGTTGTACGTACCGATGTAGCATTCCTTGCTCCTATCTAATCCTATTACATCTTCAAAATGAGATTTTCCTTATAAAACGCCCGGGGGGAATAAAACAGCTTTGGTCTGTGTTTGATTGAATTTCAGAGCACTCCGCATTTTGGCATCATTTTGATGAAAAATACAAATCTGAATATATTAGTGGAAATATTTAGCGATCTCGTTTGTTATCGGAAATATACGAATTGACATCTATACATATAAATAAAATTGGAATGTCTGTTTGTAATATTGAAATCAGCGTTTTTTACTACATTCATATAAATACGGTACATACACCGAAATAACATTTTTTACAATTTTTATCCATCTGTCTGTTTGTTGCGGCTAATCTCTGAAATGTCTTAATCGATTTTGACGGGACTTTTATTGACAGGTAGCTGATGTAATAAGGAGTAACTTAGGTTATTATTATTTTACAAAAATAAAATTAAATTCCACGCGGACGAACTCGCGGGTGGAGCTAGTTATAAATAAGACTAGTCAACAACACGTCGAATATTGTTTGTTACAATACGGCCCGGGGGTATAAATCTGCTAAAATATTAGCAGATTATAGCTTCCGGCCATATTGTACTAAAATAGATACGTTTGTGTTAATACAAAAGAAATACTTATGATTATACATATAAAATTTCATCGAAATCGATCAAGCCAAGGAAAAGTAGCAACTAACACTGAATTTTATACACATATGTATAAAAATTACGTGTCACGTTGTTTGTCCGTGATGGACTCCTAAACTACTGAACCGATTGCAAATTTGATTTTCATTGTGTGCCACTTGATCCGACTTGAAAGATAGGATAGCTTACATCTCAATTTATAGTCGCAATATTATTTTATTCAAAAACCTTAGCCACAGCAACGCGTGGCCTGTTAGTCTATTATAAATATAACCAAATTAGACACTACATTGAAGTAAGAATTCATTGAGGGCTCACAAAATTCCAAGACGTAACATAACGTCCATACAAAAAACAAACGCCTCGAGCACATCTCTATTCACGTAGCTACTGTACCAGAATTCATCTTCCACGTACCTCATTCCATTATTTAACATGGGCTTTTCACTGAGTCTCCACCGTTTATAAGCATTACCTTTTAGGGCTCATAAATAAATAATTAGAATCCACTGACATCTCTGTAAACTTTTAAGAACAAACGCGATATCGTGAAGCCTCAAAATATATAGAAATAATTTTGTATTATGCTACGGTTAGTAGTGAGCGACACTGTATTAGCGACCTTACTAGTTTTAAAATCTTATTTTGCATCATAAATATTATCATATTTATAAAATGATATCTGCCCAGCTGCAGGATAAACAGCGTTTGGAACATACAACTATAAAATTCAAAATTCAAAAATCATTTATTCATGTAGGACATTTTAGCCGCTTATGAACGTCAAATTTTTACATTATAATTTTATTTTTCCCCTACCGTCCAGTTCGGTATATGGATCCAATTGAGAAGAACTGGCAAGAAACTCAATTGAATTACTTTTTTTTTTTAAAGCCAGTTTATTTACAATGTATTTTTATATAGGTGTCTATGTCTAACATTAAATGAAAATTCAGTGCATGAACAACTATTGCCATGCATACTCGTCATTCAAGTAATCGTTTAGTGAGTACTATTACTCAAAGCCTATGCTTTGCTCAGTAAATATGATTTAACAGATGTTTTGAATTTATTTAAGGGTAATTCCAACATATCCTTTGGTATCTTATTGTAAATTTTTATACCTATTCCCATAAAAGACCTATTAACTTTTTCTAAACGATACTTGGGGACAGCAAGTTTGTCTTTAAATCTAGTATTAATATTATGAATATTGCTGTTTTTTGGTTTATAGAAGTGACGGTTGAATATAATTACCAGTATTGTTTAAACTTGTATAAAATATAGCACTTACATTTTGTACGTGATAAAAACTAAAAAGTATAGTAAAAGTATTTGTAATTCCATCGTCGATTACTAACAAACACTTAGCTAAAATCAACTGAGGTGAAGCACTTACAGCCCAATCGATCTGCGACGTTTTATTCCTTAACATCAAAGAGTTATAACTCGAATTACTTCTATTACAGCTTGTTTTATATATGTATAACTGGCTACTCGCCTCATCTTCGCCCGGGTGTACATGTATTATACATATAAACCTTCCTCTTGAAACAATACAACTATAAAAAAATCCGCTTCATAATCCGTTGCATAGTTTTGAAGATTTAAGTATACATTAGGATGGACAAACAGCGACAGCGACTTTATTTTATACTGTAATGTAGATATATCTATTACTAACAAACAGTTAAGTGAAATGAACTGAGGTGAAGCACTTACCCAATCGATCTGCGACGTTTTATTCCTTGACATCAAAGAGTTATGACTTGAACAGCTTCTATTATGACGTACAAAGGCCACAAATTTTTACGAGGGCACCATAGTACGCCAACAAAAGATGCAATTAACGTTTTATCGCCACGTATAGTCGGGATCGTAAACTGTATAAAACATTATACAGATTCCTTTACGCCACGGATGCTGTGGCTTGCTTCCTGCCTGGCTATTGACTCAAGTGTTACCATATAGATACTATTTATATTTACACTACTGTTTTTTGAGAAATTCAAATAGGCCAAGTGCTACCATATAGATACCATTCATGTACACTACTTATTATTGAGAAATTCAAATAGGCAAATATTCTCACCGTTGCTTCTCAATTTATATACACAAATATTCTATATGTTCAGAAATATTTTCATCAATTATTTTAATAAAAACAGCAACATTCATAATATTATTACTAGATTTAAAGATAAACTTGCTGTCCCCAAGTATCGTTTAGAAAATGGCAATTTACTTACAGTTATGACTAATTAATCAAATATCATTGATCTATATTCTCACTGAAATGTAACGATTTGTCATTAAAGTTAAGTCGAGTCGCATAAAAGAGCAATATTCACAACAGAGAGAGCAACAGCAATATTCCTAATATTAATACTAGATATAAAGAAAAACTTGCTGTCCCCAAGTATCGTTTAGAGAATTTCAATAGGTCTTTTATGGGAATAGATATAAAAATGTACAATAAGATACAAAAGGATATATTGGAATTACCCTTAAATAAATTGAAAACATGTGTTAAATCTTATTTACTGAGCAAAGCCTATTACTCAATAAACGATTACTTGAATGACGAGCGTGCATGGCAATAGTTGTTCATGCACGGGATTTTCATTTAATGTTAGAAATAGACATATAAATGTACATTGTAAAAAAAGTAATTCAATTGAGTTTCTTGCCACTTCTTCTCAATTGGACCTATATCTGAACTGGATGGTAGGGAAAAAATTATAACATAAAAAATTAGACGTTCATAAGCGGCTAAAATGTCCTACATGAATAAATAATTTCTGATTTTGAATTTTTTTATAATACTATACTGGCAAACTAGCTTACGAGCCATCTGATGGTCTATGGTTACCGTTGCCTTTGGACCCCTAAAACACCAGGAATGTTACGTGCGCGTTGCTGATTCTTAAGAAACCTTAAATACCCTTCTTAAAACACCCCATGTTTGTTATTAATGTTCAACGACCCCGGTGATCTAGTACGTTAAATCAGTACCGCTTTACTTCCGATGGTTGGGGGTTCCGCGCTTGACACGAACACTTGCATTCATGGGTATGATTACTTGTATCGGTCATATCCGTCAGGCGGGAGTTGGCCTTCAGCTGCTCCATAAGTTCTTCCGCGGGTTTGGAGTGCCATCTGCACTCGCCCCTAACGTCCGGTGAAGCTGTAAAGGCCAGCTGCGGCCAACAGCATTAGAGTAGTCTGAAAAAAAAAACTTGTTTCGGTCTGGGTGTTTTTTTTCTGTATATAATATACTAGTTACTCGCTCCGGCTTCGCCCGGATGTACATGTATTATATATATAAACATTCCTCTAGAATCACTCTATCTATTAAAAAAACCGCTTCAAAATCCGTTGCGCAGTTTTAAAGATTTAAGCATACATAGGGACAGACAGCGACAGCGACTTTGTTTTATACTATGTAATGATTATGATGATTAATAATTATAATAATCTCAGGACAATTCACATAGCGCTATCTAGACCAAAGTTAAGCTAGTTAAAGCTTGTGTTATGGGTACTAGATAACTGATACAAATACATATATATTTTTTTTCTAAATACATACATATATTACATATAGAAAACACACAGACCGACACAAACAATCATACTCATGAATACATATATTATTGAGGAATCGAATCCGCGACCATTGGAAGAAAAGCAGCATGTTAAAATGACCACAGATCCTACATATCCTATTCCTTCCCTCTACAGGTAAATTATTTTAATGAATTTAATGATTTACCACGAGTTAAAAAAATAAAAATAGTTATTAACTGCCATTATCCAAATGTTAACTTCAAAATGACTTATATAACTATTAGTTTTTCTACATTTATGATACAAAATGGAAAACAACTTTGTTAGGTAAACGATGTTTCCATTGAACTGAGCGGCCATATGTCGGTCAGCATATTTTGATAAGGTACTTTTATTCATGAACCAGAATGCCATCTGGTCTGAAGGAAGCTCGTGGAGCGAGTACATACCTAAATCTAATTTTACAGAGAAAGAGCAGAAATTTCGCATGACATAACACATGCGAATGTAAAGAATATAATGAAATATATTCCTCTGAAGTCCCGACCTTTTTGATGTAAGAACAAAACGTTTAACAACTGAACTGTAAAATGCGGCATAAAAAGAAATAATGTAATATAAATTATATATGTTCTGAAATAAGGATAACATAATGTTAGACTTGATTTTAATAATTAATATATCTTATATATAAAATTCTCGTGTCACAGTTTTCGTTCCCATACTCCTCCGAAACGGCTTGACCGATTCTCATGAAATTTTGTGAGCGTATTGAGTAGGTCTGAGAATCGGCCAACATCTATTTTTCACCCCTCTAAATGTTAGGGGTAGTCCACCCCTAATTTTTTTTTTATTTTAAGGCAAAACAACGTTTGCCGGGACAGCTAGTTTTCTATAAAAATATATTATTCTATATTCCTAGATTCACTATGACGGTGGTTTAGTGGTTTAGCACACGGTCTTACTTCTGATCGCGGGTTTGATTCCTCGAGCACGAACATTTGTATTCATGAGTATGATTATTTCTATCAGTCTGAGTGTTTTTTATGTATAATATGTATGTATTAAAAAATTTATGTATTTTTATCAGTTATCTAGAACCGATATTATAAGCTTTAGCTAGTTTAACTTAGGTCTAGAGGAAATGTGTGTGTGAATTGAAATTTTGTACTATATTCTATTCTGTTCTATTCGGTTCTGTTCTGTTTTAAGTATTTATATCAATAGACCGGAAGACGCAGCGTGGGGAGGCCTCCAGCACGGCGGACCGACGATCAGATCAAGATCGCTGAAAGGCGCTGGATGCGAGCAGCGCAGGACCGACCGTCGTGGAGATCTTTGGAGGAGACCTTCGTTCAGCTGTGGACGTCTTCCGCGCTGAGATGATGATGATGATGATATCAATGCGTTGTGTGAATTATCCAGGAATATGATTATTATCATCCATTCATTTAATTTCTTCAAAAATGCAGATCTTTTAATAAAAGTAACTGTTACTGACAGCTTATCTGCCATTCTTTTTTAAACTTAGTGAATTTGATATTTGTTGTTTTTTTTATATGTCACTTTTGAGGTTCTTATTACCTTCTTCGATGTGAGCCCTTTTGGGAAATATAGAATATACAGATTATTTACTATTAATAATAATCTCAGGAAAATTCACACAGCGCCATCTAGTCCCAAGTTAAGAGCTTGTGTTTTGGGTACTAGATAACTGGTACATATACATAGATATTTTTTTTGTAAATACATACATATTATACATAGAAAACACCCAGAACGATAACAATCATACTCATGAATACAAATCTTTGTGCGTGCGAGGATTCGAACCCGCGACCATCGGTCGTGAAGCGGTGTACTAGACCGCTAGACCACCGAGGTCGTCGTTTGATATTTATTTAAAATAGTCATTGTGTTCTCGCTCCAGTCTCAGTAACTAGTTCTATTTTAGAAAATATGTATTCAAAATCCTTATAGAAAGGGTAATCGTGATCAAACATCTGAGGTATAAAGGGTTGAAGCTACAAAGAGTAAGATGGTAGCAACAGATTGTGGCCCGAATGCGAGCCTCACAAAAACACTATTGTTGTCAAAAGAGTGCGAACTTTTCGATAAGGAAACCCGCGAGCTATAATGTAGTTAACGCTCGGTAATGTTATTCTATGTGAATATATTCAACTTATTTATATCTGAACTAATTTAAAAAAATATTCAAATAAGAATAATCTCAGGACAATTCATACAGTGCGATCTAGACACAAGTTAAGCTAGCTAAAGCTTGTGTTATGTGTACTAGACAACTGATATTAATGTGTATTAATATGGCAATTTCTGTCTGTCTGTTAATTCCGGTTAATCTCTGAAATGGCAGAACCGATTTTAACGAGACTTTTATTAGCAGGTAGCTGATGTAATAAGGAGTAACTTCGGCTTTTATTTTAGAAAAATAAAGTTAAAATCCACGCGGGCAAAATCTTTCCCATAACACAAGCTTTAGCTAGCTTAGCTTGTTAAACTAGCTAAAGCTTGTGTCATGGGTAATAGATAACTGATACAAATACATAGTTTTTTATTGTAAATACATACATATTATACTTAGAAAACATCCAAAACGATAGAAACAATCAACCTCATTAATACAAATTGTGCCGTGTAAGGAATCGAACTCGCGACCTCTACGCAGTTCCTCCTGGAAGCCATCGTGATAAATTGTTCGTGAAATTGTCACGATGGGTTAACTGACCTGACCTCATGTTCTTATCATCCTCCACTAGTGCCCCGCCAGCGCAGGCAGGTGCATCGTACCATTACCAGCCAAAAAAAAATTATTGGAATTTTTTATATGTTTTTGTATGTTTTCATTAGATTTCATATTTTATTCTATTATCATGGTATTGATTTAAAAAATTACGAGTAAAATACAAAAACGAAAACATTTGTGAGTCATACTTTATCTTATATATAAAATTCTCGTGTCACAGTTTTCGTTCCCATACTCCTCCGAAACGGCTTGACCGATTCTCATGAAATTTTGTGAGCGTATTGAGTAGGTCTGAGAATCGGCCAACATCTGTTTTTCATCCCCCTAAATGTTAGGGGTAGTCCACCCCTAAATTTTTTTTTTTTATTAAGGCAAAGCAACGTTTGCTGGGACATCTAGTTATAATATAAAACTCTTTGCTGAATAATTTCAAAAGAAACAAAATTATTTGAACAAATATTCTTAGATATATTGAAACATCCATAAATGGAATTCTTTTATGTACTCAATTTAGTAAAATCCGCTTACAAGTATCGAATATCTTGGAGTTTGATTGATATATTTTATTGTTTGCGGGATGGAAACAATAATTTGGTTTCATAATATAATAATAATATAATAATCTCAGGACAATTCACACAGCGCCATCTAGACCCAAGTTAAGCTAGCTAAAGCTTGTGTTATGGTTACTAGATAACTGATACATATACATAGATATTTTTTTTTATAAATACATACGTATTATATATAGAAAACAGCCAGACCGATACAAACAATCATATTCATGAATACAAATGTTTGTGCCGTGCGAGGAATCGAACCCGCGCCCATCGGTCATAAAGCGGTGTGCTAGACCGCTGGACCACCAAGGTCGTCAATACAATAAATATACATATAATGTGTAAAAATTTTGCAATTACATAAAAAAAGAAGAAGGTGTTTTTATCTCATGTTTATTCTCAATATTGAATTGTTATTTATGTATAGAGATCTAACTGAAAACAATATATTTTTTGACATCCTTGGTGGTCTAGCGGTTTAGCACCGATTCCGACGGTCGTGGGTTCGTTGAACGGTGCATTTGTATTCATGACTATACTATAAAAACATGTATGACTGTTTGTATCGGTCTGAGTGCTTTCTATGTATATTATGGATGTATGTACACACATAAATAAAAAAAACTAGCTAATCATCACTTCAGTACATAGTATAAAACAAAGTCGCTCTCGCTGTCTGTCCGTCTCTATGTATGCTTAAATCTTTAAAACTTTAAAGACTTTTTTTAACAGATAGAGTGATTCAAGAGGAAGGTTTATATATATAATACCTGTACACCCGTGCGAAGCCGGGGCGAGTATCTAGTATTTATATTCCATTTATTTGTTAACATTCTTCTAATTATTGTTTTGCTAACGGGCAATCTACAAATTTACTAACATATATATTTCCTTACGTCTATTAGCAACTCTATACAATCCTTTAAAATATAGTTATAATTTATACATAGAAATAAAATTTGTGTGTCTGTTTGTAATATTGATATAACCCTTTTTTACTACATGCAGATGAATATAAATATGGTACATACACCAAAATAACATTTTTTACAATTTTTGTCTGTCTGTCTGTTTGTTCCGGTAAATCTCTGAAATGGATGGACCGATTTTAACGGGACTTTTATTGGCAGGTAACTGATGTAATAAGGAGTATCTTAGGCTACTTTTATTCTATATTTTATGTAAAGTCAAATTCCACGCGGACGAAGTCGCGGGAACAGCAAGTTTACTCTATATTTATAAGTAAATTAGTCTGTAGCACATATAAAAAACTCGCTCTGACCTTAACTGTAGTTATTAATAGTCACTTAAGGCCATACAGGCGTGATGGGAGACCCTGAATAGAATCATTACGTCTGGCACCCCGCCAACTAACCGAGAAATGGTCAAATGATTGGCTATATAAAAAATATAGTCCTATGAAGCAAATATATGAATATTTATTTAATCGAATTAGGTGTAATTCGGAAGTCCATTTCACTTTTTTTTTTATAACACAGGGGACAAACGAACATGCGGCTCACCTGATGGTAAGTGATTACCGCCGCCCATGAGCACCCGCAACACCAGGGGAATTGCAAGTACGTTGTCGGCCTTTTAAAAAGGAATAAGCTCTTTTCTTGAAGCTCTTTTCTTTTAAAGCAATGGTATTTCCGAGCCGATACGATATTGAAATATCGTATCGGCTCGGAAATACCATTGCTGGAAGGTGATTCCACAATGTGGTTGTGCGTGGCAAAATGTTTCTAGAAAACCGCACTGTGGAAGACCGCCATTCATCCAGATGATCAAGATGGTATTTCAGTTTCTGGCGGGTGGTACGGTGGTAAAACTCAGCAGCTGGTATTAATCCGAACAATTCCTCAGAACACTCCCCGTGATATATGCGGTAGAAAATGCACAGAGATGCAATATCACGCCGCAAAGCCAATGGGTCGAGTCTGTCACATAGACGTTGATTACCAATAATTCTGGCTGCTCGGTTCTGAATACACTACTCGATGTATTTATATTATTTTGTTTAATTCCGCTACAATTAACATGTGTGTGACTACGAATATTCGGTGTGGAAACCTGACCAGCGCTACGACCTTCTCCAGTGGTGATCAAATTCCGACCGTTATTGAGTCTACGACATTGTAGTGTCTGTTTGTAATATTGAAATAACTGATTTTACTACATGCAATGCATTTTTATTACTATAAATACGGTACATACACCAAAATAACATTTTTTACAATTTTTTGTCGGTTTGTTTCGGCTAATCTCTGAAATGGCTGGACCGATTTTGATGGGACTTTTTTTTGGCAGGTATCTGATGTAATGACGAGTAACTTAGGCTACTTTTATTATAGAAAAATAAAATTACTTTAGTTTCACTATATATTAGATCGATAAACTAGTTAGAAAACTTTATTATTTAGTTTAATTTTAGTTATAGCAGTACATCAGTTTTATTATTTTCAGAGCAAAATAATAGGCTGGGATTCTGACCATTGTTACTGGGGTGTAATAGAAATATAAATAATCTTTATTCAAATAAACTTAATATAAGCACTTTTGACTAGCCACATTTTTTTATTCTACCATTCATTCGAAACGCTAACACATCACAAGAAGAACGAGCAAGAAGCTTGTGTATTGCTCTTTTAAGTAAATGTTGTTTTAATTAGATTTACATTAACAAGGATTAGGCATGCGACAATCAACATAGAAACCGCTACGCACCTAATTTCCCCTCCGATCGACCCGTCGTCCAATTCAAACGGGGATCGATTTTACGACGGCCTGAGCCGGTTCGAATCCCTAGTGGTGCCCTCAGACTAAAGTCGTATCCGTCAGGCGGGAGTTGGCCTTCAGCCGCTCCATAAGTCCTTCCTTTGGTTTGGAGTGCCATCTGCACTCGCCCCCTATCGTCCGGTGAAGCTGTAAAGGCCAGCTCCGGCAGCAGCATTAGAGTAGTCCGAAAAAAAAAATACGCGCTTAATCTCTGTTCAATCAGATGATTTTGTGAGCGTTATGAATTTTATTTAAAATTGTTATTAATATAATTTTTAAATTCAGTTTTATAATAAAAATACACCTATTCCAGCGTGGTATATAAACAAAAGTTTCAATCATCACTATATAAAGTGATACACAAACTTTTGGTTTCGATGTGATAATAATAGATGCGATCTACTTCCCGATTATCACGCCAATTGCCGAAATTCTCATTTCACTTTCTATTAACTCGGTGCGTTATAAAGGAAACTTCACCGATCAGTCCAATCTTTTGCGTGGCAAATCCGCACATTTCAATGTAGTTACCCGGCGTAACGAGCTACGATAAATGTTGCGTGTGAAGTGGCGTAACGTGCCTCAAAAAAAACAGTTGTTGTCTATTCTTCTAATATTATAAATGCGAAAGTAACTCTGTCTTTCTTTCACGCCAAAACTACTGAACCGATTTAACGAAATTTGGTAGATAGTCTAGACTCCGAGAAAAGGTATAGGCTGTATTTTAATGTGATAAAAGGGTTGTAAGGGGTTGAAAGGGGAGACGTAAGGTTGTGTGGAAGTATTGTCATTTTTAAAGCTTTATATATATATATATATATATATATATATATATGTATTGATTATATATATGTATGTATATAAATGTCGCGTGTGAAGTGGCGTAACGTGCCTCAAAAAAAACAGTTGTTGTCTATTCTTCTAATATTATAAATGCGAAAGTAACTCTGTCTTTCTTTCACGCCAAAACTACTGAACCGATTTAAATGTTATTTGGTACACATATAGCGGAGATGGACTGTGTGAAAGATGATATAATGAAAAAGGGAGCAAATAACGAGATGACTGCAAACAGAGATGAATGGAAGAGAAAACATGTTACGCCGACTCCAAATAAATGGGATAGAGAAGCAGATGATGATAATCTAAATCCTGAGAAAGGACGTAGACTACTTTTTAATGCGAAAAAGGGTTGAAAGGAGAGTAAAGGGTTGTAAATATTGTCATTTTTAAAGTTTGAAGCTTGAAACTTATATTATTATTGCCAAAATTCCCATTCCTTACTTACTTTCTATTAACTCGGTTCGTTACAAAGGAAACTTCACCGTTCAGTCCAATCTGAGTTTTGCGTGGCAAATCCGCACATTTCAATGTAGTTACCCGGCGTAACGAGCTACGATAAATGTTGCGTGTGAAGTGGCGCCACGTGCCTCGCCTGCCCCCTGCTTTGCCCACGACAATTGTGAGCCACCAATCTATTTACTTTCCTTTCAGCCCATTGTGTCCACGGTACGAGACGTATAAAAATGTATTACACTGTTTATATTTGATTTTGTCAATTGATTTCGAAAACATATTTTGTATTGCATGATTTTGATGGTTCAGTCTTTAATCTAAAGTGTGTGGTACATACTGATTTATTGTCTATTCTTACTAATATTATAAATGCGAAAGTAACTGTCTGTCAGTCTATCTCGCTTTCACACCAAAACTATCGAACCGATTTCAATGTAATTTGGTACACATATAGTCTAGATCATGAGAAAAGACATAAGCTACATTTTAATGCGAAAAAGGGTTGTATGGAAAGGCGAGATAAAAGTTTGGATGAATGATATCGTCATTTTTAAAGCTGAAACTTATTGATTGAATATATACTATATATAAAGAAAAAGGGTTGAAAGGGGTTGAAAGCGGAGATGAAGATTTGTATGAAAGTATATAAGTAAAATTGGCAATTTTTAAAATCGAAGCTTGAAACACATATAAATATGATATTCAAACTTTTATATAAATACCCTTAAGGGGGTAAAATAAAATAGAGGATGAAAGTTTGTATATAAAATCGTCATGTTTGAAGCTAGAACGATGAAATTTTGGCTATATTATTGAATATTATTTCTTTATTAGGGCAAGGTCACAATAACACGCGGACGAATTCGCAGGCACAGCTAGTGGACTATATTATAATAACTATATTGTTTTATATATGACATCAGTCTTGTAAACTTACGCTATATCCTTAATAATATTAAAAATGCGAAAGTAAGAGTTACTTTCTGTCTGTCTGTCTATTTGTTATACTTTCACGCTAAGACTACTGAACCGATTTAACGAAATGTGGTACACAGATAGTTTAGACCCTGAGACGTAGGCTACTTTTTAATGCGACAAAAAAGGGTTGTAAGGGGTTGAAAGGGGAGTAAAAAGTTTGTATGGAATTATCGTCATTTTTAAAGCTAGACACACAATCATACTCATGAATACAAATGTTTGTGCTTCATTAAATAATTGTAGTAATTTACATTTTTCAGTTGAAGTATGGGAATACAAACGCCAAAGTAGTCCTGAATTACTATAAAATTATTCGAGTTAAAGCCATTTAACTATTATAATAATTTAATAGAAATAATCCTTATTCAAATAAACTCAATACAAGCACTTTTATTTTGATTCTCACTCATTCGGAACCCAGATTCATCACAAGAAAAATGAGCAAAAAACTTGTGTTTTGCTCTTTTGAATATATCTTTTTTTTTTATGTAAATAATTACAGAATGACATGTAAGAAGCATGCGACAATCAACATTGAAACCGCTACGCACTTATTCTTAGTGCAAGCAGATAACATTATCAGCGCTATGGATTTTAAGTTTTTCTACAAAAACATTATTACCATTAACGAACTCTTCAATTTCATAATAAACTTTTTAATAAAGGTAGTATTTTATATGACTTATAAATCTTTTTTCAGGCAGATTTATAAGATTTAATAAATAGAAATAGAAATAGAAATAATCTTTATTCAAATAAACTCATTACAAGCACTTTTGAATAGTCATATTTTGATTCTACCACTCATTCGGAATGCAGATTCATCACAAGAAGAATGAGCAAGAAACTTGTGTGTTGCTCTTTTTAATAGATGTTTTTTTTATATAAATAATTACAGTATAACAAGTAAGAGGCATGCGATAATCAACATAGAAGTCGCTACGCACTCATTATTAATGTAATCAGATAATATTGTCAGTGCTATAGATTTAAAGTTTTTCTATAAAAACATTATTATCGTTAACGAATTCTTCAATTTTATAGTAAGCTTTTTTGCAAAGGAACTGTTTTATTTGACATTTAAATCTTTATATGAATAGCGTACCTGCCGTTCAGCAAACCTTTATGTAGGTGATACATTATATAGCTATCCAATCAACTTAAGCTAATATGGAATCCTATTCAGATCGGGACCAACCCCAATCTGTTAATCAGCTAAGTATCGACAGGTATCGATCTCAAATTCCATGGAGAGCCGTGTTGTTCGCGCAAGATGTACCCACAACTTTGTAGATACCATTTATTTTCGTCGCGAAGTTTGGAGGCTGTCAAGTATTTTTCTCATTACAGCTTCATACTGATAACATGGTGTTTCTCTTTTTATATCCGTTACATGTTCTGATTGTCTCATTGTTATTCCGCTGCGCAGTATTGTTATAGCTATGTGACGATTTTATTTGTCTACACGCATTCTTTTACGTGTCGATGTTCCATTTCTTCGGCATGTTTCTTGTACGAGGTTATTTGTGTAACAAATATTATATATATTTATTACTGTACTAACTAGCTACTATCCCTGGCTTCGCACGGGTGTACATGTATTATACGACCTCGGTGGTCTAGCGGTCTAGCACATCGCTTTACGTCCGATGGTCGCGGGTTCGATTCCTCGCACGGCACAAACATTTGTATTCATGAGTATGATTGTTTGTATCGGTCTGGGTGTTTTCTATGTATGATATGTATGTATTTACGAAAAAAAATAATATCTATGTACTTGTATCAGTTATCTAGTACCCATAACACAAGCTTTAGATAGCTTAACTTGGGACTAGATGGCGCTGTGTGAATTGTCCTGAGATTATTATTATTATTATTATTATATAAACCTTCCTCTAGAACTACTCTATCTATTAAAAAACCTCTTCAAAATCTGTTGCATAATTTTAAAGATTTAAGCATATATAGGGACGGACAGTGACAGCGACTTTGTTTTATACTATGTAATGATGATATCATTATCTCAGCTCGGAAGACGTCCACTGCTGGACATAGCCTTCCCCCAAAGATCTCCACGAGGATCGGTCTTGTGCTGCTCGCATCCAATGACTTCCAGCTTGACCAGATCGTCGGTCCACCTTGCTGGAGGAATGGTGATTATAATGAATGACGGACAGCGAAATGACTTTGTTTTATACTATATAATGAAGCTTATTAATAAATAAATAAATGTGTATACATATTGACAAACGATACAACTTTTTAATAACATTTTAGCACTAAAAACATAACCATTCCTCTTTATTTTACTTTAGTTTACCATCATAATCACAATGTATTTTCCCAAAATAAAAAGTAAAACGACTAATCTTTACAAACATTATAACATGTCAGCTATTGAATAATATCGTTTATGATACATGGAGTGTTCAGGAATCAACAGTTCAATTTATTGTCTATATATTTCCACGTCACGCACAACCACATTGTCTGTCTGTTTGTTCCGGCTAATCTCTGAAATGGCTGGACCGATTTTGACTGGACTTTTTTTGGCAGGTAGCTGATGTAACAACGAGTACATTAAGCTACTTTTATTTTAGAAAACTAAAATAAAATTCCACGCGGACGAAGTCGCGGGAACAGCTAGTCTAGAATATAGAAAATATGTTTTCAATAAATTTGTCATCAGAAATGTATCGTTTAAGACATTAAACATATAGAAAAAGATGTGTGAACTGTCTTTAGTGTATTTACTCTGTCACCCTTTGTCCGGACTGAGCCCTCGAGTTCTTAGGTCGGCTTCCAACCTCGTCTAGTAACGTACTCCTATAAATCCCTATTGTTTGTTTATATGCTGCTGTGGTCTGCTTGTGAAAGTACTTAAAATACAAATCACAGCATTAGTTCTCCATATATGGGATTTTCAAGAATGTGACACATAGGATATTGCTTGCTTGTTAATAAAATAATTTGTTAATGTGCTCTTAAAAATATTTATTTGTATACAAAATTAGAGAGTGGCAAGCATACACTCATCTGATGGTAAATGTTTACCGTAGCCTATGGACTGGAATAGGCGGGGGAAAATGTTGGGGCACTTGATACGACACGACGAACTAATTAATAACATTATAGAAGGAAAAATAGATGGAAAGAGAGGAAGGGGCAGACCAAGACACAGCTATATCAAGCAGGATTAAAGAAAAAGTTGGAGTCGTGTCGTATCAACAGCTAAAAGGACTGATGGAAGATCGTGGAAGGTGGCGGGAGCTCCACCGACAAAAGCATAGCTCTTAAATTATGAATTAATGAAATGAAAGCCTATGGACGCCAGAAACACCAGGGCTGTCACGTGCGCATTGCCGGCCCTTAAGAAACCTTAATATACCCTTCTTGAAAAACAAGATGCTGTAGTGAGAAAACCTCGGCAAAAAGTTCATTCCATAATCTAAATGTCCGCGGGAGGAAGCTCCTCTGAAACCGCACTATCCGAGACCACTTAGATTCCAGCGTATGGGGATGAATTCCCTGGCGATAGCGAGCGGTGTAGTTGTAAAAGATGGATGTCGGCATCATGTCGAACTTATTTTCAAATATTGTTTATCAACAATATAGATTATTTTTTAAATTCAAATTTGGGAGAATGCAGTGACTACCAGCATATGTTATTAGCGATTTTGTCAAAAGTAAATAGTCTAATCAGTGTTCGTAACAGACCACTCATCACTAGTGTTGCCAGATGTCCCGATTGTGCGGGACGTCCCGATTTTCAGGGGTTTGGGGACGCGTCCCGATTTGTATCTGATCGGGACGCTAAATGTCTGATTAAGACTAGATTAGACAAGACTGATTACTTGTTATGTAAAATATATTTAATACTAGCTTTTGCCCGCGGCTTCGCTCGTGTTAATTTATCTTAGGAGATTTTCGACATGATGCCGACAATTCCTCAGAACACAGTCCGTTGTATAATCGGCAGAACACACAATGCGAAGCGAAGTAGAAATAGAAATAATCTTTATTCAAATAAACTCATTACAAGCACTTTTGAATAGTCATATTTTGATTCTACCACTCATTCGGAATGCAGATTCATCACAAGAAGAATGAGCAAGAAACTTGTGTGTTGCTCTTTTTAATAGATGTTTTTTTTTTATATAAATAATTACAGTCTCGCCTCCAGTTAAGTGGTTCGATACCGCCAGAGAGATTGGGATCACCGACAATTCTCAGAGCACGTCTATAACTCTGCGTCGTATATAAGCCATGTTAAGTTTAAGAAAGCCATTTCGTATAAATACAAGGACGTCCAGTCTTAAGTGTATTTACACTGTCACCCCTCGTCTTCACTTGGCTTCCATTCTTATCTCGTGCGTATCAACGTATCTTGATCTACCAATTTTCTTTCCTTTAATACATTTATGTTTATAGATATAGATTGTTTTTGACACCATCTAGACCCAAGACAAGTTAGCCGAAGCTTGTGTTACTATACTAGACAACTGATACAAATACATACATATATTGTCTACACAAAGTTAGTAATTCATCTTATGATAATTGCGTAAGATTCTATAATAAACTATAGAATCTTATCTACGCTAAATCTGACAGAGAGGCAATTCAAATTTTATATTAAACAAACGTTATGTTATAAATCTTATTATAGGATAGATGATTTTATAGATGATAGCAATATATAGCAAGAATTTCGAGATAAAGTTCTTCGATGATAAAAGTAATTCGATAAGTTATACCTTTTAAAACTACCCACATTAAAAAAAAAAAAAGAAGACGTATTATTTTACAGCGATACCTAGATTATATAGTGCAATTAAACAATTAAATTACGGAAGTTGAATCAATTACTTACATAATCGAAACGGTGCCAACTATTAACCATAAGATGACGCTTCAATGTGCAGGATGTTTTCAAAAAATCAAAACCAAAGAATATCTTACATGTATTTTATGCAAAAAGAATTATGACCTCGAATGTTCCAATGTTTCTATTCAAAGATTCCTAAATACAATGACTAAGGAACACAAGGCATCTTGGAGTTGTCAAATATGCCGTTGTCAAAAGCCAAAAACAGACAACACAAATACTCCTATTCGATCATTGCATTCCAACGTATCCTTGAAGGAAACCTCTGAGTTTGGTGAGGATTTCGTCACAACAAGGAAGAAATGTAATCGTATAAATGTATCATCATGCTCGGATGTGGATCTTAGTATATTGGGAGATACACTGGAAGCTGAAAATATTCAAAAACAAAGTAACTTAGCATCATACCATACGAAAAATCCAGCCGAATCTACCAATCTTACAGTGAATTCGACAGACTTGAGTGTACTTCTGGATACGAAGTTAGAAAAAATAAAACAATCTTTATTGAGTGATATAAGGTCAACAATAATCTCAGTAACTACCTGTGAAATCTCAAAATTGAAATTAGAGTTAACAAAAACTACAAGTCTTTTATCAAGCGAACAGGATAGCCTCAAAAAAGATATTCATAAAATGAATAAAACGATAATTAAACTGGAAGCAGAAAATACAAAACTTTGTAAACAACTACAAGAAATACAGGAACAAATTGCAAAGTGTAATTTAAATTTCTCGCAATCTGAATGTAATATAACCGATATAAAAAAGAAAGTAGTCCTTTATGGTCTTAGTGAACAAGAATGGGAAAACTATAATGAATTATTTGACCGAATTGTATATATATTTCACGAAATATTGAATATAAATGTAACTACCTATATTGAAGACATAAAGAGAATCGGAAGAAAAAACCATGCAAGACCAGTAGTAATCGAATTGTTAAGTAAAAATATAACCAAACATATACTTCAAAATAGACGTCTTTTCAAGCACACTGGTCTGTCTATATCTGAATTTTTAGATGACGAGATGCTACAAAATAGGAAAAAATATATAGAAATCCTTATTGATGCTCGACGTAATGGTCATCGAGCAAATATTATAAATAATAAGCTAATAATCGATGGTAGAGAATATAATACACTTAATACTAGTTCAATTGACCTAAAACAAAAAAATAATCAGAAATTAAACAATGAAGCAACCGCCAGACTCTCCTTATCTGCAAGTAATCCTGAAACATCTTCTATGCAAAAAACATTTCGAAAATAAATTCAATATATTATACCAAAATATAAGAAGCATAAAAAATAAAAAACATTTACTGGAAGCCGCAATCGAGGAAGATGGAAATTTACAAGCTCTCTGCCTATCAGAAACTTGGATCACGGAAAGAAAATTGGACTTACTACATATGGATAGTTTTAAGTTGGTTTCAGCATACTGTCGGAGTAACCAAGAAGGAGGAGGAGTATGTATCTTACTGAAAGAAGATATAGAGTGTAAGGAGCTTAAGGATGTTGTGGATTTGTCTATTGAGTCAATTATTGAGTTAAGTGGAATAGAGATACCTAAAATGAACTTAATATTAATTAATTTATATTGGCCAAATAAAAACAGAATGCCAGAGATATTCTATAAATCACTGGAAGATCTCTTACAGTTGTTACAAATAAAATATAATAAAAGGAATGTAGTTATAGGAGGAGATTTCAATATAAATATTTTAGAATCATCTTCATCTAATTATCTATTAGATCTTATGAGGTGTTCGAACTTCCATCAATATGTGAATGAGCCTACCAGAATAACGAATAAAAGTTCTACATGTATAGACCTCATTTTTGCAAATTTCCATAAAAGTAATTTCCAGTTAAAAATTCATGAATATGGTTTCTCAGATCATAAAGGTATATTAATGACTATACCGACAGATAAAAATAAAATAAAAAAATGTTGGTACTTAGATAAAAGGATATTCAATGAAAAAAATATACAAAAATTTAAATTTGAACTAAGTAATGTTAAATGGAACAAAATAATCGATATAAATAAAAATATACATCAAAATTATAGTATATTTATAGAAACATTACAGGAAATATTAAATAAATGTATACCCAAAATTACAATAGCAACTAAAAATAAGAAAAATAAATCTTGGTTAACGAAAGGAATAAAAACATCATGTAAAAATAAACGTTTGTTAAAAAAATTTATTTGTAAAATTGATAGTCCTATTTTAAATCAAAATTACAAACAATATGAAAAAATTTTGAAAAAATCAGTTAAATTATCAAAAAAGTTTCAAAATATTCAAAGAATAAAGAAATCTGAAAATAAAATTAAAACAATGTGGTCTATAGTTAAGGAAAATACAAATAAAAGTATTCGAAATATTAAAAAAAATATAAAATTAAAAATTGAAAATAATATTACAGACAATCCCACAAAAATAGCAAACTCATTTAATCAGTTTTTTGCTTCTATTGGAAATGATAATGTAAACCAAAGTCAGCCATTACAATTAAATAAATGTATGAGTAGCACCATCGAAAACTCTATGTATCTCAAACCGGTGGACTTAAAAGAAATTCAAACTATTATAAAAAAACTAAAAAATAAGCGTAGCTATGGCAACGATGAGTTTCCACCTGTCTTAATAAAAAAAAAAAAAATGTGCTGAAGAATTGACGCCTATTTTAACCTTACTTATTAACCAGTCATTTACAGAAGGTATAGTCCCAGACCCTCTGAAAATCTCCCTAATCAAACCAATTTATAAAAAAGGTGAAAAATTAGATATACATAATTATCGTCCCATTTCTTTGTTACCAACGTTTTCAAAAATATTTGAAACTGCAATGTGTGACCGTCTATATTCATTTTGCGAAAAATACAATATCTTCAGCGAGCATCAGTATGGTTTTAGGAAAAATCGGTCAACTTCATTAGCAGTCTTCAAGTATATTAACGAAATAATTAATATCATAAACAACAAAGAATATGCCGTAGGCATTTTGCTCGATATGAGTAAGGCTTATGACTGCGTCCAATACAAAACGTTATTGAAAAAATTATACAACATAGGAGTAAGAGGTCCCGCTTATAAATGGTTTACCTCTTATCTCACAAATCGATCCCAATATGTACAAATAGACCATGTAAATAATCAAACTGGAAAAATAAAAACAGTAAGATCTCAACATTCAAAATTAATAAATTCAATACCTCAAGGAAGCGTCCTCGGATGTATATTGTTTTTAATATTCATAAATGATTTGCCTGAAGTGATAGACAGTCCCTGCACATTGTTTGCAGATGACATTTCTGTTGTTGTTTCCTGTAAAAATAACCTAAACCTACAAAGTACACTGGATGGTAGTATGTTAAAAATAGTGAGCTGGTTACACTCACATAATTTAAAAGTAAATTTTAATAAAACTAAATTAATGGTTTTCAGTCCAATCCAAAAGAACCCGCTGCAAATTAACTACTCTTTCAATAATATTAAAATAGATTGCGTAGAGAAATATTCACTATTAGGTGTAAATGTAGATTCGAATATTAATTGGAAAGCGCATGTGCAGAGTGTGGCTACCAAGCTGTCTAGATTCACTTATGCACTACACCAACTAAAGATATCTTCTGATACCAAGACAGCCATGTGCGCCTATTATGCATATGCCCACTCTTTGCTCCAGTACGGCATATTGATGTGGGGTAATAGTACAAACGTGATTGATCTTTTTAAATTGCAAAAACGATGTCTCAGAATAATTGCTAACATAGATAACAGGGAAACTTGCAAACCATACTTTATTAAATATAAAATTTTAACTTTACCGTCAATGTACATATTAGAAGCGTGTCATTTTGTTAAATGTAATATGCACCTATTTCCACAATATACCCGCCCTCAGGCATTGCGACCGCAATGTAGATTAGCAAGACCATTCTCGAAGCTACAGTTATTCCATTCTGGCCCTTACGCAATGTCAATAAAAATTTACAATAAAATACCAATTAACTTAAAAGGTGAGGATGATTCTAAAAAGTTTAAAATAGCTCTAAAAAAATATTTAATCGCAAAGAGTTATTATGCGCTACAGGAATTTTTCAAGGAAAAAAGTTAGTTGTGTTTGTGCCTGTTTGTTTTAATTTAGTGATGATTTTTTATTTTTTTTTATTTTTTATACTAATCGACGATACATATATATAATGTAAAAATCTAATTATGTAATTATGTAGTTTATATAAGATTTATTAATGTGATTGCTGTGCCCTTTCAGGGTTCATGTTTGATTCTATACTTTTAGTAAATTAAGACCAATTTTGTTACAACATGTAATAGCAATAAATAAATGAATAAATGAATAAATGAATAAGTTTATTTGCGGACAACGTTATAATTTTAATTTTCATACTGATTTCTTGATATATGATAGCGTAGCGGCTTTTGTATTGATTGCCGCATGCATCCTCATGTAAAGTGCGGATACTGTAACTACCATATAGTAATTTTTGTAGCTGTGACGTGGCCGAGTGGAAAAAGTAGTCATGCATACTAAAATGTCCACACATGTACCGGCGTGGTGGGCCGGGTCATTGGGCTCCCTAAAATATAGTCGAGCGTAGTGATGGCTGGCTCATCCGTCATACTCGTGAACGAGTGCTGCTTGTAGGGACTGGTCTGCTCTTATCACTACGACAGATTTAATCTTATTGCATATTTATAATTGACCCAAAAAATTAGTGGTGGTTGGTAGTTTGTATTCACACGTTTCGACTTGTAAATGTAAACTTACAAGGATTATTTAAAAGAGCAACACATAAGTTTCTTGTTCATTCTTCTTGCGATGAGACAGCTTTCCGAATGACTGGTAGACAAAAAACAAATTGTTATGACTATTCAAAAGTGCCTAAATTAAGTTTATTTGAATAAATGATTTTCTATTCTATTCTATTGTTTTGAAAATACATAAATTACATAGACGACACTCATATCGACTAAACAAACATACACATGAATACAAATGTTTGTGCCATGCGATAAATAGACATACAGACTACCATACAGAGCGTCAAAGATATATAAAAGAATGTCTGGGCCAAGTAGGAATTAAAAAAACTAGAAAAAAAATATTAGAGCTATTACAAACTTTGCTAATTTTGGGACTATATGCAATGTAATCTATAATTATAATAATTTGACGACCTCGGTGGTATAGCGGTCTAGCACACCACTTTACGTCCTTTAAATTCCACGCGAACGAAGTCGCGGAAACAGCTAGTAAGTACATAAAACTGTAAAGATTTCTATAACAAACTATACTAAGGTTGCAATATTCATCCATTTAGTGAAGACAAAGGGATCGTGCCGATCCGACCTTCAAACTTCCCGGACTCTAGCTAAAAGCTACGTCATTACTTTTATGGGACTTGATTTATTCGTTTCAAATACGTACATTTATTATAAAATGTAAACTTATTTATATTCAAATTCAATTCAAAATATTTTTATTCATGTAGGTCTATTACAGACTCTTGTGATATAATAATATAATAATAATAATAATATCTCAGGACAATTCACACAGCGCCCCAAGCTAAGCAGAGCTTGTGTTATGGGTACTAGACAACTGATACAAATACATGGATACATTTTTTTTTGTAAATAAATACATATTATACATAGAAAACACCCAGACCGATACAAACGATCATACTTATGAATACAAATGTTTGTACCGTGCGAGGAATCGAACCCACGATCATCGGATAGTAAAGCGGTGTGCTAAACCACTAGACCACCGAGGCTGTCATATGTCAAATCTACCGTCAGTTCGGAATGATTTCGAGATGAGATGAACTGACAAGAAATTCAATAAATAAAATTTATATTTTAACTCTATATAATGATGATAATGATAATTGGTATCAATGAAAAAATAAAATAAGAACTCCCCAATTTGAGGCCGATAAGTGCTTAGTTTTAAAGATTTAGGCATAGATCAGACAGCGACAGCGACTTATTTTTTATACAACGATGATGGCAATAAACCATTATTTTATATTATGTAATGATAATAATTATAATGATAATAATGATAATGGTGATAATGATGATTGTTATCAATGAAAAAATAAAATAAGAACTCACCAATTTGAAGCCGTAGAGTGCTTAATTAGAAACCCGTTGAGAACCAATTTCGACCATTGTTGACCTGAATAAATGGAATGTTCGCTGCGCAATGAACAAAACCACCTTTTCATAATAGAACTCCGCTCGAGAGGTCCTCGATAATGTTGTAATTGCTCCGGAGAGTCAATTGAGACACAATACGGGTTCCTTAATAGCACTACACTTGCTCATTATTCAGACCATTCAGAAAACAATGCTTTAAATTGTTACTTTCCTATTGTATGGTATTGAATTATATGAATGATTATATAAACTAATATATTTTTTTATGGAATGGTACATCCGCCTAGCATATACAGAGCGTTTACGCTGGCGGGGCACCAATGGAGGATGATAAGATGAGCATGAGGTCAGGTTAGTTTGAATTTATCACTATTGTAAGATAAACTCTATGTACTAGTAAAAGTATGTATTATAATAAAATAACAACTATATAACATTAATTTAACTATGTCTCTAACACAATTCACTTTAGCAATTAAAATACAACCAGCACATCCTGTGCTCAAAGACCGAATGCCGCGGCCTTTTTTTTCGGACTACTCTAATGGTGCCGTAGCTGGCCTTTACAGCTTCACAGGACGTTATGGGGCGAGTGCAGATGGCACTCCAAACCCGCGGAAGGACTTATGGAGCGGCTGAAGGCCAACTCCTGCCCGACGGATACGACTTTAGTCTGAGGGCACCACTAGGGGTTCGAACCTCGGCTCAGGCCGTCGTAATTTCGATCCCCGTTTGAATTGGACGGGGGATCGATCGGAGAGGCGCCCGGGGGCGCCGGTGTGGAGCGCCCGGGCGCGCGCAGGCGCCCGGTTGAATGCGCGATATTGTGTGTTCGAGGTCGTCGTCTTCGCCGGCGAGGACGGTGTCGTGTGTGTGTGTAAAAGTGTGGTCGGGGTGGAACGGGTGGGCCCGTGGGGAGGTTACCTGCCGTTATGGGGTCGTCGGGGTCAATGAGAACGTGCCTCGGGCGACGTTGTCGCGTATGTCGGATATTACTCCTCGGTGCGTAGTCGACCGCACTGACTATAAGCGGATTAGGGTGGGATTGGGCAGAGTCGAAGTAGCGTCGAGACGCTTCCTTCATAAACTGCTTGATGGAGGGCAGATTAAGATCGCGGTGGAGATCTACGCTGCGAACGAACCACGGCGCACCGGTGGCTCGACGCAGAAACCTATTCTGAATGACCTGCAGTCTGTTGATTAAGCAGTAGGGTACGTGGGCGAATACGGGACTAGCGTAGGTCATGATGGGACGGATGCAAGCCTTGTATAATGTCAGCTTGTTGCGAAGCGACATTTTACTGTGCTTGTTAATAAAAGGATAGAGTCGCCCTAGTATAAAGGCGGCTCGGTCGCGGACACGCTTGATGTGAGGACGAAACGTTAGTTTCCTATCTAGGGTGACGCCGAGATATTTCGTTTTCGAAACCCACGGGATGTTTTGGCCGAATAGTTCGATCGGGTGATTCATAGAGTCGAATTCCCTGCTAAAGTACACTGCTGCACTTTTTTCGGGATTGACTTCTATGCGCCACCGACGGAACCATTCGCCCAGTATCGTTACGGCTTTCTGAAGCCGTCTGGCTATTGTCGCACGGGACTTGGCGGATGTAAAGAGAGCCGTGTCATCGGCAAACAGCGATATTTCGACTTTTAAGTCGGAGAATTTGGGGATGTCGTTGGTGTACAACGAGTAGAGCATCGGAGAGAGGACGGCGCCCTGAGGGACGCCGGCTCGTATGGGGTGCGGGTCGGATAACGCTCCGTTTATACGGTAGCGATAAGAGCGATTCGACAGGAAATCTCGTACAATGAGTACTAGCCTGTCGGGGACACCTAACTGATGAAGCTTGTAAATCAAGCCGTTGTGCCAGACTTTATCGAAAGCCTTAGCCACATCGAAAAATAGGACGCCTGTACCGCCTTTGGGGGACTTGGTGGCGAAGTACAGAGTGTTTTTGTGAATGTGCTCCGTGATGCGGTGCACTTGATGGACGCATGAGTGTTTGGCTCGGAAGCCAAACTGCTCATTGATGAGCAGGCCTTTGGAGTATATAAACTCCTTTAGGCGGGCGAGGAGGATTCGCTCGTACAGCTTGCCTATAGCCTTGAGGAGGCTGATAGGACGATAACTGGACGGGTCGGATTTATTTTTACCGGGCTTGGGGATGCCAATGACCACGGCTTCTTTCCAGCTGTCTGGAAATATAGCGTTGGACAGCGCCGCGTTAAAAATAGCGACGAGTAATAACAAAAGTTGGGATGGCAGACTTTTGACTAATCTATTCGATATGCCGTCTGAGCCGGGTGATTTTTTGATAGGTAGTTGTTTAACTAGCGTTTTGACCTCATCAAGCGTGACTGGTGAGAGGGATTCGGTGGGCGGGGTGGACGCGATGCGTTCGACTTCGGTGTCTATCTTCTCGAGATGACCTGCCTCGACTGGGAGCGTGCTGGGGGAGCATTGGGCTTCTAAGTTGGACGCTAGACACTCAGCCTTGTCTTCGTCGAAGAAGGCTATAGTGTTGTCGGGTCGGACTAGCGGGGGCATGTCGTTTGTCTGTTGGTCGGTTTTGAGAGATTTCGCTATGCGCCAGTACGCGGTGTGGCATGGCGTTATCTCTTCTAGGAGCTTGCCCCACCGACCGTCCCGGATCTGCGCGATGCGCTCCTTAACGCTACGCTGTAAGGCTCGCAGGCGCACCCGGTTCGGTTCGGAGGGGTAGCGATCGTACGCTCTAGTGGCTGCGTTCTTATCGCTTATTAACCTCCTTACGTCATCGGGGAGCTGCCAGCGACGGTCGTCCGTCGCCGGTACCTCCCTGGAGCAGTCCTTGACTGCCGACTGCAGGTGGTTAGTAAGCGAGTCGATCGCAATGAGAGTGTCCTCGGTGGACTCTATGACGTCGGGAATACGGTTTAGTATCGGTGTGTCGGTCGATTCGAGAGATTTCTCGAGTCGTTGCCAGTCTGTTATTGTTTTGGTTGATAGTGGCGTGTCGGGCGGAGGGCCCAGAAGGAGGGTTACCGGTCGATGGTCCGAGTTAAGCTCGGCATGGACTTCTGGGGAGCTCACCCGTAGGGTTACGTTCCTCAGCAGTGCCATGTCCAGTATGTCGGGTCGGTGGTTCACGTTATGGGGATAATGAGTAGGGCGGAGCGGGGCGATTATCTCGAATTCGAGCGAGTCGGCTAGTCTGTCTAGTTTGTGGCCGTTTGTCGTGGACACGTGGCAGTTCCAGCGGGTGTGTTTACAATTCAAATCGCCAGCCAGAATGGTGGCGCTGTTGATATCTAGGAGGGCGCGTAGGTCGCTTTCCAGCAGTAGTTTGCCGGGAGGCTGATATACGGATGCCACGGCGAGCGGTCGGTGGCCGGTCATGCCGAGAAGACAGACGGAGGCCTCCATATGAGTGAGAGGCGGTGTTTGTAGCGGTATACAATGTAGGGACCGTTTATAGTATATGAGCGTACCGCCGCCTCTACAGGCGGTGCGGTCGTTCCTAACTAAGTTGTAATTGGCGATTCTAGGATCGCGGACTGAACGTTTCAGTAGGGTCTCCTGCACGAGGAGAATATCGACTTGGTGGTCAGTGAGAAAGGAGGCGATTTCCTCCTTTTGTTTTTTTAATCCGAACGCGTTAAAAAACGCTATTCGAACGGACCGAGGCTTTTCTCTCTGAGCTCGAGTACCCATAATTACAGGTTAAAATTGAGGATGGCGGTAAGTACGCCGATGTGCTCGCAGACGGCTGCGAGCCTATTTTGGGGCGACTCCTTATACAGGCGGAGCTTGGAGGCCAGAAGGGCAATCTCGTTAGGGTCGATGGTGCTGGCTAAGCGAGCGACCAATGCGAAGTCCTGCGCGAGGGAGCTGCCGTTGGCCTTGGGGGCCGCGGGCAGTGTTTTGGGGACGGGTTTGTGTATGGGCATGGGCGGGGCCGATTGGGCGGGCGGGGCCGACTGGGCGGGCGGGGCTTTCTGGGCGGGCGGGTTGGGTGCTACCTTGCTTACAATTGCCGGGGGTTTAATCCAGGCATTGTTAGCAGGCAGAGGGGCGGGTACGAGTGGCTCGGGTTGTGTTTGAGCCTTGGCGGGGGCACGTGCCGGAGCACGGTTGCCCTGGGTGTGGGTGGCCTTCTTTTTGGCGGGACGTGGGGCGCGTGAACAACCGCGGTAATTCGCGGTGTGACCCTCTGTGAGGCAGAGGGTGCAACTGGGGGGCGTGGGGGTGTTGGGCCTACGGCCGCAATCTGCGGTGGCGTGATCGCCTAGGCACTTGACGCACCGTGGGCGAGCGAAACAATTACGGGCAGAGTGCCCGTAGTTCTGACAACGGTGGCATTGTCCGGGGTAGGTACGCTTGCGAGGCGCCTCTACGGAGAGCGAGGATAGTTGGCAAACGCTCTTTATATCAAAGATCGATTTGCCTTCTGGGGATAAATCTAATACGACTAGAACAAGGTCGATAGCGGCCTTGTTGCGTGAGCGCGACTGGTACATACGATGTACCTCGTGCGCTGGGTAATTCTGGGACTGAAGGTCCTCAAGGATGGAGTCTGTTGAGAGCTCCTTGGGTAAACCGCGTATTACAACGCGGAGCTTTTTCTCTTCCTCGAGAGCATAGGTGTGATAACCTATGTTTTTCTCCCGCAGGAAGGTGGTGAGACGACGATGGTCGTCAGATGATGGGACTGATACTTTGATCCCTATTGAGGTAGCCTTAGCATGGCTGAAATTGATATGCTTGTTTTTAAGCATATTGGATACGGTGTTCCAGGCACTTTTGTCCTGGATGATGACGGGGGCGGGGCTCTGGTCTCGGGGTGCGACTTGCGTGCACTCGGACCGGGGGCGGTTTTAGCGGTGCCGTCATGGGCACGCTTTGTTTTGGCTGGCTGGGAGCCCTGGGCCTTCTTGGCACGCTTGTTGCCAACAAGAATAAAATCGTCCTCGTCTGAGGAGACCGGGGGGATGGGAGAGGGGACGTCGCCGTCGCGGATGGCGTCGAGCTCCATACTAGGAGCGTCAAGCTCCGCGACGGAGTCGTCCTGCTCCATGGACGGAGAGGCGGGATCGGCCTGGTCGGCTTGGGTCGGGGGTAGCGGCGGGAGCCGTTGGGAATCGTCCTCGAATTCGTCAGTGTCAGTCTGAGTCATCATTGGGGACGCGGGGGGCGAGCTGTACACTAAGTGCACAGGCTTGGCGGTTTTGAATGCTATAAAAGCATTTAAAATGCCGGGACACTTTTTTTCCAGGAACTGGAAGAACAGAGGCATATCGGCCTCTGATAAGGACATTTTTCGAACAGTGGTAATGTTAATTACCACTGTTCAAAAGAATAGAATAAGAGTAGAAATAGTAATATAATACAATAACAATGCAACAATACAATACAATAACAATACAATACAATGAAACAATAGGGTACTTAAGATAAGGACGGTCGTCGGCGGGTGCAGCCGACGGTGTCAGCGGGGGCCTCCCTGCCGGGTGAGGCAGGGGGGTGAGTGCCTATTGATATGTGACCCTAATATGTAAGATCACTAATCTTATTGAGTGAAAAATGTGTACCTAAGCGAACCTACTTGGTGGCGTCGGCGGCGGGCGGCAGGCAGCAGGCGTCGGCGGGTGTTGGTGGCAGCGGCGGCGGCTCGGATCGGCGCGTCGCGCAATAGGCGTGACGCACCTCCCTAACTCACGACAGTCCGTGCCACTGAACGTCCACACACAACACTTCACTTCACTTGAACGAAGAGAGTTTCTCCTTCAGTCCTCACAACACAACACTACACACGCGGAAAGTCCAGTAGCACTGTGTCGGAACGGATGCCGAGAGCGCGGTCGGCCGCGGTCGGCGCGGGACACGGAGGCCCCGGGCCACGCTAGGTGCACCGAGTGCACCTAACACGCGGCGAAGTATATGAATAAGAACGCGCGAACGTAACTGCGCTACGTGCGCGCGCGCGGTGGTTTGCTCGAGGGAGCAGAGAACAGCGAGACGGCGGCGGGACTAGCGAGCACATACGTGCGTTCGCTAGCGCGTCGGTCAGCGGAATGTGATGAAAGCTTTTTTTTTTTTTTTCGGACTACTCTAATGCTGTTGGCCGTAGCTGGCCTTTACAGCTTCACCGGACGTTATGGGGCGAGTGCAGATGGCACTCCAAACCCGCGGAAGGACTTATGGAGCGGCTGAAGGCCAACTCCTGCCCGACGGATACGACTTTAGTCTGAGGGCACCACTAGGGGTTCGAACCTCGGCTCAGGCCGTCGTAATTTCGATCCCCGTTTGAATTGGACGGGGGATCGATCGGAGAGGCGCCCGGGGGCGCCGGTGTGGAGCGCCCGGGCGCGCGCAGGCGCCCGGTTGAATGCGCGATATTGTGTGTTCGAGGTCGTCGTCTTCGCCGGCGAGGACGGTGTCGTGTGTGTGTGTAAAAGTGTGGTCGGGGTGGAACGGGTGGGCCCGTGGGGAGGTTACCTGCCGTTATGGGGTCGTCGGGGTCAATGAGAACGTGCCTCGGGCGACGTTGTCGCGTATGTCGGATATTACTCCTCGGTGCGTAGTCGACCGCACTGACTATAAGCGGATTAGGGTGGGATTGGGCAGAGTCGAAGTAGCGTCGAGACGCTTCCTTCATAAACTGCTTGATGGAGGGCAGATTAAGATCGCGGTGGAGATCTACGCTGCGAACGAACCACGGCGCACCGGTGGCTCGACGCAGAAACCTATTCTGAATGACCTGCAGTCTGTTGATTAAGCAGTAGGGTACGTGGGCGAATACGGGACTAGCGTAGGTCATGATGGGACGGATGCAAGCCTTGTATAATGTCAGCTTGTTGCGAAGCGACATTTTACTGTGCTTGTTAATAAAAGGATAGAGTCGCCCTAGTATAAAGGCGGCTCGGTCGCGGACACGCTTGATGTGAGGACGAAACGTTAGTTTCCTATCTAGGGTGACGCCGAGATATTTCGTTTTCGAAACCCACGGGATGTTTTGGCCGAATAGTTCGATCGGGTGATTCATAGAGTCGAATTCCCTGCTAAAGTACACTGCTGCACTTTTTTCGGGATTGACTTCTATGCGCCACCGACGGAACCATTCGCCCAGTATCGTTACGGCTTTCTGAAGCCGTCTGGCTATTGTCGCACGGGACTTGGCGGATGTAAAGAGAGCCGTGTCATCGGTAAACAGCGATATTTCGACTTTTAAGTCGGAGAATTTGGGGATGTCGTTGGTGTACAACGAGTAGAGCATCGGAGAGAGGACGGCGCCCTGAGGGACGCCGGCTCGTATGGGGTGCGGGTCGGATAACGCTCCGTTTATACGGTAGCGATAAGAGCGATTCGACAGGAAATCTCGTACAATGAGTACTAGCCTGTCGGGGACACCTAACTGATGAAGCTTGTAAATCAAGCCGTTGTGCCAGACTTTATCGAAAGCCTTAGCCACATCGAAAAATAGGACGCCTGTACCGCCTTTGGGGGACTTGGTGGCGAAGTACAGAGTGTTTTTGTGAATGTGCTCCGTGATGCGGTGCACTTGATGGACGCATGAGTGTTTGGCTCGGAAGCCAAACTGCTCATTGATGAGCAGGCCTTTGGAGTATATAAACTCCTTTAGGCGGGCGAGGAGGATTCGCTCGTACAGCTTGCCTATAGCCTTGAGGAGGCTGATAGGACGATAACTGGACGGGTCGGATTTATTTTTACCGGGCTTGGGGATGCCAATGACCACGGCTTCTTTCCAGCTGTCTGGAAATATAGCGTTGGACAGCGCCGCGTTAAAAATAGCGACGAGTAATAACAAAAGTTGGGATGGCAGACTTTTGACTAATCTATTCGATATGCCGTCTGAGCCGGGTGATTTTTTGATAGGTAGTTGTTTAACTAGCGTTTTGACCTCATCAAGCGTGACTGGTGAGAGGGATTCGGTGGGCGGGGTGGACGCGATGCGTTCGACTTCGGTGTCTATCTTCTCGAGATGACCTGCCTCGACTGGGAGCGTGCTGGGGGAGCATTGGGCTTCTAAGTTGGACGCTAGACACTCAGCCTTGTCTTCGTCGAAGAAGGCTATAGTGTTGTCGGGTCGGACTAGCGGGGGCATGTCGTTTGTCTGTTGGTCGGTTTTGAGAGATTTCGCTATGCGCCAGTACGCGGTGTGGCATGGCGTTATCTCTTCTAGGAGCTTGCCCCACCGACCGTCCCGGATCTGCGCGATGCGCTCCTTAACGCTACGCTGTAAGGCTCGCAGGCGCACCCGGTTCGGTTCGGAGGGGTAGCGATCGTACGCTCTAGTGGCTGCGTTCTTATCGCTTATTAACCTCCTTACGTCATCGGGGAGCTGCCAGCGACGGTCGTCCGTCGCCGGTACCTCCCTGGAGCAGTCCTTGACTGCCGACTGCAGGTGGTTAGTAAGCGAGTCGATCGCAATGAGAGTGTCCTCGGTGGACTCTATGACGTCGGGAATACGGTTTAGTATCGGTGTGTCGGTCGATTCGAGAGATTTCTCGAGTCGTTGCCAGTCTGTTATTGTTTTGGTTGATAGTGGCGTGTCGGGCGGAGGGCCCAGAAGGAGGGTTACCGGTCGATGGTCCGAGTTAAGCTCGGCATGGACTTCTGGGGAGCTCACCCGTAGGGTTACGTTCCTCAGCAGTGCCATGTCCAGTATGTCGGGTCGGTGGTTCACGTTATGGGGATAATGAGTAGGGCGGAGCGGGGCGATTATCTCGAATTCGAGCGAGTCGGCTAGTCTGTCTAGTTTGTGGCCGTTTGTCGTGGACACGTGGCAGTTCCAGCGGGTGTGTTTACAATTCAAATCGCCAGCCAGAATGGTGGCGCTGTTGATATCTAGGAGGGCGCGTAGGTCGCTTTCCAGCAGTAGTTTGCCGGGAGGCTGATATACGGATGCCACGGCGAGCGGTCGGTGGCCGGTCATGCCGAGAAGACAGACGGAGGCCTCCATATGAGTGAGAGGCGGTGTTTGTAGCGGTATACAATGTAGGGACCGTTTATAGTATATGAGCGTACCGCCGCCTCTACAGGCGGTGCGGTCGTTCCTAACTAAGTTGTAATTGGCGATTCTAGGATCGCGGACTGAACGTTTCAGTAGGGTCTCCTGCACGAGGAGAATATCGACTTGGTGGTCAGTGAGAAAGGAGGCGATTTCCTCCTTTTGTTTTTTTAATCCGAACGCGTTAAAAAACGCTATTCGAACGGACCGAGGCTTTTCTCTCTGAGCTCGAGTACCCATAATTACAGGTTAAAATTGAGGATGGCGGTAAGTACGCCGATGTGCTCGCAGACGGCTGCGAGCCTATTTTGGGGCGACTCCTTATACAGGCGGAGCTTGGAGGCCAGAAGGGCAATCTCGTTAGGGTCGATGGTGCTGGCTAAGCGAGCGACCAATGCGAAGTCCTGCGCGAGGGAGCTGCCGTTGGCCTTGGGGGCCGCGGGCAGTGTTTTGGGGACGGGTTTGTGTATGGGCATGGGCGGGGCCGATTGGGCGGGCGGGGCCGACTGGGCGGGCGGGGCTTTCTGGGCGGGCGGGTTGGGTGCTACCTTGCTTACAATTGCCGGGGGTTTAATCCAGGCATTGTTAGCAGGCAGAGGGGCGGGTACGAGTGGCTCGGGTTGTGTTTGAGCCTTGGCGGGGGCACGTGCCGGAGCACGGTTGCCCTGGGTGTGGGTGGCCTTCTTTTTGGCGGGACGTGGGGCGCGTGAACAACCGCGGTAATTCGCGGTGTGACCCTCTGTGAGGCAGAGGGTGCAACTGGGGGGCGTGGGGGTGTTGGGCCTACGGCCGCAATCTGCGGTGGCGTGATCGCCTAGGCACTTGACGCACCGTGGGCGAGCGAAACAATTACGGGCAGAGTGCCCGTAGTTCTGACAACGGTGGCATTGTCCGGGGTAGGTACGCTTGCGAGGCGCCTCTACGGAGAGCGAGGATAGTTGGCAAACGCTCTTTATATCAAAGATCGATTTGCCTTCTGGGGATAAATCTAATACGACTAGAACAAGGTCGATAGCGGCCTTGTTGCGTGAGCGCGACTGGTACATACGATGTACCTCGTGCGCTGGGTAATTCTGGGACTGAAGGTCCTCAAGGATGGAGTCTGTTGAGAGCTCCTTGGGTAAACCGCGTATTACAACGCGGAGCTTTTTCTCTTCCTCGAGAGCATAGGTGTGATAACCTATGTTTTTCTCCCGCAGGAAGGTGGTGAGACGACGATGGTCGTCAGATGATGGGACTGATACTTTGATCCCTATTGAGGTAGCCTTAGCATGGCTGAAATTGATATGCTTGTTTTTAAGCATATTGGATACGGTGTTCCAGGCACTTTTGTCCTGGATGATGACGGGGGCGGGGCTTTGGTCTCGGGGTGCGACTTGCGTGCACTCGGACCGGGGGCGGTTTTAGCGGTGCCGTCATGGGCACGCTTTGTTTTGGCTGGCTGGGAGCCCTGGGTCTTCTTGGCACGCTTGTTGCCAACAAGAATAAAATCGTCCTCGTCTGAGGAGACCGGGGGGATGGGAGAGGGGACGTCGCCGTCGCGGATGGCGTCGAGCTCCATACTAGGAGCGTCAAGCTCCGCGACGGAGTCGTCCTGCTCCATGGACGGAGAGGCGGGATCGGCCTGGTCGGCTTGGGTCGGGGGTAGCGGCGGGAGCCGTTGGGAATCGTCCTCGAATTCGTCAGTGTCAGTCTGAGTCATCATTGGGGACGCGGGGGGCGAGCTGTACACTAAGTGCACAGGCTTGGCGGCTTTGAATGCTATAAAAGCATTTAAGATGCCGGGACACTTTTTTTCCAGGAACTGGAAGAACAGAGGCATATCGGCCTCTGATAAGGACATTTTTTTGAACAGTGGTAATGTTAATTACCACTGTTCAAAAGAATAGAATAAGAGTAGAAATAGTAATATAATACAATACAATAACAATACAACAATACAATACAATACAATGAAACAATAGGGTACTTAAGATAAGGACGGTCGTCGGCGGGTGCAGCCGACGGTGTCAGCGGGGGCCTCCCTGCCGGGTGAGGCAGGGGGGTGAGTGCCTATTGATATGTGACCCTAATATGTAAGATCACTAATCTTATTGAGTGAAAAATGTGTACCTAAGCGAACCTACTTGGTGGTGTCGGCGGCGGGCGGCAGGCAGCAGGCGTCGGCGGGTGTTGGTGGCAGCGGCGGCGGCTCGGATCGGCGCGTCGCGCAATAGGCGTGACGCACCTCCCTAACTCACGACAGTCCGTGCCACTGAACGTCCACACACAACACTTCACTTCACTTGAACGAAGAGAGTTTCTCCTTCAGTCCTCACAACACAACACTACACACGCGGAAAGTCCGGTAGCACTGTGTCGGAACGGATGCCGAGAGCGCGGTCGGCCGCGGTCGGCGCGGGACACGGAGGCCCCGGGCCACGCTAGGTGCACCGAGTGCACCTAACACGCGGCGAAGTATAATAATAAGAACGCGCGAACGTAACTGCGCTACGTGCGCGCGCGCGGTGGTTTGCTCGAGGGAGCAGAGAACAGCGAGACGGCGGCGGGACTAGCGAGCACATACGTGCGTTCGCTAGCGCGTCGGTCAGCGGAATCGTGCCGCGGCTTACAAAAACCCTCCCTTTTATACAGAGAAGATATGAGTGGGGGTTATATGCAACTAGTTTAACGATACCGAGTAATAATGAAACTACCTTCTTTTAATATAAAATATCAGATTTTTCGACAATATCGATGTGAACCCTAACACTATGGTTACCAGGGGGAACCGCGTGGAGGTCAACCTGATATGGTATATAACTAGCAATAAGATCATCAGTCCACATTACTAACGATCCCGTTTCTCTCCTATGTAATGATTATATAGTATAAAACAAAGTCGCTGTCGCTGTCTGTCCTTCCCTATGCATGCTTAAATCTTTAAATCTACGCATTTTTTTAATAGATAGCATGATTCAATAGGATGGTTTATATGTATAATACATGTACACCCATGCGAAGCCAAGGCGGGTAGTTAGTATTATAAAGAGGTGAAGTTTGTATGTTTGTTCATTCGGGGTTATCTCCGGTTCTGCTGATTCTATTTTAAAAATTCTTTCACTGCTAGAAAGGTATATTGTCCCCGAATGCTATAGGCTATATCATCATGCTACGACCAATAGGAGTGGAGCAGCAATGAAAAATATGGTAGCTTGTGATCTTCTGCCGCGTGGGCTGGTTAATTTTATGCAAAACATATGTATGACGGAATATTGTTCTTCTTAAAAGTTCTAAAAATAAATCCGCAACAACGTATGTCTGTCTTTTAAGATTAACTCACTATAATCTGTTTTGTGATAATCAAATTTCTAAAATGGTAACAGATTGAGTGATTTGAGTATTTAATTGAATTAGTGCTAATTGGTGGTTTGTATTCACACACTTAAACTTAAAAATGTAAAGTAATAATAAAATTATTTAAAAGAGCAACACGCAAGTTTCTTGCTCGTACTTCTTGTGATGAGACAGCTTTCCGAACGAGCGGTAGATTAAAAAATGTAATGACTATTCAAAAGTGCTTCAATGTAAGTTTATTTGAATAAATGATTTTCTATTCTATTCTATTCTATTGATTTTACTCCAGTATTAATTAATATCAAACTGAGACAAATTATTTCAATATTTTTAATAGGCACAATATTAGTCTATTTTTAATTGAAATTTCGAATTAATATGTTAAGACTGATAGCAAGTAAAAGAAAAAATCATTATAAACTCGGTATAACTTAATTTAAACGGTAAATCCAGTGTAAAGCAGTCGTGTTTGTTACTTATTATACCTATCCTTATACTTACTAATATTATATATGTGAAAGTAACTCTGTCTGTCTGTCTGTCTCGCTTTCACGTCAATACTACTGAACCGATTTAAATGAAATTTAGTACACGAGTCTAGACACCCTGAGACAGGACGTAGGCTAATTTTTAATACAAAAAAGGGTTAGAAGGGGTTAAAAGGGGGATGAAAGGTTGTATGGAAGAATCGTCATTTTTGCAGATGGAAGCTTGAGACTCATTTTTGGGGCTGTTGATTAAATACAAATAAATATGACATTCAAAGTTTGTAAAAATGTTACCCTTAAAAAATTTAACGTAACGTAGGGGATTGAAGTTTGTATTTAAAATCGTTCATTTTATATGAATTTTTGGGTTAGATAATAATAATAATAATCTCAGGACAATTCACACAGCGCCATCTAGACCCAAGTTAAGCTAGCTAAAGCTTGTTTTGTGGTATTAGATAACTGATACAAATACATCGATAATTTTTTTTCGTAAATACATACATATTATACATAGTAAACACCCAGACCGATACAAACAATCATACTCATGAATACAAATGTTTGCCGTGCGAGGAATCGAACCCGCGCCCATCGGTCGTAAAGCGGTGTACTAGACAGCTAGACCACTGAGGCAGAATATTTTTTCTTTGTTTGGTCGAGATCACTTTAACACGCGGACGAAGTCTCGGGCACAGCTAGTAGCACATAAATACTTAACAAAAGTATATTTATACCTTTTGTACCTTCATTGTATGGAAGGTAGAAGATCATACCTTTTATAAGGCGAAAAACTGATGTGTAGAAAATACGTCCACGGACCCCCGGACAAACTAATAGAAAATTTGAAGGAAAATAAATATTTGTTGGGAAGTATTTGTTTCGGGCTCATGATCGCAAACGTTTCTGACAGAGCAAATATTTTGTCAAGATCCTTTCGAGTTGGTGCCTCTGTGCCGGAGTTGTTTGTTTTGTGTCCAAAAAACACAAATTCATCAAGCATTCGAAAATGGGAAATGGTATTCGGATTATGTACACTACATTAATTATTTCTTATATTTTATTATACTAAAATAACAGTGTATAAAGTGAATTTATACATACATATGTTATTTATATAATAAGGCCATGTATATTGTATAATACAATACATTTTGTTTTTATGTGAATATTGACAGCCTCGGTGGTCTAGTGGTTTAGCACGCCGCTTTACGACCGATGGTCGTTGGTTCGATTCCTCGCACGGTACGAACATTTGTATTCATGAGTATGATTGTATCGGTCTGGGTGTTTTCTATGCATAATATGTAGGTATTTATTTACAAAAAAAATGTATTCATGTATTGCTGCTTAGTTTGGGACTAGATGGCGCTGTGTGAACTGTCCTGAAATATATTTTTTTTTTATTATTTTTTCTCAGCTTTTGCTGGTTTTTTTTTATTATTTTTTTTTACACAAATTCTCTCTTCACAAATGCTCATCGGGGAGATGAGATGGCAACATACCCCCGGCAGACCCCAGGGAGAGAAACCGGCGTACAATGCGGGCAGAATCTAACAGCACCGCTTTCTGCATCTTTCCCGGGAGTGAGCCGCCCCGGAATCCCAACCGTCTGAGATGTTGTTCCAGACTGGTTGGGATAAGACCGTTCACCGACATAACGATTGGAATGATTTCGGTGGACATCACCCCCCACATTTCGGTCACCTCGTGAGCCAGGTCGAGATATTTTCTCTTTTTCTCAGTTTCGGGTTTCACACTTTCGCTATTATTATTATTTTTCTTTTTCTTTTTTTCCTTTTTTTATTTTCTTTTATGGATTTAAAAGAAGGTAATACTCACCTACACGGGCCTTAGCCAAGTGTGGGAGAGGTTGTGCTGGGTGTTATTATTATTATTATTATTTTTTTTTTATATTACTTTTTCTCGACTTCCTCCGGTAATCTTGGTATGTACGGGCCTAAGCCAAGTACATAACAATGTTCTATCTTAGGTGGATATACCATAATACAAATGTAGGCCTAATCTGTCTGTAGAAACTTTTACGTGTTTAGAACTACAGCCTTCTGTAGTTGGCAGTATATATTAAGGGGCAAGTTCAGGGTATTTAGTGACTGATGCATGTGTTTCGGTACCACCTGTAGTTGCGATTTCTATGTTGATTGTCGCATGCCTCTTACTTGTTACACTGTAATTATTTATGTAAAAAAAAAAACATCTATTAAAAAGAGCAACACACAAGTTTCTTGCTCATTCTTCTTGTGATGAATCTGCGTTCCGAATGAGTGGTAGAATCAAAATATGACTATTCAAAAGTGCTTGTAATGAGTTTATTTGAATAAAGATTATTTCTATTTCTATTTCTACTCTCTTTGTGATTCTATTGTCTATTACTAACAAACACTTTGCCGGAATCGCTGAAGCACTTACCCAATCGATCTGCGACGTTTTATTCCTTGACATCAAAGAGTTATAACTCGAATGACTTCTATTATAGCTTGTTTTTATATATAACTAGCTACTCGCCCCGGTTTCGCCCGGGTGTATATGTATTATACATATAAACCTCTTGAATCACTCAATCTATAGAAAAAAACCGCTTCAAAATCCGTTGCGCAGTTTCAAAGATTTAAGCATACATAGGGACAGATAGCGACAGCGACTTTATTTTATACTATGTAATGAAGACATATATTTCAGCGCGGGTCATTGAGGTTACTTGTGACCTGAGAGCTGGTAGCTATTTTGCCCAAAGGCTAAGTATGGCCATTCAAAGAGGCAACGCTGCCAGTATCTTGGGTACGCTGCCTCGATGTGCCGCGTTGGATTACAATGATTGTTTTTTGTAATTGTTTATATAGAAAATTTATATTGAGGAATTATGTATATTTGTATGACATTTATAATAAAAACTTTTATGTAATGAAGATATATTGTTATTAATATTCCACAATACCCACGCTTTCTTTAAACGCTGTACAATTTAACGGAACGGCAACGAAGTGCCTCCAATATTTAGGTAAAGTTAAACTGGCGGTGATTTCCTGCATTGAAGCGAGCGACCGATTAGCGCTCATTCAGCGACTCGGTGCAGTCCGGGAGATTCCCATGATTTGCATAAATGCAGCTAACTGTATAACTTTGCTATGCTTTTTGAATAAAACATCTTAAATGTAAAAGCCTTTCATTAATAGAGATTATATAAAAGATCGTATCATTATCATTACATAGTATAAAATTTTGACAATTAATGAAATATTAACATTCTATTATATTCCATAATGTTTTTAAAGTAAGAAGTTATGGTGAATGAGTAATATTTAGAATTTATAATGACTTGATTGATTTAAGGGGGTTTTAAAGATACACCGTTTTTTTTTTTTTTCAGATAAGCCGATCAGCCGGAATCGTGGAGGAAGTGGGAGCTCTTTTTTTCGAGGCGGGGGTGTTCAGAGCGCTGTAACTCTAGTTTGACTGAATATTTTTAGCTGAAATTTTATATTTATACTGTCCAAATATGTGTTAATAAATGATAAAAAACTTGAAGCTCTAAATATTTACTGGTCGTAGAAAAAAAATCCTAAAATATCCCTAAAAAACAGGCCGTCACATAGGAAGACCCCCTTAATATTTGTACGCTGGAAACAGAATATGATGAAACATATATTATATATACTTACCACCATTGTACATACCATATTCTGACAAATAAATATATTATTATTGTAAAATAAAGTCGCTGTCGCTGTCTGTCCGTCCCTATGTATGCTTAAATCTTTAAAACGCAACGGATTTTGAAGCGGTTTTTTTCAATAGATTGAGTGATTCAAGAGGTTCATATGTATAATACATGTACACCCGTGCGAAACCGGGGTGTGTAGCTAGTGATAAATTATATATATTTTATCATGCGATGTATTTATTCTTTAATATTAGTTATTACTAGGTTTTATGAGAGTAGTGGGGTACAAGATGGCGGCCTGTGAACAGTGATTCGGACAAAAAAGTCATTTTACGAGATGCCTGCGAATGGAACGGATGGGTCGTGCGCATGTGCCTCATATTAGGTGATTAAACATTTTTTCTACTAATTTCGTATAATATTACTTTTATTTATCATTTAATAATTACTATATACATATATAATACATGTAGAATGTAGAAATTAAAATAATAGCCTTGGCAGGGAATCGAACCGACCACAATATTTTTATTCCACAAATACGTTAATTGTATTTCAAACTAATCTAATTCTAATTGGATAGTGCTTTATGTAGGTTCGTTACTAGAAAATATATCATTCCACTTGTTGAAACTCAAATAACAAAAAAAAAATAACTGGTTGTATAATGGAATTACTTCCCTTGCAAAACATCTAAATGGGTACTTTTATATAAAATTAGCTTTTTCCCGCGGCTTAATTTATCCCCTCAGGGATGGAATTTATCAAAATCCTTTCTTAGGGGATGCCTACGTCATAGTAACTTTATGCATGCAAAGTCTCAGCTCGATTGGTTTAAAATTGACAGAGTTTCATACAAACTTTCATCCCCTATTTTATTCCCTTGGGGGTAGAATAAATCAAAATTCTTTCTTAACGGATGCCTACGTTATAACATCTACCTGCATGCCAAATTTCAGCCCGATCTGTCTAGTGGTTTGGGTTGTGCGTTGATAGATCACTACGTCAGTCAGCTTTGAGTTATATATATTTAGATTCTCTATTAATGCAAATTATTATTGTACAGTGTCATTTTGTGTATGTAAAAATTAAGTTATGCATGCTGTTTACATCTAGTAGGATGTATTACTTAAATAGTTTGTTTTATGTGCATTAAGTTATACTAGGTGTACTATGTAAGACATCCAGTTTTGTAGACCTAATAAATAAAAAAAAAAACTTTAATACAAACTAAAAATGTTCTAACTGATGCGATTAATTAAATAAATCATTTAAATTTACTGATACTACTGGCAAACTCTAAAAATACTACTGTATTTACGTTACTGTGTAAAATAAAATATATATTGTGTGTTCTCTTAAAATGGCCGCAAGCGAGCCGCCCAATTCCTTTGTGATTGACCCATCTTTAAATATGATGAAAGTAGCAATTACCATTGTTGTCCATTGTCCCATTCCTTCCTTAAAACCTACACAAAGCAACGGTTTCCTTACCATCCTTTAAATTTTCAATGTTTCATTTATCCGCGGCACGTTTTCAGCAGCCTAACAAATTGTTATTACCCAGTTGTGAGATACAGTATGAAGTATTTTACTTAATGTAGGGATACCAGATGTGGTATTTTCCCCTAAATTTGGGAGATTATGCGGCGATAGGGAGAAATTTGGGGTAAACGAATGTTCGGGTAGGTCTAAGTCTAAATTTTAAAATTAGAAACTTTAACTTTCAGAGTAATGATGAATCAAAGTAAAACTAAAATTAAAGTGTATAATGGATTGTAATGCAAGCTTCTTTAAATAGCACGATTTTGGGGAAAATATAAGCCTAAAATGTGTAATAAAACAAGAAATGTAACTATAGACAATCTGTCTAAAACATGTAGTCACCATACCCAAATCATTTAAGCATAAAAAATAATAGGATAAGTAAGTATATAGGAAAATTATCACTTTGTAAATAGACTGTAATACAGATTTCTTTTCTTTCTTTATTAATATGATTTTTGAGAATTTTTGTGGGGAAATCGTTGCTTTTTTCGGCCACATCGTCTACATGTTATTGTCGTGATACTAATAAAAAGCTACATAAAAAAAACATTTATTAGTGTTTCTACTAACGCAAATTTATAAAAATGCTACGTACTGTTGGATCGCACGTTTTTATATTAAGATTAAATATAAGGAGAAAATATATGATACGTTTCATTTTCCACATTTCACAGATGAGAACTACTTTATTTTCTCGAAAATCATTTATTCATGTAGGACATTTTAGCCGCTTATGAATGTCAAATTATCTAACATTAAATGAAAATCCCGTGCATGAACAACCATTGTCATGCACGCTCGTCATTCAAGCAATCGTTTAGTGAGTAAGGCTTTGTTCAGTAAATATGATTTAACAGATATTTTGAATTTATTTAAGGGTAATTCCAATATATCCTTTGGTATCTTATTATAAATTTTTATACCTATTCCCATAAAAGACGTATTGACATTTTCTAGACGATACTTGGGGACAGCAAGTTCGTTTCCAAATCTAGTATTAATGATAATACTAAACAATTATAGCACTAGTAATAAACCATTCACCGATGTATTCCTTATTACAAAATGAAGTTTATCTCTAAATCGTGATTCGTCTATGGTCTAAAGTTAGACCTGCGATGCCCCTAGTTTAACAGTGGTCTAAATGCAAAAAGTCAAACTCCATTTTAAAAATTCTATTGTAAGTTGTACTTTTTGGAAAAATATTTTGACTGAATTAAAAATATATTAACTAAAAATATTTAAAGCAAATTTTACGACAATAAAAATATATAAAAGACGTTATTTGTTATTTTTTCACTCATTTGTCTTTGAAATAGGCACCATTCGAACGATCCAATAAAAATATCTCGTCGTTCCTTTTCTCCGTATAGGACTCCTACTAATAATTTAAAACTGATTTTCAGCATAATAGTACATTAATAAATATTATATATTAATGAAATAGTTATAATGAAGACATAGATAAATAGAAATAAATTTATTTTTAGTTTATACATTTTTCTTTGAACTAATATTATTTTTGATCTTTTCAGTTTTCTGGTAAAATGGAACGTAATTGTACGGTGACAGACATGAGTGACTGATTTCTGTATGGAATACATAATGAACGATTTAACTGTAGTACTAAGTAGTCCTCTGTTAGATCTGGATTCGTAATAATGTTAGGTTTATTCCAAGTATTAACTTTAGGAATGGTTTAAACCACGACCAATTAGACCACGTTTCGTCCGAGTTTTAACTTACCTGTGTAGAGTTGCAGCTAAATCCACTACTAACATATACTATAAACTAGATGCTCCAGTTTGAGGTCCACTTATTTTCTTCGTATCATCTATTTGATATAGATCTGGTCTTTGCAATGACATGTGGCTACTGAGTGTATCATAATTGATATCGCGAATCTAATTGAATTGTCGGTCCAATCTCGATCCTCAAGTTTAGATTTAATCTTGATTAATAGCCAGCAGCCAGGATCTGAGTGCGTCCTTCGTGGAATACTAAATACCGATACTCCCTTCACAGAGGAAGTTTTAATAAAAAGGATAAAGGCTTATTTTATGAAGCGAAAACTCTTTACAAATCAAATAATATTGCCCTTGGTCCTTCAAAGAAATGTAGTACAGGAATTTACAAACGGATATTTTTAATTTCAATTCCTTTTCAATAGATTAAAGAATAGAATATAATAGAAACTATTTACTCAAATAAACTTACATTGAAGCACTTTTGAATAGTCATCACATTTTTTTTAATCTACCGCTCATTCGGAAATATCTCTCATCACAAGAAGAACGAGCAAGAAACTTGCGTGTTGCTTTTTTAAATAATTTTATTCTTACTTTACATTTTTAAGTTTAAGTGTGTGAATACAAACCACCAATTAGCACTAATTCAATTAAATACTCAAATAGAAAAAATATTGAATATATAACCAATTGGTTAAACAATTAATAAGAGGAAATCAGTCATAGTGATTAGAGCAGACCAGTCCCTACAAGCAGCACCCGTTCAGAAGTATGACGGATGAGCCAGCCATCACTGCGCTCGTCCATATTTTAGGGAGCCCAATGACCCGGCCCACCACGCCGCCACAAGTTTGGACATTTTAATGAGCATGACTACTCAAAACACTAGACCACGTCATAGCTACTTACAATTGCCATCTGATAGTTATAGTATTCACATTTTATATAAGTATTGTAGATAGATAGATAGATACATTATATGTTAACCAATTACAAATATAGCATATATGAGGTACAGAAAAAAATAATGTGCAAATGAATGAAATGGAGGTGGCTTTATGTTAATAAGTTTATCTTCTCACATGTAACAACATTTTTATTCATGAATATTATAGATCTAGGTGTATCTTTTAATATAATGATTATGTATTGATCCATTCTTTAGTATCTTTAATGCAAGCTCTGCGTTGCTTATTTTACGCGAATTGTCCTGATTTAATCACAGCTACATGTGCTTGTTAAACAAGCAAGTATTTTTTTTATTACAAACTCTGCCTATGGTTTCGCATGAAATTTGTGACCTATGTGTTATCTAAATATATATAACTCAAAGGTGACATACATAGTGATCTATCAACGAACAGCCCAAACCACTGGACGGATCAGGCTGAAATTTGGTATGCAGGTAGATGTTATAACGTAGGCATCCGTTAAGAAAGGATTTTGATTAATTCTACCCTCAACTGGATAAAATAGGGGATGAAAGTTTGTATGAAACTTTGTCAATTTTAAACCGATCGGGCTGAGATTTTGCATGCATAAAGCTACTATGACGTAGGCATCCCCTAAGAAAGGATTTTGATAAATTCCACCCTTAAGGGGATAAATTAACGCAAAAGCGCGGACAAAAGCTAGTTCTGTTATATAAGCTATATTACTGTAAAGTTAAACTTAAAAGGCCGACAACGTACTTGCAGTTCCCCTGGTGTTGCGGGTGCTCATGGGCGGCGGTAATCACTTACCATCAGGTGAGCAGCATGCTCGTTTGTCCCCTGTGTTATAAAAAAAAAAGTTTCTTCAAAATCCGTTCAGTAGTTTTTACGTTAAAGAATAACAAACATCCATCCATCCGTCCTCACAAACTTTCGAGTTTATAAGTAAGCTATTAAACCGTATACTCTTTCCGTGAATAATCCGGTCTAAAGACCGCCTATAAAATCAGTGAGGCATAGAAACTCCCCCGGGGGCATCCCTTATCCGAACACATCCGTACTAAGGCAATATTCCATCAAAAATGTAAGGAGCAGAGCTGCGGGAACACGGCACCATACAATCTCGTCAAGCATTACTGTTTATTATTCATTAGCGAGTGAAATTAAATTATCTGCTTGTATTAAACAAGAAAGGGATTCCTATATATTTGAAACTAGCTGTTTCCGGGAATTTAACTATATTTTTCTAAAATAAAAGTAGCCTATGTTACTCCTTATTACATCTGTTACCTGCCAAAAAAAGTCCCGTCAAAATCGGTTTAGCCACTCAAGAGATTAGCCGGAACAAACAGGCAGACTGACAAAAATTGTAAAAAAAAATATTTTGGTGTATGTACCGTATTTATATTCATATGCATGTAGGTAAAAAAAGGTTATTTCAATATCACAAACAAACACGCCAATTTTATTTATGTGTTATTGTATGTATAGATGAAATTTTAATGCATAAAATATGTTTTTTTAATACTATAGGGACAATCTTGCGACAGACTTGATGGTAAGTGATTACCCGCTTCCCATGAGGCACACCAGGGGAATTGCAAGTGCGTTGCCGGATTTTAGAAGGAACAAGCTCTTTTCATGAAGGTTACAATATCGTATCGATTCGAAGGTAGATATGTAAATTTCATCTGTATTATTGAAATCATTCACAATCTCATTTGAAAAAAATGAATGAATATATGTGCAAATGAAGGTAGAAACTATTATTATAATAGTTTATATATATATAGAACATTACTGAGACAGATATTGAGTATCAGTTATAAAAAAATATATAATGACTATACTAAATCTCAAAATTTGTAAAAGTTATATCTTTTGTAGATGTTGGCACTCAAACTAACATAAAGTGATATTGTAACAGATAACTCTGCTGTACCTAAGAGTACAGTGGAAAATTGTACACAAATAGTGGATTACAAAAAATACGAGTTTCGTGACGGTAGATGAAGAAAAAACTGCTGTCACCTATCTACATTGACATCGCATGATACGCACTGTGCTCGGCCTCATAGCGGCGGAGACTGCAGGTCAAACAAAACGCCGCCCTCCATCTGTGCACTAATGCCGGACGGTACGTCCGTAATGACGTGATCGCCCGCGACCTCAAGGTCCCATCGGTGGAGCAGTTCGTCGTCCGGTTGACGCGCGCCCACGACGCCACTCGCGCGCTCCCGCGCGACCTACTCTCCGAGTGATCACGTCATTTACGTGACGTGGCGGCGTTAAGCCGGCTCGTCGAGCGACTATAGAGTCCTTTCACACGACTCCCTCAGCCGGCTGCTGGGTAGCAGCCGGCTTCCGCCCGGCCGGTAAACGAACGACGCTGGGGTGGCACACCCCAGCAGTACGCCTGGGTAAAGAGCTGATGCTCGGTGCCCGCACCCGGCGGTCCACAAAAGGACCAGCAGACGACCCGAAGTGTGTACATCGCTGTTACTCCAGTCAGCTCGTGACCACGGCTAGTGCAACCTAGTCGAAACGCCGAGGGAGGTAAATATCTTAATTTGCCATAAAATTATTCGTGTTAAGGCCCGGGTCCAAATATAAATGTTTTTTGTCAATTCCTCGTAGCTCAAATATACTCCGAACTGACGGTAGATTTGACATATCATAACAGTCTGTAATTGACCTTAATAAAGATATTTTGATTAAAATAGAAAGAATAGAAAATCAACTTACATTGAAGCACTTTTGAATAGTCATCACATTTTTTTTAATCTACCGCTCATTCGGAAAGCTGTCTCATCACAAGAAGAACGAGCTAGAAACTTCTAATCCTTACTTTACATTTTTAAGTTTAAGTATGTGAATACAAACTGCCAATTAGCACTTATTCGATGAAATAATCAATTTTGATTTTATTTGATACAACTAGTACTATAGGCCAGATAATTAAAAATGGTCAGGTGGCAAAATGTTTAATAATTACATAATAACGGACTTAATGCTAATGGTTTTACAGTTGAAGTTACGGAAACAAGTTTGTCGTAGCTTGTTTCAGTAACAGGCAATTTAAATTCTATGAATCTGTTTCTTATTTCTCTTACATAAGGCAACGTTTTTAGGTTATATTTAATTAAAAATCTCCTCTCGCGTTTCATTAATTTCTCTCGTTTGATGTTTCTTAGATGAGCGTTTGAAAAATAACATTATTTTTTCCAATAAATAGCATATTAAAAATACTTTTAATATATTATTTATTGGAGTTTTATTGAATCACGCTATTTATATAATGTTAGTCTTATTAATGTTACCACTAACTGGTAACCGCGACTTCGTCCGTTGGAATTTAATCTTTTTTAACTATTATTCGGCCGGATAGGAATCCGGCCGAATTATAATAAAATCTAGGTAAAAAAAATTTTTTTTTTAAATAATTATTTGTTTTATTTAGTTACTCTTAGTATTACATAATAAATAAAATTAGTTTTAGTTTTAACTTTTTAATCACTCAATACAAAATGAATTTATTAGTTAGCTAGGTTCCGCCGGATATCCCGCGGCCGGATATCCGGCTATTCGGTCACATGGTTGGCCGAATATCCGGCAACCAGTATCCGGCCAAACTGCTATCCGTTTCATCTCTAGTCTGGATTCCCAGAATTCCAGGAAACTTGATATGATACATGTACCATATCAGGTTTCCTTCAAATTCTGAAAATAATTCTATTAATTATTTATTAATGGAATTATTTCCAGAATTTCCAGGTATGGACCATAAATCCTTTTTCATCCCATTGAAATAAGATTCATTAAGTCTATAATAGAATTTAGAATTGTCTCTTTTGTTGCAGACTGTTTTAATTAAATTTACAACCTACTTAAAAGGAGAAGTTCTTAACTTGATTGTATTTTTTTGTATCTGTTTGGCGACATTTCCACCAATTCAGATCGGGTTTTCATGATTAATTTTGTAATGGATAGGGTTGCTCGTTTGAAGTATTAGAGAAAGGTTTGATAGGCACCCGTCCCTGCTGTTTAAAATGTTGAGAGAATGTGGTATGATTTACAGAAGAGCACATGATTTGGGTAGCATAAAGGAATTCAATAGGGGTAACTTATAAGGGTTGTAGTCGATAGACATGATTATTATCCTATCCAATAGTTTTATATTAGTAATCGTTACATATTACATATAACCTTTTGAATGTAGCAAAGTTGTTTTGTTTTTGCATTATTTTGTCGATATTTATATCTGTTTGTCATTACATAAACAAAGTCGCTGTCGCTGTCTGTTCGTCCTTATGTATGCTTAAATCTTTAAAACTGCGCAACGGATTTTGAAGCGGTTTTTCTTAATAGATAGAGTGATTCAAGAGGAAGGTTTATATGTATAATACATGTACACCCGTGCGAAGCCTGGGCGAGTAGATAGTGTTTGTGTATTTCTATGTTATGTATAGTATATATTGTGTGTGATTTTCTAACATTTGTATTATTATTCTGCCTTTATATATATATATATTCTTCTATGCTATTCATGCGCCAGAGAAAAAGCAACAAAAGTGGTAGCTTTTGTTGCTTTTTCTCTGTCTAAAGCTTGTACGGAAAAGATTGCTTGCTTGCTATAAGATCGCCTTTGTACATCAATATCTCTCGTCCGTAAATTTCTCGATGAAATAAAGAGTTTATAAAATAAATAAATAGATATCCTTACAATGAGCCATAGAAATTTGATCACTATAGGTTCCAACAAAATTTAGTTAATGGAGTATTTTTGTTAATAATTAGCTTATTTTAGCATTTTAGAATTTCTAAAAATAAGATTTTTTCTAAAATAAAAGTAGCCTAACTTACTCTTTATTACATCAGCTACCTGCCAATAAAAGTTGAGTTAAAATCGGTCCAGCTATTTCAGAGATTAGCCAGAACAAACAGACAGACAGATAAAAATTGTAAAAAATGTTATGTTGGTGTATGTACCGTATTTATATAGTAAAAAACAGTTATTTCAATATTACAAACAGACACTACAATTTTATTGATATATATGATAACCAATTATATATATTATATATGTAATATAAAAATCTCACTAATATATTTGAAATACTACCACACAAAAGTTGAAATGATATTACAAAACTGCTTCATTGCGTAAAACAATATTATTTCGTCCCTCAATTCCTCCCGAGCTTATTGAAATTCGTTGGACATAACCATAATAAAGTTATTATAAAAAAAAACGTATTGTGTTTTTTCCCAACCCCGTATTCCCTCGTTTCAAAGTTTGGCACTACTGAAACGTCCAATATATTTAAAAGTTGTGTAAGCTCGGTCCCTTTATAACCGAAGTTTGGACCCTCAATACTTATACCAGTAATATCCAATTTATTAGAGACTATCATCTCCAGTTACCCGTGACGTTAACGACTGAGACGCAATCGTTGTGAGACTATTTCCCACCTGAATCACTTATCGCAGCCTCTTCATAATGATACGGAGCTGTTTCTATTGCGACAGCTAAATTATGGAATAGAATATGCCTCCTAGAAAAGTGACGTAGTTACGTAACCCTGGGGGCACAGGGCCCTGGGGCAAATTAAAAAATGGGGCACCATTGCCCTATATTACAGTTTTATTAAAACGCACATATCGCTATCCGTTAAACTGACAACACTGCCAACCCACAGAGAGAATTTCTGGGAATTCCGAAGGTATAACTTTCGAATTTCTCTCAACTGAGTTGCCATGATTAAAGTCGAGTTGCAACCTGTCACATTTATTTTGAAAATGGGAGAAATTTTCAAAGGTTAATTTTCATCGAGATTTTCTTGTAAGGGTTCGAGGGCCCTCTGAGCTTGAGGGCCCCGGGGCACAGCCCCGTCTAGCAGCTAGGTAGCTACGGACAGTTATTTGAGATAACAAATAGAAAGGGTCCGGTTAAGTATATGAAATCTGCACTAACGTCTATTGAAGTAATTTTATCTTGTACTAGCTGTATAAGTTCAAATTCAAATTCCAAAATATCTTTATTCATGTAGGTCTATTACAGCCTCTTATGATATGTCAAATCTACCGTCAGTTCTGAATGATTTCCAGATGAGAAGAACTGACAAGAAACTTAGCTCGAATAAATGTAGTACATGTTTACAATAATACAGATTCGTTTTTAAATATCAAATTTGGGAGAACAGAGTGACCACTAGCTATTGCTAAATAGTCTAATTAGTGTTCTAACCCTAACAGACCAGTCCCCACAAGCAGTTCACGAGTATAACAAATGATCCAGCCATCATTGCACTCAACCATATTAGAGGGAGCACATTGACCCAGCCTACCACGCCGCCACAAGTTTGAACTTTATAGCTATATAGAAGAAAATTATACGTCCGGGTGATATAGTACCTTGGACAGCATAAAATATTTAATAATCTAACCCAAGAAACCAAAAGTTTAATCGATCTACCTTCAAAAATGACGAATTTAATACATACTTTGATCTCCTATAATATTTTACCCCCTAAAGGGCAAAATTTTTACAAACTTCAAATATCATATTTATTTATATTTAATCAACGGTCTAAAAATAAATTAAAGCTAGCTTTTAAAATGACGACATTTTCATATAACCTTGAAACCCCTTTCAACCCTTTTTTCGCATTAAAAAGTAGCCTATGTTCTTTCTCAGGGTTTAGACTATCTGTATACCAAATTTTTTTTTAAATCTTTTCAGTAGTTTTGGCGTGAAAACAAACCAGACAGACAGACTTACAAAGTTACTTTCGCATTTATAATATCAGTAAGGATTTGTAGTTCATCCTCTGGAATAACCACACTATTGGTTTTATGTCTCTAAGCCCTCTAGAAAAGGGAATAATGAGGGTGACAACACTTAACAAGAACTTTTTTCAGTATCTATGAAAAACTTACTACCGTTCGATTTTTTTGGGTTTTTATTAGTATTTCCTTCAACGGATAGTCAGTAATAAATATTAACACACTTTTTTGTATCGACATTTGAACTCACAACGTGGGTGTAATTCAGGGTAGTAAACTAGGTCCCGACTGTATCTGTTGTTTTGCTGTCTGAAACAAATCGTAATTTATACTTTATCTTAGAGATATTAAAACACAATTTAGGACACTGAAACTAACAACAGTAACGTCAGTCGCGATAGTCATATCTAAATTGAAATCGAGTGAAATCAGCGTGATCTGAGAGGTCGCGGGATGGGTGCGCGGGGTGAGAGGTGGGAGGGGGAGTGCGGATGTTTTATGTCCCACAAACAAGAAGTCTTTAAAAAGTCTTTATCCTTCCCTAGTTTTTATATTTTACGTGTTTTTTATCATAAGACGATATTTATCCATGGATATTTATAAATACCTAAAAATCTAAAGTAATATTATCAATAGGCAGAGTTTATAAATGATATAAATAAATAACCCTGGACAATTAACGTAGCGCCATCTAGCCTTACGGTAAGCCGAGCTTGTGTTATGTGTTATATTATACTAGACAACTGATATAAAAATTTAGTTTTATTTGTAAATACATACATAATATACATAGAAAACACCCAAACCTATAGAACCAATCCTACATACATGAAAACAAATGTGCGAGTGCGAGGAATCGTACCGGCGACGAAGTATAGCTCTGCTAAACCCCTAGACCACACAGACCGCCAGTTTATGAGTTTGTACGGGTACTACTGATCCGAGTTTTAAGATTCTATTTGTTTGATTTTAATATATATACCTACATTTTCTTCATAGGAGGACTAGTCAGAAATATATTTGTTAATTCATATTTCTGACTAGTCCTCCTATGAAGAAAATGTAGGTAAGAGACCACTGAAAAACTGCATTTGCCACAACATTGATATTCATCAAATCCTCAGATCAACTTATGTAAGATTACACATTCATAGCTGGCCATATGTGTAGTAAAAAGGCGTGGGTATAATAGAATTGGTATACAACTTCGATCACTTAGAATTGGTTTATTAAAGGACAGTTACTATCGGGATTTTCTTGTATAACCTGGCTTCACATTATTCATTTCAGTCGGACGATTGTGTCACGCGATTACCGTTCGATTGGCGCATTTGGTCTTACACCCCGCCCACTTAGGTAATAGCCAATCGGAGCAGAGTTGCGTAGGCCGTGTGAGGCCAGATTAAGTGGACGTTACCGGTTACCAATGTGCGGAACGGGTCACGTCTCGGTATAATCACAGCTTCCGGAATTCAAAGCGCGTGCCGACCGATCGATTTGATAAGGGAACGCCGAATCCCGGGGAGAAATTGGGCGTTTGTATACTGACGTCCTTATAATTGTTTTCCTAGATCCTGTCTAGAATATAATTATTATAATAATAATACCTTCACGACTGTAATCGCAGATAGGGTAGTTTTAGATTTTTAAGGAGAGAGAAAATGCTTTACTAACAATGTACTACCTATATTAGATCGTTCTCCACATAGTCCCGGGAAACCTTGGTGATTAATTCTCCATTAATTTGTCATTAACTAGCTCACTTAATTTTTTTTCTAACCTATGTAACTCAAGTCGCAGTGTGCATTTTGACATAGCTTCCGCTGTCAGTTTACTTGGATCTTTTAAACTACTCGACTGATTTCAATGCAGTTTTAAGCAATAGATTGAGTGATTCAAGAGGAAAATTTATATGTATATCCATGCGAAGTCGAGGCAGGTAGCTTCTATAACGTATAAATAACATTATAGCAATAGTAATCATTCCTTATTCATCCTTTAACATTGACGATTTTTAGTCTTTGTAATTGTTCAATATTAAGGAACCTATTTTGAAAGATTCACTCTTATTCGATTGAAGTAAGGGATGAAAGTTGGTATAAAACTTCGTCATTGTTAATTGCATAAAAAATTGCTACTTTCCCTTAAAAACTGAAAAAAACAAATGCACTTTCTGAAAATATTCCATTTACTTATTTGGTAAGAAATGTGTTGAACCTTATTATTCATAAAATAAGTAATTACTTCTGACAGAACATAAAATAAACATTTAATACTTAATTAAGTGTAATAAACTCTTCTAATATTTTAACCCTTCTAACATTTCTCACTCCGTAAGAGAATATCATAAAGAAAAAGGCACAACTTTATCATTACATAGTATAAAATAAAGTCGCTGTCGCTGTCTGTCCGTCCATATGTATGCTTAAATCTTTAAAACTACGCAACGGATCTTGAAGTGGTTTTTTTAAATACATAGAGTGATTCAAGAGGAAGGTTTATATATATAATACATGGACACCCGTGTGAAGCCTGGGCGAGTAGTCTATTAAAATTTTGCAAATAATAATAATAATATCTCAGGATAATTAACACAGCGCCATCTAGTCCCAAGCTAAGCAGAGCTTATATTATGGGTACTAGACTACTTATATAAAGACATGTATTTTTTTGTAAATAATAATAATAATAATAATCTCAGGACAATTCACACAGCGCCATCTAGTCCCAAGTTAATTTAACTAGAACTTGTGTTTTGGGTATTAGATAACTGATACAAATACATAGATATTTTTTTTCGTAAATACATACATATTATACATAGAAAATAGCCAGACCGATACAAATAAATGAATGTCGTGAATACAAATATTTGTGCCGTGCGAGGAATCGAACCCGCGACCATAAAGCGGTGTGCTGGACCGCTATACCACCAAGGTCGTCAAATCGTAAATAAATACATATTACACACAGATAACACCTAGACCGATACAAACAATCATACTCATGAATACAAATGCTTGTACCGTGCGAGGAATCGAACCACCTGATAGTAAAGCGGAATGCTATACCACTAGACCATCGAGGCTATCTACGATGCTCCGTATAGAAGAAATATACATAATAATGACTATCCTGTTTAGAAGAATCTTCGTGAAGTTATATTTAGGTACGGGGCGAGTCCGTCAGTAAAAGCACGTAGTTTTGAAGCTGGTCACGTGACACCATAATCACTGGCCCCTAAAACCAGACTACCGAACCAATTGATCTTGTTAGGTAACATCGACTAGTCTGTTTATACATGCAGCATCACCTTTGATCTGAAATGATTCTGAAGTGGTAGATAAAAAACAAATTGTTATGACTATTCAAAAGTGCTTAAATTAAGTTTATTTGAATAAATGATTTTCTATTCTATTCTATTCGTCAACTGATACTATAATAACAGATTATCAGCTCACTATCACTATAAGTATCTGTGTAAAGTAGGATAGCGTTTTGACGCAGTTATTCTTTCTTATAATTGGCATTTTTTGTTCCGATAAAAATATATCATTACATAGTATAAAACAAAGTCACTGTCGCTGTCTGTCTGTCCCTATATATGCTTAAATCTTTAAAACTACGCAACGGATTTTGAAGCGGTTTTAATAGATAGAGTGATTCAAGAGGAAGGTTTATATAGATTACTAGCTGTTCCGGCAAACGTTGTTTTGCCATATAAATTAATAACGCTATAAAAAAATAGGGGTTGATGATTGAAGGGTGAAAATTTAGGATTGTATGTTGTATCATAAAAAAATTGAAACTAAAAATTTTGACTAAAAAATAAAAAATAAAATTAGGGGTGGACTACCCCTAACATTTAGGGGGATGAAAAATAGATGTTGGCCGATTCTCAGACCTACTCAATACGCTCACAATATATCATGAGAATCGGTCAAGCCGTTTCGGAGGAGTATGGGAACGAAAACTGTGACACGAGAATTTTATATATAAGATTACTGGTGTACGTGCGAAGCCGGGGTAGTAGCTAGTAACTAATATATAGAACAAACATTGGCTTCTAATAATCAGCAATAACATTTTATTAGTGAGGACGTGTTTCCTCAAAGGAATTTACGGTTCAGATTGCTTATTATCTTCATTTTCGTGTTTTTCTATCGTTTTGCCAACGTCGACAAGTTATAAACCAGAGGTTCCCAAACCTTGTAACATATTGTGACGTAGACCCCTTGATATTTTTCGGTTTTGGGTACTCCCCCCATTCTTACCTGGTATTGATTTTTTTTAATGTCTAACTGTAGTACATTTTATTGGTAAAAATATAAAGTTGTTTTTAATTTTTAACTGTTTAGTGTTATAATTATCCGTCATACTCGTGAACGAGTGCTGCTTGTAGGGACTGGTCTGCTCTTATCACTACGACTGATTTAATCTTATTGTGTTTTTATATTTGAGCCTAAATAAATTAGTGCTGGTTGGTAGTTTGTATTCACACGTTTCGACTTGTAAAATGTGAACTTACAAGGATTGTTTAAAAGAGCAACACACAAGTTTCTTGCTTATTCTTGTGATGAGACAGCTTTCCGAATAAGCGGTAGATTTAAAAAAATGTTGACTATTCAAAAGTGCTTAAATTAAGTTTGTTTGAATAAATGATTTTCTATTCTATTCTATTCTATTCTATTCTATAAAGTAAAAACAACAAGATGTCTGCTGTCGTAGATCCGTTGAAGTTTTTCATAGACCCCTCGGGGGTAGATCACTTTGGGAATCACTGTTATGAAGGGAGATAGCATGTGTTAGTGTTTGGATTACAAAATAAATAATAACCCAAGAAAAATAAGCACATCTAGTAGTGCTATCTAGTTCCAAGGTAAGCAGAACTAGAATTAGTGTATTTTTTTTTATTTCCACAGACAGCGCTCCGTGCCTTAGTTAATTTTAGTTTATTAATATATTATGGTACACCGCCCTATTAATGTATTATAAACTAGCTGTACCCGCGACTTCGTCCGCGTGGAATTTATATTTATTTTTCTAAAATAAAAGTAGCCTAAGTTACTCCTTATTACATCAGCTGCCAGAAAAAGTCCTGTCAAAATCTGTCTAGCCATTTCAGAGATTAACCGGAACAAACACACAGACAGACAAATGATAAAAATTGTAAAAAATGTTATTTTGGTATATGTACCGTATTTATATTCATGTGCATGCAGTGAAAAACGGTTATTTCAATATTACAAACAGACACTCCAATTTTATTTATATATATAGATGATATTATTACGAACGTGAAATTGAATAGCTTTGGCGTGAAGACGTTTATACACCATGAAGGTGGTAATGAAGCATAAGGCCCATCTGATGGTAAATGGTTACCGTAGCGTATGAACACCTGAAGTACCAATATTTACAAAAAAAACCAACCGACAAAATTATAATTTTTACAATTTTTGTCTATCTGTCTGTCTGTCTGTTTGTTCCGACTAATCTCTAAAATGGCTGGACCGTTTTGACACGACTTTTTTTGGCATGTACCTGATCTAATAAGGAGTAACTAAGGTTACTTTTATTCTAGAAAAATAAAGTTAAATTCCACGGGTACGAAGTCGCGGGAACAGTTAGTTATGAATTAATCAGTAAGGATTTATCTCTTGTTTCAAGTAAAACTATTATTAAATAAACTAAACACTTGTTCGCAAATTAACGCAAAGATTTTTAATTAAGTTTATTTCGTCATAAAACATTCAGGTTTATTTGAACTTGATGTTCAACAACGCTAAACAAAATGTAGAAACTCATTGTTTACTATAATTTTATTGAAAAACAAATACAATGGAGTTACAATGACTATTAAAAACGTAATTTATTTTGTTAGCATCTATACTATTATCTATACACATAAATGAAATTGGAGTGTCTATTTGTAACATTGATATAACCGTTTTTTACTACATGCATATGAATATAAATACGGTATGTACACCAAAGTATCATTTTTTACATTTTTTGTCTGTGTGTCTGTTTGTACCGACTAATCTCTGAAATAGCTGGACCGATTTTGTCGGGACTTTTTTTGGAAGGTAGCTGATGTAATAAGTAGTAACTTAGGCTACTTTTATTTAAGGAAAATACAGTTAAATTAAGTCGCGGTAACAGCTAGTATTATATAGAAATAGTAATAAAAAAAAAATATTTAAATAAACTTAATATAAGCACTTTTGAATAGTCAAGTTTTTTATTCTATCGCTTATTCGGAATGCTGTCTCATCACAAGAAGAACAAGCAAGAAACTTGTGTGTTGCTCTTTTAAATAATTTATTCTTACTTACAATTTAAGTTTAAGTGTGTGAATACAAACCACCGATTAGCACTAATTCAATGAAATAATATAATAAACAAAACATTCAATACACAACAACTGGTTAAACAATTAATAAGAGGAAATACATCATAGTGATTAGAACAGACCAGTCCACACTAGCAGCACCCATTCACGAGTATGACGGGTGAGCCAGCCATCACTGCGCTCGACCATATTTTAGGGAGCCCAATGATCCGGCCCACCATGCCGCCACAAGTCTGGACATTTTAGTGAGCATGCCTACTCAAAACACCAGACCACGTCAAAGCTATTCACAATTGCCATCTGATGGTTATAGTATTCACATTTTACATAAGAATGCATGCGGCAATTGCGTTCTATCAACTCCCTCCATTCTTTTTGTAAAAATAAAACTATAATAAAAATAAAATACATAATTCCTACTTGCACATATATATATATTACACTCCACTTTAATTACGATACTGTATTCCACGTCTGGTATTTTCAGCTGCTTCGGACTGAAAGATGGCCGCCCTCTTTTTTTTAATAAAGAATCTATAAATAGGAATATTTTACTAAAAAAATAAACCTTAGTAAACACAATAAAATTTTTGACAACAAATCCTCGCACCTATATTTTTAGAAGCACTTCTACAGAATATATAAATGACAGCCTCGGTGGTCTAGTGGTTTAGCACACCGCTTTACTATCCGATGGTCGTGTGTTCGATTCCTCGCACGGTACAAACATTTGTATTCATGAGTATGATTATATCGGTCTGGGTGTTTTCTATGTATAATATGTATTTATTTACAAAAAAAAAATGTATCCATGTATTTGTATCAGTTGTCTAGTATCCATAACACAAGCTCTGCTTAGCTTGGGACTAGATGGCGCTGTGTGAATTGTCCTGAAATATTATATATTATTATTATTATTTAATTAAAAAATAAACCTTACTATAGACAAATTAAAAAAAAACTAGTTAGTGTGAATATTTATAACATAATCGAATTAATCAAAGTATGTTCACAGAAAGAACAACGCAGTAAGTGAATTACAAAGTCATTGGCAACCTTCAATAATAATAATCTCAGGACAATTCACACAGCGCCATCTAGACCCAAGTTAAGCTAGCTAAAGCTTGTGTTATGAGTACTAGATAACTGATACAAATATACATTTTTTATCGTAAATTTCATAGTTCAGGAGTAACTTTATTACAACTATTTTCTTAGTGATACAAAATTTTCGGTTAATTAGATTAATTATCTAATTGAACAAGACTATTAGGACTGTAAGACCGTCTTTTTAACTTTATTTCTAATCTATATATATACTAGCTGTCCCGGCAAAGGTTGTTTCGCCATAAAATAAAATAAAAAATTAGGGGTGGATTACCCCTAACATTTAGGGGGATGAAAAATAGATGTTGGCCGATTCTCAGACCTACTCAATACGCTCACAAAATTTCATGAGAATCGGTCAAGCCGTTTCGGAGGAGTATGCGAACGAAAACTGTGACACGAGAATTTTAATCATTTATTCATTTTAGCCACTTATGAACGTCAATTTTTTACATTGTAATTTTTTTCCCTACCGTACAAATAATCATATTTATGAATAGAAATGTTTGTGCAGGAGGAATCGTACACGCGACCATCGGAAGTAAGGCGGTGTGCCAAACCACTAGACCACCGAGGCCATCTACAGAATAACTATTCACAGAATAAATTCAAATTCAAAAATCATTTACTCATGTAGGACATTTTAGCCGCTTATGAACGTAAGATTTTTACATTATATTTTTTTCCCTACCGTCCAGTTCGGTATATAGATCCAATTGAGAAGAACTGGCAAGAAACTCAATTGAATTACTTTTTTTTTTTAATCAAGTTTATTTACAATGCATAGGTATTTATATAGGTGTCTATGTCTAACATTAATAAAACGCTAATTCAGCTCTGAAACACAGCTACACTGTTGCGAATATATTTATTATAAAATTAATAAATTGAATATTCAAATTAACTGCCAATTGTTACATTCATTGTAATTTAGGCTTATCTGATTATTTCGAAAGTTTTAGAAGAAATAAGTAGATTAGCTTCAATTAGAATGAATCGAAAATTAGATAAATTTAATATAATTAGATTAGTATGAATCAAAACGAGAAGCCTTTTTTTAACTTTACAGGAAAGTATTTCATTCTATGTACTTTATCTAAATACATACAATTCAAAGGTGACTGACTGACATAGTGATCTATCAACGCACAGCCCAAACCACTGGACGGATCAGGCTGAAATTTGGCATGCCGGTAGATGTTATGACGTATGCATCCGCTAAGAAAGGATTTTGATTAATTCCACCCCCAAGGGGCTAAAACAGGGGATGAAAGTTAGTATGAAACTTTGTCAATTTTAAACCGATCGGGATGAGTCTTTGTATGCATAAAGCTACTATGACGTAGATATCCCCATAGAAATAATTTTGATAAATTCCACCCCTAAGGGGATAAATTAACGCGAGCGTAGGCGCGGGCAAAAGCTAGTGTATATATATATCTAAGATTGCAAGTCCGTCCAATGAATATTGATTGACCAATAGTACGTAGGTGTGATAACCACGTTCGTACTGCGTACGTACTATTGGTCAATGAATACCTTATGCTACGTTTATACTCAGCCCGAGTGGGCAGGGAAGTGAGCAATGCGACAGTGTAAACATGATACTTCCCATGCCATTGGCGCTGCTACTCGCGCTGCCGGGCGCTCCCTCGATTGTCGGTTTTTCGTGCGCGAGTCAAAGGACTGGCAGCGCGAGTGGTAGCGTGTGTTTACATTCAGCCCTCTCGCTCAGTTGTCGCCCGGCAATATATCCGGCAGCGCGAGTGGCGAGGGCCGCAACTGAATGTAAACGTAGCATTATTAATATATAATTACCCAGTTTAACTCACACACCGTCATCTAGTCCCAAGCTAAGCAGAGCTTGTATTATAGGAACTAATAACTTAAATACATTTTTTTGAAAATACATACATCTATACATATAAATAAAATTGGAATGTCTGTTTGTAATATTGAAATAACCGTTTTTTACTACATGCATATGAATATAAATACGGTACATACACCAAAATACCATTTTTTACATTTTTTGTCTGTCTGTCTGTTTGTTCTGGCTAATCTCTGAAATGGCTGGACCGAATTTGATGGGACTTTTTTTGGCAGGTAGTTGATGTAATAAGGAGTAATTTAGGCTATTTTTATTTTAGAAAAATAGTTACTCGTCCCGGATTCGCAAGGTGTATATGTATTATATGGTAAACCTTCCTCTTGAATCACTCTATCTATTAAAAAAACCTCTTCAAAATCCGTTGCGTAGTTTTAAAGATTTAAGCATACATAGAGACGGACAGACAGCGACAGCGACTTTGTTTTATACTATGTAATGATATATTTTTGTCGGAACAAAAAATGCCAATTATAAGAAAGAAGAAAACGCGATAATCTGCGTCAAAACGATACCCCACTTTACACAGATACTTATATTTTTCCGTGTTATCTGCAGAAAGAAGAGAGACAAAACATTGGGATTGGATCGCTCTCGCTCTGCAGCACCAGACAAATATCACGGCGATTTGTTTTAAAGAGTTTCAAGTAAAGACATTTTGTTTGTCCCCTCTTTATTAGGACCATTAAAATGATGACTGAGCGTTATGAGATCCATTGTGCCCAACCCGTCTGAACTGAACGCCGACGTGTAATCACATCAAACTAAGTTAACTCCAGAATTGTTACTCAAGGTTGGTTCATGTTCGCTGTATATTAATTATAAGTAACTTGCGGTGATTTATTCTGAAGTTTTGGCAGTGAAAATGTCACATTTAGTTTGTAATCTATTTATAAATGTTGAGGTTGAACTATTTTAATATCATGCGTATATCCAAACCAACACATACATACTTATAATTTGCTGTATTTTCGTAGAATGGCAGTAGATTATTTGGGTAGGTATTTATATAGATTTAAGATTGTTTTTCGTTCAATTATTGTGATATACCTATATATATAACATATATATATGTTATCGTCTTAAGTGATTATATTGGGAAACTATAAAGCTTGCTTTGTATGAAATAAATAAATATATATTTTTTACAGTATTATTAGAGAATGATGGTAATGTAAGGATGATGATGATGATGATATTATACGATATTAGATGTAAGAGTGAAAACAGTGCGAGATACTAAGATTTATTTTACTAGCTACCCGTATACGCATCATACATATATCATCATCATCATCGTCATCGCAGCCCGGAGGACGTCCACTTCTGGACATAGGCCTTCCCCAAAGATCTCCACGACGATCGGTCCTGCGCTGCTCGCATCCAATGCCTTCCAGCGATCTTGACCAGATCGTCGGTCCACCTTGCTGGTGGCATTCCCACGCTGCGTCTTCCGGTCCGTGGTCGCCACTTGAGGACTAAGACCTACTTCTTGTGAGGCTCTACTGAGGTCTTCGAACATTTTGCTAAGGTCTTCCAGGGTCTCAGCCATGACCACAATATCGTCGGCAAATCGAAGGTGATTGATGTACTCGCCGTTAATGTTGATGCCCAGCCCGCTCCAGTTCAGAATCTTGAAGACATCTTGCAACGCAGCGGCATACATATATACCATCCTCATAATCACTCTATCTATTTCTAAAAACTTAATTAAAATCCGTTGAGTAATGTAAAAGATCAAAGCGCACAGATAGTGGAAGCAACTTCATTTTATATTATATAGGGATTGTTCCTACACTTGTTTATTTATTTATTTATTTATTAGCATACAAAACAGATTACAGTCAATATAATAATATAATAGGAGCGTGTAGTTCGGTACAGAACTGGATTGTAATCCAACACTATGTATGCCTAAGAGCTAAATTATATAGACGCATTCAAAATACGCTAGATAATTATCTAGCGTATATAAGGTTATATAATAAAAAGTAAACTAAGTAGAAAATGATATATAACTACGTAATGCAATAAATTATCATGTTAACAGAATTTTATTCATATTAAAGAAAAGAAAATTGGTACAATGTTAAATATAATTTGTCACTTTACGGTGGAAATTTAATTGTCTCCGGAACTGGACCGGCGTTGAATGGAAAATATCTATATTTCTATTCGAGACAAGAATTTCATTGTATTGGCGACACATTCGAACTATTGGATTATAATAAGAAGTATTATTTGAGTAAACCTGAAGATAGAAGGTGTTATAATTACTACTTGTTGATAATGATAATTGATAATCTACGAGGATGACAAATAAAAGATATGTCCCGTAGTGAGAGCTTGATATTGGATGCATATCTGTTTGTAGATGATGCGTAGACCTGCTGATCTTTGATGTTTACGTTTCGAGCAGTATCGCTCCAAGATGATATAAGCTGCTGATAGTCACAATGGGCACTGATAATGTTTATTTGCAGACCACTGTATAGAAATGTCTGAAACATCCTTGACTACGCGGCAAGAAAGTCAAGCCTTCAGAGGAATAAAAAAGAATGTTCTGATATTGCACTGATTTTTCAATTAATCGAAAAAAAAATGTTCTTATTTTAAACCGGTTCCTTGCTCGAAGGACCAAAAAAAATGTAAGGATTGTTATTACACTTGTTGATAATGATAATTGATAATCTACGGAGATGATAAATAAACGATACGTCCCGTATACGTTATACACTGATTTATTGTATCGTAATATATTATTATTATTATTATTTCATTTATTTCAGATATTGATCCATCCATATTATGTTAGTAAAACAACTTATTAACTATGTTAGTAATTTACAATTTCATATATTTAATTCATATATTTATGTCTCTGTCCACGTCCAGAGGCCCTGGGTCCGCAGCAATGCAGCGATATCCAGTGCCCCTGAAGTGGACAGTCCGACATATTGGATATGGTGTTTAGGAGGCTGTTTGCGCTCCCCCGTATTCTACACATCAGTGATGCAGTTCTATTTCGCATTATGGCTTCAAAACCATCTATCCGCGCTGCTGCAAACATCTCTGATGCGCTACAAAATATATGTATAGTTTTTTATTTTTATTTATTTATTTATAAGTATTACATATACACAATTTGTTTTTACAATTATTGCCAAACTGCTTTGCAGTTTGTTGGCGAATAGGGACACTCAAGGAGTAAAATATGTAATATTATATTATCTGTGGTAAAATGATACATGCTACATAAGTGATAATTTATAAGTATATGATTATTATAGTACGGTATTCCGTACATAATATATAAAGATAAGATATAGGAAACAACAATTATACCCATAAAAAAAACCATAAAAAAATTTTCTGGAGATTAGAAATTAAATATTTCTGCTCAAAAACTGAGTGAACTAGAAACAAATTTGGTATTACTATTTTTATCTTACTTGACGGTGATATACCCGTTTAGTACACCGCTTTACTTTCGATGATCGCGGGTTCGATTCCTTGCATTTGTAATCTTCAGTATGATTGTTTGTATCGGTCTTGGTGTTTTGTATGTATAATATGTATTACCAAAAAACATATCAATGCATTTGTACCAGATATTGCTAGCTAAGTTGGGTCTAGACGGTGCTGTGTGAATTATCCAGTGATTATTACTATCCAATTTTAATTAAAGCCACTAATTATTACATGCATCCTCAAAAGTATTGTATGTCTGAAGCCACACCAATACACAATAGCATACAATACGCATACAAATTACATCTAAAATTCATACAATATTACTTTCATTACCAACAAATCATGCAACGCGAACATTATAAACTTAATAAATTGCACAATCTCATGTAACATAACAATTACGAGTTGTATAATTCGTGGCCACAATGTTACAGTATCAGATAACGAATTAGCATCTAAATGTATGTGCTAAATATAGACCATCACAAACAGCGTCACGTATTTCATCACGCCGGGAAAATTGCCTCGTCGCACATTTTTGCATTCATTTAGCTATTTATATTATGCGACGGCGAGGACGTGGCTCTAAGAACTGCGCCTGTAGAGCTATTCTGTAAGAATCACTTAAGAATTCGAAAGCAGAATCCGCGGTGAGATTCCATGTACCATCTGTTAGAGTTCACATTAATATTGTAGAAAAAATCCGATATTTTAAAACGATATTAAAAGAAGGTAGTTTGTGTTTAGTACTAATGAAGTAGCTAATGTAAAGATTATTACAAATATTGTAAATAGCGCCATCTAGTATTTATAGACCGACCAACTACACTTTGGTCTAAATGCGGAGGTCGGTAGTTGAATAATCATTTTTCGTTGAGTGAGCCGCGGCATTCAGTCGACGAGCGCAGAGCGTGCCGGTTGTGTTTTGGATACTAAAGGGAATTGTATTAGGAATGGGTTTATCCCGGTCTTAGTTGGGCCTGGAGGGAAGCTGCAAGTATGAAGGTGAGTGTTAATACATTCTAAAAGGGCCTTTTAAACCTACACCCGTGTCACAAGTCACGGGCGCTACTGGGGTTTCCCTTGCGGTAGCCGGCTTCAAAGCCTAAGTTGTTTCTTTTATTAGTAATAATAATAATAATCTCAGGACAATTCACACAGCGTCTTGATTAAAACTGTATTTGTATCAGTTGTCTAGGACCCATAACACAAGCTTTAGCTAACTTAACTTGGGTCTAGACGGCGCTGTGTAAATGGTCAAAAAAAAATTATCTATCATTACTGATTTTTTTTAAATAAAAGCAAACTCGATAACTCAGCGGGATCTTTATATTTGACAAGTGATATAAGTGCCATGAGTGAAGTGATGAGTGATGTGAGTTGATTATACACTTACAGAATACCAATACTGATAACTAAATTGCGTTGCTCATCTTATTTGTTCAGCTCCGAGTGTGTGTGGAATTTCTGGTAACATTACTAATGTGGATACAACGTTGGTAATGTGAGAATTGCTACAATATACATCGAGAGATATAACGAAATGACTACACTGATCTAGATCAGATGATATCTGTATTAGAATATCAAAAGCTTTCAGAAGCATTATATGGCGGACAATCTCCGATATTTTCAAGGTTAAAAAAGTTATCATAAACAAATTTAGTGGAAGTAAGTACGTATAATTGTCATTTAACCAGAAGTCGATGGAATTGGTCGAGTTAATGATATCAAAATAGCAAACAGGTATGCAATCAGTTTAACACTTTAATTAAGAAAATAAAGAACTTTTGTAATAAAATTCAAAGTCTCTACAACAGATAATTGCTAGACAAAATACATCCATAGGTCGCTGGTTCAGATCCGGCTCGAAGGACCAATGTTCGGGTTGTACCGAAACTATAAAGATTCTGATAGGTAAAACTGATAAATGATACTGATAGAAACTTGATTAAAACTGTATATTGAAACTTAAAATATAACTGATTAATGATTGTAATGAGTACGCGCGGCGTCCTTGATTCGGTCATCAAGGACGCGAACTGATTTTAATGAATAGAATAGAATAAAATAGAAAATCATTTATTCAAATAAACTTACATTGAAGCACTTTTGAATAGTCATTACATTTTTTTTAATCTACCGCTCGTTCGGAAAGCTGTCTCATCACAAGAAGAACGAGCAAGAAACTTGCGTGTTGCTCTTTTAAATAATTTTATTATTACTTTACATTTTTAAGTTTAAGTGTGGGAATACAAACCACCAATTAGCACTAATTCAATTAAATACTCAAAAAGAAAAAATATTGAATACATAACCAACTAGTTAAACAATTAATAAGAGGAAATCAGTCATAGTGATTAGAGCAGACCAGTCCCTACAAGCAGCATGAGATGTGAAATGTAAAATAAAATGTTAATGTTGCGAAATAATGTACGGTGCTAGTTCGTACAGTTGGAGTTTTTTTTTTTGGGGTACAATGTCATTTTAATTTATATAAAAGCATATATTATGACTTGAAGTTTCTACTGTTTATTATATATAAATAGATGGAATGTTGGAGTTTTATTTTGGGAAGTAGCGTCATTTTAATTTTAAAAGACGAATAGTTATATATATATCTTCAATTTTATACAATATTTTATACTAGCTTTTATCCGCAGCTTCTCTCTCATTAAATCATATAGTCTGTGAGTTACAAAAGAAATTAATCCCCTTTAATTGATCCCCTTGGAATGGTGGAATTTATCAAAATACTTTCTTAGGGGATGCCTACGTCATAATAGCTTTATGCATGCAAAGTCTCAGCCCGATCGGTTTAAAATTGACAAAGTTTCATACAAACTTTCATCCCCTATTTTATCACCTTGGGGGTAGAATTAATCAAAATGCTTTCTTAGCGGATGCCTACGTCATAACATCTACCTGCATGCCAAATTTCAGCCCGATCCGTCCAGTGATTTAGTCTGTGCGTTGATAGATCACTACGTCAGTTACCTTTGAGTTAAGATATATATTTAGATAACTTCATCACTGCCTGCTAGATGGCGCTGAAGCAGCAAAAATTTTTTTTTTATAAATATTTTTTTTTTCTTTAATAAAAAGTACCCTATGTTCATTCTAATGTTCTTGGAACATGTGTACAATATTTAAAGTTCGTAAAAGCGTAACAAACATCCTTACTTTCACATTTATAATAGAAGTATATCGGTTGAATGTCGAAGTTTTATTTTTAGGAAGTGGGACCATTTTCAAAATTATACGTCTAATTTACGATTTGAAAGTGCTGAAAATGGACCCGGCGAGGTCGCATTGCGGCAGTCCGTTTGAATGGCGTTCCCATTATTGCGATTTTGTCGCGTGCCGCTACACCAAATAGTTTATTATGTTAATGGACCTTTTTCAATCTGAATGTAAATTCAACGCCGGCGTCGGATATCAATAAGTGGATCGGACTTATCGTTTATTAATAACTAGCTACTCGCCCTGACTTCGTACGGGTGTACTTGTATTATACATATAAACCTTCCTCTTGAATCGCTCTATCTATTAAAAATCCGCTTCAAAATCTATTGCGTCCTTTTAAAGATTTAAGCATACATAGGGACGGACATACAGCGACAGCGAGTTTGTTTTATACTATGTAATGATACGGGTTTTTCTATCAGTTGCCTACAATACAAACGTATTTCCAAAAGGTCGTGAGTTCAAATCTGGCCGATACAAAAACACGACATATACTTTTAATATTTTTGTCGGTGCTCAGCCTAATTTGCGTATGGACAGTACACACACACTATGTTACTCACACGTTGTTTGTTCCATGTTTCATGTTGTATATTGTTAGCAGACCAATGTAGTCCATTACCAACATATGTGACAATGTTGCCCGAGGCACATAACGATAGTTAACCTGCCCACGAGTCCACCCGTTCCATCCCGACCAAACTTTTATATACACACACGACACCGTCCTCGCCGGCGAAGACGACGACCCTAAATACACGATACCACGCAATCAACCGAGCGCCTGCGCGTGTCTCTGTCGCCCCTCCGATCGATCTCCCATCCAATTCAAACGGGCATCGATATTACGACGGCCTGAACCGAGGTTCGAACCTCTAGCGATGCCTTCAGACTAAAGTCGTATCCGTCAGGTGGGAGTTCGCCTTCAGCCGCTCCATAAGTCCTTCCGCGGGTTTGAAGTGCCATCTTCACTCGCTCCTATCGTCCGGTGAGGCTGTAAAGGCCAGCTGCGGCCAACAGCATTAGAATAGTCCGAAAAAAAACCAATTTAGTTGTGTATTTTCTTTTTTTTTTTAATTACTGTACCTTGTGTGTCTGTAAAATAAAATAAAGTAGAGTCCAATGCAATACAACATAATGCAGTCAAGAAAGAATAAATACAAGGTGAATTTTGTAAATTCATATCCTAATAATGACGACCTCGGTGGTATAGTGGTCTAGCACACCGCTTTACATACGATGGTCGCGGGTTCGATTCCTCGCACGGTACAAACATTTGTATTCATGAGTATGATTGTTTGTGTCGGTCTGGGTGCTTACTATGTATAATATGTATGTATTTACGAAAAAAAAATCTATCTATTTGTATCAGTTATCTAGTACCCATAACACAAGCTTTAGCTAGCTTAACTTGGGTCTAGAGGGCGCTGTATGAATTGTCCTGAGATTATTATTATTATGAGATTATTAACAATATAAAAGTGAGTTGAGACATTAGAATTAAGTATTCAGTTTTACTATCTTATATATTATAGATGTATATTACAGTTTTGAATAAACATTCCTAGATTTAGGAGTTGAAATCCCATATGAACATTCATGAGATAATCTCGGAGTATGCTAAACGAATCCAAAAATAATTTTCATTAATTAGTTATGCCATATGCCATGCCATTACGGGACAATCATAGCAATTAACTTTTAGGTTTATTTTTCTGTTTTTTTTTTAAAAAAGGTTTGAAAATTGCTAACTTATTTTTATATATTGCGCCATAACTAGTCACATCTAGGATTAATTTAAATTTTTACTGGATTAACATGGTGTTATGCCATCCCTGTGGAGGTATATTATTATATCTAATCTAATATCTATCTAATCTCTAATCTATTATATCTAAGGTATATTTTTTCCAGAATTTTCTAAGCTAACCTGGGCGTATCCATATTAAATAGATAGACATACTGAAAAAGAGGTTATCGTATACTATACTTATAGGAAATGGAACTATGTGAATTAGTTAGAAATATATAATTTGCTCGTGCAATAAAAGTTTGTAATCGCGATATCTCCGATTATACCATCACGCTATTAATATATTCCAAGCTGGAATTATTATTAAATTTAAATATTGATTATGTAAATTATTATTTAATTTGTTTACTTGTATTCGGTGTTGCCAACAAACTTCTACCAATTATTGGTAACTAGCTGTGCCTGCGACTTCGTCCGCGTGTTCTAGTGACCTCGACCAAACAAAAATATTTAATAATCTAACCCAAAAAAGGTAAATAAAATTAACGATTTTCCATACAAACTTCAATCCCTTTTAAGTTAAATTTTTTACCACTTAAGGGTAACATTTTCACAAACTTTGAATGTCATATTTATTAGTATTTAATCAACAGCCTCACAAATAAGTTTCAAACTTCTAGCTTCAAAAATGACTATTCTTCCATACATCCACACTTTTAACCCCTTAGAACCCTTTTTAAAAAGTAGCCTATGTCCTTTTTCAGGGTCTAGACTATCTGTGAACCAAATTTCATTTAAATCGGTTTAGTAGTTTTAATGTGAATGCGAGACAGACAGACAGACAGAGTTACTTTCGCATTTATAATATTAGTAAGGACTAGTAAGGATTAGAGATGTTTAAACCAAATATCAAAATCAAAATAACTTGTTGGTAATAACGATTCTAAAGTTTAATTAATATTAGATTTTCTTTCAGATTGTTTTTTTCACTTCTCTAATGAGTGAATTATCAGGTGAAAAATTTTTTACAAGGTTTCAATAGAAATAGAAATAGAAATAGAAATAATCTTTATTCAAATAAACTCATTACAAGCACTTTTGAATAGTCATATTTTGATTCTACCACTCATTCGGAATGCAGATTCATCACAAGAAGAATGAGCAAGAAACTTGTGTGTTGCTCTTTTTAATAGATGTTTTTTTTTTATTATCGTTTCGGTTCGGAAATACCGTTGCTAGAAGGTGATTCAGCAATGAGGTTGTGCGTGGCAAAAAGTTTCTAGGAAACCGCACTGTGGAAGACCGCCATTCATCCAGATGTTCAGAATGGTATTTTAGTTTCTGACGGTACGTTGCTGAAACTCAGCAGCTGGTATTAATTCAAATTATTCCTCAGAACACACCTAGTGATGTATGCGGTAGAAAATGCACAGAGATTCAATATTTCGCCACACTGTCTTCTAATTTCAAGAGTGTTATTTTAAAAGATCACCGACCACAATTACCAAACCATTAACAAGCAGAATTTTTTCCCTATCATCGGGAGGAACTAATATGTATATTTAGTAGTTAAACTACAAAGGTGGTAATACTGTTTGACGACCTCGGTGGTCTAGCGGTCTAGTACACCGCTTTACGTCCGATGGTCGCGGGTTCGATTCCTCGCACGGCACAAACATTTGTATTCAAGAGTATGCTTGTTTGTATCGGTCTGGGTGTTTTCTACGCATAATATGTATGTATTTACATGAAAAAAACTATGTATTTGTATCAGTTGTCTAGTAGCCATAACACAAGCTTTAGCTAGCTTAACTTGGGTCTAGATGGCGCTGTGTAAATTGTCCTGAGATTATTATTTATTTGTTTATTATTATTTAATTTGGTTTCTTAACTGTGGTTAGCATTATTGCAGAGTTGGAATTTTATATTGGTGTACAAAGTTATTTTATAATTGTTACATGATCATAAGTGGTTACTGTCGCTTATATACTTAACCGTTACGGCTATCACGTTATCATGTCACACTCGTGATACCAAAACTAAGATGTGATGACCTCCTGCAGTTTATTATTGCCTTATATCGTATATATGTATACTATGGGACACAGTTACCTAGGTACATCAAAATAATAATTGCATTTAATAATGCCTAGTAAGACAAATCCAATATTGTGTACTAAGTACTGCCATGTCTAAACTGTGTCACCACCACCTTACATTTTCCTATTGTTATTTAGTATATAAGATCAATGTTCTATGTACATATTGTCAGTCTATTATCATCTATAATATACATCGTCTCAAGTTAGTAATTCGTTTTATGGGAATTGCGTAAGGTTTTGCAATAAAATACCAGAGTCTGTTATAAAACTGCCAGAAAAAAGATTTAAATGTCAAATAAAACAGTTCCTTTGCAAAAAAGCTTACTATAAAATTGAAGAATTCGTTAACGATAATAATGTTTTTATAGAAAAACTTTCAATCTATAGCACTGACAATATTATCTGATTACATTAATAATAAGTGCGTAGCGACTTCTATGTTGATTATCGCATGCCTCTTACTTGTTATACTGTAATTATTTATATAAAAAAAACATCTATTAAAAAGAGCAACACACAAGTTTCTTGCTCATTCTTCTTGTGATGAATCTGCATTCCGAATGAGTGGTAGAATCAAAATATGACTATTCCAAAGTGCTTGTAATGAGTTTATTTGAATAAAGATTATTTCTATTTCTATTTCTCAACCAACAACATCGTATTATTTACCCGCAACGTATACCCTTTAACCGAAACACCAGCTTAAAAAATAAGCTGCTTAGTGTCTGTAATAGCTGAGGTACCTAAGCAGACGACTTTATGGAAACGCTACGTTGGTAATATCTCGGTTTTTGTATCCATCAGATTCGATTTTATGATCTTTGGGATTATTAAATTATAGCAGTAGCTAAAAGACAATGAGCAACACGAATTTCTTCCACATCCTTCTTTGCTAATGAGCGGTAGATTAAAAAAATAGTATGACTATACGTAATTAGAATAGAATAGAAAATAATTTATTCAAATAAACTTAATTTAAGCATTTTTGAATAGTCATAACATTTTTTTTTATCTACCACTCGTTGGAAAAGCAGTCTCATGACAAGAAGAATGAGCAAGAAACTTGTGTGTTGCTCTTTTAAATAATACTTGTAAGACATTTACAAGTCGAAACGTGTGAATACAAACTACCAACCAACACAATTTTTTTAAGTCAAATATAAATATACAATAAGATTAAATCAGTCGTAGTGAGAGCAATCCAGTCCCTACAAGCAGCACTCGTTCACGAGTATGACGGATGAGCCAGCCATCACGGCGCTCGACCATATTTTAGGGAGCCCAATGACCCGGCCCACCACGCCGCCACATGTCTGGACATTTTAGTGAGCATGACTACTCATTCCACTCGACCACGTCACAGCTGCTTAAATAATTGGTTAAATTTTAATTTATTTGAATAAAGAATGTTCTATACTTTTGTATCCAAGACCGAGAGTCTACCGCAATACAATATTCCCCTTAATAATAATAATAATCTCAGGACAATTAACACAGCGCCATCTAGATCCAAGTTAAGCCAGCTAAAGCTTGTGTTATGAATACTAGATAACTGATAGATATATTTTTTTTTGTAAATACATACATATTATACATAGAAAACAACCAGACCGATACAAACAATCATACTCATGAATACAAATGTTTGTGCCGTGCGAGGAATCGAACCCGCGACCATCGGATGTAAAGCGGTGTGCTAGACCGCTCGACCACCGAGGTCGTCTTTTCGAGCAATGTTTTATAAGCAGATGTAAAACAAACTCCACGCGAAATTCTATATGCCTTGTTACCTAAAATTAATTATGTAATAATGTTATCTAATTATTTTTTTGCTTCACCGACTTTTGACATTTGTAGCACAAATTCAGATAACAACGTAGAAAATACCTAATTACGTTATATTCAAATGTTGCCCTGTTGTTTTTGTCGCGTTGTTTTTTTTTTTTAACTTAGCGAGGTCAGGACTGTGGCTCGGCCCGCTATGTTTAGGCAGACCGTTTTGTTGTTCGAGATAATTTAATTTATGCAAACATTAGTACTGTTAAAAGAACCTAGTTTAGGTAGATGTTCCAAATCTTTCTCTTGATTTATTGTTTGTTTGTTTAACACTTTTAAAAATTAAGTAGCTCTTATAATATACCTTGCTTTGTTGTGAATTATTATTTATGACTGAATTACGTTTTTTTTATGTATGATAATGGATTGGTGCACCCGCCTACGTTAACGGTTTACGCTGACGGGGCACCAGTGGAGGATGATAAGATGAGCATGAGGTCAGATCAGTTATCCCAACATGACAAATTCATCAATAATGTATCACGATGGTTTCCAGGAGGAACCGCGTGGAGGTTAACCTGACATGGTACATTGCTAGCAATAAGATCATCAGTCCACATTACTAACAATCCTCTTTTCTCCCCACTGAATTACGTTGGCCACAGCCAGAGGTTGCAAAAAAAATTATATATAACTATATATTTAATTACAATATAAAATTATTACATTAAATATTCCTATAATTGTTTGAGAGTATGTGATACTTCCACGATGGATGAATCAACTCTGAAATTCGTGGGTGAGGTGCCCACCAGGAAGAGTGAGGTCAGGTGTTCTCGTTAGTGCTGTTCATTCGGCAACTTTCTTAGAAGTGGACTGAACACGGAACGCTGACTGTGCGGTATTGATGAGGTAATATGACAGGGATGCCACTCCATGCAGATTCAGGGTTGTCACTCTATGTACCAACTGCCTTAGTCTGTTCGCAGAGCAGTCAACATTGCAAGCATAATTTTATCGCCATCCTATCGTCCAATTAATTAGCTCTTTGAGAAGTACTAGCAAAAAATATATTACTGTTATTCTTAAAATCAATTTGTTAATATTATTAAGTTATTTAGTTGTTGATCACCTCAGTGGTCTAGCGGTTTGCACATCGCACACACTTTACTTCCGATGGTCGCGGGTTTAATTCCGAGGAATCGGGACACGGTGCAAGCACTTCTGGTTGTATATAATATGCAGATTATTAAAAAAAATGTATTAAAAATTCAAAAATTCAAAATTCAAAATATCTTTATTCATGTAGGTCTATTACAGACTCTTATGATATGTCAAATCTACCGTCGTCAGTTTGGAATGATTTCGAGATGAGAAGAACTGACAAGAAACTCAGCTCGTATTTTTTTTTAATGTTGTACATGTTTACAATAATACTATTTCATTTAAATTCAAATTTGGGAGAATAGAGTGACCACCAGCACATGCTATATAAAAAAATCAAAAAATCTAATCAGTGTTCGCAACCTGAACAGACCAGTCCCCACAAGCAGCACCCGTTCACGAGTATGACGGATGAGGCAGCCATCATTGCACTCAACCATATTAGAGGGAGCACATCGACCCGGCCCACCACGCCGCCACAAGTTTGAACTTTATAGCGAGCATGACTGTTTCAAGTTACTCCACTACGTCATTTATATTATTTACAGCATAAACTGTACCAATCACAGTTTTCACCCATTACAATATTTAATTTACATTATTTAAATTACAATATGTCATTACTAAATTTAGAATAAGCAATGGTATTTCCGAACCGATACGATATTGAAACCTTCAAGAAAAGAGCTTATTCCTTTTTAAAAGGCCGACAACGTACTTGCAATTCCCCTGGTGTTGCGGGTGCTCATGGGCGGCGGTAATCACTTACCATCAGGTGAGCCGCATGCTCGTTTGTCCCCTGTGTTATAAAAAAAAAAAGTTTCTTTAGTGTTTGTCAATCAGTTGTCTAGTAGTATCCGTAATACAAGTGCGTAGCTTCGGAATAGATATCGATGTAATTCTCTAGAGTAATAATATTTAATCTAATTGAAATATATATACATGAACAACTAATGCCAAGTTTGTTATTAGTTGGTTGTAAAAATCATTACACTGAAAGCAATATACCTAAATATTACAACAATAGTACCAGAATGAGTTATTACACACAATCCAAGTAACTAACAAACGTGACCCAACCGAGTAATAAGTTCTACGAATACATAGAACTGTTTTAAGTTCAGTACATAAATTCCTTTTAGGGTCGCCTTTGCGACTATAGTTTCTGTTCCTTTCTTATGTTTTTATTCCCGTTACGCGTGGTAAACAAAGTTTGTCCATATTTTTTTATCGCCTTAGTTTTGGTTTTAGGACATGCTTAAGTAATGTTGGACCCGTGAATTTGAATAGCGGTTTTGTTGTAGGCAACTGATAAATACGACCTTTCTGTTTTCTCTCCTCTACGCAAAGGTGGTCTGGAAGATATTGCTTATGCGATTTTATACCTTATTGCTCTAATTTATGTTATTTGTAATTTACTTCCGGTAGTTTTAAATCTAGTGGACAGTTAGTTTCCTTTGTTTTGAGTAGCTCACTAAAATGTCCAGACTTGTGGCGGCGTGGTGGGCCGGGTAATTGGACTCCCTAAAATATGGTCGAGCGCAGTGATGGCTGGCTCATCCGACATACTCGTGAACGGGTGCTGCTTGTAGGGACTGGTCTGCTCTAATAACTATTACTGATTTCCTCTTATTAATTGTTTAACCAGTTGGTTATATATTTAATATTTTTTCTAGAGTTGTCCGAAAAAAAATACAGAGGTAAATATAAATAGCATAGATAAATGTAATGGCCAATGGTAAATAAATGTATTTGTTTATATTTAAAATCGCTATCACCCCTAATGGTTTCAATTGAAACCCTCAATAGCAGCATTTTAACATCAGGCTACCCTCTTTTCGTTCACAAAAAATGAAAAATAACAGATTAATTAATTATTTTCAATAACGGAGCTGCCGCTATACGAGTAGCAGGTGATCGGTTCATTTTGTGGAATTAAGATTGTTTGATTGTTTGAACAATCGATATTGAAATCAAAGATTAGATTGCGAACGTGAGAACAACGGCGAAGTTTGAATTAAAATTTAAAGATCAATACAAGATGCCCTTGAGCTATAATTACACGCTGCCGAAGCGTTCGGGTTCATCGAATTTACAAACTAGCTCTACCCGCGGCTTCATCTGCATGAAATTTATAGCCTATACGTTATCTATATATATATATATATATATGTAAAACATGCCGCATGGTGTTAAGTCCTCCAAATGTACTTAACTATATATGTATATTGTATGCATTGATGTTAAATAAATAAATAAATTAGTATGGATTACTAACTAAATTAATAACTTCACAACTATAATTGCAAACAGGGTACTCAGGGCCATTGTCAACTGTTGACATTGTGACAAACATTTCATTCGCTTCTTACCCTCATATTGAAACTGATTTATAAAACCTATCATCATCGGGGACGAGAATTAACAAAAAGATCGGAAATATGTGATGACAGTCAAATAAAAAAAAACCAAGAAAAAAATATTTTCTCTTTTAATAACATCGGATTTTGGAACACGAAAATCGAAGCTATGAACGTTGGTAGGAATGGAGAAACTTACTAACACCTTTCTCACTCAACCATATTACCCACAGCACAATCATCCCACTACCATATCTCACCCAGCATAATTTACTTCCACAAGCCCTTAATGAATGCGTATTTGCGGCGAGGAACTAGTCACGTAATCCCTTAATGACTAAAGATCGATTCACAACGAACGGTAATGGGGATCCGTGCCCGGTAATCTCTGAGATGACTCCTCTAATTCGTCCCTTTGTTTCTAGCCGCATAAAGCACGTTTTATTGAATTGAACATCACGCTGACGTAAGATAAGATCAGATAAGACGTTTTAGGAAGGAGTCTGTCCTTCCTAAAACTTGAACCATTACTGTTGAAATTATTGAATAAGTTAAAAATGTTTTACTATACATCTAACCCTAGTAGGGTTAGATGTATAGTAGAGTAGTAAAACATTTTTTCATATCACCTCCTTTTCTCCTCGATGACCTCATGGTCTAGCGATCTAGCACACTGCTTTACATCCGATGGTCGTGGTTTGATTCCTCGCATCGCATTTGTACTCATGAGTATGATTGTTTGTATCTGTCTGGGTGTTTTCTATGTGTAATATGTATGTATTTACAGAAAAATAATCTATGTATTTGTACAAGTTATCGAGTACCCATAACATAAGCTTTATCTAGCTTAACTTGGGTCTAGATGGCGCTGTGTGAATTGTCCTGATTATTATGATTCTCCTCCAATTCCACAGTGCGGTTTTCTAGAAACTTCTTACCACGCACAACTACATCATGGAATCACCTTCCAGCAATGGTATTTCCGAGCCGTTACGATATTGAAACCTTCAAGAAAAGAGCTTATTCCTTTTTAAAAGGCCGACAACGTACTTGCAATTCACCTGGTGTTGCGGGTGCTCAAGGGCGATGGTAATCACTTACCATCAGGTGAGCCGCAGGCTAGTTTGTCCCCTGTGCTATATAAAGAAAATCTTCTAGTACATGAAACATAATGGACAATACTCAGCGATAGAGTAAATTTCTTCATGTGGAAGAATTTTTGAAATCGGTCGAGTATTTTTCTCGTATTTTCATCGATATCAACAAACATCATCATCATCATCATCGCAGCCCGGATGGCGTCCACTGCTGGACATAGGCCTCCTCCAAAGATAAGAGATGAGAGAGATGAGCGCAGGACACGCATGATGGATGCGTCCAATGCCTTTAACAAGCACAAAAAAAGTAAATTATAACATCTGTTTACATTAATATATTTATAACATAAACTATTCTCCAAGTTAACCTTAAGTTACCGAGTGTGTAATCTTATTTTATAAAAAAATAAGATTACACACTCGATCAATGTATAATCTATATTAGTGTTAAGTTTCATCAAAATCCATTCAGTAGTTTTTGCGTGAAAGAATAACAAATATCCATACTCACAAACTTTCGCGTTATTATTTATTTATTCATGAACAATGTACATTGTATTTGAATGTTGATAAAATTAATAAATTTACATGTAGTAATTTTATAGAATGGCTTTAATAACAAAAAAAAAAAAAACATCAAAAATCGTCAATTGAGTACAGGCATTTATCTATCAGTAGTGACCTCAATTTTTTTGTTAAGCAACTCAAATTATTCAATAATTTACGATCCTTCGGTAACTTATTATAAAGTATCACCGTTTGATTTCTTGGGCAGCGTGTTACTATGTTTAGTGTAGGAATTATTACCTTCTGTATTTTTTTTTTATATAACACAGGGGACAAACGAGCATGCGACTCACCTGATGGTAAGTGATTACCGCCGCCCATGAGCACCCGCAACACCAGGGGAATTGCAAGTACGTTGTCGGCCTTTTAAAAAGGAATAAGCTCTTTTCTTGAAGGTTTCAATATCGTATCGGTTCGGAAATACCATTGCTGGAAGGTGATTCCACAATGTGCTTGTGCGATATTCATTCTCCTTGTTATAAAACGTTGTTTCATGTTCTCTTCAGATTCATACAGATGTTTGTTTTTGATTAAGTCTATCAACAAAACCTGTATATAGACTGGGTACTGTAAGAATTTTTAGTATTTTAAAATAGTCTTTACATGATTCCCAGGGTGCAATGCAAACTATGACTCTAATCGCTTACTTTTGTGCGAGGAATGATCTGTTTGTATCGTATTTGTAGCTATTTCCCCAAAATTTAATGCTATATCGTAACCAAGATTCTACCAAAGCATAATATACTTTTGTTTGTTTTTCGGTCTACTCTAATGCTGTTGGCCACATGTGGCCTATATAGCTTCACCGGACGTTAGGGGCAGTGTAGATGGCACTCCAAACCCGCGGAAGGACTTATGGAGCGGCTGAAGGCCAACTCCTGCCTGACGGATACGACTTTAGTCTGAGGGCACCACTAGGGGTTCGAACCTCGGCTCAGGCCATCGTAATTTCGATCCCCATTTGAATTGGACGGGGGATCGATCGGAGGGGATATAATATACTGTCAGTAATTGATCTTCCGTAAGTTCCTCTCTCAGACAACGTTTATAATATTAATAACATTAAGATGCTTCTCTTGTAAGTGTGAGTCTAAATATAAGAAACAATGGTTATTTATAAAACCTAATTTTATAAAGCAAAATCTCTGCAAGTCACGAATTCACCCACGCTCTTAAACTATTCAAATATTCAAAACAAATTTGTTACCATCGTTTCGTTGTCGACTAATACAACATGAAAGGGGACGAGTCTGCTGCCATCTGTTTTTCTATCAATTTTCTTAAATTTAATTATCGAAACCTTTACAATTTAAGTACTACTGTATTATAAATTTAGTGTATCATTACATAGTATAAAACGAAGTCGTTGTCGCTGTCTGTCCGTCCCTATGTATGCTTAAATCTTTAAAACTTCGCAACGGATTTTGAAGCGGTTTTTTTAATAGATAGAGTGATTCAAGAGGCAGGTTTCTATATATAATACATGTACACCCGTGTGAAGTCGGGGCGAGTGGCTAGTATTATATACACAAAATCATTACATAGTATAAAACAAAGTCGCTGTCGCTGTCTGTCCGTCCCTATGTATGCTTAAATCTTTAAAACTTCGCAACGGATTTTGAAGCGGTTTTTTTAATAGATAGAGTGATTCAAAAGGAAGGTTTATATATATAATACAAGTACACAGTATATATATATGTATTACAGTACAGGAGACAAACGAGCTTGCAGCTCACATGTTTGTAAGCTCTTTTCTTGAAGGTAACATCGTATCGGAAATACCATAGCTCGAAGGTGATTCTACAATGTACATTTCCCAAGTTTTTCCTTTAAGTAATATTTGTTTTTTTTATACAACGATGGTGGCAATCAGTCATACGGCCCATCTTATGGTAAATGGTTACCGTAGCCTATGAACGCCTGAAATACCAGGGGTATCACGTGCGCGTTGCCAACCCTTAAGAAACCTTAATATACCCTTCTTAAAAAAACCCCATGCTGTAGTCTCGTGGGAAAACCTCGGCAGGAAGTTCATTCCACAATCTAAGTGTACGCGGGAGGAAGCTCCTCTGAAACCGTTCGGGACCACTTAGGTTCCAGCGTGTGGGGATGAATTCCCTGTCGATGGCGAGCGGTGCGGTGTTAAAAGGTGGCTGTCGGCATCATGTCGAACAATTCCTCAGAACACAGTCCGTTGTATAATCGGTAGAACACACAAAGCGAAGCGAAGTCTCGCCTCAAGCTATGACTCGATTCCGTTAGAAAGATTGGGATCATCGACAATTCTCATAGCACGTCTCTGAACCGAGCTGGTATACAGGTGCTTCCACCCAAAGATAAGAGCAGTACTCCATGTGCGGCCGAAACTCCATGTGCGGCCGAATTATCATTTACAAATCACATATATGCAACGAAATATCAAGCTGAACAATATACTAAAACGGTACACAGTGATAATGATTTATTCATAAATCACAAGCGGCAAATACAAGCTACAAACGCATACAAATGAAAATATTCCCAACGAAATTCGTGCGAAATTTTATTGCTTTTGAAACAACTCCACTTGTGAAACCGTCGATGGTATAACGAGAGGATACTGTAATATATATATGTATGTAGTGATACAGTTTTTTGTTCGTTGAAGTCAAACCACCTAATATTGAACTGCTAATATTTTTAAATCCATAAATACCTGGCTGTAATTCATAACTAATTTGCGATTGCGAGGTAAGAATCGTAGTGACTATCTTAAATATATATAACTTAAAGGTGACTGACTGACATAGTGATCTATCAACGCACAGCCCAAACCACTGGATGGATCGGGCTGAAATTTGGCATGCAGGTAGATGTTATGACGTAGGCATCCGCTAAGAAAGGATTTTAATTAATTCTACCACTAAGGGGATAAAATAGGGGATGAAAGTTTGTATGCATAACTGAGACTTTCCATAAGTTACTATGACGTAGGCATCCCCATAGAAAGGATTTTGATAAATTCCACCCCTAAGGGGATAAATTAACGCGAGGAAGCTGCGGACAAAAGCTAGTATTAGATAAGCTCTTTAAGACCTTAGTTTTTGCTATTGTTTGCTGGAGGAATATTGCAATGTTTAATTTGTTTTAATTGAAATAAAAAATATGTATATTTAGACTGTATTGTACACAGATTTTAATAATGACGCCACGGAATGTTCTAGAAGAAGTGCGAAAGTGTATATAAAATGACATCGATGTCCTGTGCCTAACGTTCCAAATTTGAATTTTTATAATATTATTTTTATATATATATTGAAGGACATTACATAGGGACAGACAGCGACAGCGACTTTGTTCTACACTATGTAACTAGCTACTTGTCCCGGCTTCGTCTGGGTGTACATGTATTATACATAAAAACCTTCCTCCAGAATCACTCTATCTATTAAAAAAACCGCTTCAAAATCCGTTGCGTAGTTTTAAAGATTTAAGCTTACATAAGGACGAACAGATAGCGATTTATACTATGTAATGAAATAGTGAATATTTCATTGATTTTCCAAAAGATATATTTTTGAACAGCCTTACTGAGAAGAAGGGGTAAGGTCAATATTGAAGTTAACTTGATCCCGAATTAAGGCCGCGTTCTCGGTACAGCTGTAATATTTATTTCCACTTCAATAATTCAACTTTCGCGGATACAACAACTCGTGTTTATGTCGAGGCCCGCCCCACTAGAAAGTCAACGAGTGTTCCCGGCAGCCGGAATTATTTATTAGACTCACAAAACCGACTGCTGTCAAGTGACGGAGTAAAAAGTTTCGCAAAGTTATCGGACCATACAAAAAAAACAGGCAAATTGCGAGTTGGACTGGCAGTGCGAGGGTTCCGCATGTTTATTTATAATTCACATTATAAATACATTAAAATTACTTCATATAAATTTCTTAATATGATTTATTCCGATCTATTTAATATATAACATACATATTACATATAAAAAATCCAATACGAACAATCATACTCGTGAATACAAATGTGTGTACCGTGCAAGGAATTGAATACGCGACCATCGGTAGTGAGGCGGTGTGCTCAACCGATAGACCTTCTTCTTCTTTAAGTGCCATCTCCTATCGGAGGTTGCCGATCATTGTTGCGATCTTTTCTTTGTCCGCGGCGGTTTAAGTGCGATCTTTACTATGTCCGCGGCGGTCCTGAAAAGGGACCTGGTGCTCATCCCAAATCACTGCCTGAGTTTTTTAACCAGGAAGTACGGCGTCTGTCTGGTCTTCGGAAACCCTGGATTTTTCTTTGCATTATTAATTGCAGAAGACTGTATTTTTCATTCCGCATTACTTGACCCAGGTATAGCAGTTTACGGCGTTTGATGGTGTTTAGTAGTTCTGTCTTTTTTTCTCTCTTTTTTTTGTACCGTTAGACCACTGTGGCAAAAAAAAAATACTTAATATAGTATAGGGATAATAATATAATATAGGGAATAAACGAGCATGCGCCTCACCTGATGGTTAGTCATTACCGCCATGAGCACCCGCAACACTAGAGCTATTGCAAGTACGTTATCGGCTTTTAAAAAGGAATAAGCTCTTTTCTTGAAGGTTTCAATATCGTATCGGTTCGGAAATACCATTGCGGGAAGGAGATTCTACAATGTGGTTCTGCGTGGCAAAAATTTTTCTATGTATGATTGCGTCACAGTATCTGAAACAGTTTCATCATTTATATCATTAGTATTATCTGATATTTAATATTGTTATAGACAAAGTAAACCATATAGATAGCATTACATATTTTTGATGCGGAACCCTAACAACGAAATAACATCAATTGCCTGCTGGGAATTTCACTTGAATGTCATAACACCGTCAATGAATTTTATTATGGAAATGTACTTTTTATATTAAAACTAGCAATATATATATTTATATATATATATATATTCGGACTACTCTAATGCTATTGGCCGCAGCTGGCCTTTACAGCTTCACCGGACGATAGATATGGCACTCCAAACCAAAGGAAGGACTTATGGAGCGGCTGAAGACCAACTCCCGCCTGACGGATACGACTTTAGTCTGAGGGCATCACTATGGGTTCGAACCTCGTCTCAGGCTGTTGCATTTCCCGTTTGAAGCAATATATAATTTGTAAACTTATAATTATACACAAATTGTGTCTGCCCGGCTAAGCATATGATAGTCCGGCCTTGGTAGTCCAGTGGATTAGTACACCGTGGGTCGCGGGTTCCATTACTCTTATAAACAATTATCTTATATATAAAATTCTCGTGTCACAGTTTTCGTTCCCATACTCCTCCGAAACGGCTTGACCGATTCTCATGAAATTTTGTGAACGTATAGACTAGGTCTGAGAATCGGTCAACATCTATTTTTCATCCCCCTAAATGTTAGGGGTAGTCCATCCCTAATTTTTTTTTTATTTTAAATTTTTTATTCAAAACAACCTTTGCCGGGACAGCTAGTATTCATATAAATATATGCAACCTCGCGACTGCTGCAACGGCACTCGTTGATACCCCGTGTTATTAGTGGGGAAGAATCCCAGTCACCCTCGTCACCCCTTTGACCGAGGGGTGGTGTTTTGAAATTTTTCCACACGATAAAAAAAGGGTTAATTAGATTTTAATTAGCAATTCTAAAGCCATATATATATACAATTGTTCGAAATTACCTGCAAGTAACGAAATCGTTTTTAAATTAGTTCATATTATTTGGTCACTAACTGACCCCAGCTATTCTGTCTGCATCACACTTGCTTGACATTTATCTTCATATTTCGAATTTGCATAATATATTTTTAAATTATAGCCTATGTGTTATTCTGATGATATTATATATGATTGGACCAGATATCTTATTCCACACATTGTTTTTGTTTCAACTTATGTATTTTATCATCATCATCGCAGCCCGGATGACGTCCACTGCTGGACATAGGCCTCCCCCAAAGATCTCCACGATGATCGGTCCTGCGCTGCTCACATCCAATGCCTTCCAGCGACCTTGATCGTCGGTCTACCTTGCTGGAGGCCTTCCCACGCTGCGTCTTCCGGTCCGTGGTCTCCACTAGCTTATGTCTCCATAGCTTATGTGCCCTGCCCATTGCCACTTCAATATCGCAATTCTTCGGGCTATGTCGGTCACTCTGATTCTTCTGCGGATCTCCTCATTTCTGATTATATTTTATCACTGTTCTGATATTTTATCACTGTATTGTAAAGTGAACTGTTCAAGAATACAAAGTACCCAACCATTGAATCAGTACAATGGCTGACTTATTGCTACAGAGCAATTTTTTTTAAACATCGAGAGACTGTGTGAATTATGTTTCCTTAACTGCATCAATTGAATAATAATATAGTAATAGGACGTTTTTTTCTGTGTAATTGGAATTGCAAGCGAGCTACTGCCTCATCTAGGGTTGCCATCTCTAAAATTTGGAAACCAGAGCAAGACGCGTATTTTATCCCCTTGGGGGTAGAATTATTCAAAATCCTTTCTTAGCGGATGCCTACGTCATAACATCTACCTGCATGCCAAATTTCAGCCCGATCCGTCCAGTAGTTTGGGCTGTGCGTTGATAGATCACTATGTCAGTCAGTCACCTTTGAGTTATATATATTTAGATAACTTAATATTAAACACTAGTGGATAAATCCAAGCTGTATTATTTTTTGGAGCTGTATTAATAATTGTTTATTAAGATTTCTGTTATATAGGTCATCAATATTGCCCATTTTGTCCCAAAAACACTTGAGCCGGTCATTAATTCGTTCCAGGCCAGCGGCTTGCCGCCTCCGGCCCGGAGCACGCTAATGCATCCTTTATATAAATGTATTTCCTCATCATTAAGATCGAAGTTATATATATACATATATATTCATTGTCCTTTCTCTCCATTAAGAATCTTAGAATTGTATATATTAAATATACTTATCAGCTTTTTTTTGATTCATTATATATGCTAGCATGTCGAAGTGAATGAATTATTATTTACCTTTATTTTTTACCTTAATTGTATTTACCTTTCATTCTTCATTACATAGTATAAAATAAAATCGCTGTCACTGTCTCTTCGTCCCTATGTATGCATAAATGTTTAAAACTGCGCAACTGGTTTTTTTTATAGGTAGAGTGATTCAAGAGGAAGGTTTATATGTATAATACATGTACACCCGTGCGAAGCCGGGCGAGTAGCTAGTAGGAAATATAGTGAAGGTAAAACACATAAACCTGACAATTGGTGTTTACCTACACAATACATCTAAACACTACTTTATATATTCTATGTTCATTAATCTATACATATAAATAAAATTGGAGTGTCTGTTTGTAATATTGAAATAATCGTTTTCTACAACATGCATATGAATATAAATACGGTACATACACCAAAATAACATTTTTTACATTTTTCTTCCGTCTGTCTGTCAGTTTATTCCGCCTAATCTCTGAAATGGCTGGATCGATTTTGACGGGACTTTTCTTGGCAGGTAGCTGATGTAATAAGGAGTAACTTAGGCTACTTCTAATTTAGAAAAATAAAGTTCCATTCCTCGCGAACGAAGTCACGGGAACAGCTTGTATAAAATAAATATTAAACCAAGAAAGCGATAAAAGTTGTAGCAACATAATATCAATATTTTAGAATTATTTTTAAATGAGCATATCATACCTCTATACCACGGTCTCGTCTTAGTAAACAAAATGAACATATACCAAAGTGACTATGTCACAGCTCCGTTCATTATAATTTAGCTTGTATATTGAGGATCGTCTTAAGTGCTTCATTATCTAACACGTCAACATTATAATTGAATCGGATTACTATATCAATTCCTCCTGGCTGGACCGATTTTGACGGGACTTTTATTGGCAGATAGCTGATGTAATAAAGCGTAACTTAGGCTATTTTCATTTTACAAAAGTTATATTCTACGCAGACAAAGTCGTGGGTACAGCTAGTAGTAAATAGATTAGTAAATAGATTAGTAGTAATAACTCATTCATTATCTGACCCCAGAGACCAACAATGCAATATCGGCTAATTCTAATTGATTCTGTAATACACGCGAATGTGTAATGGATTAGATACTGTGTATCTGCCCTCAATCTAATCAGATATGATTCTAATGATATTAAACAACGTCGCAGTATGAAGCAGAGTCAATAGCATAATCCTTAGAAACATTATAAACGGGAGGTAAGTGATGTTAATAAGCAATGTATGATGCTGGTGGAGATCGAGGTCGTCGCAGTGGCCGGTCGGTGATCACTCTTCAATGCCATCACGAGCGGCTTCAGGGACGCGCGTCGTATATTTAAAGTTATAGACCGCTTTTATTGAAGATCCCTTAAGTACTTGACAGTGGTCCTTCGAGCCGGACATTTTTGGAACCGATTTCAAAATTAATGTTTAATGTACCATGTCAGGTTGACCTCCACGCGGTTTTCCCCTGGAAACCATCGTGATAAATGTATGCATAAATCTTTAAAACTACGCAACGGGTTTTGAAGCGTTTCATTTAATAGATAGAGTGATTCAAGAGGGAGCTTTATATGTACAATACATGTACACCCGTGCGAAGCCAGGGCGAGTAGCAGAGTAGAATTCTTGGTGAATTTGTCACGATGGGCTAACTGACCTGACCTCATGCTCATCTTATCATACTCCACTGGTGCCCAGCCAGGGTAAACCGTTAGCGCAGGCGGGTGCACCATTCCATTATCATCGTAAACAAAAAAAACATTTCCTGGCAGCGACGGTGTACCACGGATCGCGGAGCTCAAGATTAGCAGAGGGATTCTTCTAGGAGGCTTCAACAATATTTGTCCTCTTCCCCTATGAAGAGGTCAAAGGGGGCGAAGATATTGCGTAGTATGCTGGCGGGGATCGAGAGAGATTTTAAAAATAATTATTCTACAAATTATGTTTACCTTAAATTAATACCTTTATTTACCTTAACTTTATTCGTGTTACCCAGTTAACAATATAAATAACTCTAGAATAGTTTCTTTGTTGTTTAATATTTTGTTATAATTTTAAAGAAACATGTACACATTTTTAAAATGCAATTTTGGCACGATTTCTTTTGCAGATGATATAGTGCAGCGAGGGTCGACAGAACGCGAGGAAATCAACTTAATCTTACTTACTTTTGTTGCTCGGAAACATATAAATCTCGTCGTATGGCTATGTAAGTATTTATTCAAATCAAAATATATTATTTTAGTAAATAATTTTCGTAAATTGTTAATAGCTTGACATAATATGATAATAGTTAACGATAGAATGTGGGTAATATTGTCGTTTGAGGATATTGTTATTTCATCATTTTAATTTTACGACTATTTTTATTTATTTTTTTCATTTATTCCATTTCGTCATCATTACATAGTATAAAACAAAGTCACTGTCGCTGTGGCTGTCGCTGTCGCTGTCGCTGTCGCTGCCGCTGTCGCTGTTGCTGCCGCTGTCACTGCCGCTGTCGGTGTCGCTGTCTGTCCCTATTTTGAACAATCTGCTTAAATCTTTAAAACTACGCAACAGATTTTGAAGCGGTTCTTTTTAATAGATAGAGTGATTCTAGTACTAAACCGTTAAACGAGGCTGTCCTATAATTAGCATATTATATGTATACATAATACCAGCTCTGTTAATAAGAAATGTCTGGTTGTTTTAGGATTTTTTTCCCTAAATGTAGCGGTACAATCCCCGGATTCAACAATTTATTTCAATTTACACACACGTGTTAGTAACTGCGATGCCCCTAATCTTCTACCCACATACAATTTATACTCATGATTACATTTATGTATATATATTTTGATTAGATTGTGCTTACTGTAAATTATACATAAAGAAAATCGTTATAGTAGCACAATATATTTATTTATAAGGTCCTTACATATGAAGTTGTCGTTTTGTAAGTAACCTAAAGTCGATTTTTTTTTAAATATAATATATTTATTTAATCAAAGTATGTACCATTGCTATGCAGTTTTGCCATCTCATAGGTAGTTCATTAATCCTTTTACTAAAAAAACTATTCGGACGGGAATCAATAAAATCTTTGAAGGCGCTTTGGACTGCCCCATCGGAGTTGAATATTTTTCCTTGCAAAAAGTTATCCAAATTTCGAAAAAAGGTAATCTGAGCAAGGTCCGGGAGTACGGTGGATGTCTTAGATATTCCAATTGAAGCTCTTCTAATATGGCAACTGTCTGTTGTACAGTGTCTGGTCTAGCATATCAGTTATCTAGTACACATAACATAAGCTCTGCTTAGCTTGGGACTAGATGGCGCTGTGTGAATTGTCCGGAGTTATTATATATATATATTATAATGTAAGTCCGAATATACCAATTCCTATTTACGTGTATAGAGATACTAGAATTCTGCAATATGTTTGGAGTACACCCAGAAATTTCCGAAACTAATGAAATTGCCGCTACTCAAAGACAGCAACGATTCTCGACCAATGCTGAATACCATTTCAACGAAATAGCCCGCTGGTTATGATATTAGGTACTGAATAATACAATACTTAAGTTTTCATTTCATTATTTTTGTAAATAAATAGGTATAAATCTCCTTGGACAATTAACACAGCGCTATCTAGTCCCACGGTAAGCAGAGCTTGTGTTATGGGTACTAGACAACTGGTATAAATACTTAAATATTATTTGTACAGGTAATTACTTTTTAGGTACATAGAAAATACCCAGACCGGGACAAACAATTATACTCATGAATACAAATGTTTGCGCCGTGCGAGGAATCGAACCCGCGAACATCGGATGTAAAGCGGTGTGCTCAACCGCTAGACCACCGAGGCTGTCAAAACAAAGCTGTTTTGAACGAATGACAACATACAATCATAGATAACTGATATAAATATATAGATTTTAATGTAAGCCTATTACTCACTAAACGATTACTTGAATGACGAGCGTGCATGGCAATAGTTGTTCATGCACGGGATTTTCATTTAATGTTAGACAGAGACACCTATATAAATATACATTGTGAATAAAATGGCTTTAAAAAGAAAGTAATTCAATTTTTTTTCTTGCCAGTTCTTCTCAATTGGATCTATATACCGAACTGTTCATAAGCGGCTAAAATGTTCTACATGAATAAATTATTTTTGACTTTAAATAAATTAAAAAAAAATCAGTTATAAATAACGTTCTCAGGTATTTATAACTGACTTTTTTTATTTTGTACTACGTAGGTGACAAACAGGCATACTGTTGTATCTGACGGTTAACCTTTTTTTTAACCTGTTAACTAAATGTAAACAAATATGATATTCAAAATTCGTATAAATTTTACCCTTAAGGGGGTAAAATGAAACTGGGGATTCCTAATTCATCATTTTGTAAAATACGAGCTGAGTTTCTTGTCAGTTCTTCTCATCCCGAAATCATTCCGAACTGACGGTCGATTTGACATATCCGAGTCTGTAATAGACCTACATGAATAAAGATATTTTGAATTTGAATTTATTCCACGCGGACGAAGTCGCGGGCACAGGTAGTAGTATAAAAAAAGTAATATGACGTTAACTTTCGTGTAAAGAGCTGTTATTACATCTCATTAGTGTGGCATTAAACCGACACCATAAGTATAATGTAATACAGACGTGGCCTGTTCCCATTGCGAAATACATGCGATTCTACTTGTATTTTCAACTCGACTTGAGAAAGGTCATGAGAAATGAGGTCAGACTTACCTTGCATAAAAGAAATCAAATTTTTTTAAGAAATTTCTACACTACCCTGAATAAACACGACAAATACAAAACATCTGATACAAAAAAAAGGTGGGGGAAAGGAGATTATTAGTAATAGAACTGATGACCCCATTATCAATGTACCATGTCAGGTTGACCTCCACGCGGTGCCCTCTGGAAACCATCGTGACAAATTTGTAATAAGTTTGTCACGATAAGCTAACTGTAAGAATAACTTTCAAGATTCTAGTTTTAAAAATAACGATATTTCGTTAACAAATCTAAGTCTAGACTGTCCAAAATGCACCAAATTTCGTTTAAATCGGTTCAGCAGTTTTGTCGTCACAGCTCGACTATTTTTGTCTATATGTATACAAAGTATATATATACTATATTAGCTGTCCCGGTAAACGTTGTTTTACCATATACATTAATAACGCTATAAAACAATAGGGGTTAGTGATAGAAGGGTGAAAATTTAGGGTTGTATGTATTTTTAATGACACGTAATAAAAAAAATAAAAAATAAAGGTGTTAGGGGTGGACAACCCTTATCACTTAGGGATATGAAAAATATATAGTAGCCGATTCTAAGGCCTACTGAATAAGCATATAAAATTTCATAAAAAACGGTCAAGCCGTTTCAGAGGAGTATGGTAACTAGCATTGTGACACGAGGATTTTATATGTTCACAATATTCTCCCAAATTTGATTTTAAAAATGAATCTGTATTATTGTAAACATGTACAACATTTATTTGAAAAGAATACGAGCTGAGTTTCTTGTCAGTTCTTCTCATCTCGATATCATTCCGAACTGACGGTAGATTTGACATCATAAGAGTCTGTTATAGACCTACACGAATAAAGATATTTTGAATATTCTTTATATATATAACTGCAAGAATAGAATAGAATAGAATAGAAAATCATTTATTTAAATAAACTTAATTTAAGCACTTTTGAATAGTCATAACAATTTGTTTTTTATCTACCACTCGTTCGGAAAGCTGTCTCATCACAAGAAGAACGAGCAAGAAACTTGTGTGTTGCTCTTTTAAATAATCCTTGTAAGTTTACATTTACAAGTCGAAACGTGTGAATACAAACTACCAACAAGCACTAATTTTTTGGGTCAAATATAATCATGCAATAAGATTAAATCAGTCGTAGTGATAAGAGCAGACCAGTCCCTACAAGCAGCACTCGTTCACGAGTATGACGGATGAGCCAGCCATCACTGCGCTCGACCATATTTTAGGGAGCCCATTGACCCGGCCCACCACGCCGCCACATGTCTGGACATTTTAGTGAGCATGACTACTCATTCCACACGACCACGTCACAGCTACAAAAATTACTATATGGTAGTTACAGTATTCGCACTTTACATAAGGATGCATGCGGCAATCAATACAAAAGCCGCTACGCTATCATATATCAAGAAAGCAGTATGAAAATTAAAATTATAACGTTGTCCGCAAATAAACTTATTCTTGCTATATATTGCTATCATCTATAAATTCATCTATCTTATAATAGGCTTTTTTACATAACATTTGTTTAATATAAGATTTGAATTGCCTCTCTGTAAGATTTAGCGTAGACTCTGGCAGTTTATTATAGAATCTTACGCAATTACCATAAAATGAATTACTAACTTTGTGTAGACGGCATTTCGGTAAAATTAGCTTATTTTTATTGCGTAAGTTTCTACTTGTACAGTCTTTAAGTTTCTTGCAAGTTTACATAGATTTCTTCTTTCTGCATTGGAAATTAAAAAACGTCGCCATTTTAAATTCTACACAATACAGTGGACCCCCGGTAGTCCGACAATCATTTTGCAGGGCAGTGTCGGACTATCGAATTTGTCGGATTATAGAGTGCTGCCTAAGACCCCTTATAGTCCGAATTTTTTTACAAAAGAGTACCTTGTAATCTGACAAATTATAGATCCAATGATGATTCTTTATATTATATACATATACAGTGGACCCCCGGTTATCCGACAAACGTTTTGCAGGGCAGTGTCGGAACATCGTATTTGTCGGATTATAGAGTGCTGCTTAAGGGTCCTCTGCTTATAGTCCGGAATTTTTTACAAAAGATTATCTTGTAGTACAACAAATTACAGATCCAGTGATAAGATTCTATGTTATATATGTATGTATGTATATGCACTCTGAAGTATATTGTCAAAGTAATATTCAATAACAAATAATAGACAATGTCGGATTACAAGGGGGGCCGGATTAGACAGGGGCTGGATTACCGCGGGTCCACTGTAATATAAATTGAAGATTTAACGGCGCAGTCGTGGTGACATCTTAATTTCATTGCTGCATTCCAGAACGTTTGCAGCTTCAAATATAATTCGATTCGGAATCCGTGGAACTTTTTCATAAAGCCAGATTAGCTGGATCATTACCATTCTGGCCGCAGTCGGGTGCGAACGTGCTGTCCTGCGGGGTCAAGCCTCGCAGCTGGATGATTACGTGTACACGACATCGATGTGCACTTACTACTGTCAAAGACAGCCTCGTTGGTATAACGTCGCAAGTTCGATTCCTTGCACGATGAAAATATTTATAGAATAGAATAGAAAATCATTTATTCAAATAAACTTACATTGAAGCACTTTTTAAATAGTCATCACCTTTTTTTAATCTACCGCTAGCTACTCGCCCCGGCTACGCGCGGATGTACATTTCAGAGATTAGCCGGAACAAACAGACAGACAGACAGACAAAAATTGTAAAAAATTACATTTTGATTTATGCAACGTATTTATATTCATATGCATGTAGTAAAAAACGGTTATTTACACTCCAATTTCATTTATATGTATAGATGTATAGATAAATACGAGCTGAGTTTCTCGTCAGTTCTTCTCATCTCGAAATCATTCCGAACTGACGGTAGATTTGACATATTATAACAGTCTGTAATAGACTTACATGAATAAAGATATTTTGAATTTGAATTACATAGTACAATTTGATGTTATTATATGTATACCAGCCGTATAATACGAGCTGAGTTTCTTGTCAGTTCTTCTCATCTCGAAATCATTCCGACCTGACGGTAGATTTGACATATTATAACAGTCTGTAATAGACTTACATGAATAAAGATATTTTGAATTTGAATTACATAGTACAATTTGATGTTATTATATGTATACCAGCCGTATAATACGAGCTGAGTTTCTTGTCAGTTCTTCTCATCTCGAAATCATTCCGATCTGACGGTAGATTTGACATATTATAACAGTCTGTAATAGACTTACATGAATAAAGATATTTTGAATTTGAATCAGAATTAGTGTAATTCGAAATTATATAGTGATATAAAATATGAAATTACCAATCTAGAGTCATTGTATCTGACAAAATTTAATCTAATCAGCCAGTTGAGTATTGTTTAGTATTTTGTATAATGCCACAGGTTCAAAGTTAGCGGGGCGGATATGTTCCGACCAAAACGAACCCTCGCCGAGTGATTTTAATTAAATGTTACGGCTGTTATTTCATTTAAGATGTTTATTTTCAGTCGCATTAAAATTTATGTGGCATTAATTTAATTATCATGGACTAAATCAGGTTTCATTCAGTACATGTATAAAGTTATAGATTTAGTTAGTAAGCCATACTAATTTATTTATTTAACTTCAATGCACACAATATATAAAATATAGTAAACTACATTTGGCGGACTTATCAGCATGCGGCATGTTTTACATATATATACATATATATACTATTTTATTCTATACTAGCTGTTCCCGCGACTTCGTCCGCGTGGAATTTAACTTTATTTTTCTGAAATAAAGTTACTCCTTATTACATCAGCTAACTGCCAATAAAAGTCCCGTAAAAATCGGTCCAGCCTTTTCAGAGGTGAGCCGGAACAGACAGACAGACAGACAAAAATTGTAAAAACTGTTATTTTGTGGGTATGTACCGTATTCATTTTCATATGCATGTAGTAAAAAACGGTTATTTCAATATTACAAACAGACATTCCAATTTTATTTATATGTATGGATCTAGCGTTGACTTTTTTTTCACCAGTTATTACCCACTCAGTACCACCTATGCCACTGTTTTTGGTCCACTGGAAGAGATCTCTCCTAAGGATAAGTCCAGCTTTGCTCACATGATCTTTAAACTATAATAACTTTGTATTACCTGTGCAATGGGCATATAGCTCGTAGGACAGATGGCCGTTGGGGCAGTAAAGTCCTCGAGTGGCGACCACGTACCGGAAGACGCAGCGTGGGAAGGCCTCCAGCAAGGTGGACCGACGATCTGGTCAAGATCGCTGGAAGGCATTGGATGCGAGCAGCGCAGGACCGATCGTCGTGGAGATCTTTTGGGGAGGCCTTTGTTTAGCAGTGGTCGTCTTCCGAGCTGTGATGATGATCTGTGCTATAAAGAATATAATATAATTTATTTTTTTGTTTTTCAAAATAGGAAAACAATCTCAAATTAAATAGTAATAGCTCTATAACTAAATACTCACTACTTAATGGATTTACCGATATAAACCGCTACGCTATCATACTGCTTTCTTGATATATGATAGCGTAGCGGCTTTTGTATTGATTGCCGCATGCATCCTCATGTAAAGTGCGAATACTGTACATAACTACCATATAGTAATTTTTGTAGCTGTGACGTGGTCGAGTGGAATGAGTCATGCTCACTAAAATGTCCAGACTGTGGCGACGTGGTGGGCCGGGTCATTGGGCTAAAATATGGTCGAGCGCAGTGATGGCTGGCTCATCCGTCATACTCGTGAACGAGTGTTGCTTGTAGGAACTGGTCTGCACTTATCACTACGACTGATTTAATCTTATTGTGTATGTATTTTTGACCCTAATAAATTAGTACTGGTTGGTAGTTTGTATTCACACGTTTCGACTTGTAAAATGTGAACTTACAAGGATTGTTTAAAAGAGCAACACACAAGTTTCTTGCTCGTTCTTCTTGTGATAAGACAGTTTTCCGAATGAGCGGTATATAAAAAAAAAATGTGATGACTATTCAAAAGTGCTTAAATTAAGTTTATTTGAATAAATGATTTTCTATTCTATTCAGTGCGGATTATTTTTTTGTAAATACATACATAATATAACAATCATACTCATGAATACAAATATTTGAACCGTGCGAGGAATCGAACCCGCGACTATTGAAAGTAAAGCAGTAATAATCATACGTGAAGAATATATTATTTTTGTTTTTTTTTATCATACAAAATACTATATTGTAGAAATTTATTATTATTTAGGTAGTAGAGCAGTATATTGCGTGACTAGACCATACAATGTTTTCAACTACCCTATCAATCACTAACCGTGTACTATCTTCACCTTATCTTCCAACACAAAAAGCGGTTGACATCTAGAACTACCTCCATCGGCCCTCACGAGACAAATGTGGGCCATTTGTAGCCGAGAATGGCATACAATTTTGTTTTTCATTAGCCAGGTACTCCTACAATCGGTGGCGCCAATCTGTTTAGTGGAGCGTAGGGTTGTCAATCGATCCGAAACTCTCCAGGGAGGTATTAGGGTCCAGCTGGCCTGCAGGGGCTGTTCCCTGCACGCCTAAATGAAAGGTCCCTTCGATGGGAACCGTGCCGGTGGTCTTGGAGAATGCATATGCGATCCCATGGCTACGGCGACATGTTCGAGGAGGAATAGTCATCAGGTTTTTGGCCGGTATGAATCCGGCAGTCCCCATTTGGCCCCTAAGCCGGTGGGCCTCTATGAAGATTTTACTGACGTTAAAAAAAACGTTGTACGTAAGAATCGTCATTTTTAAAGCTAGAAGCTTGAAACTTATATTTTAGGTTGGTGATGATTGACCAACCTAAAATATAAGATGATGAGATGATGATTCATAGTTTGTAATAATTTTACCCTTAAGGGGGTACAATAAAATAGGGGATCAAAATTTTTATGTAAATTCATGACTTTTTAAGCTAGAATGATGAAACTGTTTTCATTGGCTTTTTTGGGTTTACTTATTAAACACCTCACTAATATTATAACTCTCGATCTCGCATACATGCCAAAACTACTGAACCGATTTAAATGAAATTTAGAACATATAATCTAGAAGACCCTGAGAATGGATATAGGGTATTTTTTAATGTGGTAAAGGGTTGTAAGGGGATTGAAAGGTGCAAGGTTGTATAGATATATCGCCATTTTCAAAGCCTGAAACTGATTTTTAGGCAGTTGATTAAATATAAATAAAGAAAAATGGATTATAAAGTATCCTACTTTATTTTTGGTAATTATAGTTTAATATAAAGTATGCAAAAATACTTTATTTTCAACCTTTACTGTGATGCGTAAAACAAAATACTCATTATGGGTACTTAACGATTTATAATTACTGAACGAAATGTTAGATATCAATTGTGAGTTGAGACATTTATCACAGCTCACATATATACAACAATATGACGAAATTATACAAAAATAATCCGCTGGGTTCGTTTATAATTGAAGATTAAAAACTAATTAAAAATGAGAACTTACAATGATTATTTAAAAGAGCAACACACAACTTTCTTGCTCGTTCTTCTTGTGATGAGACAGCCTTCCGATATAGCGGTAGATAAAAAAAAATGTTATGTATATTCGAAAGTGTTTAAATTAAATTTATTTCAATAAATGATTTTCTATTCTATTCTATTCTAATTGTTTATTTATTTAAATTTAAATGTTGATTGTCAAACAAGCTTCGCAACATTTAAAGATAAGAAAAAATTGGTAGCATTTGCTAAAAGCACACAAAATGAAAGTTTTTAAATCAATAAAAACATAAAATTTTAAAAATATATTTTTTTTTAATCTAATACTTTATTTTTTTCCTATCCAAACGAGTTTATACGTTTTTTTTGGTCAAAAAAGTTGGCAACCCTTGTGGAGCGGTGACTGATTCATTGAATGGCCATTGATTTTTATAGCCGACCCGAAAAAAGAAGTGTTATGTTTTCAGGCCTCATATCCAAACCACTGGGAGGATTTTATTAATTAAGGTATTGCTGGATCGGGCGTGACGTACAAATGGTACATGTATTGGAGTGGAACACCATAAAATGTAGTTGTTTGTGAGTTTTTTTTTTATAGATAATAATGGAATGGTGCACTCGCCTGCGCTAACGGTTTACGCTGGCGGGGTACCAGTGGTAGATGACAAGATGAACATGAGGTCAGGTCAATTAGCCCATAGTGACAAATTCACAAGAAATTTATCACAATGGTTTCCAGAGGGAACCGCGTGGAGGTCAATCTGACATGATACATTGCTAGCAATAAAATCATCAGTCCACATTACTAGCAATCCCCTTTTCCCCCAGTTGTTTGTGAGTAATGACTGTGTGTCTCACTTCATTCAGACACACGATCATTACTACGACGACGACAACGACACGAGAAATCATTTTCGATTACAATTTCGATTCAGATTTCAAATCGCAAAAGTATTCGTGTCGCTCATTTGTACGAATTTTATGATTTTTTTTTATATCTCTATTTTTTACGACCTTTTTTCTATATCTAAATATATATATAACGCAAAGGTGACTGACTGACATAGTGATCTATCAACGCACAGCCCAAACCACTGGACAGATCGGGCTGAAATTTGGCATGCAGGTAGATGTTATGACGTAGGCATCCGCTAAGAAAGAATTTTGATTAATTCTACCCCCAAGGGGATAAAATAGGGGATGAAAGTTTGTATGAAACTTTGTCAATTTAAACCGATCAGACTGAGACTTTGCATGCATAAAGCTACTATGACGTAGTCATCCGCTAAGAAAGGATTTTGATAAATTCCACCCCTAAGGGGATAAAATAGGGGATGAAATTTTGTATAAATCTTATTAGATTAAAATAGGCCCTAATGTCTTACACACGCTAAACAAAAGTAAACCCGCAAAAACTACACCAAATTAACAATAATATTTACTACTACGCGAGCGAAGTCGCGGCCAAAAGCTTGTATACTAATAATAATAGCAATAATAGCAACACCAATTACAATATCAAAGGAGGAATCATAAAGGACAAGCGGATACAAAATAAATAACAGCCAAGTGGACCTTTGTAAAGTTGAGTCCCGGTTGCTTCAGATTGCTGAGCACGAATTTATTTATTCCAAGTCAACAGTAACACAAGCGAGCAACAGTCTAGTTACGATTTGTTGGATCCATTTAGATAGATAGATAGATAAATTCTTTATTCAACAATTACAGACACATAACATACATGAGATACAGAAAAAACACGAATTAATAAAAGAAATGTAGGTGACTTTATGTGCCGCAAAAGTGAAAAGGTAGCCAACTCAGCATAATGCTACAGATAACTCTGCAGCGCTGATAGTCTCTTGGCTCCTTACTTATACTATACTTATTACTGAAACATTACATATGTATTAAACTTCGAGCTCTTTATAAAAATAAAATAATTCATTTCGTGTCTGTACTCTGTAATATTATCGTATTTAAGAAAAAAGAACAATATATATTATTTCTTAATATAAGAATAGAATATAAAATCATTTATTCAAATAAACTTACATTGAAGCACTTTTGAATAGTCATCACATTTTTATAATCTACCGCGGATATCATTCGGAAAGCTGTCTCATCACAAGAAGAACGAGCAAGTAACTTGTGTGTTGCTCTTTTAAATAATTTTATTATTACTTTACATTTCTAAGTTTAAGTGTGTAAATACAAACCACCAATTAGCACTAATTCAATTAAATACTCAAATAGAAAAAATATTGTATATACAATCAACTGGTTAAACAAATAATAAGAGGAAATCAGTATTAGTTTTTAGAAACAATGTATATTTTTAAATTATTTATATACTTTTAACGTAAATAAAAACTGTATCTATCTATCGCGCACACACACACACACAACTATAAAAGTATAAACAAACTCATCAGATGTCATATAAGATAGTAAAAATTATAGTACGTCAAAGCTACGTAAAAATTGTGAAATTGAACCAACCATTGTGGAAGGAAATAACATCTGTAACACAGGGATGCCCTAGCACAGATGTTACGGCCTATAAATTACTGACATTGTGTAAAAAATGAATAAATATATTTTTTTTTTTCCAAAAATTCTCATACCCCCGGCAGAAGCACAGTCGGCCGGGGTTCAGGGCCCCAGGGAGAGAAACCGGCGTACAATGCGGGCAGAATCTAAGAGCACCGCTTTCTGCATCTTTCCCGGGAGTGAGCCGCCCCGGAATCCCAACCGTCTGAGATGTTGTTCCAGACTGGTTGGGATAAGACCGTTCACCGACATGACGATTGGAATGATTTCGGTGGACATCACCCCCCACATTTCGGTCACCTCGTGAGCCAGGTCGAGATATTTTCTCTTTTTCTCAGTTTCGGCTTTCACGAGGTTCTCGTCATGCGGTATGGTGATGTCCACCAAAAACACCCTCGAAAGTGCCCGATCCATCACCATTATATCAGGTTTGTTCGCAAGAACGGTCCTGTCCGTGATGATGGATCGGTAGAGCTTGACACTGTCGAGGACCGACTGGGGCTCGTACTTATAGTACGGCAACCTCTCATTCGCGAGGTCGTACTTCAGAGCTAGTTCTTGATGGAGTATTTTGGCCACCTGGTTGTGTCTGTTATTATTATTATTATTATTGTTATTCTTTATTTTTTTCTCAGCTATTGCTGGTTTTCTCCACACTTACGGGCCGAAACCAAGTAAGTGCAATGTGTGTATGTGTGTGTGCGCGTGTATGTATGTGTGAGTGTGTGTGTACTTATTGTGTGCCTGGTGTCATTATTATTATTATCTATCTATCTATATATCTAAATGTCCTGCATAAAGTTGCTAAATTTCAGTGTCATTTTATACGACAGTTGAAATTCGAGATATATATTGAAATCTCAATAATACAGGCTCTATTAAACACAACCACACAAAAGCTTTATTAAAGCAGAGCCTAAAAGCCTTCGTTATAGTACCTATAGATAAAAGCCATCTAATACGCAGGGATTTGGAGAAAATCCTCCAAATCGTCATTCGGTATCCATATTGTGGGTGACGGCAAAGTAGCTCTCAGACATCTCGCGCAATCACTTTATGTAAATGAGTCCTTTGTAAATCAGAAAATTCATACTGCTCTGCTTATACGGGACACTAGTCCCTCGTGGGACATACTATCATATAAAAATGCTTTATTTCCGTCATGATATATTCTGTTGCAATGTTGTATGTTAAATATTGCACAGATACTAGCTTTTACCTGTGGTTTTGGTACCCTCAATGTTGGTTTTGTCAACGTATGCTAAATATTGCACAGTTACCTGCTCATTACTAGCTTTTACCTGTGATTTTGGTACCTTCAATATTGGTTTTGTCAACGTATGCTAAATATTGCACAGATACCAGCTTATTACTAGCTTTTACCTGTTGTTATAACAGTAGTAGCAATTCTGCTCCGAGCAGTATAATGCTCAAACTCACAGACGCCATCCTCTACCACCACTGGTCGACGTCAAACGTTGCGTCGATGACGGCATCACACAATCGGCCAGTGAGAAGCACCGCTCATCACGCGACACATATGAGCACCAATAAAAAGGGTGGATACTCCACCCCTATGTAATTCAAAAACGTTAAGTTGTTGCAATAAACGCTTTATGAGACTGTTCTTTATTAAAAAACAAATAAACACCTGTGGTTTTGCTCTCCTTAATGTTGGTTTTGTCAACTTCTATATTATAGTAGTGCATTTCAATTGTTTTCCATGATTGTTAAACTCATCTGATTGGTGCAAAATTAGAACGGTTTTGCACAGTACTGGTTCGATCCCGATTTACACAGTACTCCCTCGATTGTTGACACCGATTTCAACTTGTATAATATGGTTGTAACACTTACCTGTATCTGACACTGGCATTTCTATGCTTACTGGCTCATCCCAACACTGTGTTATTGTAATCGAATTGATTTTTTAAAGAAACAAAAAAATTTCATTTTCATTTTTAAAATTTTCAACACTTATTCGACTCCGTATAAGAATATTTTATAAAAAGTTTATACTTTACCATTTAAAAGTAACTGCGCAATGTTTGTGGCAAATCGGAAACCACTCGAAAAATTTTTAGGGTAAGGCAAGGCACTCACTGACCTTACAAATTTTGCGTTACAATAAGTGGTCTATAACATAGGTGTATGATTGTTTGTATTGGTCTAAGTGTTATATTTTTTTAACTAGCTATTGCCCGGGGCTTCGCTCGCGTTGTGTTATTATCTTAGGGGTGAAATTTATCAAAATCCTTTCTTAGGAGATGCCTACGTTATAGTAGCTTTATGCATGCAATGTCTCAGCCCGATCGGTTTAAAATTGACAAGTTTGACTTTACACGTTTGACGTTAGACTGTGTTAGCAACCTGCAATCCTTCGCTAAGCACAGTAAGTTTGAACTATATTTACTCTCGAACTATCATCATCATCATCATCATCATCTCGGAAGATGTCCACTGCTGAACAAAGGGGAGGCCTTTGTTCAGCAGTGGACATCTTCCGAGAGATCAAAGATCTCCGCGACGATCGGTCCTGCGCTGCTCGCATCCAACGCCTTCCAGCGATCTTGACCAGATCGTCGGTCCACCTTGCTAGAGGCCTTCCCACGCTGCGTCTTCCGGTCCGTGGTCGCCACTCGAGGACTTTGCCCCAACGGCCATCTGTCCTACGAGCTGCGCCCTGCCCATTGCCACTTCAGTTGCAATTCTTCGGGCTATATCGGTCACTCTTGAACTATGACTGATACTAATGAATGAGACTAATATTGAACTATATATACTTACTGGACTGACTTGTAATAAAAATATTTAATCATTTGCCTGATAGCATCAAGTCACTGGATGCTGGACAATTTAAAAGAACCTTAAAACAATGGTTATTGTGTAAGTGCTTTTACAACTTAGATGAATATTACCTTGGTGGAGGGGAGTGACAAATTGTTTGATCTGAGTTGTGTTGTAGATAGTTATTTTATATATATATATTTTTTTGTTTTTGTAATTTGGTTATTTGATGTAATTGTATATTTTAATTTCATATTGTACGTCCGAAATGGATAAACTGGTCGTTTCCATATATGATGTAACACAGTTATAGACAATAAATGCTTATCTTATCTTACTATATATAGTCGTTATAGAGTATTGATTCTAGATTTTGAACGTACTAGTCCTGATACTTTCTGCCAATGATTTTGACTTATATTTACCGTAAAATTATTCGTGTTAAGATCCAGTTAACACTATAAATAGTCCGTTAAATAGCTTTTAAACGTGCATAATCTTAATGTAGATTAGTTAACTTTGAATAGAGACCTAATGGCAAATCAACATGACAATCGTATACAGGATTTGCATTTGGAATTAGCAACATCAATGTATAGGATTACCATAATTATGGTAATACAGGTTGCAATCTCTGAATGTATTAGATGTTTAACTCATAATGAATTTGGACTGTTTTGTTCTAATCATCATCATTACATAGTTTATACATATTAATAAAATTGGAGTGTCTGTTTGTAATATTGAAATAACCATTTTTTACTGCATGTATATGAATAAATAATAAATGAGGTTCGTACACCAAAATAACATTTTTTACAATTTTTGTCTGTCTGTTTGTTTGTTCCGGATAATCTTTGAAATGGCTGGACCGATTTTAACGGGACTTTTTTTGGCAGGTAGCTGATGTAATGATGTAATAAAATAACTTATGCTACTTTTATTTTAGGAATATTCTTATATTTTAGAAAAATAAAGTTAAATTCCACGCAGACGAAGTCGCGTGAACAGATAGTATAAAATAAAATCGCTTCGCTGTCTGTCCCTATGTATGCTAAAATCTTTAAAACTACGCAACGGATTTTGAAGCGGTTTTTTTACTAGATAGAGTGATTCTAAAGGAAGGTTTATATATATATTACATGTACGTACACCCGTACAAAGTCGGGGCGAGTAGCTAGTCTATACTTCTATTATAAAGTTGAAGAGTTTGTTTATTTGTTTGAATGTTTGATAGCGCTCAGGAACTATTGGTTCGAATTGAAAAATTATTTTTGTGTTGGATAGTCCATTTGTCGAGGAAGACTTTAAGCTATATAACATTACGCTACGCCCAATAGGAGCGGAGCTGTAATGAAAAATATTGCAAAAGGTGGGGAAATAAAACGCTGAGCGAGCTCTCAAACAGTCGGTTCGGAATTTGTTGAGCTATATACTATAACTAGCTATTGCCCGCGGCTTCAGTCGCGTTAATTTATCCCCTTGGGGATGGAATTTATCAAAATCCTTTCTTAGGGGACGCCTACGTCATAGTAGCCTTATGCATGCAAAGTCTCATCCCGATCGGTTTAAAATTGACAAAGTTTCATACAAACTTTCATCCCCTTGGGGATAGAATTAATCAAAATCCTTACGGATGCTTACGTCATAACATCTACCTGTATGCCAAATTTCAGCCCAATCCGTCCAGTGGTTTGGGCTCTGCGTTGAAAGATCACTATGTCACTCAGTCAGTCACCTTTGAGTTGTATATATTTAGATTTTAGGTCTAGTGTTTGGTCTGGCTATAAAATATGCAAATTAAACAAGGGTGACTAGAGTCTACTGGCTAAAATTTACAGTATTCTACAGCTTCGAGGGTTTTAGGCGATGAAACCATTTTATTAGAAGCGAAAATACTACTTTATATGGATAACTTAGGCATTGAATAACGCATTCTTAGCGCTGACAATGTTATCTGATTGCACAAAGATTAAGTGCGTAGCGGTTTCTATGTTGATTGTCGCATGCCTAATCTTTGATAATGTAAATCTACTTAAAACTTAAAACATTTATTTGAAATAGCTGCATAGAAGTTACTTGTTCGTTCTTCATGTGATGAGTCTGCGTTTCAAATGAATGGTAGAATAAAAAAATGTGACTAGTAAAAAGTGCTTATTTGAATAAAGATTATTTTTATTTCTATTTCTTTGTTTATAACGTTGTGTCCACAGGGTTGTTTATGTGTTTAAGCAAATTTACTAATTGCCATTCAAGTTAAATATTTTTTTTTTAACTTAACTTCATTCAATGTACTTATAAGTGCAATATAGTATAAAAATACAAAAAAACAATAGATTGTCGAATCACACTAAAATTTCAGTAACTTTTATGTGTATAAAGGTACAGTAATTCTTATGGCAGGTAAGAATTTATCAAGTACAGTATCCTACACTATTTACGAGTGCCTTCGTGTTAACTGCCGAATTCAGTGGGTATAGAGAGCAGAGCAACGATCGACATACTTCTCCCCTTTTAGAATTCCAACCATACCTTCATTTTTGTTTTACTTTTTCATTCTGAAAAATGTTTTCGCATACAGAGCAGGGTACGTAATTCAGTTGTACAAAATAAAGTGTTGGAAATTTTCAACGAAATTTCATTTCGCAACGTGTTTGGTCGACGAATTGGTTTTCCTAAACAAAGAGCTGGATGTCGGAATACTAAATCATATTAATGTGGATTGTGCAACACATTTGTGGAATGGTACCGTAGGTGGTCACTGGCGTCAGGGACGACTGGGCGATAGCACCGACATAGTCTCTACAAATAAGTAATATTGATATGTCTGTTTGTAATTTCAAATTAACAGAATGTCACTAAAAAGTCGACCATCTGGCAAAGTTAGGGGCAAAAACCGTCCAACTGGGCCCCGAACCCTTCTGTGGTGTGCCTCGTTGCCTAAAACTGGGACATCTCAAATTAATAACCAAACGAGAAGCACTGAATCACTGGCAAGAAATGCCAGGATTGACACATTCAAAAGACCTAATATCGGGCTTCTCGAACAAATACTCCAATAGACTACTGCTATTGAGTAAAAACAACATATGCATGATGACTAGGGCCCTCACAGGACACTGCAAATTAAACAAGCATATGGCTAAACTAGGCCTATGCACGACAAGTATCTGCAGATTCTGCCAAACTGAAGAGGAAACGCCGCTTCATATCCTATGTGGTTGTAGCCCACTCATGCATAAACGAAATATCTCCTTTCGAAAGTTTACACTCTTTCCCGAGGAGATAAAAACAATCGCTCCTAAGAATATCCTTCAATTCTTGTCCCTGACGGGTCTAGGTAGCGAACTTTGAAAAGGGCGAGCACAATAGATCTATGTAGGTCGCAGTGCTACAGGTGCTACACATCTGACAATAGCCCAAACAACCCAATAAAAAAAATAAAAAATGTCACTAAAATGCATATAATATTGAAGATATGATGATACTGTCTATTTCAGCTACTGTGACCGTTTCCAAAAACTTCCATGCCTTTCATATGCCTATATCCCAACTTATTTATAAAAGTTCTCACACATTTTGGGTATGACAAATATGATATATACTGTACTTATATAAAAAAACTAGGTGACCCCATAAACTTTGTTTTACAATATAAATTAAAATCGACAGAAGAGTGAAAATTTAGGGTTGTATTATTACAACCCTAAATTTTCACTCTTCTGTCACCAACCCCATTTTTTTAATAGCGATTTTAATTTATATTGTAAAACAAAGTTTATAGGGTTTTTAATGTCACGTTTAAAAAAATGGCCTTAAAATAAAACATATATTAGGGGTGGACAACTTTTATCACTTATGAATAGGGGTATGAAAAATAGATAGTAACCAATTCTGAGTCCTACTAAATATGCATATAAAGTTTCATAAAAATCGGTCTAGCCGTTTCGTAAGAGTATGGTAACTAACATTGTGATGCGAGAATTTTATATATAAGAAGAACTGGGTCAGCTAGTAACTACTAGCTGACCCACCAAACGTTGTTATGCATTGTTGTTATATTATATAACTATATTAATAATAATCTCAGGACAATTCACACAGCGCCATCTAGACCCAAGTTAAGCTAGCTAAAGCTTGTGTTATGGGTCCTAGACAACTGATACAAATACATAGATAATTTTTTTTTTTTTTTTCGTAAATACATACATATTATACATAGAAAATACCCAGACCGATACAAACAATCATACTCATGAATACAAATGTTTGTGCCGTGCGAGGAATCGAACCCGCGACCATCGGTCGTAAAGCGGTATGCTAGACCGCTAGACCACCGAGGTCGTCACTATATTAATAAAATCAAATTTGTCCTCGACTTACTGAGTAACGAGACATTTATATGTAAAAGTGTCAGTTTATAGAAGTTACGTCTAGCATCTTTGTCATTTATGTCAGCCATTTTAAATGGATGTAGCCTGTGGTCATACAATCATTGAATAGTATAAAATAAAGTCGCTGTCGCTGTCTGTCCGTCCGTATGTATGCTTAAATCTTTAAAACTACTATTAATAAATATTCTAGAGGAAGGGTTATATTTATAATACATGTACACACGGGCGAAGCCGAGGCGAGTAACTAGTAGTTGTATAAATCAAATTTGTCCTCGACTTACTGAGTAACGAGACATTATAAAATAAAGTCGCTGTCGCTGTCTGTCCGTCCGTATATATGCTTAAATCTTTAAAACTACGCACCGGATTTTGAAGCGGTTTTTTTAATAAATAGAGTGATTCTAGAGGAAGGGTTATATCTATACTAGATGTACACACGGGCGAAGCCGAGGCGAGTAACTAGTAGTTGTATAAATCAAATTTGTCCTCGACTTACTGAGTAACGAGACATTATAAAACAAAGTCGCTGTCGCTGTCTGTCCGTCCGTATGTATGCTTAAATCTTTAAAACTACGCACCGGATTTTGAAGCGGTTTTTTTTAAATAAATAGAATGATTCAAGAGGAAGGTTTTATCTATAATACATGTACACGCGGGCGAAGCCGAGGCGAGTAGCTAGTAGTTGTATAAATCAAATTTGTCCTCGACTTACTGAGTAACGAGACATTTATAAGTAAAAGTGCCAGTTTAGAAGTTACGTCTAGCGTCGTTGTGGAGCAACATCTCCTGAGTACATAACAAGTTTCTGTTGTATCTCATCAAGTGCCTCGCCAAGCAGATTGACATTTTAAATGGATGTAACCTGTGGTCATTCAATCATTAAATAGTATAAAATAAAGTCGCTGTCGCTGTCTGTCCGTCCGTATATATGCTTAAATCATTAAAACTACGCACCGGATTTTGAAGCGGTTTTTTAATAGAGTGATCTAGAGGAAGTGTTATATCTATAATACATGTACACCCGAAGCCGGGGCGAGTAGCTAGTAGTTGTATAAATCAAATTTGTCCTCGACTTACTGAGTAACGAGACATTTATAAGTAAAAGTGCCAGTTTAGAAGTTACGTCTAGCGTCGTTGTGGAGCAACATCTCCTGAGTACATAACAAGTTTTTGTTGTATCTCATCAAGTGCCTCGCTAAGCAGACTGCACGCCACATTTACAAAGCAGAAAGCATTTTACCACCGTGGTAGTAGTAAACTTGGAGCGGAGCGCAATAAACTAAATGAAGTCGCTACTCCGGCCACAAAGTCGCACAATGGGCCAGCGAACCTGTGTTGCCATATTTGTCGTTTTACCACTACAATTAGCACATTTTAAGTAGAGGTAGCATGTGGTGGTGCAAAATTCGTTTGATATGGTTGGTAAATTTTAGTGAAAAGAAAAAACAAATAGAAAATATTTCACTAGATCAGTTATGCCCGCGGATTCGCTCGCGGTAATTATCCCCTTAGGGGTGGAATTTATCAAATTCTTAGGGGATGCATACGTTGTAGTAGCTTTATGCATGCAAAGTCTCAGCCCGATCGGTTTAAAATTGACAAAGTTTCATACAAACTTTCATCCCCTATTTTATCCCCTTGGAGGTAGAATTAATCTAAATCCTTTCTTAGCGGATGTCTTCGTCATAACATCTACCTGCATGCCATCTTTCAGCTCGATCCGTCCAGTGGTTTGGGCTGTGCGTTGATAGATAGTGATCTATCAACGCACAGCCCAAACCACTGGACATAATGATGTCAGTCACCTTTGAGTTATATATTATATAGATATGATAGATTTTTTTTCTTCAAACATATTTATGAATGAATTAAATGTTTCTAGTGTAAAGTTGTCATTTAGAGGTTATTCTGTTGGTTTCAACAATATGTTTAAAAATTTCAATAGTTTCAAAATATGCTAGAGTAGCAAATGGGGTTTTTTAAAATAGTGTTGGCAACACTGAGCAAAGACGAAGCAGGTCGCAAAGTGATGAGAAAACTTTACATAACGCAGCCGGTTTCAGTTCACCGAGAACTTTGGTAAGGACCTGCGGAATATGTGCGAACGATCCTGATTATAGAGTTAACTTGACACGTGGGTAACAACGCTACGTGGATAGAGTCTCGATTTACGATTCACGGAGTTTTGTATGCGATGCATGTTTTTTGAATATCAAATCGTCTCGCATATACATACATTGTGAGATTATCTAAAGATTTGTGGAGTGAACACGGGAAAATTCTTTTGTAACATTTTTAGGGGTTCCAAATATCTGTTTCATCTGTCATACTCGTGAACGAGCGCTGCTTGTAGGGACTGGTCAGCTCTTATTACTACGACTGACTTAATCTGCCAGTTGATAGTTAGTATTCACACATTTCGACTTAAAAATGTAAAATTAAAACGATTGTATGAAAGAGCAACACGCAAGTTTCTTTGCTCGTTCTTCCTGTGATGAGACACCTTTCAAGTATATGAAGGATAACTGTGGCTATTCAAAAGTGCTTAAATTAAGTTTATTTGAATAAATGATTTTCTATTCTAATGCATTCTGAATTCTGTCTGAATATGCGCGGTAAGCAACCAATAAATGTTATGATTTATGCGGGTAGTTACTGCTTAGACTTTGTTACTGCACCGTCTGCATTATATACACCTTCTTTTGTATTTCCACTAATATTTAATTTTGTATAAGTTTATGCTTTTAGTTCTCATGTTAAGTGAATTATTTGTAATTCTTAATGAGAATAAATATCTAAAACCTTAAAACCTTAATATTGCGATCCAATGAAGTAAAACAGGTAAAAGATATTTACAATCATTAAAAAAAAATCCTGAAAATGCGAGATATCGTCTAGTTAAGCTGAATATTATAAATGGGAAAGTTACATCAGAGTTTCTTTTCGTGAATTCTTTTCATCTAAAAATTTCATTGCTAATAACGCAAGATTGTAATTATTTATATAATACACGAGTATAATTATGAAAATCTAAAAATTATTTACTCAATTGCCATACCATACTAAGTATCTGTGTACTATATTCTGTACTAGCTGTTCCAGTGACTTCGTCCGCGTGGAATTTAATAAAAAAGTTAATTAGAGAAATTTTCTAAAATAAAAGTAGCCTAAGTTACTCCCTATTATATCAGCTACTTGCAAATGAAAGTCCTATCAAAATCGGTACAGCCATTTTAGGGATTAGCCGGAACAAACAGACAGACAGACAGACAGACATACAGATAGACAGACAGACAGACAGGCAAAAATTGTAAAAAATGCTATTTTGGTGTATGTACCGTACATACATTACATTCACATCATATGTATGTAGTAAGAAACGGTTATTTCAATATTACAAACAGACACTCCAATTTTATTTATATATATAGATGTGTATAGTGTTAGCTAATATTTTGTTAGTATTAAGCTAAGTAAGTGGTGTTATATTAACTGAAAACAATTAATTTAGTTCATTAATTAAATTTCATACGCTTGAACTGAACGTTTGAGAAGGTCAACACAAGAGTACTTGTGTATGTTGGTCTTAGTAGAACTGCAGCCTCACAGTACTTACCCCGCCACGAGACCTCAAGATAACTTGACGGCTACAAATACAAACACAATCTGTCCAAAGTTGTTTACTAGTTCCGTTACTATTTGTAGACATTGGGTGTAAATAGTTTAGTATATCAGTTTGAGAGTTTCATATTAAACGCTTTAAAATATATAGAATAGAATAGAATAGAATAGAACATTCTTTATTTAAATATGAATACTTAGAATAGAATAGAAAGGTATTTATTTAAATTTTAATCATTTTTACTAATCTCACTTGTTTTTTTAATAATCCGCTCATTCGGAATCTTCTTATATACAAAAAGAACGAATATTGAATAGATAATTATTTATTTAAATTTTAATACTTTTGAATAGTCATACTTCTTTTTTAATCGCTCATTCGGATGGGGTCCCCTTAGGGGTCTAAGGGGATAAAATAGGGGATGAAAGTTTGTATAAATCTTCTTAGATTGATTGAATCGACTGATTGAACTGAAAGATTGGAGCTACTATGATGAAGTCGTTCGCTTAAATAGGATTTATGCATTATCCCTTATTTTTTCCCCATGGGGGTTGTTTCCATGGGGAAAAAATAAGGGATAATGCAGGATGTAAATTTATTAGTTTGAACCTATCAGTACCTAATGGAACGAATAAATTAAGACGAACAAAATATTTTTTTGTTCTTAAGGCTACTTTTAGTTCAGAAAAATAAAGTTATATTCCACGCGGACGAAGTCGCGGGAACAGCTAGTCGTGGTATAAAAAACATATCAGAATGTAATGCATTGTAAACAGAGTTTAATATACATGTTATATACATAATCTATATAAAATTCGTTTTATTTTTAATGGATGATAATGGAATGGTGCCCCCGCCGGCGCTATCGGTATACGCTGGACACCAGTGGAGGATGATAAGATGAGCATGAAGTTAGGTCAGGTAGTCCATCGTGACAAATTCACCAGGAATTTATCACGATGGTTTCCAGGGGGAACCACGTGGAGGTCAATCTGACATGGTACATTGCTAGCAATAGTTTCATTAATTCACATTACTAACAATCCCATCTCCCCATATAAAATTTGTTAGTACACCTCAGTGTACAGATCCCATAAACAGCTGCGAGCTATTTTCGGCGAGGATTTACAGGTACATTTGTCCGAATCGGGATTAACAATTAACCTTTTCAAAGCTACAAAAATCTTTTTAGCATTTCCTCGACACCGTTACCTAAAGATATTACTTTTATACACGTAACCGTGGTTCGATCCTAATGGGATCCTTTTAGGATTTTCGAAACCACAATAAAAGAGTGGTAGAATCAAAATATGACTGTTCAAAAGTGCTTGTAATGAGTTTATTTGAATAAAGATTATTTCTTTTTTTTTTAACTTTCATGTTTAATATTCATTATTTATATTATTAACCGGGTCTTAACACGAACTAATTTTATGGTCACGAGCTGACCACGGCTAGTGCAACCTAGTCGAAACGTCGAGAAAGGTAAATACCTTTATTTGCCATAAAATTAGTTCAATAAATTCATCAAAATAGAGAGCGAGACTTAGACGCCACTTCTCACGAATTTCAGACCGATCCCAAAACCTCGTTACTATATATATTTATGACACAATTCATGAATAAAAACATATATTACTTGCTACGTATATACATAACCGTAGTTCGGTACTGTTGGGATATTTTAAGGATTTTCGAAACCACATTTCAAATAGCGAGCGAGACTCAGACTCTGCAAATCGTGAGTTTCTTGCTGATCAAAAAACTTTGTTACGTTATATATATAACAAAATTCTATTAACTGAAACATAAATACAAACTGTATATAATTTACGAGATAGCTATGCTTGAGAACATAGATGTGCTTGTAATGATAAATTAAAAAAAATATTCAGAGAAATTAGAAAATATTTCGTTGAATACACTTGAATTGAAAAATATACTAGCTACCCAATCCGACTTCACACGTGTGTACATATGATATGTAATATACATATCATTCCTCTTGAATCACTCTATCTATTAAAAAAAACCGCATCAAAATCCGTTGCGTAGTTTTAAAGAATTAAGCATACATAGGGACAGACAGCGACAGCGACTCTGTTTTATACTACATATGTCCTACATATCACCACGACGTTAACTATTCAAAAGTGCTTGTATTAAGTTTATTTGAATAAAGATTATTTCTATTTCTATCATTTATCTGACAGTCGTAATAATCTAATCGTCACAATATACATAAAGTCGCTGGCGCTGTCTGTGCGTCCCTATGTATGCTTAAATCTTTAAAACTACGCAACGGATTTTGAAGCGTTTTTTTAAATAGATAGAGTGATTCAAGAGGAAGCTTTATATGTATAATATATAGCTTTATATATACACCCGGGGAAGCCAGGGCGAGTAGCTAATATGTATATAAAATTGTCGTATCACAGGTTTCGTGTTTATATTCTTCCGAAACGGCTTGACCCATTTTAATGAAATTTTATTTGAATATTCAGTACATCTGAGAATAGATATACAACTAATTTTTATACTTAACTGTCAAGAGTGGCGCACCACAAAAAATTGTTTTCATTTTTCGACAAAAAAATATTTTTATTTTTATATCATGTGGCATTAAAAATATATATACAACCCTGAATTTTCACCCTCATAAAACCGCCCCTATTTTTAGCGATATTAGTACTTAAATTTATATGGCAAACAACGTATTCCGGGACAGCTAGTAGTTTTATCAAAGTTTAAAAAAAGATTAAGACTGTACAAATCCGAGGTTCTAATAGCACATACATAAAAGCATTGAATGTAATAGAAAAGTAAACATCACTGCTAGTAATCTGTGTCCAAAATTAACCCTAATTAAGTCGTATCCCCTATTCATATACACGTAACCAAGGGCGGATCCAGCGTTGGCGCCAGGAGGGGGTCACATAGTGGTCAACTCAAGAACTTTTAATTTAATTTTAATAACAATAGATACAAGTAAAAAGTAGGTATTTTATTAATAATACAAAGTTACTATGTTATATTTAATTAATTAAATATTGAAGGTATATAGTTACATGTAACTGTATCGTGACAAAATCTATAAATAAAATCATTATGTTCAATTAGTGGTCCACCTAAGTCCAGCTCGGGGGGGCCATGACCCCCATGGCCCCTCTGGATCCTTTGCGTGTTACTGTAATAAATTGTGAAGCTTTTTCAGCTGAATACAACCGAAGGGCGAGCGTTGATAATTAATTTACATTACCTGCCACCGCTATAAACAAACCTTAAATGGCCAACAAAGCCATTCAACTGGATTCTAATGATTTTTTTATATTGCCCATAATTTCTGTTTAACTCACTATTAGCTAATTGATTGTTTAATTTACATTTTTATTGTACTAGCTGTTATATCTTATATATAAAATTCTCGTGTCACTGTTTTCGTTCCCATACTCCGAAAAGGCTTGACCGATTCTCATGAAATTTTGTGAGCGTATTGAGTAGGTCTGAAAATCGGCCAACATCTATTTTTCATCCCCCTAAATGTTAGGGGTAGTCCACCCCTAATTTTTTTTTTTATTTTAGGGCAAAACAACGTATGCCGGGACAGCTAATTATTTATATTTTTATCTACGACGACCACGGTAGTGACAAAGATGCTAGACGTAACTTCTATAAACTGACACTTTTACATATAAATGTCTCGTTACTCAGTAAGTCGAGGACTAATTTGATTTTATTAATATAGTGACGACCTCGGTGGTCTAGCGGTCTAGCACACCGCTTTACGCCCGATGGTCGCGGGTTCGATTCCTCGCACGGCACAAACATTTGTATTCATGAGTATGATTGTTTGTATCGGTTTGGGTGTTTTCTATGTACAATACTGAATGTATTTACGAAAAAAAATTATCTACGTATTTTAAGGCAAAACAACGTTTGCCGGGACAGCTAGTATACCTACGTATATATAACAAACTTATATAACTACTACCGCGGTCTCTGTTCCTCCTCAAAATTGAATATGTCAAAGGTTTTTTGAAGTTAAATTACGCAATAAACTTCTGTACGCACCCTGTTTGACAGGTATCAGCAGTTTGTATGGGAAATAAAATTGTTGTTTTTACTATTCCCTATGCAATTTCTTCATATTTCATATTATCATCGTTTAACCCTTACCTGGACTTTCACGAATATTTCAAGACTGAAATTAGCCAAATCGGTTCAGCCATTCTCGAGTAGCGAGACTAACGAACAGTAATTCATTTTTATAAGTATAGATGTCTTGTTTGTAAACTAAACTGATTGGTATAACTACTTAATTGATTGATATTACTTTACTAGTTGTTCCTGCGACTTCGTCCGCGTGGTATTTAACTTTATATCACCATTAGATAATGTAATGGACTTCTGCAAAATAATATCTAATTCGAAAAAACGTAATATATGCACTTTTCAATAGTCACATTTTTTTATTCTACCGCTCATACGCAATGCAGACTCATCATAAGAAGAATGAGCAAGAAACGTGTGTGTTGATCCTTTAGATAAATATTGTTTTAACTACGTTAACAATTATTAGGCATGCGACAATCAACATAGAAACCGCTACGCACTTAATCTCTGTTCAATCAGATAACATTGTCAGTCCTTTGAATTTTGCTCATTCGGAATGCAGACTCATGACAAGAAGAATGAACAAGAAACTTGTGTATTGCTCTTTTAAATAAATGTTGTTTTAATTAGATTTATATTAACAAGGATTAGACATTCGCAAATCAACATAGAAACCGCTACGCACTTAATCTCTGTTCAATCAGATAACATTGTCAGCGCTATGAATTTTAAGTTAGATATTTTCTACAAAAACATTATTATCATTTATAAATTCTTTACAATAAGATTTTTTACAAAGTCTTTTATAAGACATTTGAATCTTTTTTCTAGCAAATTGAGTACAGACTCTGACAATTTGTAAAACCTTTCGCAATTTCCATAAAACGAATTACTAACTTTCGTCAAACGGCACTAAGGTAAAACGTTTGCTGATATTACGTAAGCTTATATTAGTGTAATCACCTACTTTTTTAAAACTGCCAATGTTCTTCCTGGCATACATGATATTTTCGTAGATGTATTGAGAAGCAACGGTGAGGATATTTGATTCTTTAAAACACTCACGCAACGACTCCCTGAAACGCATACCGTAATGTAATGTAAGTTGGACTCCATTCTCCGCAATTAGTCTCTCATCTGGACCGTTGTGCGTAAAGTAGCCAGCCAAGCTCCTCCCAGAAGCGCAGATATCTGCTGGTGTCTTCACAGGCTTCACGGAGCGACCTCACCGTTGCGAGGGTTTGTTTTCGTTGTGTGGCCACTGCTGCGCACTCCAGGATTACGTGAGCAGCCGTTTCATCGGCTTCAAAGCAGCCTCGACGAAGTGACTGTCAGTAGCACCTATTGTGAACCGATGTTTGTTTAAGGTACAGTGCCATATTATTATCCCTATCATTATTTTGAGGAAATAGAAATAGAAATAATCTTTATTCAAATAAATTCATTACAAGCACTTTTGAATAGTCATATTTTGATTCTACCACTCATTCTGAATGCAGATTCATCACAAGAAGAATGAGCAAGAAACTTGTGTCAACACACAAGTCTTGCTCTTTTTAATAGATGTTTTTTTTATATAAATAATTACAGTATAACAAGTAAGAGGCATGCGATAATCAACATAGAAGTCGCTACGCACTCATTATTAATGTAATCAGATAATATTGTCAGTGCTATGTATTTAAAGTTTTTCTATAAAAACATTATTATCGTTAACGAATACTTCAATTTTATAGTAAGCTTTTTTGCAAAGGAACTGTTTTATTTGACATTTAAATCATTTTTCTGGCAGATTTATAACAGACTCTGGTGTTTTATTGTAAAACCTTACGCAATTTCCATAAAACGAATTACTAACTTAGAGGTTATGACTATCTCGATTTAGTAGCCGTTTTGTCAATCGCTGGTTCGTTGAATTGCCACTTTTGATTGTTTGCAATCAGAGGTTTGTTTCCATCTTTGGTTTTGTATCTCAGTGGATCTTTGGCGAATTCAGGTTCGAAATTGCAAGGGTAATGGCAAGAGGATGCGCATACCGTAAATGGAGCTTTGAATTTTGTTTCTTTTATAGAGACTGGTATAAAAGAAACAAAATTGTAAGTAATATTTACCACGTCACATCAGTGAAAACCACACCTAAGGTATTTCTAATTACCGCGCAAAAACTCAGAGATAAACAACAAGTAATATTAAGAGACTTATTAAGAGGTTTCCGTAGCTATGTTAATATATTTTAAGCTGTTATTCAGATTACAGATTCATTTATTGCAATTATATAAAAAAAATATTTTAAACATCATTTGACTATTATTATACGAAGCACTGTTTAACACTCTAGAAGTATTATACAAATAAAAGACGTACCAAGGTTAATTGACAATTTAATTTTTGCATTACAACGAATACATGTAATGATCAAAACGAAACTATAGCGCGTTTTAGAATTGACACAGCGCCATCTAGTATTTCATACTGTAAACTGTTACGGCCAATACTTATTACAATTTATACAAGCACAATTTTTAATATTTTCATTCAGCTTCGTTATTAGTGCTTTTGCCAATTCAATTATGTAAAAAAAAATATATTTTGAACATGTTTTGACTATTATTGTACACTAGCTTTCGCCCGATGCTTCGCTCGCGTTAATTAATCCCCTTAGGGGTGGAATTTATCAAAATCCCTTCCTAGGAGATGCCTACGTCATAGTAGCTTTATGCATGTAAAGTTTCAGCCTGAGCAGCTATGTTAAGATATTTTTAGTTGTTATTCAGATTTCAGATTTATTTATTTGCTATCAGATTTATTTATTGCAATTATATATAGAAATATATTTTAAACATGTTTTGACTGTCATTATACGACGCACAATTTTTTAATAATTTCTATCAGATCCGTTATTAGTTCCTTTGCCGATTCAATTATATTAAAAAATATATATTTTAAATATGTTTTGACTGTTATTGTACACTAGCTTTTGCCCGCGGCTTCGGTCGCGTTAATTTATCCCCTTAGGGGTGGAATTTATCAATATCCTTTCTTAGCGGATGCCTACGTCATAACATCTACCTGTATACCAAATTTCAGTCCGATCCGTCCAGTGGTTTGGGCTGTGCGTTGATAGATCACTATGTCAGTCAGTCACCTTTGAGTTATATATATTTGGATAAACATTAATTAAAATTTTTACTTTGGCCAAACTTTACAAACTGCCTAATTAAATCGTCACTGGAAAGCACCAACTCGGCCTCGTATTGAGAGTACTTTATCAAATCAAATGATGAATAGATTAGCGAAATAAGGCCTTACAGCGCCCGCACAGGTGCTATATTCGTGAATTCCGTGCAAAAATAATAAAACACGAAAGATAAATGGAATCATTCGACCGTCATTACACGGGTCTACCTTTGCGTCCCTTACGAAATGCCTATCTACACACCGTCTGAGCTATGAAAAGTGGTTTATATTATGATCATAATACGGTACAGAATACGTTGTGTACGCGTGGATAGATAAGGATTTCAGATATTTTCTTAGTCATGTGCTGACCGTGGCTGCCGTGGCCCAAGCAAACAATTATTTCACTCACAATGGCGCGAGGAATGCTATTCATCTTGTGTGCAGTGTCATGTCAATTGTATGTTCATTTCAAGAAAAAACAACCACAATATATTATGTTAGCAGTAACGATATGACATCTGAGTATACACTTAATGACGACCTCGTGGTCTAGCGCACCGCTTTACGTCCGATGGTCGCAGGTTCGATTCCTCGCACGGCACAAACATTTGTATTCATGAGTATGATTGTTTGTATCGGTCTAGGTATTTTCTATGTATGTATTTACGAAAAAAAAATCTATGTGTTTGTATCAGTTATCTAGTACCCGTAACACAAGCTTTAGATAGCTTAACATGGGTCTAGATGGCGCTGTGTGAATTGTCCTGAGATTATTATTATTTATTTATTTTTTCTCAGCTTTTGCTGGTTTTCTCCACACTTACGGGCCGAAAGCAAGTAAGTGCAGAGTGTGTGTATATGTGTGTGCGCGTGTATGTATGTGTGAGTGTGTGTGTACTTATTGTGTGCCTGGTGTGACTGGTGTTATATCCTTTTATTATTATGATTACTTAAGTATAACTATGTTATATGTCAAAATATGTACAAAATATGAGTATCTACTACCAGACGCAAGTCGAATCACTTCTCTTCATCCTAAGGTTCCTGGAAGAGATAGCTTTTTAACGATAAGGCCGCCAGTTGTTACCTCTCTGTTTTGTTTATTATTGTGTTTTTTTTATAACTTTATACATAATTGTGCACGGCACAGAGACGTGGTCGCTAACTATACTCATGAACAAGCTCAGAGTCACTCAGAGGGCAATGGAGAGGGCTATGCTCGGATGGAATCAGAAATGGGGAGATCCGCAGAAGAACCAGAGTGACCGACAGCCCGAAGAATTGCTACACTGAAGTGGCAATGGGCAGGGCACATAGCTCGTAGGACAGATGGCCGTTGGGGCAAAGTCCTTAAGTAGCGACCACGGACCGGAAGACGCAGCGTGGGAAGGCCTCCAGCAAGGTGGACCGACGATCTGGTCAAGATCGCTGGAAGGCATTGCATGCGAGCAGCGCAGGACCGGTCTTCGTGGAGATCTTTGGGGGAGGCCTATGTCCATGATACATAATTGTGTATGTAACTGTGTTTTCTGTGAGAAGAACAATAAAGAGTTTTATTCAACTACAAATATTACACGCTTGAAATTTGAGCCTGTTTTTTTCCGATGTATAATCTATATTACTGTAAAGTTTCATCAAAATCCGTTCAATAGTTTTTGCATGAAAGAGTAACAAACTTCCATCCATCTGTCCATCCATATTCATAAACTGTCTCATTTATACATATATATATTAGTAAGCTTAACGACGCGTCCCGGCTTCGCATGGATACATTACAAATATTTGATTCTCTCTGCTTGTTCTGTACTATAGCATATATTATACATATAAACCTTCGTCTTGAATCACTCTATCTATTGCTGAAAACTGCATTAAAATTCGTTGCCTAGTTTAAAAGATATAAGCGAACAGACAACAGTGGCGACTTTGTTTTATCTATACATATAAATAAAATTGGAGTGTCTGTTTGTAATATTAAAATAACTGTTTTTTTACTACATGCATATGAATATAATTACGGTAGATACATCTAAAAAAAAAAAACACATTTAAAAATTTTTGTCTGTCTGTCTGTCGGTCTGTTTGCTCCGGCTAATCTCTGAAATGGCTGGACCGATTTTAACGGGACTTTTTTTGGCAGATAGCTGATGTAATAGGGAGTAACTTAGGCTACTTTTATTTTAGAAAAATTAAATTCCACGTCGACGAAGTCGCGGTAACAGCTAGTACCATATAAAGATAAAGATTAGGAGAAATGGGGGTTAGCGGGTAAGGTAAGTGGACTGTATGGAATTGAAATAAAGGGGGATGCACAGTACGTACCTGCGACTGTAGAGCGGGTGTATTCTTGCACAGCTGCTGCACTCGATGAATACTAAGTTTAACACAGGCACGCACACAAAGTTACTTATTGTTAATGTCAATATTATATTAATTAATTTAAAGCGGAGCGGTTGGGACGAGATGTCACCATTCACGTTAGTAGACGAGGTCGTCGGGCGACCTCAGTTGACATACTGTGCGCGGGAAAGGGATTAGGATTTGGGGAATAGTACCATACCACTTGATATGTTTATAAATGGCGCGAACATCCTCCCCCGCCTTGAGAAACTAAGGGTTTCTCAAAGAAAATACAAAGAAGAGCAATATATGAAGCGGATGTACATTATAGTATATATTCCTAACATACTTATAATTAGTTATAGAGCGTAATATAATAAGAAAAACTTAATAGAATACACCTAGCGGTAAATAATAACTAAATGCGGTTTATAAGAAACATAGAGTTTATTGAGAAGGTAAAGGGATTAATTTAACGATTGGTCGCTTGAGTAAACCATTTTGAGTTTTAACAGATGCTACGCGTGCAATACCATCTGAGCCTGGATATATTTTCACAATGATACCCATTGGCCACCGAAGTGGTGAGACGTTATCATCATGTATAAGCACTACAGTACCAACCTTAACATTGTCTGTATTCTTAAACCACCTTTGGTGAATTAAAGAACGAAGAAGAATGGCACCTGTGTGACAGTTAATGCGGTGAAAATGATCTATTATTAAGTAAGTAATATTACTTACCATATGGTCGCGCTTAGGCAATAAAACGGGATGTTTTGCCTCGAAAGGTAAGTTAGCATTTAATAATCTACCTATCCTAATTATGCTATCGTCATCAATAAAAAGATTTAATTTACGCAGAGTTCCAGAAGGTAAATTACCCTTTTTAAGATCACTAATAACATGATAAAAATGAGCGACCTGAATTGCGGTAAGTATATATTTTTCAATATATTTAGAGCGGGGCAATACGCGTATATATCGCAGTATATAAATAGTAATTCGTAATAATTTGTTCCAGGATGAAACTTTAGATGCAAGATCCCAAAGCGGTGAGACTACAGTATTGGAAGCAGCAGTAACGAACGTCTTAGTATTATATTCAGGTAAGTTTTCATATTTTTCAGGTGTAAATGACTCTACCAGCCAAGAGCAGACGGGGCTACTCAGCCACGCGGGACCGTTCCACCACAACTCATGGGTATGTAATTGTTTAGGCAGTAAACCTCTTGAAAGACAGTCGCTTGGATTATTGAATCCAGCCACGTGATAGAAATGTTTTGATTGTAAATTTTCCTGACATTTAGCCACACGATTGCTAACGAAGATATTCCACCGATGTGGTGAAGAATGAATCCATGAGAGTGCAATTTTCGAGTCAGAAAATGCATAGACGTTCTGTACAGACGTGCGTGAAGAGTAAGCATCGTAAACTAGTTTAGTTAGTTTAGACATTAAAACGGCGGCGCAAAGTTCTAGTCGCGCAAGTGAGACTACCTTAACGGGTGCGACTTTTGATTTCGCACAAACTAATCTCACGTATATATTGCCTGCGGGATTTGTCACATGTAAGTAAATAACGCAGCCGTAAGCTTTTAAACTAGCATCCGAAAACGCAACGATATTTATTATACAGTCTTGCGTGACAGATAAATGACGCGGTATTTTTAAATTAGCAAGAAGCGGTAATTGTTGTTTAAATGTAGTAAAAATAGCGGTTATATTTGTCGGAGGTACATCATCCCAACCGACTTTCTGCAGCCAAAGATCTTTAATAAGTAGTTTAGCGGTAAGTACGACAGGCGCAGCAAAACCTAATACGTCCCATAATCGGGCAATTAGGGAAAGTATGGTACGTTTTGTACACAAGCGGTCATCACAATTGATTTTAAAAACGAAAATATCATCTTGCGGGTTCCATTCGAGCCCTAATATCTTAAGGGACTCACGTCTATCAAACTCAACTTGCTGTGCAAGTTTCAGCGGTGTAGGAATGCTCTCTAGTAGGTTCTTTGAATTACTAGACCATTTAACTAATTGAAAGCCACCTGACTTAAACATATTAATTAATTGAGCGGTAGCCTCGACAGCATCAACCTCATTTAGTATAGACGTAGCTAAATCGTCCATATACAGTTCCCTTTCAGCTATAGATGCAGCCAGCGGGAAGTTATCGCGTTCATCATCACAAAGCTGACGAATTGTACGCATGGCAAGGTAACGACTTGACTTAAGACCAAATGCAACTCTATTAAATTGAAAGGTACGTATGGGTTCAGACGTATTAAAGCGGTACAGTATTTTTTGATATTTACGATACTCGTCGGTTACTAAAATTTGTAGGTACATTTGTTTTATATCCGCGGTTATAGCGATTGGAAATAAACGAAAATTTAATAAAAGTAAAAATAAATCAGCTTGGAGATTAGGACCCGTATGTAAAATATCATTTAGAGAAATGCCGTTATGACATTTAGCACTTGCATCAAGGACTATTCTGACCTTGGTGGTGTCTTTATCCTGCCTAATGACAGGGTGATGCGGTATGACGTAACCGTCATCCATATTATCGGATGTATTTAAAACTTCAGATAAATATTGGTTGTCTATATAGTCTTTTATGATGGCATTATAATCAGCGCGCAAACCTGTACTTTCTAGTTTGCGTTCTAGCGATAGCAAGCGACGAAAAGCGGTGATACGGGAATTACCTAACTCGCTAGGATCCTTATAAAACGGTAAAACAGTACAATAACGACCTGACGAGTCCCGGGACACGGTAGAAGAGTACATTTGCTCGCATTCCTTTTCTGCGGGACTTAAATATTTATTTATAGGAACCTCCTCTAATTCCCAGAATTTAGAGAGAGAGAATCATTAAGATTATTTTCAATACATATTAAGAAAGCAGAGGAAGATGAGTCTTGTTGAGGCGCGGTATGATCACGATCAGATGTGGTCGCATTATTACAGGGAACGTCACCAATAAAAACATAACCAAAAATAGTTTCTATGGCTGGCGGTGCGGGTGGACTTATTATTTTTCCACTTAAAAGAATATAAGGGAACAAATTTGCTCCTAATACAAGTTCGATCTCACCTGGCATATGCCAGTGAGGATCTGCAAGCGGTAAGTCGACTAAATGACTTATAACAGACGTATCTATATATTCAATAGGTAGCCGATCGGTAATACAATCGACAACTAACGCGGTTATAGTGAAGCTTTGTTCGTTATGTTTATCGGAAATCATTAATTTAACATGGCCCTTTATAGGCCTCGTTGTTAATCCGACACCTTTTAAAAATGAATTCGTAAGCGGAATAATGTTTAAGTTTAATTGTTTACAACAATCAATCGTAATAAGGTTATGTTGCGAAGCATTGTCTAAAAGGCAACGAACAGTACGTATTATATTTTTGTTATAGTTACGAACAATAACAGACGCTGTAGACAGAAGTACCTCTGTACGCACTTTACCCGTTGGACATACAACACCAGGCATGGCTGCTGTAGTGGTAGGTACTCGAGTGCACAACGACAAAGGTGCGGGCATCGCGATTTCAATGGGCGCTTTTGAGTCCCCGTCAGGAGTCAAATTACATTGCGTTGCATTACGACAGGGGACTGGTGGGAGTGTGGGAGCGGCGATCGTAGATCGATCACTCATCACATTAGATCGATGAGTGCAGAGCGGTGTATTATTATTTTGTGCCTTATCTAAATGTAATAAGGAATGATGTCGCTTATTACAAGTTCTACATTTGTATTTAGAATTACAAGTGGACACAGAATGCGTTATACTAAGGCAATTTACACAACCTCGTTTAGATTTAATAAAATCTAATCGATTTTTCGGCAGCATTGATTTAAATGTGGAACAGGTATATAACTGATAATGTTCCGAAGTATTACACATAGCACAAGGAGCTCGGTGACCAGAAGTGTCACTTCGTGTAACAAACGAATGTACATTTTGCGGGCGGTTGTTTTTAATATTCGTTAATGTGTTGTGGCTTACTGAATTAATATTATTACTCGTGCGGTCTAATATTTTCACCTGACTTTTTATAAATTCCACAAAATCCATATAACTCGGAATATCTTTATTTCTAGCGGCCATTTCGAAAGCATGTGTAGTACTTAAATCCACCTTTCGTAAGGCTAAGTTCAATAAAATAAAATCTTGCATATCATCAATCATTAATTGACGCATAGCAGCTACAGCGGCATCGAAAGTTTCGATGAAATTATTTAATGAAGCGGAATTATTTGTGGCCGATTTAATGTTAAATAATGTAGAAATATAATATGAACCTAAGGCCCTTTTATCCTGGTATTTCTTTACTAAACTTTCCCATATGGAAGTATAATTATCACCAGACGGAATTATACCGGCCATTATTTTTTGAGCGCTTCCAGTTAATTTACTAAGTAAATACTGAATTCTTTGTGAATCGGTTAAATCGGTGTTACAATGAATATTACTCCTAAAGGATTCATAAAAGCTAGACCACGTGGACATATTCCCGTCAAAACAAGGAATACAGAGGGGTTCTAGTTTGATACTAGATTTATTATGCGGTACCGATTGTGAAGACGAAGGCTTATTCGCTTCGCTTAATATTAAACGACATCTTTTTATTCGACTAAAAATATCTTCAAACGTTAAAAGTGCCTGGTAATCAGGTTCAAATTTAGGATTCAACTGCATTTGTAACTCGTTTATAGAATCTAAATTTTGTATATATTCATGGCGCAGTGTATCAATGGTTTCACTGTCCGCCATGAATGCCTCTGCGGAGCGTAAGTCGATTGACGACGGTGACAGATTTTTAGAAGTATCACGCAATCTTGTAATACGTTGAAATATAGCTCTGTTTTTAGCTTCTAGCATTTTTAAATTCGACTCCATTATCGTTACGATTATTGGCGTTGAAAAATACAAATTAATGTAGGTAGGTATGTACGCTTACTGCGTAATATGTATTATACAAATAATAAAGTATTATTATTAATTAAGCGGTAATTATTAGAAAATATACCCAAGACTAGGCTTATAGGTATGGCGTACTAATATATTAAGTACAGAAAATGCGTATGCGCGGGTGAATATACGAATAGGTACAAAGAAGCGGTATTGCTTATAGCGGGCGGTATAATATAATGAAATTATGTACCTATCAATGCGGGGATGTAAATCTCGTCCTAATTATAGTATTTAAGCGGTAGGTATCCGGTTCGAAGGCGTACCATGGAGAAATGGGGGTTAGCGGGTAAGGTAAGTGGACTGTATGGAATTGAAATAAAGGGGGATGCACAGTACGTACCTGCGACTGTAGAGCGGGTGTATTCTTGCACAGCTGCTGCACTCGATGAATACTAAGTTTAACACAGGCACGCACACAAAGTTACTTATTGTTAATGTCAATATTATATTAATTAATTTAAAGCGGAGCGGTTGGGACGAGATGTCACCATTCACGTTAGTAGACGAGGTCGTCGGGCGACCTCAGTTGACATACTGTGCGCGGGAAAGGGATTAGGATTTGGGGAATAGTACCATACCACTTGATATGTTTATAAATGGCGCGAACAAGATTAGAGGAACAATTTTTAACAATTTTAATAAACAGTCGAAACCACAGGGAATAGTTAGTTTAATATATTACTTAAAATGGTCATTAGGACATTAATTTATGTTACATTATTAAGGACAACTGAAACGGTACAGAGCAACAGAGCTATATATATTCTCATATGGTACAGTAAACGCGAGGCAAATGTAAATCTTGAGGTGACTGGCAATTGTTAGCTTAATTAAATGCCATCTCAGCAATAAACCGTCTCATACATTTGATTTATACAGCCTCCGAATGTAGGTGATAACTGTATGAGAATTCTCGTCTAGATACGAGATTTTAGGCACATTTTCAGCTTTGTGGATGTGTGAATGTGATTTGACGGATGGAAATTGTTCAACATTTTAATTAATTAATTAATAAATGATTAATCTACAAAATGTGACTCAATGTCAAATTGAGAAAATTAAAAAGAAAATAATTTTTACTTTATATTGGCATTTTTTTAAAATGCCAATAAAAAGTAAAAATTCTTTTGCATATACGAGATTTTCAGCTTCCTACAAGTATGCATTGACAGATGGTAATCGGTCGAAATTGATACGAGAAAACTAAAAATTAAAAATTGCCAATAAAAAGTAAAAATTCTTTTGCATATACGAGATTTTCAGCTTTCTACAAGTATGCATTGACAGATGGTAATCGGTCGAAATTGATACGAGAGAACTAAAAATTAAAAATTGCCAATAAAAAGAAAAAATTCTTTTGCATATACGAGATTTTCAGCTTCCTACAAGTTTGCATTGACAGATAGAAATCGGTCGAAATTGATACGAGAGAATTAAAAATTAAAAAATGCCAATAAAAAGTAAAAATGCCAATAATAGTGCCAATAAATTTGTTAGCAAGTTCAATTTTTATAATAGTAATAATTGGATTGGCAAACAAACTAATCGTCTTACTTTTTAAGGTCGCAGGTTCGATTCTCAGCTCGGTACAAAGTGAATGAGTGTTTGTAATGGTCTTAATCCGAACGTTACAAATTTCTATTCATGAGTTAATACTCAACTCATATGTATTAAAAAAATATACATAGAAAACACCCAAACCAATACTAACATTAATATGTTAGTATTGGTTTGGGTGTTTTCTATGTATATTTTTTTTTATGAATGATATTGGAATGATGCACTCTGCGCTATAGGTTTACCCTGCCGGGGCACCAGTGGAGGATGAAAGCATGAGGTCAGGTCAGGTCAGCTATCGTGACAAATTCACCAAGAATTTGTCACGATGGTTTCCAGGGGTAATCGCATGGAGGTCAACCTAACAACCCCCAACATACATATATCGTCAAACAGCAAATACTTAAATGTACCCCTCATAATTACATCTGCATAATAGACTTATAAATGAATTATTGAATGTTTATGAATTCATAATCTTGCCGCAGTTATTACCCAACGGAACTACCCACGAAGACAATATAGCCCTCCTAACTACATAAACCGTGTAACTATAATGAAGATAATAAAATAGAGGCGTTAACAAGGTCAGCTGTATCAATTTTGATCTTTGTTTTAACCGTAACATTTAATTAGAGGCAGTACCCTCGGGACTGCGGCGGCTTAACACTTTATCATGCAACCAAAACATAAGACACAGACAAAGAAATATGCAATAGTTCGATGATAATATACCTTTATTTTCGTTGTATACCTACCAACATTTGTACACTATAGCGATCTCTACAGGTACTCATCGGTCTATTTTTGATATATTTTTTATAATAATAATAATAATAATAATATTTCAGGACAATTCACACAGCGCCATCTAGTCCCAAGCTAAGCAGAGCTTGTGTTATGAGTATTAGACTAGACTGATATAAATACATGAATACATTTTTTTTTAATAAATACATATTATACACAGAAAACACCCAGACCGATACAAACAATCATACTCATGAATACCAATGTTTGTGCCGTGCGAGGAATCGAACCCCATGTCGACCCCAACCCCAAACGACCATCGGATAGTAAAGCGGTGTGCTAAATCACTAGACCACCGAGGCTGTCTATTTTTTATGTGACTTGGATAGCATACGAGCTGACGGATATCTTATGGTCAGCGGTAATATTCGAACTCAACTCTACACTCTTTTCGAGTTGTAGTAGACAACTCGAAAAAACAGAACTCAACATCAAGCTGAAATGGGGCGACGGATTGATTGGAACCATCATGAGATGAATCAGAAATCTATCCCATGCAGTTTGAAAATTATGGGCATTTAAGAACAACCTAGAAATTTCGTCAAACTATGACCATTTTCCGGTTATTGTGGTTAACTTTTATTATTTTTGCTCATTTAATTTTTGGAACCGTAACTCTAGATAACAATTCTAGAACTACAGTCAAAAATAATGACACAATTGCCCCAAGTTTTCTAGAATTAAGACCTATTAATTTAGAATAGAACAGAATAGAATAGAAAATCTATTATTCAAATAAACTTAATTTAAGCACTTTTGAATAGTCATAACAATTTGTTTTTTATCTACCACTCACCACCATTTGTTAAAGTAACATTTAAAATTTTCAAAATTTGTCGATTTTGAAGGACTTTCTTTAAAAAAATTTACTGTGCCTTGGCAAGTACCATTAAAAGGGGACACCGAGTTATAACATCATTTGAAAAACTGAAGTAGATAGGTACATACATTTTGTGTTAAACTAGCTGTTCCCGCGACTACGTCCGCGTGGAATTTAACTTTATTTTTCTAAAATAAAAGATCTTTTCTGAAATTAAAGTAGCTTAAGTTACACCTTTTTACATCAGCTACCCGCCAAAAAAAGTCCCGTCAAAATAGGTCCACCACTTTCAGAGAATAGCCGGAACAAACAGACCGACAGACAGACGAATTTTGTAAAAAATGTTATTTTGGTGTATGTACCGTATTTATATTCATATGCATGTAGTAAAGAATGGTTATTTCAGTATTACAAACAGACACTCCAATTTTATTTATATGTATAGATTTCTTTTGAAAGTATTTCGCAAGTTGGAGGCATGGATTATATTAATTAACCTTTTACTTTGTTTTTCTTCTAAGTAATTAATTCTCGTCTACAACACATTTCAGCGCGGATTATAATAAAAGAATAAGCAATATTTGTAGAAAATATAAAAAAAATCTTAAGAACTCATTAAAGAGGATTGAATTTTGAGTTTTCCGAATTTATGGTGTATTAAACGAAAAGGTGTAAGGTTAGGGATCAACCAAATGGTGCTTCGAACAACTTCCACGTTGGTTCCATACATTCCTTTTTTTTATAACACAGGGGACAAACGAGCGGCTCACTTGATGGTAAGTGATTACATGAGCACCCGCAACTCCAGGGGAATTGCGAGTACGTTGTCGCCCTTTTAAAAAGGTATAAGATCTTTTCTTGAAGGTTTCAATATCGTATCGGTTCGGAAATACCATTGCTGGAAGGTTATGATCAATGTGATTGTGCGTAGCGAAGAGTTACTGGATCATCTTCATGAAAATGGTGACATAGAAATGGTACAGTATTAGCAATAAGTAATAATGCCCCCAGGCTACTTTATTGGCGAATAGGAGTCCTGGTGAAAGAAAGAAAGAAAGAAAGAAAGAACGAAAGAAAAATATTTTATTCAGTGCAATGTAAAAAATACAATATAAACAACAAACGAAAAAAAAAGAGCAAATAAAATGTACATATAATTAAACTTAATTTACCATGTAGATAATTAAAAATAAACATAAAATAATCATTTTTTACATCCAAAAATGCACTGAAATGGCTCCACTCAGCTTTATTGTATGTCCTAGGTGAACATACAGCTGGTTTTCAGTGGCACCAAAAATATATATATAAAAGGGGGGGAGAGAGAGGGCACTATTTAAAATATTAATGATAATAATTAAAACAAAATTACAACTATTAATAAATACAAACCAATTACATATAGTAGAAAAACAAAATAGAATAAAATAACATTAATAAATATAAACATTAAACATATATATACACCTACTTTGCCGTAAGATTTATAGGTTAAATAGTACATAGATAATTCTTGAATAGTTTTTTAAAGGTGAATAATGAATGAACAACGGTGGGGCCCGCCCTGGTCATCAACCGTCGCGTTGGTGACCTGTATCTGCCGTCACTCTATCTGTTGAGACACGAGCAGAGCGGGCGCGGATCTGTGTGGCGAGCAGTCTCAGAGGTGTAAGTCTACCGTCCACATAACAGAAGCCAAGATGGGGGGGAGACGCATCCTTATTTCGATACATCTTATCCTCGGTGGTCGGGGGAACCAATAAGACATTGAGGAGGAGGATTGAGGGCCTTGGGCAACCACCGCTGCGGACGCTGTCGATTGCGAACACGACCCTACGGTGTGGTGCCAGGGGCGCCGAGGAGAAATGGCGTAGAGTTTTTAGTGTGGAATCTCACAGTACCCGTCTGTCCAACTTCTGAGATGAACGTACCACGGAGGGTATCTCCCCGCGAAAAAAAAAATCTATCAACTAAATTTTGTTGCTCGGATGATTGTTCTTTATCTGCAGCTCATAAACACATGGTCCAAGGAGAATAAGCACATGTGATGACATACACCACTCATCATCTGCTTCTTCCTTATCCCATTTATTTGTGGTCGGCGTAATATGCTTTTCTCTTCCATTCATCCCTGTTCGCAGTCATCGCGTTATTTACTTCCTTTCTTACCATATCATCTTTCACACAGTCCATCCATCTCATTTTCGGCCTTCCTCTGCCCTTATAACCATCCACATTCATATGTAACACCTTTCTTAAAATATTATCCTCGTTCCTACGCATTATATGTCCATACCATGATAGACGATTACTCACTTTCATACTTCCTACTTCCTCTAATGTCACATACACCACTACATTTTAAAATACTGTATTTAAAGACTTCTCAGTTTAGACGCGTTTTGTTTGTAATGTCAGGAAGACGAGAGTCAGTCTGTCAGTAGTAGAGAGTACTCAAATGGTTTTTTTTTTAATGAAGAAAAATTCATGTGTAAATCAAATTAGAGAGAATGTAGTGTCTACCACATGCTATTACATTTCTGTCAAGTGTTTTCAGTTCCATAAATAAAATATTAATATTATTTTTTAACTTCTGCGACATCTTCGCGCTGCTGTGACGCGACTTTCCTATCTTTATATGAATAGGCTTTCATACAACGAGATAATGTTACTGTCAGCACATTAGTTTTTTATTACGGTCCAGCTTCACGACTGTATAAAGGGAGTACCATTACAGCTGTGGACTACTAGTTTAGAAAGTAATGTGTTAATTTATATAATTAATTATCACAAGTATTTTATATTTATTTTAATTTTTATTGCAAAAGTGTAACACAAACATTATATATATAAAAAAACTTGATCAAACAAAAACTGTCTGTTGGTTTCCTTGTTTTACGGAGTAGATACGTGCTAGATTATACGTAAAAACGGCTGAAGAATTTTACTAATATCTTAATCCTAATAATATAAACACGAAAGTTTGTGAGTATGGATGTTTGTTACTCTTTCACGCAAAAACTACTGAACAGTTTTTGATGAAACTTTACAGTAATATAGCTTATACATCAAAATAACATATAGGCTATATTTTATATTGAAATTTAACGCAGGTAAAACCGCGGGTACACGAAAGATGAGAGAGAACTGTTGAATGGATTTTAATGAAACTTTACAATAATATAGTACATTAGAAAAACACATAGGTTATACATTTCCCGCAGAAAAAACCATGGGCAAAGCTAGTTTAGAATAAAATTTTCATATATGTATATCTGCTGTTTTGTACCCATAGTGCAGGCTCTACTTAGTTATAGACTACAAGGCACTTTCAACCACATTTGTCCCATTAAAAAAAGCATATATCCTTTCTCAGAGCCGAGACTATCTGTATACCAAATTTCCTTCTAATCGGTTCCATAGTTTTGGCGTGAAAGCATAATAAACAGATAGACATACTTACTTTCACATTTATAATATTTATTTATTTATTAAAGGAAAACCAAGGCTGACTATACTTAAATAAAATCAATATAAATGTCATACTAATCCACTGACAGGCTTTCACAAATAACGACAGACTAATTCTAAAAAAAATACATCACTATATATAAATACAACAACACATTACAAAATTAACAGAGAATATAAAATTAATTAACAGGAGTACAGTAACAAATAGTGAATTTATACAAATCTAAATATATATAACTCAAAGGTGACTGACTGACATAGTGATCTATCAACGCACAGCCCAAACCACTGAATCCATCGGGCTAAAATTTTGCAAGCAGGTAGATGTTATGATGTAGGCATCCGCTAAGAAATAATTTTGGTTTATTCTACCCCCAAGGGGATGAAAGTTTGTATGAAACTTTGTCAATTTTAAACCGATCGGGCTGAGACTTTGCATGCATAAAGATACTACGACGTAGGCATCCCCTAAGAAAGGATTTTGATAAATTCCACTCCTAAGGGGATGAATTAACGCGAGCGAAGCCGCGGGCAAAAGCTAGTATATATATATATACATGATCTTCAAAATTAATATAATCTACAATATTACTAAGTATAATACAGTACTAGTTCAGCTCTACGCATCTACATATGAAGATAACGGGTAATCCGCTAAGGAACACAAACTTCAGCCGGCAGACTTTGCTCTACGTACTCAGTTAACTTATTAAAGCGTTGCTCTTAAAATAAACGAACGAAAGATTAACCGAGTTAGTTATAAGCAGAGTGTAGCGAAATTAACACACTCCATTAAACATAACTTGGCAATAGTTGTACTAAGTTGTTCATATACAGTTTCCAGAGAAATTATAGTTATAATTACATGAGTACTGTTATATTTTATACTAGCTGTTCCCGAGACTTCGTCCGCGTGGAATTTAACTTTATTTTTCTATAATAAAAGTAGCCTAATTTACAAAAAGAAAGCTTCATCATTGTAGTTTCCAAAGAGTAAATTTTCCATACAAACCTTCAACTTCAATTTATGTGTTACCCTATTAAGGATCACCTCTTTGCAAACTTTTAAATGCAATATTTATTTATATTTAATCAACAGCTAACAGTTTCAATCTTCTAACTTTGATACGATACGATGTTATACGATACTTCCATACAAACTTTTATATCCTCTTTCAACCCCTTACAACCTATTCTTTTTGAACCAAAAAATAGCCTATCCTTTCTTAGAGTCTAGACTATCTGTGTACAAAATTTCATTTAAATCGGTTCAGTAGTTTTGGCGTAAAATCACTTACTAATATTATAAATGCGAAAGATCGAAGTCAAAGTCAAGCACAGCTAGTAAGTCATTAAATGCATATATAATTGTGTAGGTAGTGTTTGTTGTCAGTAACAGACGAGAACTTTGTTGTTGCTGCATTTGATTTGATAACAACAGTTTGTTTGTTGTTTAAATGAGCAAATATTATGTTCGCGCAAGGTTCAATATATGTGTTTACAGTCATTTGATGTTTACGGCTCTGATTTATAGAAACGTAATTAAATGTTGCCTTTCATATATTTGTTTACATATATATGTATTTATACATATAACTAGCTTTTGTCAAATTGTCCCCTTAGGGATGGAATTTATCAAAATCCTTTCTTAGGGGATGCCTACGTCATAGTAGCTTTATGCATGCAAAGTCTCAGCCATCGGGCTGTTTAAAATTTACAAAGTTTCATACAAACTTTCATCCCCTATTTTATCCCCTTGGGGGTAGAATTAATCAAAATCCTTTCTTAGGAGATGCCTACGTCATAGTAGCTTTATGCATGCAAAGTCTCAGCCATCGGGCTGTTTAAAATTTACAAAGTTTCATACAAACTTTCATCCCCTATTTTATCTCCTTGGGGGTAGAATTAATCAAAACCCTTTCTTAGGAGATGCCTACGTCATAGTAGCTTTATGCATGCAAAGTCTCAGCCATCGGGCTGTTTAAAATTTACAAAGTTTCATACAAACTTTCATCCCCTATTTTATCCCCTTGGGGGTAGAATTAATCAAAATCCTTTCTTAGCGTATGCCTACGTCATAACATCTACCTGCTATTATGATGCTATTTATTTATGGGTACTAGATACCTGATATAAGTACATAGATTTTTTTTTCATAAATACATACATAATATACATAGAAAACACCCAGACCGATACAACCCTCATGCAAATCCGAATAAATAATCGTTTGTGTTAGCACATGAACTCTCTTTTTTTGTATAAAAGACATAAAATAATTGTAATTAAAAATAAAATAAAAACTTCTTTTCTTTCTGTCAACACGGTCTATCATTTATTATTAATTTTATTGATTTTAAATGCATTATAATTAGATCACAGTTAGAAACACAAACAGTTTGTACCGAGCGAGGAATCGAACCCGCGACCATCGGAAAATAAGCGGTGTCCTATTCCACTATACCGTCGAGGTCGAGTCGTCAGGTCAATAATTAATTTATTATTTCTTACAATTTCAGCATTCCTTGCGTTTCTTCGCCGACACGCAAAATAAATGGCGTTGTACGCAGAGAATTAAATTAAAGAAGTTGGTAGATAGAAATTGGGCCCGGATCTATACATATAAATAAAATTGGAGTGTCTGTTTGTAATAACCGTTTTTTCAATATTACAAACAGACACTCCAATTTTATTTATATGTATAGATATAAATAAAATTACTACGCAAAATATAATTTATATAAAATTACTACGGAAATTAAAATTACTAATACGGTACATACACCGAGATAATATTTTTTACAATTTTTGTCTGTCTGTCTGTCTGTTTGTTCCCGATAATCTCTGAAATGGCTGGACCGATTTTGACGGGACTTTCTTTGGCAGGTAGCTGATGTAATAAGCAGTAACTTAGGTGACCTTTATGTGAGAAAAAATCTTTTAATTTAGAAAAACTAAGTTAAATTCGACGCGGAATACGTTGCGGGTAGAGCTAGTACTTAATAAAACTTGAATTCATTATGTGATATTTATAAGCGTCGCGAAAAATAGGTGCGACAATCAAAAGAGAGAGCCTTTTTATTATTACTTTAATATTTATTACGCAGTTTATAAATCAAATCACACGACATTACGTTATTATTCTCCTTTGAGATTATAATAATGATTGAGACAATAATAATAATAAAAAAAAAACAGCAAAAGCTGAGAGAATATAAAAATAATAATAATAATTAAACACCTTTCGTATCGTGAGTAAATTTTCAAAATCACCCTTCAAAATGCTGCCATTGTAAATACCTGTCGAACTGTCCGAAAATTTCTGGAAAACGATGAAAAGGACATAACACCAGTCACACAATAAGTACACACACTCACACACACACACATAGACTACTATCGTTTGAGTTTGACCTCTATGCTACAAAAAATAATATTCCAGGGGAAAAATAAAGTGTATGACATGACATCCCTTTCTATTTCAAATTAATTACAATTTCAGGCCACAAAAATGGTCGATGACGTGACCGTTCTATCTCGCAACTCAACACCAACTCTGCGATACTATATTTTTCGCTAATGTGCTCTGACGTCACGCCACATCACTCTTGTTGTGGTATTGTCATCATAACTTGATTTATTACCACTATAATTTATAGTCCCTGAAAATGAGTAGTCGTTGATTATTGGAGATAGCGATCCATTGATTCTCTATCGTCCGCAAGTTCATTAAGCTCAATTGACAATATTGCTACTCATCTGACATCATTTTTCTTAATACTGAGCAAAGCCTATACTCACTAAACGATTACTTGAATGACGAGCGTGCATGGCAATAGTTGTTCATGCACGGGATTTTCATTTAATGTTAGACATAGACACCTATACAAATATACATTGCAAATAAACTAGCTTTAAAAAAAGAAATTCAATAGAGTTTCTTGTCATTTCTTCTCAATTGGATCTATATACTATACTGGATGTTAGGGAAATAGTTAAAATAAAAAAAATTGACTTTCATAAGCGGCTAAAATGTACTACCTGTTATAAATGATTTTTTAATTTGAATTTCATTTTATTTTATTTAATTTACTAGCTAGTCGCCCCGGCTTCGCCCGGGTATATATGTATTATATGTATATAAAAACCTTCCTTTTGAATCATTCTATCTATTAAAAGAAACCACTTCAAAATCCGTTGCGTAGTTTTAAAGATTTAAGCATAAATAGGGACAGACAGTGACAGCGACTTTATTTTATACTATGTAATGATTGTCAGATCATGATAAAAATAAGTACATAAATGTGATACCCCGTATGGGCAATTAAATTATTATAACTACAATTACATAATAAAAAACTAGTTAAAATTTAAAATCAGCCTATGAGTTCTGTCCAATAAGTTTCAACAATTCGTAACGTTGAATCTCCTTTGATAACTCTTGAATTCTTAAGTCGAATAATAAAACGCAACTTTGACAGATCGAAAGTCGATACCGGCAGGTTTTATGGGCACAAACTTTTAATTAAACATTAATTTAAAAGTACGCGTCAGCAAGAAATTATGTTGCGGAGTTTGTAAATAATAATATATTACTTATTCAAACCCCTGACGCACTGCTCTAAAAAGATTATAGTCTGTTCGATGATTTAGCGAAGCAAAAACTTATTTTTTTATACCACGTAGGTGGCAAACGAGCATATGGCCCATCTGATGGTAAACGGTTACCGTGGCCTATGGACGTGTGAAACACCAGGAGTGTCACATGCGCGTTACCGATCCTTAAGAAACCTTAATATACCCTTCTTGAAAAACCCCATGCTGATCGATCCCCCTTTGTATTGAACGGGGATCGGTCGGAGGACCGAAAGTTTGTTACTGTTTCACGCAAAAACTACTGAACGGATTTTTATGAAACTTTACAGTGATATAGTTTAGGCATCAGAATAATACATAGGTTATATTTTATATTGAAATAAACAAAATTTTATTAACTCGGATGTAATCGCAGGTACTAGTCAGTAATTAATAAACATTAAATAATTTGTTGTAAATACAAATAAATTAAAAATTAAAGTTTATTGGTACAGTCATCCGGTGCCTTGTTGGTTTCAGGTCGTTGGTTCAAAATAGGTATTTAGCTAAATACAAGCATGTTTAATATTGCGTTCACGGCAATATAGATACTTGACGATGTTTTTGACGACTCCATCTGGTATTACAGTTATGTAGTAGAGATGTATAAAAAGTGATGTCGTAGTAGAACCATAGATAAAAATAAAGTAGAATGAAAAGGGAAGGACGTTTTATACAAAAGAAAAATAACCTTGGACACTAATAGTGATGTAAATCTAGTAAAGAAAGAAGATAATTAACGAGACGAGGAAAAAAATGAGGCACCGTCACAAAAATTTTTGTAACTAAGATAAGTAAATAACAAGTAGGCACATAAAACGGTTCGTGACATATATATTTCTGACGACCTCGGTGGTCTAGCGGTCTACACACACGCTTTACGACCGATGGTCGCTGGTTATATTCCTCGCACGCCACAAACATTTGTATTCATGAGTACGATTGTTTGTATCGGTTTGGGTGTTTTCTATGTATAATATGTATTTGCGAAAAAAAATTATCTATGTATATCACAAGCTTTAGCTAACTTAACTTGGGTCTAGCACTGTGTAAATTGTCCTGAGATTATTATTATTATTATCATTATATTTATATATACCAGTAGCTAGTAAACACAGCAAACGTTGATTTGTTTATGCTCAGTTACGTACACTCCACAAGTTTACTCTATCTATATATGGCTTCAGGCAATACCTTGTTATATTTAGAATTTATCACAATTAGTCTCCAACAGGATTATAGTGTTGTTCCAAATATATATATAATATAGTATAGGTAAGTATAAGGTCTTCCGCTCCGTTGAAACTCGGGTACAACCTATTTAATATATGGCACAATAGTATATCATCATTCAATACGCTATAAGAAGGTCCTTTCAAGGATGCCAACTGTTCGAAAATTATCGTTTGAATACCAGATTTTGGTGTTTAGTACACTATCATTATAGTACGATACAATATTTTGAACCACTAAAATAGGTCAAAATACTACATTGGTTTTTTTACGATAATTGAATAGTGCAACATCTGCGTTAAAGGTTTACTGCTAATAAGATACCAGTGGAGTATGATTAGCATGATGTTAGGTTATTTAGTTCATCTTGGAAAATCCAACAGGAATTTATCACTTGATTTCCAGGGGAACCGCAAGATAAGATCAAAATATTGAGGTTTTTCAGATTCTCCATTCTTCCTACGAGTCAAATTTTTTTATGTCCTTCAAAACGCAAATAGCTTACTGTCCAATCAAATACATGCAGCAACCATTGCCTATATATATGGATAGTACTACATATATAATATTGAAATATGATGCCAGCGACACCTACAATGATAGCCTCTGATCATGTGATTTCTCTGCCTAATCTGTATTCAGCAAGCAAAATGCAGTTTAAAAAGGAAGCTGTTTAACGGTTGGAATAGGAAAGACTAAGAAGTAGAAATAGAAATAGAAATGATGTTTATTCAAATAAACTCATTACAAGCACTTTTGAATAGTCATATTTTGATTCTATCACTCATTCGGAATGCAGATTCATCACAAGAAGAATGAGCAAGAAACTTGTGTGTTGCTCTTTTTAATATATTTTTTTTTATATAAATAATTACAGTATAACAAGTAAGAGGCATGCGATAATCAACATAGAAATCGCTACGCATTCATTATTAGTGTAATCAGATAATATTGTCAGTGCTATGACAGACGATTTTTAAGACTCTACTTTTAATAATTTAAGGATGGCAACCCTGGACCTTTCGACGTTGCGTGACAGCGCTGCGTGAGGGTGCACAGAAAATATATTCCAACTAGTTTGAACCGCAAGAGTGTCACTCAAATATATTTGTATACTATAATAACACGGCATACATTTACCCTTCAATATAAAATTGATATACGCCACCAAAAGAAAACAGTCAATGTAAACATTTGAAGGCGAGTCGTCGCTACGTCGATTTTGATGGGGAATTTGTTTATTCGTTCTCATATCGAAGTTGGATGACTGACGGCAGAAATTTTGGCTTTGTTTTCATCGTGGTTTGAAGGTGGATTGGCAGGTATATTTAAATGACGTGATAGTTTCAAGGTAACCATAGACCTTTTGTCTTTTGTGACGTTACTCGAAGGTATACTGTTTTGATATTTACCTGTATATCATGACCGTTATAACGCGGGTTGAGGCTTTATGCCGGAAATGTCTACTTACGACTGAAGCATCCGAGTTTTGTATTTTATTCAGAATACTAGTTGTACCCGCGACTTCGTCCGCGTGGAATTTATCTTCATTTTTCTAAAATAAAAGTTACTCCTTATTACATCTAAAAAAGTCCCGTCAAAATCGATCCAGCCATTTCAGAGATTAACCGGAACAAAGAGCCAGACAGACAGACAGACAAAAATTGGAAAAAAATGTTATTTTGGTGTATGTACCGTATTTATATTCATATGCATTGTAAAAAATGGTTATTTCAATATTGCAAACAGACAATCCAATTTTATTTATATGTATAGATAACTCAAATATAGAAATAGTTATTGATGTTAAAAGATTTTTTTATAATACCACAATTGCATACTGCTATGTGGATATCGATATTTTGAGTACTCATTAACTGAATAATATAGCTATACTGCTACCTCAGGAGAGAACCTCAAGGAGTTTCTAATCAGTTCTTCTCATCTCGAAATCATTCCGAACTGACGATAGATTTGACATATCGAAAAGATCACCAGGTTATTTAAGTACCACTAAATTATAGTACATCTAGTGTAGGAGATTTGAAAGGCGTCGATGCAGGAATGACAGCCTGCGATTCGGAAATTGTGTGGGATATCGATCGTGCACAGGATATTGGAGTAGTGCTCACCGACACTCACTTGACTGAGCCTCGCTTTAGAATATTGAATAATCAAGTTTTTAAATACATACAAATTTTAAGCACGGCCTAATACATGTAGAAATTGTTTAAAGAAGGAACGATACTAAACATTGTTTTAAATGTAATAGAATTGGGAAACAAGATTACGGTCCGTCGATGGTATATTGGTAGATAAAACTTTTATTTTCGTTACATGGTACTATCACAAGGTAGAGTAAAATAAAGAAAAAAGATGCAAAGTAAATACACAGTTACATTGGTCAGTTAACAATAACCAATTTAGGTACAAGCAACGTAATTATCAAGTGTAGTGTTTACTCAAGCAAACTGCTGATTTTCAGTATTGCTCAGAGACATATGCGAGAGCAGGATGCCTGCAACAATACAGCCGCATCCAACCAACCCAACTTTACCACTAATAGCAATAAAATCATATAATTATCACATACATGAACAGAGCACAACGGTTACTGTGAAGATTGACATCACGTAGTCATGCGTTATAATTCCGGTGGACTAAGATGTCTTGTCTTTCATTTATTTTTATTTAACTTCAATGCACACAATATACAAAATATAGTAAAGTACATTTGGCGGACTTAACACTATGCGGCATTAATTTATTCTGTAATTTTAACGCTTGAAAAATTAAAAATCACGATGATTGGCGCCTGAAATAGGTGAACTGAGTTTTTTTTAGAGGATGATAATGGAATGGTGCACCCGTCTGCGCTAACGGTTTACGAGGCACTGGTGCTAAGATGATAAGATGAGCATGAGGTCAGGTCAGTTAGCCCATCGTGACAACCTCACCAGGAATTTGTCATGATGGTTTCCAGGGGGTGGAGATCAATTTGACATGGTATATTGTTAGCAATGGGGTTATCAATCTCCTTTCCCCCTGGTGGACTGAGTTTTTTTTTTATGGATGATAATGGGATGGTGCACCCGCCTGCGCTAACGGTTTACGCTGGCGGGGCACCAGTGGAGGATGATAAGATTAGCATGAGGTCAGGTCAGTTAGTCCATCGTGACAAATTCACCAGGAATTTATCACGATGGTTTCCAGGGGGAACCGCGTGGAGGTCAACCTGACATGGTATATTGTTAGCAATGGGGTTATCAATCCCCTTTCCCCCCGGTGGACTGAGTTACCCACGTAGACTATTGTTTCCATCGCTCCACAGTTCTTATCTGTTATTCAAAGGTTGACTGGAAGAAATCCCTCTTATAGGATAAGTCTGACATTGTATAAATTTATTTCATAATTTCATTGTATCTTTTTATACTAAGTTTCATGACTACCTGGGTGGGCTAGGGGTTTAGCACACCGCCTTACTTATGATAGTCGCGGGTTCGATTCCTCACAAGACAAAAACTTTTGTATTCATGAGTATGATTATTTGTATCAATCTCGGTATTTTCTATATATAATATGTAGGTGTGTATTTAAGAAAATAATATATATCTATGTATTTGTATCAGTTGTCTAGTACTCATAACACAAGCTGTGCTTACCGCGGGACTAGATGGCGCTGTGTTAATTGTCCAGGGTTATTTATTATTTATTTATTGTACAATAAAGTATTGCTGGTGCTGCTTGTAGGGACTGGTCTGCTCTTATCACTACGACTGATTTAATCTTATTGTGTATTTATATTACTCTAATAAATTAGTGCTGGTTGGTAGTTTGTATTCACACGTTTCAACTTGTAAAATGTAAACTTACAAGGATTATTTAAAAGAGCAACACGCAAGTTTCTTGCTCGTTCTTCTTGTGATGAGACAGCTTTCCGAACGAGCGGTAGATTAAAAAAAAGTTATGACTATTCAAAAGTGCTTAAATTAAGTTTATTTGAATAAAAGATTTTCTATTCTATTCTATTACACAAACTTACTCCAATATCTATCTCCGTATATACCTCGTGCGTGTCATAGCCTAGTGGCTTACTACTCAACTTATTACCCCCAAAGATCGTGAGATTGAACCGAAAACTTTATGTTTAAATAGGCGATTGAATTAACTGATAGTAAACTAAATTAATCCAATGGACGAGGACACTTTGGACTCAAATACTCTTTATGAAATGTGGACATATCAAGTGTCACCGTGTCTAAAGTTCTTAAAAAGATATTAAATAAAGGTCATTTGTGTTTAGTACTAATGAAGTATCCAATGTAAAGATTATTACAAATATTGTAAATAGCGCCATCTAGTATTTATAAACCGAACTAAACTGTTTGTCATAAGATACTGTTACCCCCACTTCTCTCCATACTATACTTACTTCGGTCTATAAATACGGAGGTCGGTAATTGAATAATCCTCGTATCCGTCGGGCAGGAGTTGGCCTTCAGCCGCTCCATAAGTCCTTCCGCGGGTTTGGAGTACCATCTGCACTCGCCCTCTAACGTCCGGTGAAGCTGTAAAGGCCAGCTACGGCCAACAGCATTAGAGTAGTCCGAAAAAAAAAATTTGAATAATCCTCTTTCGTTGGGTGTGCCGCGGCATTATTCTTCCTACTTCTACGACTCTATAATAAAAATTTCATAAAATATCAAATTCATTTTTTTCTTTTCCGCTCCATGGATTCGTAATTCTATAATTTCCACGAAAGACAGCGTAAATGGACATGAAAAAAAAGTACTTAGCAACTTATATTTATTTTTATCTCTGATATATTTACGGAAATGTACTCCCAAAAATACATTACAATTTTTTTACGAATATCTCATCGAAAACCACTGAGTTTGAACCATATATTTATGAAATAGAAATAATCTTTATTCAAATAAACTCAACACAAGCACTTCTGAATAGGCATATTTTCTTTTATTCTACCATTCATTCGGAATGTAGACTTATCACAAGACGAATGAGCAAGAGACTTGTGTGTTTTTCTTTTGAATAAATGTTATTTTAAATAGCTATAGGATAATCAATATAGTTTGTTACTCTGTCACGTAAGAACTACTGAACGGATTTTGATGAAACTTAGAAATAAGGAAGAAGCAGATGATGATGATGACTATGTTTAATTGAATAAAAAGATCTATTAAATTCTTCTAAACGATCCCATGGGATATTTAAACTATTAGTACTTTGGAAAATTGTTACTGAAAATAAATGGGATAAGGAAGAAGCAGATGATGATGATGATGATGGTGATGTCTATTTGAATAAAAAAGATGTATTAAATTACTGAACGATTACTTGAGATATTTAAACTTTTAATATTTTGGAAAATTGTTACTGCATATAAATGGGACAAGAAAGAAGCAGATGATGATGATGATGTTTATTTCAATAAAAAGATCCATTAAATTCATCTAAACGATCCCTTGGGATATTTAAACTTTTAAAATATTGGAAAATAAAAAATTTTGTACTCCATATCTGGTTAGGTAGCACGATCGAGCTCCAGTCTCCGGGCGCATGTTTTTTGTTCAGATGCGAGATTGTTATCATCTGAAAAAAAGGGTATGAAATGTGAAATACTGTAAATATCCAATAATGGCCACCCCGAGTCGTATGAAGACGTGATCGCTTAAAGGATTTATAAAGGGGAAAAATGCCAGACTTGTTACTTTTGTTGTCAGCGTTATATTGCTTTCTAATTTATTTTCAAAACTTTCCCGTTGCTTATTTTAGAGATGTTCTAGAGAGAGTCGCGACAGCTGCGGACGTGTTGACCCGAATTAAAAACGAGCTCTCAAAATAGTTCGATTGCATTTCATAATTGGAATGTTCTGTTTATTTTTTAAAAATAACAAACACCAATTTAAAAAATTATAATGAATTTATTTATTTTTTGTCCGCGCTTCGCTCGCGTTAATTTATCCCCTTAGGGATGGAATTTATCAAATTTGTTCCTTAGGGGATACCTACGTCATTGTAGCTTTATGCGTGCAAAGTCTCAGCCCGATTGGTTTAAAATTGACAATGTTTCATACAAACTTCCATTCCCTATTTTATCCCCTTGGGGGTAGAATTAATCAAAATCCTTTCTCAGCGGATGCCTACGTCATAACATCTACCTGCATGCCAAATTTCAGCCCGATCCGTCCAGTGGTTTGGGCTGTGCGTTGATAGATCACTATGTCCGTCACCTTTGAGTTATATATTTAGACTAATGTACGTCATACATATGTAAAAAGTACATATGGCGGACTTAACACCTAATGGCATTTTCTACCAGGCAACCATGAGTTGTGCAGAGATAAGTTGTTTTGTTGCAAATTAATATTATAATAATTTAATTTTAATTAACTTTTTTAACTGGTTATTTTTTATGTGTATATTACTACTATTATGACCAAAACAGAGACAAATGAACATCTTTGGAGGAGGCCTTTACCCAAAGTAGGGTTCTTGATAACTAAATATACACTTATGTTATTAGAGTGTTACTTTTTGTTAGTATATATGCATATTAATAAAAATATAATTTAAAAATTTTAAATCATAAATAATATGCCTCAAATAAATTAATAATAATAAATACATATAGTAAATAATAATAATAGTAATAAAAAAAATAAGAGAATATAAAAAAAAATACTTGAATAATTATAAATTAACAAATTGTGATAAATATATATTTCTAAGTTACTAAGACCATAATTTTGTAATAAGTAAGAACTAAAAAGGCTTTTGAATTTTTTATTTATTTATTTTTATTTATTTATTCTGTGACCAAATTAAAACTTTAAACAACTCTGGTTTTTAGTTATAAAAAATATTGTGGTTGAAACAATATCTACTACTCGTAATTTTATAATGTACCAATAAAATACATATGAGTTTATAGTAAGGTATGTACACACAAGTGTTTTTTTTTTCCTTTTTATTACATTAGAAAGATTTTTCTAGTTATTTCTGTGTTTAATTTAGTTAAAATTTAAAATTGTAGAAAAAATTTTTATTTGATGACCTTTTTTATTGAGAGCTCCTAATCTAACATAGACATTAAGTATATAAAAAAAGGTTAAGACATAAAAACGGCATTTTTTCTGCTACATTTTTTTTTATTTTTTTGATATGATTTATTCAACGTAACAATTCATACATTTGAAAGATTTTACTAGCTATTTCTGTGTGTTAAAATTTATAATTTAAAATTATAGAATACCTATAATTAGATGACATTTTTTATTTTTTAAATTCAAATGAAGTATTTTTATTTTTATACATAGATAGATAGATAAGGTACTATTAATTTTTTTTAATTTTTTTAAATTCAAACAAAGACTCTTCAGTTTTATGCATACATAGATAGATAAAGGTACCAATACATATTTATGGTATGTACAACGGTTGTCTACGTGATCCCTTACAATAACGGCCCAAAAACCCACTAAGATAAAGAGTATTACGATAAAGCTTCGATAACGCATAACTCACTATGGTAACGAGTGAAAATATCTCCTAAACATTTTTATTGAGTCATCGCCCTTTATTTTATCCCAAAGGTTCTCTTACGAGTATAGATAAGGATGCTGATTTAGGACATTCATTATTCAAGTATTGAAAGTATCTTAATTGATAGTATCATAATTGAGATGGTTGGTCAGAATTTGTCACATACCCACTTAACTTAATAGATGTTAATTTTTATTGTTAGTAATTCCTTTTTTTTTTGTTATTATTATTTTATTTCATTTCATTTTATGCTTTCTTTATATTAATAAATAAGTTGCATTTTAAGTCGATAATTGTAACTTTTTATAAAATACACCACTACTCTAGACAAATTTGCATGATTATATAATTATTGTCTTAACTAAACTGTGATTAACATCGTTGGTGATACATTTATTTTTCTTCTCATCACATATTATATGTATATATAATATTGTATTACTGTTTGTTAGTCCTAAATAAATAAAAAAAAAAATTGTGGATATCAATAATATAAAATTGGAGTGTATGTTTGTAATATTGAAAGAACCGTTTTTTACTACATGCATATGAATATAAATACGGTACATACACTAAAATAACAGTCTTTACAATTTTTGCCTGTCTGTCTGTTTGTTCCGGTTAATATCTGAAATGGCTGGACCGATTTTGACGGGACTTTTTTTGGCAGGTAGCTAATAAGGAGTAACTTAGACTACTTTTATTTTAGCAAAATAAAGTAAACTTCCACGACGAAGTAGCGGGTACAGCTAGTATGTATATATAGATGACCTCGGTGGTCTAGCACTTTTGTACTATGCTTTACTTCCGATGATCGCTGGTTCGATTCCCCGCACGGCACAAACATTTGTATTCATGAGTATGATTGTTTGTATCGGTCTGGGTGTTTTCTATGTATAATATGTGTGTATTTACAAAAAAATATCTATGTATATGTATCAGTTATCTAGTACCCATAACACAAGCTCTAGCTAGCTTAACTTGGGTCTAGATGGCGCTGTGTGAATTGTCCTGAGATTATTATTATTATTATTATATGGTATGAATATAAGACTATTTACAAAATATAATTTAACGATACATTTGACATAAATATGAAAGTTCATCGTATTACGTTCCCTTTTAAAGGTAATCCCCTTATAGAAATTAAATTTATCGTAAGACACACAGGTATTCCTGCTCGCTCTTTACACGGCAATTTTCGTGTAATTTATTTATGTCATCAAATTTTCTTTCTTACTACATTTCTTTATGTCATACAAATGGCAAACACGGTAATGACGCACATGCGCCGTCGTATTGTAAACATGTACAACATTTATTTGAAACGAGTTTCTTATTAGTGTATAGAAAATTATTTATTCAAATAAACTTTTGAATAGTTATCACAAGTTTTTTTAATCTACCGCTCATTCGGAAAGCTTCTTGCTCAATTAAATTAAAAATATGTTCACGTACAAAAAAAATTCACATATAAAGAAGAGTTTCTTGTTAGAGTATAGAAAATTATTTATTCAAATAAACTTTTGAATAGTTATCACAAGTTTTTTTAATCTACCGCTCATTCGGAAAGCTTCTTGCTCAATTAAATTAAAAATATGTTCACGTACAATGTCCGGGTCATATTGAGGTATTACGAGACTAGATATTTTATGTTCAATTGTATTTTTAAAACGTGCCAAATTCTTTTGTGTTATTTGTCTGCATGTAATTGTTTGAGTCCCTTTGGACCCCTTATTTTCAATTATAATTTTTTGTCCATAATGATCAGAGCCAAGACATTCGAAATTAATTTTCACTTCTACTTCACAATTACAGAAAACATTATCTATACAAGTGGCCGAATTTCCTGCAACCCTAGTGGGTTCTAAAAAAAGATTGTGCAAATCAAGTGATTTAAATAAGTTAATCAATCTTAAGCTTATTGAGCATTCCGATAATAAATCAACATTAAAATCGCCACATACAAATAATGTATTATTCCTCCGTGCGACTCGTCTCAATAGAATAGGATAGAAAATCATTTATTCAAATAAACTTACATTGAAGCACTTTTGAATAGTCATCACATTTTTTTTAATCTACCGCTCATTCGGAAAGATCTCTCATCACAAGAAGAACGAGCAAGAAACTTGCGTGTTGCTCTTTTTAATAATTTTATTGTTACTTTACATTTTTAAGTTTAAGTGTGTGAATACAAACCACCAATTAGCACTAATTCAATTAAATACTCAAATAGAAAAAATATTGAATATACAACCAATTGGTTAAACAATTAATAAGAGGAAATCAGTAAGTGATTAGAGAAGACCAGTCCCTACAAGCAGCACCCGTTCACGAGTATGAACGATGAGCCAGCCATCACTGCGCTCAACCATATTTTGGGGAGCCCAATGAGCCGGCCCACCACGCTGCCACAAGTTAGGACATTTCAGTGAAGGCCTATTTTATAGTTGCTACCGACTCCACAACTTAAGTATCCAGCTAATCTTCTCCCGGTAGCCCAGCAGCCTTCTGATGTCTTCAATAACCTCACGGGGTGACCTCACCGTTCCGAAAATTTTTGTCTGGCTGCTGCTATGCATATATATATAACAAAATACAGTGGACCCTCGGTAGTCCGACAATCATTTTGCAGGGCAGTGTCGGACTATAGAATTTGTCGGATTATAGAGTGCTGCCTAAGACCCCTTATAGTCCGAATTTTTTTACAAAAGAGTACCTTGTAATCCGACAAATTATAGATCCAATGATGATTCTTTATATTATATACATACAGTGGACCCCCGGTTATCCGACAAACGTTTTGCAGGGCAGTGTCGGACCATCGTATTTGTCGGATTATAGAGTGCTGCTTATAGTCCGGAATTTTTTACAAAAGAGTATCTTGTAATCCGACAAATTACAGATCCAGTGATAAGATTCTATGTTATATATGTATGTATGTATATGCACTCTGAAGTATATTGTCAAAGTAATATTCAATAACAAATAATAGACAATGTCGGATTACAAGGGGGGCCGGATTAGACAGGGGCCGGATTACCGCGGGTCCACTGTAGTATCAAAATACGTCTTCAATATAACAAAACTAATTACACGTACGAGTTGCATAATCGTGACCCGCAATCGAGAATTGAACCTAGAACCCTTCGGCGCTATATATTCATGTGGACCGTTCAAAGATTCGATGCGACATTTACATATCTTAATATGATTCTATTCACGTAATATCAAAGTAACATTGCTTCGGCGTCAAGTAATTTATACACTGCAAACTCGGATGTTTATTATATTCTATAACTAGCTGTTCCCGCGACTTCGTCCGCGTGGAATTTAACTTTATTTTTCTAAAATAAAAGTAGCTTAAGTTACTCCATATTACATCAGCCACCTGCCAAAAAAATTCCCGTCAAAATCGGTCCAGCCATTTCAGAGATTAACCGGAACAAACAGACAGACAGACAAAAATTGTAAAAAATGTTATTTTGGTGTATGTTCCGTATTTATATTCATATGCATGTAGTAAAAAACTGTTATTTCAATATTACAAACAGACACTCCAATTTTATTTATATGTATAGATATGAAACAGGATGATGTGTGACATGGCTTACTTTGACGGCCTCTATGGTGTGGAGGTTTAGCACACAGCTTTACTTCCGATGGTCGCGGGTTCGATTCCTCGCACGATACAAACAATTAGTAGTCATGAGCATGGTGGTTTGTATAGATTTAGGCGTTTTACTTACTAAAATCTACACACAGGGTATCAACAAGTGCGCTGTGAAACAGGAGTATTGTAGTTGTGTCTATTAGTTTAGACAACCTCGGTGGTCTAGTGGTTTAGCACACCGCCTTACTTCCGATGGTCGCGGGTTCGATTCCTCGCACGGCACAAACATTTGCATTCCTAAGTATGATTGTATCGGTCTGGGTATTTTCTATGTATAATATGTATGTATTTACGAAAAAAAAATGTATCTATGTATATGTATCAGTTATCAGTGTACTTGGGTCTAGATGGCGCTGTGTAAATTGTTCTAACATTTTTTTTTTTATTTTCTGTCAGCTTTTGCAGGTTTTTATTATTATTATTATCGGTAGAGGTGTGGAATATACTTGGCCTCATCTCAACCCGGAAGACGTCCATTACTGAACTAAGGCCTCCCCAAAGATCTCCACGACGATCGGTCCTGCGCTGCTCGCATCCAATGCCTTCCAGCGACCTTGACCAGATCGTCAGTCCACCTTGCTGGAGGCCTTCCCACGCTGCGTCTTCTGGTCCGCGGTCGCCACTAAAGATTTTACTGCCCCAATACCCATCTGTCCTACGAGCTATGTGCCCTGCTTATTGTCACTTCAATTTCGCAAATATATAATATTTTTATAGAAAATTTTAGAAAGTCATCTGGTATGGGAAACGGGTACCGCTTTTCATCAAGTGATTCCTATTACATAAAACACAGATTAATCATCATTATCATTACATAGTGTAAAATAAAGTCGCTGTTGCTGTCTGTCCCTGCAGTATGCTTAAATCTTTAAAACTACGCAACGGATTTTGGAGCGTTTCATAGATAGAGTGATTCAAGAGGAAGGTTTTTATATATAATACACGTACACCCGTGCGAAGCCGGGGCGAGTGGCTAGTGTTATATAAAATACATAAAATTATAAACGAGACGCTAAATATAGAGATAAATTTTATTCGAATCTCATAAAATGTACCGAACGACTTCCTAAAATTTGAATTTCGAATCGAAGTGCTACAATAAACGATCGCAGTCACTTGGTATCCAATAAATGATTAATGCAAATCAAATAAAATTGTTCAAAGTCTATCGAATGGATTTGTCTCGGGACCGGTCTGTCAATTATTATTCAGTATTCACCGTTTCTTTTAAAACTTTTTGAATATAGAATGGGGTTTCTATGTGACTTTGGAATGGGGAAAAGCTATTAAAGAATCTTGCTATTAAATAATATTGGACGAAAAGGACCTCATATTGGAATGGAGAATAAACTATTGAAGAATCTTGCTATTAAATAATATTGGACGAAAAGGACCTCATATTGGAATTGAGAATAAACTATTGAAGAATCTTGCTATTAAATAACATCGGACGAAAAGGACCTCATATTGGAATGGAGAATAAACTATTGAAGAATCTTGCTATTAAATAACATTGGACGAAAAGGACCTCATATTGGAATGGAGAATAAACTATTGAAGAATCTTTCTATTAAATAATATTTGACGAAAAGGACCTCAAATTGGAATGGAGAATAAACTAATGAAGAATCTTGCTATTAAATAATATTGGACGAAAATGACCTCATATTGGAATGGAGAATAAACTATTGAAGAATCTTGCTATTAAATAATATTGGACGAAAAGGACCTCATATTGGAATGGAGAATAAACTATTGAAGAATCTTGTTATTAAATAATATTGGACGAAAATGACCTCATATTGGAATGGAGAATAAACTATTGAAGAATCTTGCTATTAAATAATATTGGACGAAAAGGACCTCATATTGGAATGGAGAATAAACTATTGAAGAATCTTGCTATTAAATAATATTGGACGAAAAGGACCTCATATTGGAATGGAGAATAAACTATTGAAGAATCTTGCTATTAAATAATATTGGACGAAAATGACCTCATATTGGAATGGGGAATAAGCTATTTTTAATCTTGCTATTAAATAATATTGAATTAAAAGGACCTCATATATTTATTAATCCGTTCCGATAAGAATAATAATATTTTTTTTTTAAGTTTAGAAGTAATAGTAATAAAACTCTTTATTGTGTACACATAAAATAATAAGAAAATACAGTAAATAGTAAAATAATTACAAAAGGCGGTCTTATCGCTAAATGCAATCTCTTACTGACAACCTAGAAGAGAGGACTTATGTACATAGAATAGGGTAGGTGGCACACATAAGATACTATTTATTATACTACTAAATATACATATTAAATTAGGGATAAATATACAACTCATGTTAAAACCTAATAAATGTAAATAATAATAATCTCAGGACAATTCACACAGCGCCATCTACACACAAATTAAGCTAACCGAAGCTTGTGTTATGGGTATTAGATACAGTCCACAAACATTTTAATCATTTACAATTCTTCAATTTTGTAGTTAATTATAAATACTAAGAAAGTTTTTATACTACATTTCAATCTTTTTTATTCAGATTTAGGTCAGACTCTGGCAGTTTTTTTTTGTAAAACCTTACGAAATTTCTTCAAAACTAATTTAAATATAACTAGATAAACAATAATTGTCATAATCCATATTGAAAAACCACAACATTCTAGTGTATAAGATTTGTGCATACTCTTGAAAGCTTCCCGTGAGCTTTATAGTCACGTAAAACGGTTTACAGGTAATAACCCGGCCGCTTTTGTGCCCGATTTACAGTTCTGCCCTCCTCATATTTTAGGGGGAATACATTTTTATAGGCGACACAATACAGCGCCAATAAATGTGGAAACAAAACGATAGCCAGTTTGATATCTCATATTGTAATATGTAAGGCTTGAAACAAAAAAAAGTATATATATATATTTATATCAGTCGTCTGGTACCCATAACACAAGCTTAACTTTACTTGGGACTAGATGGCGTTGTGTGAATTATCCAAGGATATAGTATTACATCATTTTTGAACTACGACGCGTCGTGGCGGAGTCGTTTACTACCCGATTCGATCGATCACAGATTCAGAACTGGATATTTCGAAAAAATAAAATGGTGTCAATTTATATGTGTTTCTATTGATGGAAACACCGATAGCATTCAAGAACATTGCTAACTCGACAAGCAACCTACACTTACAAGTTACACCAATGCTGGATATTAAACGAGATGGCGCGTTTTGATTCTACTTTTATTGGCGTCGTATTGCTTCTTCGATAAAATTCATTGATAGTAATATGTGAGGTTTTATTTATATCACCAAATAATAATAATATCTTAGGACAATTCTCGCAGCGCCATCTACTCTCAATCTAAGTGGAGCTTGTGTTATATGTACTAGACAACTGATATAAATACTTAAAAGTTTTTTTTATAAACACTATTATGCAACAAGGTTAAGTTTTTGTAGCAGATTGTTATGATTAAATATATAATTAAAATACTCGGCGGCCTGAGCCGAGGTTCGAACCCCTAGTGGTGCCCTCAGACTAAAGTCGTATCCGTCAGGCAGGAGTTGGCCTTCAGCCGCTCCATAAGTCCTTCCGCGGGTTTGGAGTGCCATCTGCACTCGCCCCCTAACGTCCGGTGAAGCTGTAAAGGCCAGCTGCGGCCAACTGCATTAGAAGAGTCCGAAAAAAAAAATTAAATAATTTTAATGTCATATAATTTTACTTTACCCTATCAAAAACAAATTTACTAATTTTATGCTATGTTTGAAATAAAAAAAAGAATAACATTCTATTTTTTTTTTGGGATTCCTAAAATTTATCATTTAATTTTGCATATTCAGCCAATTTTCGTGCATATTACAAGCATTTTTCATGCATATTTGCATGCATGCATATAACAAGTTTTTTATGTTGCATATAATCCGATCTCTAGTAATAATAATGCTTTTTTTGTACAACCATAAGATTATAAAATTAAAAAGGAGAGTACATAATAGTTCAAGTTCATTAGCTGGGTAATCAAATGACAGAAATTTGCGCAATACAAAATGAGGCCTCTGATATCCTAAACTAGGTATTACACCTGTGCTATAGGTATCAGTGCCCTCTTGTAACATATACTATATATTACATAAATGAAATTTGAACACATGGTGAAGATCCAGAGAAAGGTAGATTTGACATATCATAAGAGTCTGTAATAGACCTACATGAATAAAGATATTTTGATTTTGAATTTCAATAAAAGGACACAGGTTACTAGACTACTACTATAGGTTATAGCTAGAAGCTTGAAACAATTTTTTTAGACTGTTGATTAAATAAATAAATATGATATTCAAAGTTTGTAAAAATTTCACTTTAAAACTTTATTATACCAATAAAGTAGAGGCTGAAAGTTTGTATAGAAATTCGTCGTCTATTCGATGCGGATAAAGTCGCGGGCACAGCTAGTATTTAATAATTGAAGGCCTATAAAGGCAAAGCAAGTCTTGAAAAGTTTAATGTTTAATGAGATAAAAAACAATTCTGTACCTGACATGTTTAATAAAAAATCTAGGATATCGGTTTCTTAATACATATAGCCGAGAGAAATTTGTAGTCGGAAACAAATGAAAATGTTGCTCTTAAAGAAACAGTCGATATTTGATATTTTGCGCTCCAATCTATACATAAAAATAAAATTAGATTGTCTGTTTGTAATATTGAAATAACCGTGTTTTACTATATGCATATACATATTATATAAATACGGCACAGACCCTAAAATAACATTATTTAAAATTTTTGTATGTGTGTCTGTCGGTCTGTTTGTTCCGTCTAATGTTTGAAATAGCTGGACCAATTTTGACGGGACCTTTTTTGGTAGGTGACTAATATAATACGGAGTAACTTAGGCTAATATTATTTAAAAAAAAATGTTTTATTTTAGAAAAATAAAGTTAAAATCCACGCGGACGAAGTCGCGGGAAAAGATGTCTTAGAATAAAACAAAGCTAGAAACTTTACAAGTAATCCATTAATATAAATATTAAGATTCAATGTTTAGAAATTGGAGACATTTATGTCTAAAAGATTGATTGGAAATATTGGAATATTAAATTGATAGTAAGGATGATAAATTGGTTATTATAATGAAATACGTTTATTTATAATTAATTAAAAAAAAATAGAGTGTTATTATTAAATAATTATAATAACATCCCAGGTTAATTCACAAGACGTCATCTAGTTAAGCTATCAGATGATTCAAATAAACTTACATTGAAGCACTTTTGAATAGTCATCACATTTTTTAATCTACCGCTCATTCGGAAAGCTGTATTATCACAAGAAGAACGAGCAAGAAACTTGCGTGTTGCTCTTTTAAATAATTTTACTAGTACTCATAACTTGTGTTTTACTAGTACACATATAAGATGTCTACCCGCCATCTGATATGAATACTTATATATATTTTTTGTAAATATATACATATTATATATAGCCGTTCATCTGTCCAAAAAGATAACAAACAGTGGTTCATCCATGTGATACTGGAAACCATCGTGATAAATTTGTCTAGATGACCTGACCTCACCTCATGCTCATTTTATCATCCTCCACTGGTGCCCCGACAGCATAAACCATTAGCGCAGGTGTATAATTCCATTATCATCCAATAAAAAAATACATTCAGAAACTATTCACTATATTAGTATGTTATATAAACAATAAGATAATACACAGATTAATACATTTATTTCTCGCCATCAGTATTACTCACACCGCTAAATAATTGCAATATACATATTACAAACAAAATCGGCACAATTGAAATGAAATGAAATTATATTTATTCAGTAGATGTTAAAAAAAACTAAAACACATTAAACAAACAAAAACAACTCCATCCTTGCAACAATTAAAAAAAAAAGAACATTTACCATTTATTGTTATAAAATTACAAATTACATATACATTGTAATTTGTAATTTTATAACTATTATATATTAGACTATTATTTATTAGATATTTTATTCAAATGATCAACATAAAATAAATATGTAATATATTCTAACTTAATTTAAGATTATTCGTAACCTATACCAACGTATATATTTAAATAGTATTAATGACTATAAAAGGAGAACTATTGGGAGATGTGTCAACTTCAACGTCTCTGGAATGAATGCTGAACGCAGTGCTCCCGTGGGCAGTGTTGCCAACACTACTAAGATAAAATATGCTAAACTGCTATTAAAAGTATGCCAAAATTATGCTAAAAGTAATAATAATAATAATAATCTCAGGACAATTCACACAGCGCCAAGTTAAGCTAGCTAAAGCTTATGTTATGGGTACTATAAGTACTACTTAGTACTATTTCATTTCTTGAAACCCATTCCTATGTACGTTCGCTAGTATCTATTTTATTTACAGAAGTGTACAAAATTTTGTTTCGACAGATTACCAAAAACGACAAAGGTAATCTTAATAATAATTGCGAAAATAGAATAACATTACTTTGACAAAAGTCTGTTCCCTCCATACCAACTTGCTAGTGTGATAGGGACAAACTTTTGTCAGTGGAACTATTTCGGATTGTTTATTTCATGGTTAAATTCGTATTAAATAGTTGGTGTTCTAGTTGTTTAGTACACCGCTTTACTATCCGATGGTCGTGGGTTCGATTCCTCGCACGGTACAGGTTAGGTTCCTCGTACGCTATCGGTTCTAGAACTCTATTATAACTTGAGATTAGATCCCGAGAGTTTGAAAATTATTGCTGTAACTTCCAATTACTTAATCCTTACTTAAAAGTCGTCGGTCTCAAGTTCAATCACAAATGAAGAGTTTCAAATGTTAATTTTTGCTGATTATTCCCGAGACTCTAAGTTTTAATGCGTTTAGAGGGATATAGAAGTGAATGACGTAGTTCTTAGAGCTTAAAGAAGCGATTAATTATATATATATTTAATAATCTAGGTAAGTAATAAGTAAGTAAGCTAATCCACATAACTTCGCCTGCATCATACTTACTAAATTTACATAATATCTTTTTAAATTAAGGCCTATATGTTTATTCTGTTTTGACAGCCTCGGTGGTCTAGTGGTTTAGCACACCGCTTTACTATCCGATGGTCGTGGGTTCGATTCCTCGCACGGTACAAACATTTGTATTCATGAGTATGTTTGTTTGTATCGGTCTGGGTGTTTTCTATGTATAATATGTATTTATTTACAAAAAAAATGTATCCATGTATTTATATCAATTGTCTAGTACCCATAACACAAGCTCTGCTTAGCTTGGGATTAGATGGCGCTGTGTGAATTGTCCTGAGATTATTATTATTGTTATTATTCAATGATTATAATTATATGCTAAAAAATATGCTATGTGCTAAACGACAAGTAAATATGCTAAACCCCTTAAAAATGTGCCAAATCTAGCATAAAATATGCTAAATTGGCAACACTGCCCGTGGGTAAGCTCTCTACCGCGCTCACGCACACGACGGAAGTTGTAGTGGGGTGAATTTAGTCATTTTTGCGACCAATAATCCATGACGATAACATTCACATATACAACATCTTAGGTGAGGTTGGCCATCATCATTATTCATCTCCATTAGATGTCAGAATAGGTCATTAAGTCACGTCGGAGCGATATAATATGTGAAGTTACATTGACAGCGGCGACATCACATGACAAATATACAATCTTGTGAACTTGCAAAATGATGAGTCATTATGCAGTGAGTTCTAACATTCAATTTACGTATAGCTGTTCAATCATAATATAAATGCATAGATATATTTTATAGAATTAGGTATTATTTTGCGATAGTCCATATTATTACTTATTAGATATATATTATTCTGTTTATTCCTATTTGAGTATTTAATTGAATCAGTGCTAATTGGTAGTTTGTATTCACACACTTAATCTTAAAAATGTAAAGCAATAATAAAATTATTTAAAAGAGCAACACGCAAGTTTCTTGCTCTTTCTTCTTGTGATGAGCTTTCGATTTCTACCGAATGAGCGGTAGATTAAAAAAAAATGTGATGACTATTCAAAAGTGCTTAGTTATTTGAATAAATGGTGTTCTATTCTATTCTGTTTAAGTGGAGTTGTTTCCAATAAAATAAAATTACGATGTACATAGGTAATCTTCAGTATTTATTATATCTCTATTCAGAGACCTCGTGTCTCCCCTCATTGCGTTTTATATCGAATTTTGCGTTCAGCTCTACTCGGTTTACTCTATAATTACAGTAAATATAAAGGTAGATCTAAAAATTCATTATAATACCAATGTCTTGAACATTTTATTCTTGTATTGTTCATAAGAATGAGCTAAAGATATGTCCAAAAAAGGGTGAATATCGAGCTTTTCAGTTAAGTGCAATTCTACAACAAATAATGAAAATCAGTCTAGTGTGAAACGTTGATTAAAATGTTGTCTTAAACTAAATACAATAGTTGGTCGAGTTTAATTAGTTATTGTAGGAAATTTTCATATTAACAAGATTTGTATGGACCCTGTCGGGGACATACATCCTTAATTCTCCACGAAGAACCATAGATCTGTCGTGTATCTAGTATCTATGATTCACTTCATCTATAGTTTATTTAAATTTATTAATAGTCTACTTGTTGCAGAACGGATATTAAAAATGTCCATTCTCATAACACACGTCTGAGAATAGTTATTCTTTACTATCCTAAATGGACTTAGCACTTGTTGCAGAATGAAATAAAAAATGTTCATTCTCATGACACACGTCTGAAAATAGTTATTCTTTACTATCCTAAATGGACTTAACCATGTTGCAGAATGAAATAAACAATGTCCATTCTCATGACACACGTCTGAAAATAGTTATTCTTTACTATCCTAAATGGACTTAACCATGTTGCAGAATGAAATAAACAATGTCCATTCTCATGACACACGTCTGAGAATAGTTATTCTTTACTATCCTAAATGGACTTAACCATGTTGCAGAATGAAATAAACAATGTCCATTCTCATGACACACGTCTGAGAATAGTTATTCTTTACTATCCTAAATGGACTTAGCCTATCTTTTACATCAATAGAGAAGACGACGTCGCCAATTACAACTAGTATGTCATAACTCGTAACGCATCCAATGAGATGGTTACATCTCAAAGCAGACGTCGCAACCGTTCTCAACCACGAGGGTGCTCCGATAAAATTTCCATTCCGTTAAATATTCATAGGTTCATAAAGAGCATTAAATAGGAGTTTGTCACCGGAGCCGACAACACTAATAAATGCGAATACAATTTATATTCATAAAGGCTGACTTTGGTTCTTAATAGTGCATTTGAATCACTGAAGCAGCACCTTTCGTTCTTTATTCATGAGGCCGTAACCGCTTTGTAATGAAATTGATAAATATTTTTGTTTTAAACTTCACGTTCGCTGTTCTCTTCATCGTGCTCCAGAGATTCGTTTATCCTTTGTTCTTTACTATTGTTGGCGACAGATCTCTTTTTATAGCTATTTCTAATTTTAAAGTATATATTTTTTATTACAGATTTAAGCATACATAGGGACGGACAGCGACTGCGACTTTGTTTTATACTATATAATGATACTAATACCTTAGGCGCGATATTGCAATCTAAATCTAAAATATATTTCACTTAAAATCCTTTTAGGCATTTGAAAATTTAATAAACAAACACACAGCCAGTCACACTCTCTCATTAGTATGCACGTAATAGATTTCACGTTTCACGAAAAAACGACGCATCCGTAGAGCGACTTGCCATACAGGGTAGAGTTGATGGTACTAGACCCCGTGGACGATCACCCATGCGATGGACCGACCAAAACAAAGCAGCAATAGGCGGTCCACTCCACGAGTGTACCAGATGGCAGACAGTAGAGACAAATGGCGAGCTGTCGCGCGGCGGATGACATCAGCCTCACATCCCACTACGTAATGACCACGACCGTTCTGACAAGAACGAAGCGAATGAGAAGAAGAAGAATAGATTTCTAAAATATTCCAACATTTAAATAAGTATCTAATCTATTTACAACTCCTAACATTGGTATAAAATTTTCAATATTTAATTTATTCAAGGCAATATTGAGTTTCCCGACATTGATAATAATTTGAATGTCAATTTCCAACGTTAATTAAAACACGAGTATCCAGCTGTAAAACTAATCAGAGACATAAATTTATTCTAGATTCATAAATAACGTTTTCGATTTAGCTTTATAGGAATTACTAGCTGTTCCCGCGACTTCGTCCGCGTGGAATTTTTTTTTCTGAAATAAAAGATTATTTCTTAAATAAAAGTAGCCTAAGTTACTACTTATTACATCAGCTACCTGCCAAAAAAATCCCGTCAAAATCGGTCCAGCCATTTCAGAGATCAGCCAGAACAAACAGACAGACAGACAGACAAAAATTATAAAAAATGTTATTTTGGTATATGTACCGCATATATATTGATATTCATGTAGTAAAAAACGGTTATTTCAATATTACAAACAGACGCTCCAATTTTGTTTATATGTATAGATTACAAAATTCATATTTGAAAATGCTTGTAATCAAAACTACAACTTTCCTAACCTCAGCCGCAGTTTGGTCGCCGACGAGTCAACACTAGACTTCGGAGCTGTTGAGTAGAGCCCTGGTACGGGCTCTATACAACGTCTGATGATGCCTCGTTCAGAGGCGAAACGTGTGTTGCGATATGGGTGTAGATATGAGAGCCATACGTTCTATTTATGGTATGGGTTCTAGAGAGTCATTACGTCAATGCTTTAAACAATCAAATATCCTCACCGTTGCCTCACAGTACATTTATGAAAATATTATGTATACAAGGAAAAACTTAGATAGTTTCAAGAAACTTAATGACTGTACAAGTAGAAACTTACGCAATAAAAATAAGCTAATTTTACCTAAATGCCGTCTACACAAAGTTAGTAATTCATTCTATCGTAATTGCGTAAGATTCTATAATAAAGTGCCAGAGTCTACACTAAATCTGACGGAGAGCCAATTCAAATTTTATATTAAACAAATGTTATGTAAAAAAGCCTATTTTAGGATAGATGAGTTTATAGATGATAGCAACAACTAGCAAGAATAAGTTTATTTGCGGACAACGTTATAATTTCTTTTTCGTACTGCTTTCTTGATATATGATAGCGTAGCGGCTTTTGTATTGATTGCCGCATGCATCCTCATGTAAAGTGCGAATACTGTAACTACCATATAGTAATTTTAAGTAGCTGTGACGTGGTTGAGTGGAATGAGTTGTCATGCTCACTAAAATGTCCAGACATGTGGCGTCGAGGTGGGCCGGGTCATTGGGCTCGCTAAAAAATGGTCGAGCGCAGTGATGGCTGGCTCATCTGTCACACTCGTGAACGAGTGCTGCTTGTAGGGACTGGTCTGCTCTTATCACTACGACTGATTTAATCTTATAGTGATTTTATATTTGAGCCTAAATAAATTTGTGCTGGTTGGTAGTTTGTATTCACACGTTTCGACTTGTAAAATGTGAACTTACAAGGATTGTTTAAAAGAGCAACACACAAGTTTCTTGCTTATTCTTCTTGTGATGTGACAACTTTCCGTATAAGCGGTAGATTTAAAAAAAAAATGTTGACTATTCAAAAGTGCTTAAATTAAGTTTATTTGAATAAATGATTATTAATTCTATTCTATTCTAAAAAAAACTCAATAACGGTCGGAATTTGGTCGCCATTAGAGAAGGTCGTAATGGTAGTCAAGTTTCCACACTGAATATTTGTGGTCTCACACATGATAATTTTAGCGGAATTAAACAAAATAATATAAAAACATCTTACATATAAAAACAATATTACTTTCCTAAGACTTAGACAAGAGGTGTATTTCTAATTGTAACTGAAATGACTAGCTGACGAGCCACTTAATGGTAATCATTGCCTATATACATTCGAGTTGCCAGATTTTTTTTTCAGCGTTAAGTGGCAAATACAACTAAACAAAAACAAAATAACAAACAAACACTAAACAACAAAATACTAAATTCCATTGTCTTTTGATAATTTGTCCCTGGTAAAATACTAAATAGAAATTTGTCTAAAGTAGATCGATCGATTTAATAATAATAAACGGAGCACGATTCTAATACGGGACAGAGGCAGTCCCGCCTGGACATTTTAAACTAAGCCTAAAACACGGGACGTCCCGGGAAATACGGAACGTTCGACAACGCTAATATACATGTTGGTCATCTTAGTTAGGGGTAGTCCACCCCTAATTTTTTTTTTATTTTATGGCAAAACAACGTTTGCCGGGACAGCTAGTATATATTTATAAGTCTTCGTGTCAGTTATCTACTACCCATAACACACGCTCTGCTTAGCTTGGGACTAGAACTGGTGGTGTGTGAAAATCCAAGGTTATAATATTGTTATCTAAATATATATAACTCAAAGGTGACTGACTGACATAGTGATCTATCAACGCACAGCCCAATCCACTGGACGGATCGGGCTGAAATTTGGCATGCAGGTAGATGTTATGACGTAGGCATCCGCTAAGAAAGGATTTTGATTAATTCTATCCCCTATCCCCTTGGGGAAGAAAGTAATAAAATAGGGGATGAAAGTTTGTATAAATCTTAGATTTTCGACTGATTCAACCAAAATTAAAGATTGGAGCTACTATGATGAAGACGTTCGCTTAAATAGGATTTTGATAAATTCGACCCCCATGGGGATAAAATAATGGGTGATGCAGGATGTAAATGTATTAGTTTGAACCTATTGGAACGAATAAATTAAGACGAACAAAATAATTTTTAGTTCTTTAGGCTACTTTTATTGTAGAAAAATAAAGTTAAATCCCACGCAGACGAAGTCGCGGGAACAGCTAGTTAATGAATATAAGCGATGATCGTACGAGATTCGAACCTTGAACATCGGTAAGGTAGTGTACTAAACCAATATACTAGAGATTAGTAGATATATAATTGGTTTGCACTTTAACTCAACACCAAGAGTAGGACGCCAGTTTAGTTTTCTTTCTCGGACATGAAGGTTTAATTTAGAAACGGAATGAAATTTTAAAACGCCATTGGAAATGCAATAAAGAAGTATAATTACAAAGTTGGATTGCATCAAGAAACAGCGCAGGTGCTCGGATGTTTTCTTTTTATCCTTTTACAAAACACGGAGTGTTCGAGAACTGTGCTAACTAATGGGGAAGTTGCAAATTACAGGTGCATAAAGTAAGTACGTCTACATTCCTAACTTCTCGTTTCGTCTTAAAAACTTTTAAATCAGAGGAAACGGGTGAAATATTTGCAGTCACTGCAAATGTACGTACATAAAAGCAAAATGGAAATATAATTAAAGATAGTTAGAGATAGTTAGATAAAAAAAATGCTTAATAACTTTGGTGTTTAGAGACCATTATTTACGAATAATTTTATGGCAAATAAAGGTATTTACATCTCTCGACGTTTCGACTAGGTTGCACTAGTTGTTAAAATTATCATCTGCGTGAAATCCAGTCATAAATAAATTCAAGCAAAGTTCGGTTGCATCAATAGTGAATAAGTGTGCGGATACCGTGATTGCTGTGTGTCGCGAACTTTCGTTGAACAATCTAGTGACGGTAGATGGAGAAAAAACTGCTGTCACCTATCTACATTGACATCGCTGTTACTCCAGTCAACTCGTGACCACGGCTAGTGCAACCTAGTCGAAACGTCGGGAGAGGTAAATACCTCTATTTCCCATAAAATCATTCTTGTTAAAACCCGGTTAATAATTTAAATAATGTATATTAAACACGAAAGTTTAGAAACCAGTTCGTGTTCAGTCGGCTCATAACCACAGCTGGAGCAACCTAGTCGAAACGTCGATAGAGGTAAATACCTTTATTTACCTAGAAATTATTTTTGTTAAAACCCATGTAAAAATAAATATAATGATTAATAATTATTATACTTACATAAATTTGAGAAATTTTGAATACCAGCTGATCAGAGCAAACTTCGTCTGCGTCCCTGTTTGCAATATTTTCATTACAGCTCTGTTCCTATTGATCATAGCGTGATGTTATATAGCATATGATACTCAAATAATGTGTCTTTACAATGAAATTTCTAAAACAAACCGTTAGCGCGGACGGTTCTTTTACCATCGATAAAGAAAACGAATTTTGATTAGAGTCTGATCTCAGGTCCTAAAGAACACGTGTAAAAGAATGCTTCTATAGCAAGTATAAGTTTATAAGTTTATTTGCGGACAACATTATAATTTGTTTTTCATACTGCTTTCTTGATATATGATAGCGTAGCGGCTTTTGTATTGATTGCCGCATGCATCCTCATGTAAAGTGCGAATACTGTAACTACCATATAGTATATTTTGTAGCTGTGACGTGGTCGAGTGGAATGAGTAGTCATGCTCACTAAAATGTCCAGACATGTGGCGGCGTGGTGGGCCGGGTCATTGGGCTCCCTAAAATATGGTCGAGCGCAGTGATGGCTGGCTCATCCGTCATACTCGTGAACGAGTGCTGCTTGTAGGGACTGGTCTGCTCTTATCACTACGACTGATTTAATCTTATTGTGTTTTTATATTTGAGCCTAAATAAATTAGTGCTGGTTGGTAGTTTGTATTCACACGTTTCGACTTGTAAAATGTGAACTTACAAGGATTGTTTCAAAGAGCAACACACAAGTTTCTTGCTTATTCTTCTTGTGATGAGACAGCTTTCCGAATAAGTGGTAGATTTAAAAAAATGTTGACTATTCAAAAGTGCTTAAATTAAGTTTATTTGAATAAATGATTTTCTATTCTATTCTATTCTATTCTTTCTAAATTTAATTATACCTGAAATTCACCTGCAAGATAAATCTTTAATTTCTTCACAATTCAAAACAATAAGCCAACACCTACCCTTTCTGACTGTCACGCATTTGAATAAAGTAATTTCGGTTTATAAAGAGGCTTATCAAATAAGAGTTTAACACAACCTAATCTTGTTCCATTTGATTTATAGCCGACGTTAGTATAAATGTAACGCCGAAAAACGTACACATTAGTATCTGTTGTCATCCTCCTTCCCCATTTCCCGTCTCTTATCTGCCCGCGTGGAAATATATATTTATCTCGCTCTTAACTCTTTGCTGAGAAGATATTACAGCAATAACTCTAAAGGGATTTTGCTCTGGAAAGAGGAAAAGTATTGAAGTAATTGAAGGGAACTAAGACATTCCTTTAGTACTTTTTTCTTTTGTATCCATTTCAGTCAAACTTGTAATGGTAGTATTAGAACAAATGTGCCTAAAGGAATTAACAATAATGAGGGATTCGTTGTTTGTACTCAAAATATCTGTGTATAAAAAGAACTTGTCCTATCCAATGATTTTCTCTGAAATTAGCTATGGCACATATTCTTTTTTATTTCTGTTATCTGTATTTTTTGTAAATGAATACCAATTATTAGAGAACTCTAATAATTGGTATTCATTTACAAAAAATAGTATTTCAGTATTTCTATTTGTTGATTAGTAGATCAATACTGCAAGAATTGCTAAGTTTGATACTAAAGGGCCCTGCCGCGCTGTGAATATGAAAAAATAACCCGGTATCGTTCACAATTTATATTGTGGTATTTTTTTATACTGGCTTTTGCAATTGTAACATTAGTTAAATTTTTACTCCCATTATATATTTCTTTATAGATTGTACCAAAATTTATTCCTTCGAAACGTTTATTCGATACTTTAGTTGAGAAGAACTTGCAAGAAATTCCATTGTAAAATAAATAATCCTAAACAATTCACACAGCACCATCTAGACCCAAGTTAAGCTAGCTAAAGCTTGTGTTATGGATACTAGACAACTGATACAAATACATAAATATATACATTTTTTTCGTAATTACATACCTACTCGTATTATACATATATTTCTGCTCATTTTTCTTGTACTGTGTCTGCGTTCTGAATGAGTTGCAGAATAGAAAAATATTCTATTCAAAAGTAACTTATATTAAGTTTATTTGAATAAAGATTATTTCTATTACTATGTCAGAAATATTATTACGTATCATCATAATCATTTCAGCCTGTATCTATCCACTGTTGGATATAGGCCTTTCCCAATGCTTTCCACCAGGTACGATCTTCCATCTTCTGCTTCCATAGACTACCATCCACCTTCGTGATGTCGGTTCCTTTTGCAGGAGAACGCCTGACACTTCCTGCACTTCTTAGGTATACTTTTCTAGAATAAGAAATAAGAGGATTTCGTTCACGAGTGTATTTAAAAACTAACCATTATTGTAACAATTCTTACACTTAAATATAATTCAAACAATATTTATTCAAAAGAGCAACACACAAGTTTCTTGCTCATTCTTCTTGTGATGAATCTGCGTTCCGAATGAGTGGTAGAATAAAAGAATATGACTATTCAAAAGTGCTTATATTAAGTTTGTTTGAATAAAGATTATTTCTATTTCTTAGCACCCAGCGAGTTCTTTTAAGCTACGTGTTTTCTATTTTGTACATTCGTTAAAATTTTGGCTAATATCCAAAAGAACTTGATTTTGTTACGAAAACAACACATTATGTATGTATGTTACTATACGTTTGGATTACTACTTGAGTGTATATAGTTTACGATATACAATCCACAAACGGACTTATATCACGCAAATTGGCAATAACGAATCGCGGCTAAATAGAAATTATGACTCGTTATTTATTTTTTACGCGTCCGTAAGGCAGTGTGTAGCAAAAAGCTGATTGCGAGGTTTTACTGCGCAATTATGACTTCTATGTTTTACGACATAACGTGCATTATGCATTATGGAAATGGCGGAGTGCATGCAGAGTCGTTTTGAGACGGCAACACAGAAATAAACAGTACGGAAACATTGGGCGGAATTTATATTGTGAGTACAAAATTCTTATTTTAATTACAAATTTATATATCTAACTAGCTAAGTTGTAACCCACAACTTCGTTTGTGGTGAATAAAATTACTAAAATTTCAAAAATAAATGTAGCCTAGTTACTCCTTGTTACTTTTTGTGCTTTCTGCGTGTGAAAGTCCCGTTAAAATCGGTCCAGCCGTTTCAGACAAGCAGCAAAACAAAGAAAAAGATATATTTTGATTATTTTTTTTATGTAAGTATCGTACTTGAGAGAGAGAGCAGTGGAAGAGAATGAAAAACTGAAGCGACCCCAAATAATGGGATAAAGGCAAGACAATGATGATGATGTAAGTATCGTACTTATATATTATCCACATAGATAAAGCGGTTAATTTGAAATTATAAATAGAAAACTTTTATTTATTTGTATAAACTGAAACCTAGGGAAACTTGGAAGAGGTAAAAGTTTCGGGAATCAAATGAATACATTGATAATTTCTTTGGTTTCCGATGAACAATGAAATACATTGAAATTAAAATTCAAAAATCATTTATTCATGTAGAATATTTTAGCCACTTATGAACATCAAATTTTTTACATTATAATTTTAATTTTTTATCGACCGTCCAGTTCGGTATATAGATCCAATTGAGAAGTCCTGGCAAGAAACTCAAATGATGAATTACTTTTTTTTTAAACCCAGTTTATTTACAATGTATATTTATATAGGTGTCTATGTCTAACATTGAATGAAAATCCAGTGCGTGAACAACTATTGCCATGCACACTCGTCATTCAAGTAATCGTTTAGTGAGTAATAGGCTTTGCTCAGTAAATATGATTTAACAGATGTTTTGAATTTATTTAAAAGTAATTCCAGTATATCCTTTGGTATCTTATTGTAATTTTTATACCTATTCCCATAAAAGACCTATTGACTTTTCTAAACGATACTTGTATCAGTGCATTGTTTGCATACAAACAGCAAACCACTCATTTTCAGACACTACCCAAAGACATATTTTATTGCCGATGAACAAAAAAAGACATTGGTCATATCTTTGGTCCCTGATGATATCATCTTTAAAGGTATATAGCAGAGACCGTTCCACTCACCTTTAGTTCCGCCGAGAATCCACCTAATGAGGCACTCAAGTAACTTCGCTCGAAGAGCGCTCGCTGCTTTATATCCAGTAATTCGCTTTTTGTTGACAACTTTGTATGAAATGTCATAGGTTTTATTCCCAGCACAACAAAATTAGGTTATATTTCATAATATTTTCATACCGGCTCCGCAGTAATGCCGGGCTGTATACAACTGTTAATTAGAAACGTTTAGTTATAATTAGCTAAGTTGGCGTACCGTCGTTGGCGTTAATACCTGATATTCTTCATGTTTTAACGATGTTAGAAATGAGAAGAAAGTCTACAGTTTTTCATGCCCTATTTTCACGCTTGGGTCATAAATTTAAAAAGTTATTTCTAGCTTTTTTAAAGGTAGTGGAGAGATTGTTAGTCATTCCATTATCATTAATAAAGATCGCTTAATTAGAAGATAAAGTAATAAATGATAGAAAAGAGATGATGCTTTTAGACGTTTAATATAGCAAAGCGCAGTAACAGGAGTGTATCTATACATATAAATAAAATTGGAGTGTCTGTTTGTAATATTGAAATAACAGTTTTTTACTACATGCATATGAATATAAATACGGTACATACACCAAAGAAACATTTTTTAAAATTTTTGTCTGTCTGTCTGTCGGTCTGTTTGTTCCGGGTAATCTCTGAAATGGCTGGACCGATTTTGACGGGACTTTTTTTGGCAGGTAGCTTACGTAATAAGGAGTAACTTAGGCTACTTTTATTTTAGAAAAATAAAGCCGACGAAGTCGTTGGATCAGCTAGTATAAAATAATAGTCACAAAGTTCTATTTTAGATGTGGTTAAAGGAATAGAAAAAACTACCAATGAATCTCAATTTTGGGCTAACAGATGAAATTAATAGGGACTTAATCTTATACACGCCCCGGCTTTGCACGTGTGTGCATATAAACCTTCCTCTTGAATCACTCTATCTATTAAAAAAACCGCTACAAAACCCGTTGCATAGTTTTAAAGATTTAAGCGTACTTAGGGACGGACAGACAGCGACAGCGACTTTGTTTTATACTGTGTAATGATATAAAATTCTCGAGTATCTCACTAGCTGACCCGGCAACATTGTTTTACCATACACATTAATATCACTATTACAAAAAAAAAAACAATAGAGGTTGGTTGTAGAAAGGTGAAATTTTAGGAGTGTATGTATTTTAAAGCCGCATTAAAAAAAAATATTTGCGGTGGGCGTGTAAATATATAAGTGACAGTTACGAAGCGATAGTCTAGTATCTATAATATGCACACTGCATACATTGTATGGACAAATTACCGGCATCAGTGTGTAGTATATATTATATGGAGATGTATAGCTTCCACACTCATTCATTCAATCATTTATTTAATTCATTTTTTTTTATGTGTTCAGTTTATTTCTTTGATTTCCTATTTTGTTATTTTGTTTTAGCGCAAGCCAATACTACATACTTTGTGTTAATTAAGTGAAACCTATAGTAGCTTTAATTTTACAACATAAGTTAATGTAAATGAAATTGTAACGCTGTTGGTTTCTAATAAATAAATAAAAAAAAAACCGCTTTAAAAAAAAATATTTGCGGTGGGCCTCCTTTAATACATAGGACTACAAAAATAGCTAACAACTAATTCTTAGCCGTACCGAGAATATAATATATAAAATTTCATCAAAAGCTTCTAAATGAAGTAAGTTAACTAACACTGACAAAAGAATTTTATATTGTACTAGCTGTTCCCGCGACTTCGTCCGCGTGCAATTTAACTTTATTTTTCTAAAATAAAAGTAGCCTATGTTACTCGTTATTACATCAGCTACCTGCCAAAAAAAGTCCCGTTAAAATCGGTCCAGCCATTTCAGAGATTAGCCCGAATAAACAGACCGACAGACAGACAGACAAAAATTGTAAAAAGTGTCTTTTTGGTATATGTACCGTATTTATATTCATATGCATGTAGTAGAAAACTGTTATTTCAATATTACAAACAGACACTCCAATTTTATTTATAGGTATAGTATAGATATAGATGATGAAATGGTACATAATTATTTATTAGGTAACAATGAAGTTAATATAAAAGAACATATATACAGTTTTAGTAAGGTTGTTAAGCAAAATAGTATCTTATCAATAAAAAGTAATAGAGTATTAACTTGCAAATTCACTTATCTCGAAGATGAATAAAAAATGGAACATTCTCGTTGATCTGTAGTTTATTACTTTCGCCCGCGCCTACGGAAGACGTTAACGGGCCAGCGAGACGAGACTGGGCCTTATTAAGAAATCGTAAACAAAACTCCCTCAGATCCCCTACTGTACTTGGGATATTCACTGAATACAAGCTATAAAATACACACGTAAGAGCGTGGAATATAATAATAAATAAATAATTAACCTTGGACAATTAACACAGCGCCATCTAGTGCCACGGTAAGTAGTGCTTGTGTTATGGGTACTAGACAACTGACATAAATACTTAGATTTATTTATACATAGAAAACACCCAGGCCGATACAAATCATACTTATCATCAAAGGAGGAATCAAATCCGCGACCATCGGAATTAAAGCGGTGTGCTAAACTACTAGACCACCGAGGTCCTTTAACGATTTTTTTTATTTAAATGCTAACAAGGTGAAAATCTAGCTTTTTTTATGGCATAGGAGATAAATAAGCTTGCGGTTTATCTGATGTTTTTTTTTTCACTGTCTTATCTCTATAAAACGAAATGCATCTTACAAACTAATCTGCTTGATAACTAAAATAAATGTATCAAAGTAGATTTAGACGAATTTATACAAAGTCTAGTACAAAATTAATTAATAAACTAAAGATAGAAACAAACCACTAATGGTAAGCAATCACTAGTGTTTGACAAATCGACCTCTGTGGTCTAGCGGTCTAGCACACCGCTTTACATCCGATGGTCGCGGGTTCGATTCCTCGCACGGCACTAACATTTGTATTCATGAGTATGATTGTTTTTTTACAAAAAAAAATTCTATGTATTTGTATCAGTGGTCTAGTACCCATAACACAAGCTAGCTTAGCTTTTAGCTAGCTTAACTTGAGTATAGATGGCGCTGTGTGAATTGTCCTGAGATTATTATTATTATGATTATAAGTTACAATTCCAGTAGCAAACCAACCATTAGAATGTGAATTGTCAGAAGCATATAATAAAATTAACGCATTGACCACAAAAATGGGAGACCAAGAAGCAGAAAAGACTATGACATTATATGCCGAGTTGATCGAACAAAGTGTATGTGATGAGCCTGACCCTGTCCACTCCATCTCCGACACACAGAAGCCTTTTGTACAACAGAAGCGAGTAAAGCACCCTCTAACTAATTACAATAGTAAGAACTATAGAAAAATAAGCAGACAAATTAAAAGATTAAGAAAATCTTTCAAACTTAATCAAACTGCCTTATCAAAATTAGTAAAAGAAAAAGAATTTAATTTTGAAAAACAATTAGAATATTATGAAAATCAGTTCTGGACCCATAAATTACAGTTTGATACAAATACTACAAGGTTATTATTGCATATAAAAGAACTGGAAACATCATTGGATGCTATTAGTGACAAGTACTCACATGCTCAGTTTCAAATATCAAAACATAATGTTGTGATGAAGGAATTGCTTGAATTTAACTCAAAAAGTGAAAGTGGAACATCAGAACAACTGTCACAGGAACATGCAGACTGCAACACTATGTCGGGCAATTACACATCACCTTCATCAACATCCATTGTCACTCCGGAACAAACAAATATACTACCCAATGTTGTTAGTAGTCACCACACACGTAAGAATAACACTGTAATATATTCAGATAGTATAGGAATAAATCTAGGATCGCTCATGAATAACTGTTTGAGTGAACATATCCAAAACAATTGTATGCCAAATGCCCCATTTAATTATATAGTTGATAGAATGTTAAAAAATCAAAATAGTTATACTGAATACACAACTATTGTGTTATTCATTGGAAATAGTTTAGGTATCACTCAAAATGATTTGATGAACTTATTTGAATCTGTCTCAAATATGAGAATTAAAAAATTTGTAATATGTACATTTCCATACTCAAAATCATTATCAAAGAATAGAAATAATTATATCTTTAAACTTAACACTCATATATATAACATGAGCTGTTATAATGACAACATTCATTGTTTTGATACAAATAAATTTGTAAAAAAATTTACATTGACTAAAAATACTTTGTATTTGTCACATTTTGATAAAAGACATATAGCTACTTTGTTAGCTTATAATATACACAATCCTGTTATAAGTAGTATAACGGGTACTTATTCTGACTGCACAGTTTTTAGTAGTTTTACTAATGTTTCTGTGCAAGAATCTTTAAACTTAAGTTACAGACAAAGAGAAAGCCATCACAACTAAATTTAGTACATCAAAATATTCAAGGCTTTCTTGGCAAAGAATTAGAGATAGAATTATTTATAAGTAAATTTAATATTGACATTGTATGCCTCACAGAACATTGGTTGAAACAGTCCAACATGGTATTTCAGTTACCAAATTATGAAATATTGAGTACATTTACTCGGCAAATTTCAATTAGAGGTGGTTCAATTATTTTATTAAAAAATAACATTAAAGGGAAAGAACGTAAAGATATTGTAGCACTTTCAAATGAATGCATTATAGAATTATCATGTGTAGAACTAGAGAAACACATAATTATATGTGTGTATAGGCCTCCTAACTCAGACTATGAAAAATTTGAGTCTACCATGGAAGATGTACTGAAGTTAGCATTCAAAAGTAACAAATTTATTTTGGTATGTGGGGATTTCAATATAGATCTTCTTGTTAATAGTCCTATAAGTAATAAAATTAGAAACCTTTTTAAAAGTTTTGATCTGGATCATATTTTCTTTGAACCTACTAGGATTACATCCACTACGGCAACATGTATTGATAATATATATTGTAATTTTAGTATTTTAAATAAATCGATTATAAATAGATTGCCGTCAGACCATTGTGGACAAATAGTAACATTCGCATGTAATGAAAAAAACGAGATTATGTATAAGTTCTACAGACCAACAACAGCATTTAAATTACAGAATTTTAAAAACAGATTAAATGGAAGTTTACCGTTTTTGATATTTGATAATATTGATCCAAATATATCATATAATCGTTTTTTCAATATAATAAAAAATCATTTTGATAAAAATTTTACAGTAAAGAAACTTAAAGTCAATAATTCTAAGTACGCTGAATGGTCAACATTAGGTATCAATATAAGTAGGGAAAATATGTATCAATTATATGATATTAGATCATATTTGCGTGATCCTATATTCTATGAATATGTCAAAAATTATTCAAAGTTATTCAAAAAAGTATGTAAGGCCGCCAAGGCACTTTATTTAAAGAATAAAATTAAGTTTTCTAAAAATAAAATAAAAACTACCTGGAATATAATAAATACAGAAACAGGTAACATTAAGTCGCGCCAGTCAGAATATGAGTTAAAAGCAGAAAATGGCGTTATTATTGATAATAATGAACTAGTTGCTCAAACTTTTGATAATTTCTTTTCAACAATACCTCTCAAAGCTACGGAAAATTTAAACTCGTCACCTAGTTTAGCTGAAACATTATTAAAAAATACCATAAATCCTTGCGTTCATGACTTTACTTTTCATCATATCAGTTGCTCCTGTGTGATAAAAACGTTCAACGCTCTCAATCTAAAAGGAACTGAGGATATCTGGGGTATGTCAGTTAGAGTCATGAAAACTGTAATAAGTGAAGTTGCTTCACATTTAACTGAAATATTTAATATGAGCATTGATCAAGGTATTTTTCCAGATCTAATGAAAGTGAGTAAAATAATACCGCTATTTAAATCTGGTGACAAAGACAATATATCAAATTTTAGACCTATCTCAATTTTACCAGTATTTAGTAAGATTTTTGAAAAGATACTACTTACACAAATGTTAGCTCATTTTAATACACATGATTTATTTCATAAACAGCAATTTGGATTTATGAGTGGACGGTCTACTACTGATGCAGGCATTAACTTAATACAAAGTATTTTCGGTGCCTGGGAAGATTCACAGGATGCCATTGGTGTCTTCTGTGATCTCTCTAAAGCGTTTGATTGCGTTGACCATAGGATATTATTACGCAAACTAGAGCATTATGGAATTAGAGAAAAATCCTCAGAACTCATTGGATCATATTTGCGCGATAGAATTCAACTGGTAGACATTAAAGGAAGCAAGTCCAAGGGGTCATTTATAAAAATGGGTGTACCCCAGGGTTCTATACTTGGCCCATTTCTTTTTCTTGTTTATATAAATGACTTACCATACCAGTTTCAAAACATACTTGACATAGTATTGTTTGCTGATGACACATCACTTATTTTCAAAGTGAAAAGAAATACAAAGGATTTTAATAATATAAATATTGCTCTTGAGGATGTTCTAAACTGGTTTACATCAAATAATCTAGCGCTTAATTCAATGAAAACAAAATGTGTTAAATTCTCTTTACCAAATGTAAAACAAGTAACGACAACTGTTAGTATGAATCATCATGTTTTGGACTTTGTTGATGAGACTTCGTTTCTTGGTATTGTAATAGATAATAAATTGCAGTGGGGTCCACATATATTCACACTAGCCAAAAGACTAAGCTCGGCTGCTTTTGCTATCAGAAAAATTAGACAATTGACTGATACTGCAACAGCGAAACTAGTGTATTTTAGTTACTTCCATAGTATAATGTCGTATGGTATTATATTGTGGGGAAGAGCGGCTGATGTAGAATCAATTTTTATATTACAAAAAAGAGCAATTCGTTCAATATATAATTTACCGTGTCGCGAATCTCTTAGAGAACGCTTTAAAGAAACAGGTATTCTTACTGTTCCCTCTCAATATATATATGAAAATATTATGTATGTACGCAAAAACTTAAATTTATTTCCAAAAAATAGTCACTTACACGCTTTTAATACAAGGAATAAAAATAAATTAAATATGCCTAGTTATCGTCTCAAAAAAGTAAGTACATCTTTCATGGGACATTGTATACGTTTTTATAATAAATTGCCAGATAGTGTTTTAAATTTAAGTGAAGCCAAATTTAAGATACATGTAAAAAAAAACACTTTGCTCTAAAGCTTATTATAAAATAAACGACTACTTAAATGACTACAATGTGTGGACTTAATTACAATTTTAACTTTTGTTATGAGGCATATAATTTTTCCCATTGACATGGATAATGTAATAACAATAAAGAAACTTATTATAAATTTTGTAATGACATATTGTAAATTAAATAATGTAAATTTAATATTGTAATGGGTGAAAACTGTGATCGGTACAGCCTATGCTGTAAATAATATAATTGACGTAGTGGAGTAACCTGAAACAGTCATGCTCGCTATAAAGTTCAAACTTGTGGCGGCGTGGTGGGCCGGGTCGATGTGCTCCCTCAAATATGGTTGAGTACAATGATGGCTGGCTCATACGTCATACTCGTGAACGGGTGCTGCTTGTGGGGACTGGTCTGTTCAGGTTGTGAACACTGATTAAATTTTTTGTTCTTTGCGATAGCATATGCTGGTGGTCACTCTATTCTCCCAAATTTGAATTTTAATAACTGTTAACATGTTCCACTATTATTTGAAAAAAATTACGAGCTGAGTTTCTTGTCAGTTCTTCTCATCTCGATATCATTCCGAACTGACGGTAGATTTGACATATCATAAGAGTCTGTAATAGACCTACATGAATAAAGATATTTTGAATTTGAATTTGAATTTGAATTTTGAATTTGAATTGAATTTGAATTAACAAAACGCCTACTAAATCTAAATAGACGAAATCTTAAAATAATGATAAGGACAATAACGGGCCACTGTGCCTTAAACAAATACTTGTACACCATACAGCTACAGACAGTCCTCTTTGTCGAGGCTGATTTGAAGCCGAAGAAACGGCCGTTCACGTAATCCTAGAGTGAGTAGCAGTGGCCACACAATGAACACAAATCCTCGAAACGTTGAGGTCTCTAAATATCCAGACATGTGGCGGCGTGGTGGGTGGGTGGGAGCGCACTGATGGCTGGCTCACCCGTCATACTCGTGAACGAGTGCTGCTTGTAGAGACTGGTCTACTCTTATCACTACGAGTGATTTAATCTTATTATATATTTATATTTGACCCTAATAAATGAGTGCGGATTGGTAGTTTGTATTCACACGTTTCGACTTGTACATGTAAACTTACAAGAATTATTTAAAAGAGCAACACACAAGTTTCTTGTTCTTCTTGTGATGAGACAGCTTTCCGAACGAGCGGTAGATAAAAAAATAACTTTCTATTCTCTATTCTCTTTCCATGAAGCCTGAGAAGACACCAGAAGGCTTCTATACTTCTGGGAGGAGCTTGGCTAGCTACTTTAGTAGTCTGAGATCGATACTTATAATAAAGGGCCATGTGAGAAGGTAAATACCGCATATAGAGTCCAACATGCAATAGAATACTATTTTTTTTATTTTTATTGGATTGTTTGGGCTATTGTCAGATGTGTAGCACCTGTAGCACTGCGACCTACATAGATCTATTGTGCTCGCCCTTTTCAGAGACCCGTCAGGGACAAGAATTGAAGGATATTCTTAGGAGCGATGGTTTTTATCTCCTCGGGAAAGAGTGTAAACTTTCCAAAGGAGATATTTCGTTTATGCATGAGTGGGCTACAACCATATAGGATGTGAAGCGGCGTTTCCTCTTCAGTTTGGCAGAATCTGCAGATACTTGTCGTGCATAGGCCTAGCTTAGCCATATGCTTGTTCAATTTGCAGTGTCCTGTGAGGGCCCTAGTCATCATGCATATGTTGTTTTTACTCTAAATTCATTAGTACTAATTATTTCTATCTATACAAGATTCTAAATGCATTTTTTTACTTTATTATTATTATTGGTTTTTTTATTATTTTTTTTTTTTTTTTCTTTGTATATAATGATTTCATCTCTAATTTAATGAATTGTTTTTATTTACGTTTATCTTATATAATAATTATTATATAATATTCAGCGCAGGACCGATCGTCGTGGAGATCTTTGGGGGAGGCCTATGTCCAGCAGTGAACGTCTTCCGGGCTGCGATGATGATGATGATGATGATATATAATAATTTATATGCAGCTGTCGGCATCGTTTTTATTGTGTTGAGATGTGTGATGTAATAAAATGTAATAAAAAAATGTAAATATTTTGTTACTTTACTCAATTCTTATAGGTATTGAGCTATTACTTCCAGAATTAATAAAGGTAAAGCAACTAACTAGAAGATTTATGCTCAATTTCCAAATGGCTGGACTATTTGTCACGCAGCCTCAACTGTCTACCCTTCTTTTGGCTTAATAATGTTGACTGTTGAAGCAATTGTGGATAAAATGCTGGATTATTGTAATTGATGGGACCGTCTGCACGGTCCACTGAATGAGAGGGCTGCCGATTCACGCCATGAAAGGGTTTTTTGTTTTTAAAATGGTCTTGAACATCGGAGATTTTACTTCCATTATTATCGAAACTTTGCATTGTTGTTTTTGTGGTATTTAAAATAAGTAGTAATAGTTTATGTGATATTTGTTATATTTAAATACAGTATAAAACAAAGTTGCTGCTGTCTGTTTGCTTGTATCTTTTAAATTACGCAACTGATTGTAATGTCGTTTTTTTCCACATCGTCTTTCATTAGAAAGAAATTGAAATAAAAAATCATTTATTCAAATAAACGTTTACTCTGGCGGGGCAACAGTGGAGGATAATAAGATGAGCATGAGGTCAGGTCAGTTAGCCCACTCTATAGAATAGAATAGAATAGAAAATCATTTATTCAAATAAACTTACATTGAAGCACTTTTGAATAGTCATCATTTTTTTTAATCTACCGCTCATTCGGAAAGCTTTCTCATCACAAGAAGAACGAGCAAGAAACTTGCGTGTTGTTTAAATAATTTTATTCTTACATTACATTTTTAGAATAGAATAGAATAGAATAACATTTATTACATCACACATCACAACACAATAAAAACGATGCTGATAGCTGTATACAAATTATTATATAAGATAAACGTAAATAAAAACAATGCATTATTAGAGATGAAATCGTTATGTACAGAAAAAAAAAGAATAAGATAGTAACAAACAATTGAATATTGTTCAAAATCTACCCTGTACCATTGTAAGCACAGATTATTATATTAGAGTCCGTTAGTTTCTTCCCGCGCGTTTCCTTCCCCTCCCTTACCTAGTACTGACCTGACCGTACAGCGGCAATGACTCGCGCGCGCATTTGTTGTGAATTAAAATAAATCAGAACTGTGTTAAACCTACTGTGAAACTGGAAAGCTAGCGAAGATATCTTCGAGACCCTGAAGCCCAAGAAATCCGCAGAACCATACAGGTACGTGACTGACGCTTCCTCCTATTTTTCCCTATATATATACAAAGTATTTCCCCTCACATTTTGGTAGCAGAGAGTAGTTTCCCTAACAAATATTAATAAAAAACTAATACAGAATAATAATAATAAAGTAAAATGCATTTCCCATCCACCACTGCGGAGCATCGCCACCGCGTCACTGTACTGATGTGTGTGTAAGGGGCCCATCTCAGCATTATGCCATGACAAAAGCCACGACGTACGACGTTTTTAAGTTTAAGTGTGTGAATACAAACTACCAATTAGCACTAATTCAATTAAATACTCAAATAGAAAAAATATTGAATATACAACCAACTGGATAAATAATTAATTAGAGGATATATTCTTGCCATATTATCTTTCATACAGTTCATCCATCTCTTTTTCGGCCTTTATCTGCCCTTACAACCATCTACATTCATATGTAACAGTTTCCTTACAACATTCTCTTCATTCATTCATTGATGACCTCGGTGGTATAGCGGTCTAGCACACCGCTTTACATCCAATGGTCGCGGGTTCGATTCCTCGCACGGCACAAACATTTGTATTCATAAGTATGATTGTTTGTATCGGTCTGGGTGTTTTCTATGTATAATATGTATTTATTTCCAAAAAAATGTATCCATGTATTTATATCAGTTGTCTAGTACCCATAAAAAGCTCTGCTTAGCTTGGGACTAGATGGCGCTGTGTGAATTGTGCAGGGTTAATTATTAATGCGTACGAATAATAATAATATAATAATTGGAGGGTGATGTCCACCGAAATCATTCCAATCGTTATGTCGGTGAACAGTCTTATCCCAACCAGTCTGGAACAACATCTCAGACGGTTGGGATTCCGGGGCGGCTCACTCCCGGGAAAGATGCAGAAAGCGGTGCTGTTAGATTCTGCCCGCATTGTACGCCGGTTTCTCTCCCTGGGGCCCTGAACCCCGGCCGACTGTGCTTCTGCCGGGGGTATGTTGCCATCTCCTATCCTTAAGAGGGGAGATGAGAATTTTTGAAAATAATATTATTTTTTTAAAAATAATATTTTCAAAAATTAAGGAGAGGAGATGGATATATCATTATTATTATTATTTTTTTTTTTTCTCAGCTTTTGCTGGTTTTCTCCACACGGGCCGAAACCAAGTAAGTGCAGAGTGTGTATATGTGTGTGCGCATGTATGTATGCGTGAGTGTGTGTTATTATTATTATTTTATTTTTTTTAATATTATTTTTTCTCGATTTTCGCCGGTAATCTTGGTATGTACGGGCCTAAGCCAAGTACATAAAAATGTTCTATCTTAGGTGGATATACCATAATACAAATGTAGGCCTAATCTGTCTGTAGAAACTTTCTAACAATGTTATTATTCATATTATTATTCGTAAGCATTCATATGTAAATTTTAATGATACTTAAAAAGCATGATTAAATGAAGATAAACCAGACATGTTTCCATTTAGAACATTAGCCACAATTACAAACAAACTTAAAACTTACTAAACTATTCTGTTTGTAATATATAATGTTGTTTCATTTGTAAATGCATAAGATGAACTCCCCGAGACAGGCTTTTAGCTAAAAACGTGTCTGAGATGGCTGGCTTAATGAACTTACCCGTTGCATGACGCAATGCGAGTTGTTTCACTAGTAAATGCCAGCCATAGCTTAGATAAACATAGATATATATACTATTTTTTTTTCTTTTCGTGGATGATAATGGAATGGTGCATCCGCCTGCGCTAACGGTTTACGCTGGCGGGGCACCAGTGGAGGATAAGATGAGTATGAGGTCAGGTCAGTTAGCCCATCGTGACAAATTCACAAAGAATTTAACACGATGCTTTCCAGGGGTAACCGCGTGGAGGTCGACCTGACATGGTACATTGCTAGCTATGGGGTTATGAATCCACATTACTAACAATCAACTTTCCCCCTATATACTAATATTATAAAGCTGAAGAGTTTGTTTGTTTGTTTGAACGCGCTAATTTCAGTAATCAGCTAGAATTTAAAATATATTTTTGCGTTGGATAGTCCATTTATCGAGGAAGGCTTTAAGCGATATAACACCATCTTGACTCATGACCATCAGAGCAACAGGCAACTTTCTTGCTTTTTTCATCATCTTTTGATGAGTCTGCATTCCGAATAAATGGTAGCCTAAAAAATATGACTATTCAAAAGTGCATATAATAAGTTAACGATTATAATAATAATCTCAGGGCAATTCACACAGCGCCATCTAGTTCCAAGTTAAGCTAGCTAAAGCTTGTGTTATGAGTACTATATAACTGATACAAATATATAGATATGTTTTTTCGTAAATATACATATTATACATAGACAACACACATACCGATACAAACAATCATACTCATGAATACAAATATTTGTGCCGTGCGAGGAATCGAACCCGCGACCATCGGTCGTAAAGCGGTGCGCTAGACCGCTAGACCACCGAGGTCAAAGCATGAAGTCAGGTCAGTTAGCCCATCAGGACAAATTTACCGGGAATTTACCATGATGGTTTCCAGGGGAAACCGCGTGGAGGTCGACCTGACAGTACATTGCTAGCAATGAGATTATTAATCCATATTACTAACAGTCACTTCCTACGGCTGTGTTACATTATGTACAGTTAGCATACACGGTTGACCTGCATCTTATGTACATATTAACCTAAGGGTAAGCGAGCTGTTACGCCAGTAATATAGTGATTTGATTAATCACTATCTATACATATGTAACTCAAAGGTGACTGACATAGTGATCTATCAACGCACAGCCCAAACCACTGGACGAATCGGGCTGAAATATTGCATGCAGGTAGATGTTATGACGTAGGCATCCGTTAAGAAAGGATTTTGATTAATTCTAAGGGGATAAAATAGGGGATGAAAGGTTGTATAAAACTTTGTCAATTTTAAACCGATTGGGCTGAGACTTTGCATGCATAAAGCTATTATGACGTAGGCATCCTCTAAGAAAGGATTTTGATAAATTCCACCCCTAAGGGGATAAATTAACGCGAATGAAGTCGCGGGCAAAAGCTATATATAAGCGGGAAAAAGTAATATATATGCACCGTCAATAATTCTCTTCACCACTCATGGTTGCCTGGTACAAAATTTTTTGTATTATGTGCATTGAAGTTAAATAAATCTATATATATATAAATAAATTTATAGTGTCTGTTTGTAATATTGAAATAACAGTTTTTTACTACATGCATATGAATATAAATACCGTAACGTATGTACACACCAAAATAACATTTTTTACTATTTTTGTCTGTCCATCTGTTTGTTCCGGCTAATCTCTGAAATGGCTGGACCGATTTTAACGGGACTTTTTTTGGCAGGTAGCTGATGTAATAAGGCGTAACTTAGGCTACTTTTATTTTAGAAAAATAAAGTTAAATTCCACGCGGACGAAGTCGCGAGAACGGCTAGTATAATAATATATTTCGAGGAGTGCGGGTAGGGGTTGATAGTAATAATAATAATTTTATTTTTCATCCAATATTTACAATTTAAATTGTTCCCTGGTACCTAAACTAAGTAGAAACTTGTATTTTAGGTACCAGTTCCCTCCTCTTACAATTCACAATGTTTGGAATTACAATTTATAAAAAGACAATTAAATAAGGTAATAACACAAGCTTATCATTAATGTAGACTGATTACCCCATTGCTAGCAATGTACCATGTCAGCTTGACCTCTACGTAGTTAGCCATGGAAACCGTCGTGATAAATTCATGGTGAATTTACCACAGTGGGCTAACTGCCCTGACCTCATGCTCATCTTATTATCCTCCACTGGTGCCCCGCCAGCTAACCGACAGCACCTGCGGGGCATTCCATTATAATTGTACTTGACAATATTATTTCCCTATTAATGGATAATGGAATGCCCCATAATATAATACAATTCAAACTAGCTGGGGAATCCAGTTTTAAGCTAAACAGAGTTAGTTTTATAAGTATTAATATACGGTTGTATAAGGTTGAAAAAGGAGATAAAAGTTTGTATGGAAGTGTCGTCACTTTTAAAGCTAGAAGTTTGATATTTAATTGTTATACTATTAATTTAATTTAAACAAATATGACATTCAAAGTTTGTTGTTACCCTTAAAATAGGGTATGTTTGTATTGAAGAAACCTTTCATGACTTTTGTTAGATTATTTTTTAGTCAAGTTCACTATAACACGCAGGAGAAGTCGTGGGCACAGCTAGTGAATAATATAAATAAGATTTTTCAAAGAAATAACGAAAAGGTTAGTCGACATCACAGAAGACCGAAGAGCTGGCAGCTACCTCGGACAAAGAATTAGTCTAGCTATTCAAAGAGGGAACGCTGCCAGTATCTTCGGAACGTTGCCTAAAAATAACTAAATAATAATAATAATAAAATAATACTAAAAAAAATAACTAAATAAATAAAAACTAACTAAAATATATTATTAAAAAGGGTCCCTTTTAATAATATATTTTAGTCATCATATTATATTTTTTTAAGCTTTTTAATTTTAGGTTCTTAGTTGTACAATTAGGTTATGTAAATACTAGTAATAAATAGTATTAACATATAAATATATAATATAAACAGGTATTAAACCCGCGACTATAAGGAAGTTAAGCGGTGTACTACACCGCTAGACCACCGAGGTGTAGGTAAGTAATTACATATGTCTTTGAAGTTCAGATTAATTTCAATTGTCAGAATCAGTTATATGTAATTGGGTATAGATGCTTATCACAAAGGAGTACAACTGACAAGTAATTAGTAGTTAGATAATGAGATGTTTCAATTTGATACAGAGCTCAATATTACCAAAATACTACTGATATGAAATACTAATGTCAGTTTAGGATATATATATCACACCGCTTTTTTAATTGTTCTACATGTGTATGTATATCTTTACTATTAATAAATGCGAAAGTAACTCTGTCTGTCTGGATTTCATGGCAAAACCACTGAATCGATTTAAATCAAATTTGGTACACAGATAGTATAGACCCTGAGAAACGACATAGGTTACTTTTTAATGCGAAAAAAGTGTTGTAAGGGGTTTAAATTGGGGATGAAAGATTGTACGGAAGGATCGTCATTTTTGACTAGCTTCAAAACTGACGATCCTTCCATACAATCTTAAAACTTTTTTTGCATACATCGGTGACGACCACGGTGGTCTAGCAGTCTAGCATACTGCTTTGCTTCCGATGGTCGCGGGTTCGATTCCTCGCACGGCACAAATATTTGTATTCATGAGTATGATTGTTTCTATCGGTCTGGCTGTTTTCTATATATAATATGTATGTATTTAGGAAAAAATTATCTATGCATATGTGGGATACATATACATAGATAATTTTTTTCCTTCTCCCCACTTCACGATATTAATCATTACTATAGTTTACGAAGAAATAAAGGTATCAACAATTTTCATAGGTAATACCACCCTTCAACCCTGAAGGTTAGGCGCCCTTAACGTGATCGCTTCTGTCCCACCCCGGGGATTAATAAATCACAACAGGATCAAATCCCGGGGGATACAGGACCTGTCGCGCCGCGCACATATTTCACTTCCTGTGTAAATAGGAGCGACTACAAATTTTAATTTTGCCCGCCGTGACAACGTTTCAGACGGTTTCCTTGAATATTGAAATTAATGTAAGGTCTTATGTGGAATTCATTTTTCCAAATCTAATTTAAAAGCTGCCGGCAGTCCGCTAAAAGAAACATTCTCTCCATTTGTCGGTATGTTCCTTTATTTTACGGAATATCTAACTATAGTCTCGTTGCTTAAGTAGTATTTACTTTCGATGGTTGCTATAATGGATCGGTGGACTGTATGGGTGTCTAAATGATGAAAACACGTAGTTTGCAATAATAATATATTAATATGTGCTATTGCGAACTATACGAAAGACAATGATAGAATAATACAATAAATTGAAGTATATCAAATAACATGACATATAAAAAAGAACTCTTCAAAAATATAAATTTAAAATAATAAAAATATCAAAAGAGTTCGGCCGTCGGTCGCCAACAGTTGCAAATTAGTTTTCGCGCATGATATAAATATTTTTAATCAGAATTGGCTCTGCGGCGAGATATTGCATCTCTGTGCATTTCTAACGCATATATCACTGGGAGTGTTCTGAGGAATTGTTCGGATTAATACCAGCTGCTGAGTTTTTCGTAGCATCGTCATTGCTGTGTTGTGATGTGTGATTGTAATAAATATTATTCTATTCTATTCTATTCTAAATTACTCTCTAAATGTTCGGATTAATACCAGCTTCGGAGTTTCACCGTACCACCCGCCAGAAACTGAAATACCATCCTGATCATCTGGATGAATGGCGGTCTTCCACAGTACGTTTTTTGCCTCGCACAACCACATTGTGGAATCACCTTCCAGCAATGGTATTTCCGAACCGATACGATATTGAAACCTTCAAGAAAAGAGCTTATTCCTTTTTAAAAGGCCGATAACGTACTTGCAATTCCCCTGGTTTTGCGGGTGCTCATGGGCGGCGGTATTCACTTACCATCAGGTGAGCCGCATGCTCGTTTGACCCCTGTGTTATAAAAAAAGGATTGTTTGTATTGGTCTGAGTGTTTTTTATATATTTATTTGTAATAAAATGTATCTAAGTACATCTACTAGCTATCTAATATCCATAACAAAAGCTCTGCTTAGTTTAGAATTAGATGGCGTATATGGCGTAGCGATATCTGTTAATTGTCCACATTTATTTATTTAAATTAGCTATTTGAAAGTTTGTAAAATATTCATATATTTTTAAAAATGTAATTCTTTACAACATTTAATTAAAAGACCAATACACAAGTTATTTGCTCATTCTTCTTATCACGAGTCTGCATTCCTAATTACTGAACCTCATTCCGAATGAGCGGTAGAATCACAAAAATATGACTATTCAAAAGTGCTTATATTAAATTTATTTCAATAAAGATTATTTCTATTACTAACAAACCTTTCTCACTTTCTCTAATTGTCCGTCTGTTCTACTGTCCTTCACTGTATATAAAACAAGGAACAATTGCGTGACAATAAAACCAGTACCTGCCGTAATCACGCTCAAGCGTAGACATACGCAAATCATATACTCCAACATACAAAGTTACATTTACCGCAATCACACGTCTTCTATCATGGACATAAAGTTGAGTTTTGTAAATGTAATACCAGGTATATCCTTGCAGAGATTTATGACACGCGTTTACATATGTCTTGTGGGAATTGGTGTTATAAAATGTGTGGTGAGAAACGCGTGGTGGGGTGATAAAAGTGTGCTGTGTAGTGGAATGACAATGAGTGTAAGACACTTTGGTATTTTGTAAATGTCTCATTTAACATTATATATGTTTTCGTTACAGTATAGTAACGAATACATATATAATCTTATATATAAAATTCTCGTGTCACAGTTTTCGTTCCCATATTCCTCCGAAACGGCTTGACCGATTCTCATGAAATTTTGAGTAGGTTTTATGATTGTTAATCATGTATATGATTGTTTGTGTCGGTCTGGGTGTTTTCTATGTATAACATGTATGTATTTAGAAATATATATTTGTATCAGTAATCTAGTGCTCATAACACAAGCTTTAGCTAGCTTAACTTGAGTCTAGATGGCGCTGTGTGAATTGTTCTGGGCAATTTATTATTTATTTATATTATATTACATTCATTTTTTTAATAAATACATAATATGCATAGAAGTTACAGACAAACATACTCGTGAATACACATGTTTGTACCGAAACGTATAGAAATCGGACGAGGAATCATAACCGCGACCATCGGAAGTGAAGAATAGAATAGAACAGAAAATCATTTATTCAAATAAACTTAATTTAAATTTTGAATAGTCATAACAATTTGTTTTTTATCTATCACTCGTTCGGAAAGCTGTCTCATCACAAGAAGAACGAGCAAGAAACTTGTGTGTTGCTCTTTTAAATAATCCTTGTAAGTTTACATTTACAAGTCGAAACGTGTGAATACAAACTACCAACCAGCACTAATTTTTTGGGTCAAATCAAAAATCTAAGCGACGTGCTGAACCACTAGAGTTCACTAGATCACAATACATACATACATACATTTCCAAAAAACAGCAATATTCATAATATTAATACTAGATTTAAAGACAAACTTGCTGTCCCCAAGTATCGTTTAGATAAAGTTAATAGGTCTTTTATGGGAATAGGTATAAAAATTTATAATAAGATACCAAAGGATATGTTGGAATTACCTTTAAATAAATTCAAAACATCTGTTAAATCATATTTACTGAGCAAAGCCTAAACACTTACTCACTAAACGATTACTTGAATGACGAGTGTGCATGGCAATAGTTGTTCATGCACTGAATTTTCATTTAATGTTAGACATAGACACCTAAAATAAACTGGCTTTAAAAAAAAATAATTCAATTGAGTTTCTTGCCAGTTCTTCTCAATTGGATCTATATACCGAACTGGACGGTAGGGAAAAAAATAAAATTAGAATGTAAAAATTTGACGTTCATAAGCGGCTAAAATGTCCTACATGAATAAATGATTTTTGAATTTGAGTTGAATTTGAATATATACATATATGTACCCAGATACAAATTAACCACTAAAATGTCAAGTGTAATGAGAAACTAGTAATCACATAAAGATTTATGTCAACAAAGAGAGTTAGAGAAGATTAAGGCAGGATTTCACCAGTCATAGTATAAACACGTTCAAGTAAACGGAGTTCAGCGTGAACTCGAAAAAAAGAACGATGTCGATCTCGTTTTACATTAAATAGAATTCTCTTTCATTAAAATTAGAACGTTGTTACAATTTTAATGAAACTACTATAATATTGGACGTGTTGCGGAACTGTTTAGTTTATTCAAATACAAATTAAAAATTCAAAGTATCTTTATTCATGTAGGTTTATTACAGACTCTTATGATGTCAAATCTAGCGTCAGTTTGGAAAGATTTCGAGAAGAACTGCCAAGAATCTCAGCTCGTGTTTCTTTCTCTTCGTTATACAGATCGCGTTTACCAAAATGAAGTTTAGATTTTCATTCGTTCACAGTGTTACACGCTCATAAAATAATATTTGATGCAATGGGTAATTTAAATAAAATAATTTTAAGGAATATTTGTAATTCAATCATGTGATAATTAGGATAAGATTATTAGCTTTTAATTTAATAAGTACGGTCGACTACAAAATATATAACAACAACGTTTACCTATAAACAAGGTAAAACATTATTTTATTGAGGATTTTTTTACACTACTGGCAATTTTAATCGCGATATTATATTGTCACAAATTTGATTGATGACTGTTTGACAACTGACAGCTGTTTTAAATACGTTTAAAGAGTTAACCGTATGAAATCGAGCGTTGAGAATTTATAAACGTGTTTAGCCAAATTTGTAGTGGTGAAATGCAAAATGAAGCTCTAAACGTTTAAACGTTTTAATGGCGTTCAGTTCGAACTAAACGCGATCAGTTTCTTTGGTGAAATCCAGCCTTAATTTAATTTCACTAGTAGTACAGAATTAGGAACTAAAAATGGAGGACAATTTTAAAAGGATTTCCAAACAAATGTAACTAGTTTAAAGCGTTTGTCTTAAATTTCCCTGAATGTCTGAGTTTAATTTAAATTAATGAGATGCAAACTAAGTGCTTCTAAGATTTTTTTCAATCCTGATAACGGGGCGGCACCGTGAGAAGGTACACTGGGATGCCAGTAATAAATCTTTCTAAAGTGGCTCAAGAATTTTTGCAAATCCATTACAGCATATATATTTACAATCTGTACCCGCGACTTCGTCTCTGTAGAGTTATACTTTATTTTTCTAAAATATAAGATTTTTTTCTAAAATAAATATAGCCTAAGTTACACCTTATTACTTCAGCTACCTGCCAAAAAAATCGTCAATCGTCATTTCAGAGATTAGCCGAAACAAATAGACAGACAGACAAAAATTGTTATTTGGGTACTGTATTAATATTCATATGTACGTAGTAAAAACGGATATTTCCATATTACAAACAGACACTCCAATTTTATTTATATGTATCGATAATGACTAATTCGTTTTACCTTGCATTCGCTGATAACAGCACTACGGAGAAGTAAATTGAAATTTCAGAAAAGAAGTAAATTCCCAATCTAAATATATATAACTCAAAGGTGACTGACTGACATAGTGATCTATCAACGCACAGCCCAAACCATTGGACGGATCGGGCTGAAATTTGGTATGCAGATAGATTTTATTACGTAGGCATCCGCTAAGAAAGGATTTCGATAAATTCCACCCCTAAGGGGATAAATTGACGCGAGCGATGCCGCCGGCAAAAGCTAGTACAAATATATTTTTAAAGTTTTTGTAACAAAGTACTAATAGCAATACTAACTGATACAAAATAGAACAATCCCAAAAATAGCAAATAATTTTAGAATTGGTATTAGTAGATCTTGAAATACATAAGCTATGGATAAATAATAAATAAAACAAAAGAAAATTAATGGAAATATGGACCTCTTCATTTTTAAATAAAATGAATAAACATTTACAAAAATACTGGCTTTTGAAAAAAAAAGTAATTCAATTGAGTTTCTTGCCAGTTCTTCTCAATTGGATCTATATACCGAACTGGACGGTAGGGAAAAAAAATTATAACGTAAAAACTTGACGTTCATAAGCGGCTAAAATGTCCTACATGAATAAATGATTTTTGAATTTAAATCGAATGTGAAAGTTGGTTAAAACAAATATTATAGGACATGTACAGACATATTCCATCTATATCTAATTCTAATAAGGTCAACCAAAAGTGAAATATTTCTTTTATCATAATAATAACGTCCAATTAAATTCGTCTGATCTGAGATTATAATATTTTTGCGTTGTATTTTTAATGCAAACAATCTAAAAGCGTAATCTGGAGATATTGATAAAAAAGCTCGTTAAATTATCTATACATTTATATATATAAATAAAATTGGAGTGTCTGTTTGTAATATTGAAATAACCGTTTTCTACATGCATATGTCAGCTTAGTAGGTATGGATGATGGTATTCTATTGGGATGGTATTTATATGATATTAACAAGATAACATTATAAATAAAACAATACTTACAGTTGATAATCATTATACTTATATTTTCAACAGTATTTTACAAAATCTTTTCCACACGTCCGTTCGTAACGCTTGCAGCAATCTGAATGATCTCATCGCCATTGTAGAATAGAAAAACTGGGAGGGAGCTCCCAGTTTTTAAATAGTCAATACACTTACTTTTACTTTAATAATGCAATTAGATAAATGGTTACTAAATATGATAAAGAAGCGTACTATACTCAGGCAATTAAAGTAGAACAAATATAGTAATCATAAATAACTGTCGACACCATAATATATGACTATAAATACCGTACATATACACCAAAATAACATTTTTTACAATTTTTATCTGTCTGTCTGCCGGTCTGTTCGTTTGGGCTAATCTCTGAAATGGTTGGACCGATTTTGACGGGACTCTTATTGGCAGGTAGCTGATGTAATAAGGAGTAACTTAGGCTACTTTTATTTTAGAAACATAAAGTTAAATTTCACGCGGACAAAGTCACGGGAACAGTTAGTAAATTGATGTATTTAAAAATAACTACTACCTTGACTCCCACGGGGTGACCATCGTAGTTGATTCGAGACGATTGACTGACTGACTGAATTCATACTTATTTTTTTGTAATTGTTCTACGTATGTATGTATGTGTATGTATATATGTGTGTTTGTGTGAGTATCTGTACATACATATATTTATGTTAAATGTACCAATGTCAAAATGTGTAAATGTATGTTCATATCAATAATGGTTGTCAATAAATATTTTTATTTCTTTCTTTCTTTCCTTCTTTATACTCATATTAACATCTCGCACTCTCACACTTCCTCACACTCATCTCTCTCTCTCTCGTACTCATCCAGCATACACCTTTAGATGGGCGTATTCTATAAACATAATCCATAACAAATAAAACCAATCTCTTCAAAAACCACTACATGCTCGTATATTTTATATTAATACATATATTACATCTAATCTAGGTTACGTTCTGTACAGTTGACGGTATGTATGTCCCCAGTAAAGGTATGCAAAGGTAGCCTGGGGCGGGGTGGCGAGGCCGGAAATGATGCGGTGCGCGCAGCACGGATATTGGATCGTCGGCCGTGGCGCGTCGCACAACTAAGTACTCAGCTTACACTACTTTTTCATACTATTTTTATGGATATATCTATCTATAAAACTGTTAATTTTTATTTATATCCATATATTCACTACTGTAATAACAGACGCGGTAAATACACACACACACTGCACTTGGTTTCGGCCCGTAAGTGTGGCAAAAAAATTAGCAAAAGCTGAAAAAATGCAATAGTGAAAATAATAATCTTTATTATATTGCTCACAAGGAAACTTACAATACGAGAAAATAAAATTACACTTAAAGTTACAAATTTGAAGACTCCGCGTTATTCAGAAAGTCCAAAAACCTCGAAATGAAACACCACGTACGAGGAAAAGAGTATAATGATATCAAAAAACGGTTTTACAAAATACTAATCTAGTATTCGTTTCGGAGCTAAACTACGTAAACAACGTTTGCATTCTACAGACAATCATTGTGAAATATATAACCTATTTGCTTCATTATTTTTATACTAAAAGTACTGTTTAATTACACAGATACTATATTTATAATTAATACATACTAGATATAGTGGCGTCCTCAACAAAATTATTCTTAAAATACATTCTGAGAATTTCAAATTCAGCGCATTTAAAATTCGTAAAGTGAACAATAAACAAGTAACCCACGTTAACTAAACGCAATTATCCTTACTAACACTATAAATGCGAAAGTAACTCTGTCTGTCTGTCTGTCTCGCTTTCACGGCAAAACTACTGAACCGTTTAAATGACATTTAGTACACAAGTATTCTAGACCCTGAGAAAGAACATAGGCTACTTTTTAATGCAAGAAGGGTTGTAAGGGGTTGAAACGGGAGATGAAAGGTGGTATGGAATTATCGTCATTTTAAAGCTAGAAGCTTGAAACTTATTGTTAGGCTATTAAATATAAATAAAGAAAAAAGGGTTGTAAGGGGTTGAAACGGGAAATGAAAGGTTGTATGGAAGTATCGTTATTTTTAAAGCTAGAAAGAAGCCTGAAACTTATTTCTTAGGCCGTTGATTAAATATAAATAAAGAAAAAAGGGTTGTAAGGGGTTGAAACGGGCGATGAAAGGTTGTATGGATATAACGTCATTTTAAAGCTAGAAGCTTGAAATTTATTTTTTAACCTATTGATTAAATATAAATAAAGAAAAAAAGGGTTGTAAGGGGTTGAAAGGTGAAATGAAAGGTTGTAGGGAAGTATCGTTATTTTTAAAGCTAGAAAGAAGCCTGAAACTTATTTCTTAGGCCGTTGATTAAATATAAATAAAGAAAAAAGGGTTGTAAGGGGTTGAAACGGGAGATGAATGGTGGTATGGAAGTATCGTTGTTTTTAAAGTTAGAAGCCTGAAACTTATTTCTTAGGCCGTTCATTAAATATAAATAAAGAAAAAAGGGTTGTAAGGGGTTGAAACGGGAGATGAAAGGTGGTATGGAATTATCGTCATTTTAAAGCTAGAAGCTTGAAACTTATTTTTTAATCTATTGATTAAATATAAATAAATAAAAAAGGATTATAAGGGGTTGAAACGGGAAATGAAAGGTTGTATGGAAGTATCGTTATTTTTAAAGCTAGAAAGAAGCCTGAAACTTATTTCTTAGGCCGTTGATTAAATATAAATAAAGAAAAAAGGGTTGTAAGGGGTTGAAACGGGAGATGAATGGTGGTATGGAAGTATCGTTGTTTTTAAAGTTAGAAGCCTGAAACTTATTTCTTAGGCCGTTCATTAAATATAAATAAAGAAAAAAGGGTTGTAAGGGGTTGAAACGGGAGATGAAAGGTTGTATGGAAGTAACGTCATTTTAAAGCTAGAAGCTTGAAATTTATTTTTTAACCTATTGATTAAATATAAATAAAGAAAAAAAGGGTTGTAAGGGGTTGAAATGAAAGGTTGTATGGAAGTATCGTTATTTTTAAAGCTAGAAAGAAGCCTGAAACTTATTTCTTAGGCCGTTGATTAAATATAAATAAAGAAAAAAGGGTTGTAAGGGGTTGAAACGGGAGATGAATGGTGGTATGGAAGTATCGTTGTTTTTAAAGTTAGAAGCCTGAAACTTATTTCTTAGGCCGTTCATTAAATATAAATAAAGAAAAAAGGGTTGTAAGGGGTTGAAACGGGAGATGAAAGGTGGTATGGAAGTATCGTCATTTTAAAGCTAAAAGCTTGAAACTTATTTTTTAAGCTATTGATTAAATATAAATAAAGAAAAAATGGGTTCTAAGGGGTTAAAAGGGGAAATGAAAGGTTGTATGGAAGTATCGTTATTTTTAAAGCTAGAAAGAAGCCTGAAACTTATTTCTTAGGCCGTTGATTAAATATAAATAAAGAAAAAAGGGTTGTAAGGGGTTGAAACGGGAAATGAAAGGTTGTATGGAAGTATCGTTATTTTTAAAGCTAGAAAGAAGCCTGAAACTTATTTCTTAGGCCGTTGATTAAATATAAATAAAGAAAAAAGGGTTGTAAGGGGTTGAAACGGGCGATGAAAGGTGGTATGGAAGTATCGTCATTTTAAAGCTAGAAGCTTGAAACTTATTTTTTAACCTATTGATTAATTATAAATAAAAAAAAAAGGATTGTAAGATATTGAAAGGTGAAATGAAAGGTTGTATGGAAATAACTTCTTTTTAAAGCTAGAAGCCTGAAAGCAGTTGATTAAGTTCTATGGAATTCTGCGTGTAAATTCGTCTTTTTTGAAGCTAGAACGATTAAACTTTTTATCTAGCTTTTACTGAAGTGATGTAAGGGCTTTAATATTTTTTCATTATTTGGTCAAAGTCGGTATTTTACGCTGACGAAGTCGCGGCTACAGCTAGTATTACTGTATTAGGTTAGCAAAGGAGTTTAATAGCAGTAATATCGCGTGTATTTCTTACGTTCTGTTTAGTTTTTGTTACATTTTACTTAGAATAATTAATGTTGTTCCACTTATTTTAAATGTAACAGTTAGAATAGAGTTAGCGAAGTAGATTAGCTTGTTAGAAGCCTGAAGAGTTTTAATAATACCAGGCATTATATTTGCAAGTTTTGAACAGTACTTGGTAACAATTTAACGTAATTATTTTAAGCTGGCAGTGGAAATATACAGTAAGTGGTATTATCTACTTCTAGAAATTCATTTAAACATATACTAACTATGACGACCTCGTTGGTCTAGTAGGTAGCTAGGTTTATTTCCGTTAGGCGGGTTCGATTCCTATTTATGTCATAACAATTTTGTATTCATGAGTTTTTTGTAATCTGCATGTTTCTTTTATATTATGTATTTATAAAAAACATCTGCCAGTTGTCTAGTACCCATAAAACAAGCTCTGCTTAACTTGACACTAGAAGGTGCTATATAAGTTGTCCAGTTTTATTATTAAATATAGATGTGCTCCCTCTAATATGGTTGAGTGCAATGATGGCTGGCTCATCCGTCATACTCGTGAACGGGTGCTATTTGTGGGGACTGGTCTGTTCAGGTTGCGAACACTGATTTGATTTTTTGATTTTTTTTTATATAGCATATGCTGGTGGTCACTCTATTCTCCCAAATTTTAATTTAAATGAAATAGTATTATTGTAAAAATGTACAACATTAAAAAAAAATATGAGTTGAGTTTCTTGTCAGTTCTTCTCATCTCAGATGAGACTGCTTTCCGAATAAGCGGTAGATTTAAAAAAATGTTGACTATTCAAAAGTGCTTAAATTAAGTTTATTTGAATAAATGATTTTCTATTCTATTCTCGAAATCATTCCGAATTGACGGTAGATTTGACATATCATAAGAGTCTGTAATAGACCTACATGAATAAAGATATTTTGCATTTGAATAGATGTATTAAACTAGGTCACAATTGCTCTAGATAAAAAAAACCTACACATTTACAAAATAAATTCACAAATTTTACATATTGCCGTATACATTCAGAACCGTTTGCATAAATTCATTTAACAAAATGCCGTTAACGCACTCATAATTCTTTGTTCAATTGTTATAAAAAAAAGTCCGTATTTACCATCCAGTGATCTCTGGAGAGTATTCAATTGTGATTCAGGGAACACGAAACGGTTATTTTTACATTTAATTGATTCACACTGTGGCTAGTGAAGTGATGAAAATGGGAACAGATTTTTCTAAATACAGCTTCATTTCTTTAACGTGATGGAAGTTACTTATTGTATTTAAGGTTAACTGCCTGAAGTTGTGCAGGTAGTGACGTAATATAAATATTTACTTATTTAATAAAGCTCGCTTTTGTTTCTTATTGTGTATTTATATTTGACCCTAATAAATTAGTGCTGGTTGGTAGTTTGTATTCACACGTTTCGAATTGTAAAATATGAATTTACAAGGACTATCTAAAAGAGCAAGACACAAGTTTCTTGCTCGTTCTTCTTGTGATGAGTCAGCTTTCCGAATGAGCGGTAGATTAAAAAAAATTGTTAAAACTGTTAAAAAGTGGTTAAATTAAGTTTCTATTCTATTCTATTCGGGTCGATGCGCTCCCTCTAATATGGTTGAGTGCAATGATGGGTGGCTCATCCGTTATACTCATGAACGGGTGCTGCTTGTGGGAACTGGTCTGTTTGGGTTGCGAACACTGATTATATTTTTTTATTTTTTTTTTCAATAGCATATGCTGGTGGTCACTCTATTCTCCCAAATTTGAATTTAAATGAAATTGTATTATTGTAAATATGTATAACATTTAAAAAAAAATACGAACTGAGTTTCTTGTCAGTTCTTCTCATATCGAAATCATTCCGAACTGACGGTAGATTTGACATATCATAGGAGTCTGTAATAGACCTACATGAATAAAAATATTTTGAATTTGAATTCTTTGCATTCCATAATTTTACAGTAGATAGACAAGTACATTTCAAAGTGGGTTAATTATGGACCCTGTTGGGCAGCAAGCGGAAGAGAAGAGAAGAGAGCAGTACGAGTCAATTTTTATATAATTACAGTATCATTACATAGAATAAAACAAAGTCGCTGACGCTATCTGTCCGTCCCTATGTATGTTAAATTAATAATAACACTGTGTAAATGTATGTTTGAAAGACTATAACTACGTCTTTCTCTGACTACCTGAATAACTGTGATAAATCTATAAAACTCGTACAATTTTATTAGAGCAAACTCTATAATTAATTCTTTTATATAACAACACAGTTGTTCTGAAACACACCACTCTATATTAATTAGAGTAAGTTCTAAATTAAATTGTACAGACTTGTTCAAAACATCTGCCAGCATCCAACTTTGGGACTAGTGGGGCATCGACGCGTAATAGCCGTCCAATTTGCAAAATTCAACTCAAACTCAAAACTCAACTTCAATTATGTCCTGAAATATCTTTAAACGAATACAAAAAGAGACATGTAACTATCGAATTAGAATACATTTTTGTACAACTGACTGGTACTGATAAAGTAATTAGAATACATTTTTGTACAACTGACTGGTACTGATAAAGTAATTAGAATACATTTTTGTACAACTGACTAAAGTAATTAGAATACATTTTTGTACAACTGACTGGTACTGATAAAGTAATTAGAATACATTTTTGTACAACTGACTGGTACTGATAAAGTAATTAGAATACATTTTTGTACAACTGACTGGTACTGATAAAGTAATTAGAATACATCTTTGTACAACTGACTGGTACTATATTTGCAACATACTAAAGAAAAGGGTCGGCAACGCGCATGTGACACCCCTGGTGTTTACGTCGTCTATAGGCTACGGTAACCATTTACCATCAGATGAGCCGTATGCTTAATTGCCACTATAGTATAAAAAAAGACAAACAATACAATAATTAAAAAACACACATAATTACAATCAAGCGGCCTTATTGCTGAAAGTGTAAAGAATTAATAATAAATAAAAAAAAGTATAATTAAAAATTTGGTAAATTTTTTATGGTATCTTGAAATTAATAGACATCTTATATATAAAATTACTCCTGAAATGGATAGACCGATATTTATGAAATTTTATATGTATATTCAGTAGGTCTGAGAATCGGCCACTACCTAATTTCATACCTCTAAGTGTTAATGGTTGATCATCCGTAAATATTTTTTTTTAATTTTTTTCGACACAATAAATTTATTTTATTTTAACATGATTTGGTTGATCATCCGTAAATATTTTTTTTTAATTTTTTTCGACACAATAAATTTATTTTATTTTATTATTATTTAGCATTAAAAATACATACAACTCTCTATTTTCACCTTTCTGCTATGAACCCTTATTTTTTAATAGCGATTTTAATTTATATGGCAAAACAACGTTTGCCGGGATAGCTGCTTTTTGTACATAATATGCATTTAAAAGTCCAATAAAGTATTATTGCACTTTTAAATGCATGTTACAAATTTTATTAGCAAAAGTGATCTTATCTCTAAAAGAGATCTCTTCCAGTCAACCCAAAACAGCGTGACACTAAAAGTGGTGTGTGGGTCACAGGAGTGCAAATAATAAAAGTAAGAAAACATAAAATAAAAACTAAAACTAAAGGATTGAAGTCAAATACATAAATATATAACCTAAAGATTATAAAAATACATAATAATAAAAATACATATACATGAATAAAAATAAATACATACGATTCTACAAATATGACTACAACGATAAAACTAATCACGTAATGTTAGAGAGATAGTGCGATTTTAACTTTTTTAAAGGACGGATTTTCATTTCTTGTATTACATATACAAGAAATGAAAAGAGTGGATACCTAAGCCACAGATAACATAATATTACATACCCAAGCTGAGCTGCACGACAATATTTTATAAATATATTTAACAGGCATAGGCTCTTTTTGTTTTGTACCTTTTTTATGAAATGAGATGAGATGAGATGAGATGAGATGAGATGAGATGAGATGAGTTGAGATGAGATGAGATGAGATGAAAAGAAATATGCTTTCTTTCTTTTTGTTTATAAGTTAAATTTTCTTTGTTTTGATAAATTTAAATATTTTGTAAATTTTATTAGACAATACATGATGGGTAACAAAACATTGCATATATTGTTTTTTTTTTTGGAATTGTATAAACTATGTGCAGGGCGTCGATATTAGTACACATGTTTTCTGTATTAAGTAAATAACTAAATTAAAAAAAAAATTTTTTTTAGGTCAAGTAAAAATAATAAGCAATTCAATTTTTAAAGTGAATTTCGTTTTACAGTAATAGTATAAAGTACAGGTTAAAATTTCTATAGAAAGCAGGTCCTTATCTACAAAAGTGTAACAAAACGTTATCTGGGTAACGAAGGCAGCATCTCCCGAGTCTCACGGCGAAAAGGAGAAAAATATTTTATCCCGTGATTGTACTGCAATGTAACTGTTTATATAAAATCTTTACGATAGATAGTAAACCGACGCCGTAAAAGAATATTACAGTGCTTCGAGATAATAAGTTTTGTAAGTTGTTTACAAATTTATTATTGGAAATAGATTTAACCTAGTATTTAATACTTTTACAGTGACTATTAATAGATAGGTAGATATATAGATATATCGTTTATTTGTTTGTTACTAATCACACACAACATGTTCATAAGAATATAAAATACATAATACAACATAAGATTTATAAAATTGTGTTATTATGTGTGATCTGTAGCAATACAAAAAGGTCGACGCTCAGCGTGGAACATTGTTCAGGGAACAAAACACTGATTTTCAGCTTTAACCCATTTGAGGGTACGTGAAAATAATAATTAAAATAAATATAAATAAAAAGGAGCAATATTATTAGTGATTGTCTGTGTGGTGTGTGTATAATAAAAATAATATAAATAGTTCAGAGTATAATTTGATATAATTTTAACTAAGTGGTAAGTGGTAAGGATCAACAAAAAGAAAAAAAGAAAATATTCATAAGAGTAACATAGAGAAAAAAAATCATTACGTGAGATTGCAACCGCTAGCCAAGAAATTTCTGTGAAACGCCTAAAATTTGTTTTTCTAATAAGTATTGTTTGTGATGTTTTTTAAAACTGTGTACGGTAGTCAGATGCCTAAACGGTGGCGGGATGTTGGTCCAACATTTTGTTGCTTGGTAGCGGAAGCTGCCAGTAAATGTTACAGTTCTGTAAACTTGAAATGATAATTAATTAATGTATTTACTAAATTATTATTTCTGAACTGATTTAATTTTTCAATTGTATTTGTAATTTATTATACATTAGCTGTGCCCGCGGATTCATTTGCTTGAGATTTATACCGTGTGTTATTTTGATATTTGCCTATATTACTGTAAAGTTTCATCAAAATCCGTTCAGTCGTTGTCGCGTGAGAGTAACAAACATCCATCCATCTATATATCCATACAAACTTTTGCGATTATAAAATTAATAAGACACCTTAGGTTATATTGTGGTAGTGGCATATATTGTGAATACTGTTCACGTAAGGATCTTTTCAAAGACAATTTAGTTTGATTCCTTTTGAGGTCAACAGAAAGTGCATTCCAAAAAATGATGGCAGATACAGTAAAGAATGGAGATAAAACATCAGAATGTTGAAAAGAAGTATACAGTACTTCTACTGTATACTTCTTTTTATTAGAAAAAGAGCGAAGATCACGAGAGCGTGATGAACTGGAGTAGAAGAATCCTAGTCGTAAAAAAGAATATGAAATATAATATATATAATACGATAGTAAGAAACATCTAAGCAGTAACATAATTTTTTGTCGTAGTGTTCAGAAATTTCTATGTTAATTTATGTTTTTGCTTTACCGCCATATTTAAATATAGAATCCACAAAGAAGGTACTAGATACTTCGGTACTGTCATTTTACAACAAAATAAATGTGTATCATTTATTCTGTTTATTTATTTTACTAATTAAATTACTCCGTTTTTTTTGTATGAACAATTCACACAACGCCATTTAGTCCTAAGCTAATTTGAGTTTGTGTAATGGGTACTACATAATTCATATAAATACATTTTTTAATACACACAATATATACAAACAAAACACCTAGGCAAACAAATGCTTGCAATATGCATTCATGAATATAAATATTTGTACCGTGCGAGGCATCGAACCTGCGACCGCCTGAAGTGAATCTTAATAAATCGCAAGATCACCGACGTCAGCGTTTGTTTTAAATTTCATTTCTATATAACTCATCCCTATCTACTATTCGCCATTCTGTTCGTATGTCACACATCGCTCGCTCCGCCGCACCTGCTACCAACGAATTCGTTGCACTTTTTGCAATCATTTATGCTGCAATACGTCCGCACTGATTGCCCATTGTTGTCACACGAGTCACACCGTATATTAAGCCAGATTCTGCCAGATTCTGCTGTTTCGGTCACTTTTATTTTATAGTTCACAGTTTGAGTTACTTCTGATAGAACATCATAAAACTTGTGTTGTAACACGTAGCTACAACTCTTTAATTTTGTTATATATATATTTGTTGTAGTTTTATTTTATTCATGTATAGGTAATAGTAAAAAAGACTTGGAATATGGAGAAAAAATATATATATATTTTGATAGTATACTATTATTAAACAGAATAGAAGTAACAAAACAAGAATGTAATATAAAAGAACTATAAATTTAAATACAAATTTAGAATATAAAACATTTCTTCATTTCCTCATTAGCCAGTTACAACAATATTAACAATCCGTCATACTCGTGAACGGGTGCTGCTTGTGGGTACTGGTCTGTTCAGGTTACAAACACTGATTAGACTATTTCGTCGGTTAAATAGAAAAATGGTAGTATTGTAATTGTACATATTTGTCATGTCTTTTAGACAAACATTTAAAATTATTAAATTTATTTAAATTACTTTTCTGTTTATAGTTTTAAATTTACACAGATGTATTATATATTATTTTAAAAGTATTTAGATAATGATTAAGACGGCGTGGTTAATTTAATTGACTTATGTAAAAGGAGGCAATTTTAGCTTCTAATTTTGAAAAATGTCATTTTTGTATTTAATCGACGATTTGCTTTTGCAATAGCATATGCTGGTGGTTAGTCTGTTCTATCATATTTGAATTTTGCCATTCACACCAGGGGTGTCAAATGCCCGTAGCCGATCCTAAAGAAATCTTAATGTACTGTGACGGTTCGCTTAGTACTCATTTTAGTTTTACGTCATATTTTGCATAAAATGGGCGATAAAAGGAAATAACAAGAAAAATATACATATTAAAAATATTCACTTCAAAAATTATACATACATAGAATAAATTAGCATATATTCCGTTATTTAATTGACAAAATAATTGTAGTAGAAGCATCGTCTTATTTGATAAATAAAATACATAAAATAAGTTAGATGTAAAATAGTACAAAATACTAAATAAAATCAATATTGTGTATTTAGCTCTCAACACCAGAAAAAGGATAGTTCGCTATAACTATCTATAGATATTACATGTGTGTCAAAATAAAGCCATTAAAAACTGTTAAATGCATATATGTAAACATGTTTACTAGCAGAAAAGACAATAGGGCGGCATCCTTTTGTGTTCGTCAAAAGAAGGCCGACAAACACACTATCTACAGATATTACACGTGTGTTAAAAACAAAACTATTAAGAACTGTTAAATATTTTTCTGTAAACATATTTACTAGCAAATAGGACAATAGAACGGCATCCTTTGTGTTTAACAAAAGAAAGCCGACATGCATACATAGGATGTTCCAATTTACTACGTTGTAAGAGATCATGATTTAAATAGATAAATAGAAAACGACTTCTAAGGAATTAATTGTATTGAAACATTAGTTCAGGTTTTGATAATAGAAAGGAATTTATTAGAATTTCATAAAAACACAGTATGTAAAATAATAGTATCAACAGAATGAGCGTTTATATATGAATACTAACGTTTATCTAATTATAATGATTTATTAAGTAAATTATAAATTACATTTTTATTTTTATTACAGACTTTAATATTAATTACATATTATATATGTGTTTGCAATTTATTATGATGTTATATCAGCATTAAATTAATAAATTAAGTAATTATAATATGCAAACGCGGTAAATGGTTATTTATAATTTATATAGGAAAAATATTTGAAAAACAAAATAAAATTTAGGATAAAGAAAAGTGTTACAAAATAAATTTAAAAATCATCCTGTATAATTAGTGTGAACTGCATAAGAACGAAGTTCTCACGTTGAGTTATGTTTAGATATATATATATTTGGCAAAACCAAAATTGGTAGAATTGTGAGGAAGGACGAAGAAATCGGAATTTGAGTTAGTCGATGGCGAGCATCCGTAGGTGTAACAAGTGTATATTTAATTCTTTTACTATTCGTAAATAAGGAGATTTTAGTAAGTGATTTTAATACTTTTAATATCCGTTCTTGTCAACATATTGGTAAGTCATTTTAATTCTTTCACTTTATTTATTGTGCTCATAATATACTGTATGTCTGTCATCATTTGACTGTATTATTGGGATATTTTAGATAAACTGCCAAGTTAATTAGGAAATGTACATGTGTTTATTTATTTTATGATTTGCGTGGAATTAATATGTTGACGAATACATTGATTTAGTTTAATTACTTATAATATAAAATTTAACGAGCATGGTTTATTTGTGTCTTTCTTATATTACGATAATAGTCTCAATTTGTATCTAAATCTGAGTTATATTGATTTATTTTCTTTAGTTAGGTTGAAAGGTTAGGAGTTTAATATTAAATGTGTATATTTACTCGTTAGATGCTAATGAATTTAATTGTGTCCTTTAACAGTTGTTGATAACTCTAATATTTTATATGAGAATTATGTATATTAATAATAAATTTACTACGACTAAGCTAAAAGTAAATTAAGGAAGTTATAGTAAAACCCTATTGTACTTATAATGATGGCTAATAATAGTTCAGTTACTTTATCAAAATTAAATATTTCATTTACTTATTTCAACTATTTATTACTTATTTCAAATATTTCATTATTCACACTAAATGTCTTGCTGTGTGGTGTTCTTTGTTTGGGATAGTAAATTACGTTTACTATTTCGAATATATAGATATTGCATGGTTAATATTTAGTACATGTCTACATTACATTACACGGAAGATGTAGTGAGAGGAAGATCTTTGAGTCTTATATATATATTTTGCTGAAGGTTTTATTAGAAGGAGGCAAATGTTTGTATCGATGAATAAACTATTGAAGTAACATTTTCCAATAATTTATGATGATCAAATGTGAACCGTAAATCTCTATGGAGACTTTAGCAAGTAAGTGAAGTTTATAATAATTAGGTTGTGGAAGTTTTTATCAGGAGGAGAGAGAGGCTCAGATCGATGAATCTATGATGAAGTCACATGTTCCATCATTTGAGGAGAGATGAGTCAAAGCTCGCAATGAAGGTTTTAGACCACGATCCCTGTGGAGATTTCTACAACCAGTAGGGACTTAACTTAGTTGATAACACTGTGGTTATCTAGGATACACACCCTATGTTTTACCGTATGCATGTTGTGTGTCTAGTGTATCAATATAGCGATATGTTGCTACTCTGGATATGCAGCATTGTGTGGGTAAAGTTTAGGACGCATTACATTCATTATATTACAACTTATTATACACTGCACAAAGTAAATAGATAATTAATAAATGAATTAACCCATACGAAGATTATATACATTCCACAAAAGATGTCGCTTGGGGGGTTCTGGTTACTGAAGGCTTCACTAGAAGGAGGAAAATACTTGTATCGATGATTGAACTATTGAAGTGACATTTTCCAATAGTTTTTGATGATATATTATGATCCGTAAATCTCTATGGAGGCTTTAGTAAGGAAATATAATATCTGTAATAGTTGTGGAAGTTTTCATCAGGAGGAGAGAGAGGCTCAGATCGATGAATTTATGATGAAGTCACATGTTCCATCATTTGAGGAGAGATGGGTCAAAGCTCGCAATGAAGGTTTTAGACCACGATCCCTGTGGAGATTTCTACAACCAGTAGGGACTTAACTTAGTTGATAACACTGTGGTTATCTAGGACACACACCCTAAGTTTTACCGTATGCATGTTGTATGGCTGGTGTATCAATATAGCGATATGTTGCTACTCTGGATATGCAGCATTGTGTGGGTAAAGTTTAGGACGCATTACATTTATTATATTACAACTTATTATACACTGCACAAATTAAATAGATAATTAATAGACGAATTAACCCATACAAAGATTATATACATTCCACAAAATATGTCGCTTGGGGGGGTTCTGGTTACTGAAGGCTTCACTGGAAGGAGGAAAATACTTGTATCGATGATTGAACTATTGAAGTGACATTTTCCAATAGTTTTTGATGATATATTATGATCCGTAAATCTCTATGGAGGCTTTAGTAAGGAAATATAATTTCTGTAATAGTTGTGGAAGTTTTCATCAGGAGGAGAGAGAGGCTCAGTTCGATGAATCTATGATGAAGTCACATGTTCCATCATTTGAGGAGAGATGAGTCAAAGCTCGCAATGAAGGTTTTAGACCACGATCCCTGTGGAGATTTCTACAACCAATAGGGACTTCTGTTTAGTTGATAACTGAGTGGTTATCTAGGACACACACCCTAAGTTTTACCGTATGCATGTTGTATGGCTGGTGTATCAATATAGAGATATGTTGCTACTCTGGATATGCAGCATTGTGTGGGTAAAGTTTAGGACGCATTACATTTATTATATTACAACTTATTACACACTGCACAAATTAAATAAGTAATTAATAGACGAATTAACTATTGAATATTGTTTATATGAACCAGCTGAAGCAGTAGCAATTCGGTTCAGTATAACTTCCTTATAAATATAGAGATGTCTTTTACATTCTATAAATAGTGGAACTATCAAATTAATACAGAATTATCATATTGAATTTATACGAATGCAACTATTAAAATACATCACATTGAAATTAGTAATGTTAAGTGCACTTATCTTTTCTATTGAATATATTCTACATGAGTAATGATTAGGGTTGTAATAAATTACGTTAACTATTAGGTGAAGATATGGATATTAAACAGTTAAGTGAAAATATATGTAATTGTGAATATTGTAGGGATTGGGGGGTTTATTAGTTGGGAATGGGAGGTTACCAGAAGTAGTGAAGGTGAGTGTTAATGCATTCTAAAAGGTACCTTTAAACCTACACCCGTGTCACAAGTCTCGGGCGCTATTTGGGGTGCCCTCCCTGAACCATCTGTGACCGGCATCAGTACCTTTGTCGTCATCATAATCAGGAGTAATAATATAACTTTTGAAATTGTGATGAACCTTGCTTAACCTAACCTTCATAAATAGCTGCACTGTCAGATTATATTATAGATTTATGACATTGAAATTATGCGAATTAAAATTCCAATATATTGGAATTATTAATATTACAGGTATTTAATCTTTCCGATCGAGCATATTCTATGTAATCGTATAATCTAGTAGTTAGGTAAGGTAGTGAATAATGGGTGTAGAAATAGTATTACAAATAGTATTATAGGAATCTAGACCTTTATTTTATTATCACCTCTCATTGGTCTTACGATCTCTATTAACGAATATATTTATTATTATCCACATTGCTACTTAATTAAAATAATCAACTATTTACCTTATATTACAATTATTCATAACATATACTCTGTATCATAATTCGTATTATTGAGATATGTATTTATCTCGCAGTTATTACTCATCATATACCAATCAAAGAATCTATAGTTACTACATACACAACGGGTCCACCGATACTAGACGATCACAATAATTTATTTATATGGCCAAATAATTAAAGATTAAGTGTTCAATGCGTATATGATCTATTATATTTAGGGGATTCCTCTGTTATTTAGAGAGGGTAGTTTAGTTTATTTTCTTAGGATAGGGGGGGAACGTTACAGTACCCTTCTTGAAAAACCCCATGCTGTAGTCTCGTGAAAACCTCTGCAGGTAGTTCTTTCCACAATTTAAGTATACTCGGGAAACAGCACTGTCTGAGACCACTGAGGTTCTAGCGTGTAGGGATGAATTCCCGGTCGATGCTCACTATGGGACACAGTTACCTAGATACATCAAAATATATTTTGTTTTAATTTTCTTTATTGCACTTAAATAAATTTATAAGTATATTAATTACAACTAATGTTAACAAAGGTTTTTTGTGTGTAATATATATATATTTTTTTCTCAAGGGGGGAATATCTATGGGACACAGTTACCTAGATACATCAAAATAATAATTGCATTTAATAATGTCTAGTAAAACAAATTCAATATTGTCTACTAAGCACTGCTGTGTTTAAACTGTGTCATCCCACCTTACATTTTCCTATTGTTATTTAATACATAAGATCATTAGTTCTATGTACATATTGTCAATTGATTACCATCTGTAATATACATCGTCTCTCAAACAATATAGTATCATTCACCCGCAACACTCACTATTGTGATCCTAAGCTTCTAAATATATAAAGAAAAAAAGTTGTTATCACAGACTACATTGAACTATCATATTTTTTTACTGTAACGTTTTCAAAATCTCCTGAAAACTGCTAGGTAATATGACAGAATATATAAATAGTAATAACAATAATATTGGACAATTCATACAGCGCCATCTAGTTCCAAGCTAAGCAAAACTTGTGTTGTAGGTACTAGATAACTGATACAAATATATAGATCCTTTCTGTTTATAAATACATACATAATACACATAGAAAACACTCATACCAATACAAACAACCACACTTATGAATACAAATGTTTATACCGTGTTAGGAATCGAACCCGCGACCTACGGAAGTAGAGCTGTGTGCTAAACATTTAGACCACCGGGGCCGTCAAAATGTCTTATGGCTAAAAATATCTAAAACTGTCCTATGAATAATTATTTTGACATTGATACTAATTTTAACCTTTACAAATACAAAATGACTTTAAATTAACTTTCAAATAATGATACTAATGAGTAACTTGGAAATATAACGTGAGCAGCAGACTCCCATCAATTATAACGTTTCAAGATTAAATTACACTAATTTGAACGAATCTGATAACTTCAAATTATTAAGATAAATTGATCTTATGACCAATTAATAAATCTTGCTATAAATAAGAATTACTCGAATTGTAATAATATTTCAAAATAAATACTGTCTAAACTGTAAAATTTTTGAAATAATATATTTAATTAACTTTTTCCCGCGGCTTCGCTTGCGTTAATTTATATCCTTTCTTAGGCGATGCCTACGTCATAGTAGCTTTATGCATGCAAAATCTCAGCCCGATCGGTTTAAAATTGACAAAGTTTCATACAAACTTTCATCCCCTATTTTATCTCTTTGGGAGTAGAATTAATCAAAATCCTTTCTAAGCTGATGCCTACGTCATAACATCTACCTGCATGCCAAATTTCAGCCCGATCCGTCCAGTGGTTTGGGCTGTGGGTTGATAGATCACTATGTCAGTCACCTTTGAGTTATATATATTTAAATTAGAATAAATATGTAACTATATAAGCTGTACCCGCGCCTTCACTTGCGTGAAATTTATAGCTTACGTGTTAAAGTTATATTACGAGTATTGTAAAGTTAACTCGAAATCTGTTCAGTAGTTTTTGTGGTGAAAGAGTAATAAACATCCATACTTACAAACTTTCAAGTTTGTAATATTATTAAGATTAATTATAATATATATTATATAAATATTCATTTTCAACTGTATTAAATATTTGTTATTTTAAATTAATTATTATTACAATATATGTATAAATAAAGTTGTAGTGTCTGTTTGTAATATTGAAATAATTTTACTACATGCATATGAATATAAATACGGTACATATACCGAAATAACAATTTTTACAATTTTTGACTGTCTGTCTGTCTGTTTGTTCCGGCTAATCTCTGAAATGGCTGGACCGATTTTGACGGGACATTTTTTGGCAGGTAGCTGATGTAATAAGGAGTAAGTTAGGCTACTTTTATTTTAGAAAAATAAAGTTTACGTTAACTCAGACGAACTAGCTAGCTATGTATAAAATAGATATAATATTAATACGTCTAAAATGAATATTATGTCCCCACACGGTGGAACCTAAGTGGTCTCGGACAGTGCGGTTTCAGAGGAGCTTTCTCCCGCCTACACTTACATTGCGGAATGTACCACAAAACAAGGGTAAGTACCTAACTTAGAATTCATAGTTCTGACAATATAATCTGATTGCATAAAGAATGAGTGAGTAGCGGTTTCTATAATAGCCGTTGCTTGCTTAAAATAATATACTAAGGTCGGATTTCACCATTCACGTTCAAAGAAACGGAGTTCAGTGTGAACTCAAAAAAAGAACGACGTTAATCTCGTTTTACTTTAAATGGAATTCACCAACATTATACAGATCGCGTTTACCAAAATGAAGTTTAGATTTTCATTCGTTCACAGTGTTACACGCTCATAAAATAATATTTGCTGCAATGGGTAATATAAATAAAATAATTCTAAGAAATATTTGTAATTCAATCATGTGATAATTAGGATAAGTTTTTTAATTTTTAATTTAATAAGTACCGTCGACTACAAAATATAAAACAACAACCTTTACCTACCTATAAAATACCTAAAAAAATATTTTATAGAGGATTTTTTATATTACTGTCAATTTTCTTTTTATTCCCGATATTGTATTGTCAAATATTTGATTGATGACTGTTTGACAACTGACAGCTGCTTTAAATACGTTTAAAGAGTTAACTGTAGGAAATCAGACGTTCAGAATATATAAACATGTTTAGCGAAATTTGTAGTGATGAAATGCAAAATCAAGCTTTGAACACGTTAAAACATTTTAATGGCGTTCAGTACGAACTAAACGTGTTCAGTTTCTTTGGTGAAATCCGACCTAAGGGATATACTGGAACTACCCTTAAATACATTCAAAACATCTGTTAAATCATATTTACTGAGCAAAGCCTATTTATTACTCACTGAAGAAATACTTGAATGACGAGCGTGCATTAGTTTCTGCATTTACTAACATTCACTCTAAGAAAACTGTATCACTAACATTTGTTAAGCAGCATGAAAAAAATAAACTGTAATGATAACAAAACGGAAAAAAATCCTGAAATAAATAAATAATTATTACCAGGTTTATTTGAACAAACATCATTTCACGAGTGTAACACGATACATATATAACTCAAAAGTGACTGACGTAGTGATCTATCAAAGTACAGCCCAAACCACTGGAACGGGCTGAAATGTGGCATAAAGGTAGATGTTATGACGTAGGCATCCGCTAAGAAAGGATTTTGATTAATTTTACCTCCAAAGGGATAAAATAGGGGATGAAAGTTTGTATGAAACTTTAAACCGTTAATTTTAAACCGATCGGGCTGAGACTTTGCATGCATAAGCTACTATGATGTAGGCATCCCCTAAGAAAGGATTTTGATAAATTCCACCCCTAAGGAGATAAATTAACGCGAGCGAAGCCGCGGGCAAAAGCTAGTTACCCAATAAATAATTAAGACTTATAACTCTACGTACGTACTGACTTCAACTGCGAAGTTTATTCCTGCGGTAACCCACTGTGGTAGCAGAGCATGTTTTACGAGTACCACTAATGCTGCACTTTGCTTTATGTGTCGTTAATACCACTTTATCGTCCTCATGCTGTTCGACGTCGATGTATACACGTTTAGTTATGTTCAGTGTTATTGAAATAGCCTTTTAATAATTCAGCTATAGTTAAAGTGTTTGATTAGCCTTACTTACATATATATATATATATATATATATATATTAGTAATATAGATAGGTTATAATACAAAGATTATTAATAATTCAACGATTCAGCGATATATATTGACGACCTCGGTGGTCTAGCGGTCTAGCACACCGCTTTACGTCCGATGGTCGCGGGTTCGATTCCTCGCACGGCACAAACATTTGTATTCATTAGTATGATTGTTTGTATTGGTCTGGGCGTTTTCTATGTATAATAAGTATATTTGTATCAGTTATCTAGTACCCATAACACAAGCTTTAGCTAACTTAACTTGGGTCTAGATGGCGCTGTGTGAATTTTCCTGATATTATTATTATATTATTATATATAATATTATAAATGCGAAACACACATAGATAGACCGAGTTCTATATATATGTTTTTGTTCTGGACTAATCACAGCGGATTTTCGGGAATAATAAAATTAAAGACACAGAGTTACTTCTACGACTTGTATATTGAAACTTAATAGAAACTACAAAAATATATGATGCACAAGTGTTATAGTTGCGTAAAAAAATATTATGCACTTCGACTTTACAATAGTCTGTCTCGCTTTAGCGACAAAACTACTCTCTTTCTGTCTTTCAGCATATATTTGTCAACTGCTAGACATATGCCTCTTGCTAAACAAAACTACTGAGCCAATTTAAATGAAATTTAGTACACAGATAATCTAGACCCTAAGACCTTTCTCAGTAAGGGTGCTTCAAAACTACTGAGCCAATTTAAATGAAATTTAGTACACAGATAATCTAGACCCTAAGACCTTTCTCAGTAAGGGTACTTCAAAACTACTGAGCCAATTTAAATGAAATTTAGTACACAGATAATATAGACCCTAAGACCTTTCTCAGTAAGGGTACTTCAAAACTACTGAGCCAATTTAAATGAAATTTAGTACACAGATAATCTAGACCCTAAGATCTTTCTCAGTAAAAGTACTTTTTGATGCGAAAAAGGGTTGTAAGGGGTCGAAAAGGGAGAGGAGAGGTTGGTGGTATAGGTTTAAGGAGCTCTGACTGACGTACGTCTGAAATCTGGTAGAGCCTGCTAGTGCAGCTTTGTATACTTGTTCTAGTACAGAACCCACTGCAGTTTTTGTTTGAATTCTTGTCCGAAGGAGAGTTGAAGTTGTTTCTCAAAAATATTTTATTGTATGTAAGCCCTTAAAATTTTGTGTTTGTGTAAATAATAATAATGAAGCAAGGACAATACACACAGCGCCATCTAGTACCAAGCTAAGCAGAGCTAGTGTTATCGGTACTATACAATTGATATAAATATTTACTAACATTTTATTTTGTAAATACATAATATATATACTAACAGACATACTCATTAATACAAATGTTTGTACCGTGTGACGAATCGAATGATTCGTCACACTTTTCAACAGTCGTGGATTCCCACGACTGTTGAAAGTAAATGAATTTTATTGTCTTTGGCATGAAATAACTCAGGTTTGGTTGTACTCATATAATGTAGGCGTATTATATTTACCGCCAATCGACCGCATTTAGGTTTTTTATAGCATATATTTAGGGGACAAAAGAGCTTGCGGCTCACCTGATGGTAAGTGATTACCGCCGCCCATGAGCACCCGCAACACCAGGGGAATTGCAAGTACGTTGTCGGCCTTTTAAAAAGGAATAAGCTCTTTTCTTGAAGTTTTCAATATCGCATCGGTTCAGAAATTGCAGGAAGGTGATTCCACAACGTGATTGTGCGTGGTAAAAAGCTTCTAGAAAACCGTACTGTGGAGGACCGCCATTCATCCAGATGATCAGGATGGTATTTTAGTTTCTGGCGGGTGGTACGGTGAAACTCAATAGCTGGTATTAATCCGAAGAATTAGAGAGTAATTTAGAATAGACATCACAACACAGCAATGACGATGCTCAAAACAAATCAATACAAATAATAAATACAATACAAATCATTAAGAGAGAAAAAAAGCGAACAAGAAAAAAAAAAAAAAAATTATAATAACAAAACAAACAAATGCGTATCCACCACTGCGGAGCATTGTCACCATGTCACTGTACTGATGTGTGTGTAAGGGGCCCATCTCAGCATCATACCATGACAAAAGCCACGACGCTAGATTTTTTTTTATTAATAATGGGTTTACGCTTGGTAAGACCAACCTCATCTGATGGTAAATGATGGTAAGATATAGGATGTAGCGCGCTTACCCAGAAGATATCTATTCACCATAGACTTGAAGAATTTTTTGATTGATTTCAGTAGAACCCCGAATAAGTGACTCACGGACAAATCTGCAGACAATTTAACTACAGTGGACCCGCAGTAATCCGGCCCCCCTTGTAATCCGACATTGTCTATTATTTGTTATTGAATATTACTTTGACAATATACTTCAGAGTGCATATACATACATACATATATAACATAGAATCTTATCACTGGATCTGTAATTTGTCGGATTACAAGATACTCTTTTATAAAAAATTCCGGACTATAAGCAGAGGACCCTTAAGCAGCTCTCTATAATCCGACAAATACGATAGTCCGACACTGCGATGCAAAACATTTGTCGAATAACCGGGGGTCCACTGTATATGTATATAATATAAAGAATCATCATTGGATCTATAATTTGTCGGATTCCAAGGTACTCTTTTGTAAAAAAATTCGGACTATAAGGGGTCTTAGGCAGTACTCTATAATCCGACAAATTCGATAGTCCGACACTGCCCTGCAAAATGATTGTCGGACTACCCGGGGTCCACTGTAATTTAATACAATAGACTACATATACATATGTACGACGCTGTGCAAAATATGGTTTTGTAGAATGCATTTGCTTTTATCATAGAATCATCTGATAGTTATATACTGTTTTAAGATTGATGCGGTCATTATTTATATACAATTAGTAAATCACGGGGCTGATGAAACACTGCCGAAATATCCGGAACTGAACAAAAATAAAACGTGGTAAGATCCCCTGGTTTACTAATTATAATCATCTATTATCTTTCTACTGAATAAATATCATTTCATTTCATTAATAGTTTTCTGTTTCAAAATTTCTCTAACTTTAATCATTTTACATGCGGACATTGTAATTTATGCAATTGTTACAAGACAGGTGTGCGTTCACAACTCCTGTTACAGCGGGGTACGGAGCCAAGTTATAATTTGTCATTTCACCTCAAATTAATTTTGTTATTGTACTGGATTTGAATAATGCCTGTGAGCCGCTTTATTAATAAGCTTTGCGACTTAGTATAATCTTGTAATACTGTAAAAACACTTTGTTCTCAGTTGTTTATTAATTTAATATCCACAGTAGGGGGATGGGGTTAGGAATAATAATAATAATAATACCTTAGGACAATTCACACAGCGCCATCTAGTCCTAAGCTAAGCAGAATTTGTGTTATGGGTACTAGACAACTGATATAAATACATGGATACATTTTTTTTGTAAATAAATACATATTATAAATAGAAAACACCCAGACCGATACAAACAATCATACTCATGAACACAAATGTATGTACCGTGCGAGGAATCGAACCCGCGACCATCGAATAGTAAAGCGGTATTAAACCACTAGACCACCGAAGCTGCTGTAATGTGGACTCATGACCCCATTACTAGCAATGTACCATGTCAGGTTGACCTCCACGCGGTTCCCCCTGGAAACCATCGTGATAAAGGTTCCTGGTGAATTTGTTACGATAAGCTAACAGACCTGTCCTCATGTTCATTTTATCATCCTCACTGGTGCCCCGCCAGCGTAAACCGATAGCGCAACGGGTGCCCCATTCCAATATCCTCCATAAAAAAATATCCACAGTTCCTACAGTGAAAACTTATATTAAAAACTTCCGTTGTATCAAATCGCAGTGGGAGCCTAAGAATTAAAATAAATCTAAATATATACGTATAAAAATAAAAAGAAAAAACTATGAAACAAATAAAGGGGAAAAAAATTTCCACAGTTAGTACGTTCCCAAACCATACCAGTTATCTATATATTTATACGTGAAGCAAAAACATTGTACGAAAAGTGCGTAGATAGAGGAGTTTGAAATTTAGAAAAAATTATGTGTATAGAGAAGGAGTGCAGAAAGCTAATATACTTTTTATATTATTAACCGGGTCTTAACACGAATCAATTTTATGGCAAATAAAGGTATTTACCTCTCTCGACGTTTCTACTAGGTTGCACTAGCCGTGGTCACGAGCTGACTGGAGCAACAGCGATGTCAATGTAGATAGGTGACAACAGTTTTTTCATCTACCGTCACTAGATTGTTTAACGAAAGTTCGCGACACACAGCACTCACGGTATCCGTACACTTATCGACTGTTGATGCTACTGAACTTTGCTTGAATTTATTTATGACTGGATTCCACGCAGATGATAATTTTAAGCCATCCTCTCTGTTGAAATTGGGATGTTTTTTAATTTCAATCGCCTCCCGGACCATTCGTGGATAATAGTCGCGATCAGTAGAGAGGAGAGAGGAGTCAGAGATAAAGGAGAGAGGAGTTAAGACCCGGTTAATAATATAAATAATGTATGTTAAACACGAAAGTTTAAAAATAACTATTGCTAATATTTTTTTTTAAATTATACATAATATCAATGAAAATACATTATACAAATTACCATGTATACACACACACACATACTCTTTTTTTTTATTGTTACTAATTCGATAATCTTCCCCACTGGGCGACCACTAGTAATCTATACATATAAATAAAATTGGAGTGTCTGTTTGTAATATTGAAATAACTTTTTTACTACATGCATATGAATATATATACGGTACATATACTAAAATAACATATTTTCTACAATATTTCTCTGTCGGTCTGTTTGTTCCGGTTAATCTCTGAAATGGCTAGATCGATGTTGACTTAACTTTTTTTGGCAGGTAGCTGATGTAATAAGGATTATTTAAATATAAATTTCAATACATAAAATAATAATAGACATACATAAATATATGTATAAATATAAGCATAAATATATAAATATTATGTATAAATAAATATATAATGATCTGATAATCAAATAAGTACAGCCTCCACAATTATATGTGCTATTTATGGGGAAGTAAAATCACAGATCAAACAGTTGTATACGTAAGTGTGACTGAATCTTTTTGTGGTGTGCCTCGTTGCCTAAAACTGAGAAGAAAGACTAAATCACAGGAAGAATATGCCAGTCACTGAAAGGTAGATAGCGGACTCTGATAAAGGCCGAGCACAATATATGTAGGTCGTGCTACAGGTCCAAGCTCGTGACAAAAGCCCAAACTCACAATAAAAAAAATATTTCGATCTGGATATTAAGGATTTCTATATATATTATCTTGAACATAACAGAAGCTCTGCTTAACTTGGCGCTGTGTAATTTATATATTATTCGCTGTACCCGCTACTTCGTCCGCGTGGAATGTAATTTTATTTTTCTGATTTAAAAGTAGCCTAAGTTACTCCTTATTACATCAGCTATGTGCCAAAAAAAGTCTCGTCAAAATCGGTCCAGTCATTTCAGAGATTAGCCGGAACAAACACACAAAAATTGTAAAAAATGTTATTTTGGTGTATGTACCGTATTTATATTCATATGAATGTAGTAAGAAACGGTTATTTCAATATTAGAAACAGACACTCCAATTTTATTTATATGTATAGATTAATTGACGAATTACATAAAAATACAAGTGGATCCACAGATAATAAATACATTTATCGCTTAAAGTAACAGTAAAATTCATCTCACTTAAACACCCTAGTATGTGACACGGGCGTGCAAATGACTCGTATTATCGTTGCTACGTGCTTCCAGCCCTCGGCATCGTCTAATAGTTTAACTGTTGTATTTCAAGCTGGTAGGCTGCAAACACAACTCTATTGTACACTAGTTTCTCCATTTTGTTCTATAATATTATCATATTATGATAGGTTTTTTATGGATCATAATTGTAGTGTTCACTTATTTGTTATCTCATCTACATCTTCATTTCACCTAAGAAGACGTCCACTGTTGAACAAAGGCCTCTCCCAAAGATCTCCACGACGATCTTTCCTGCGTTGCTCGCATCCATCGCCTTCCAGCGATCTTGACCACGTGGGTCCAATTTGATGGAGGCCTTTCCTTGCTGCGTATTCAGGTGAGCATGAAGCTGACTTCATGCTCTTTTTATCATCTGACCTGAGTCAGCCCATCTTGGCAAATAGCAATTTATCACGATAGTTTCTAGGGGGGTCGTGTGAAGGTCAACGTGAGTCGTATTATCGTTGCTAGGTGCTTCGTACCCTCAGCATCGTCTAATAATTTAAGATTAGGTGTAGGTTGCAAACAACTCTATTGTACTCTAGTTTCGCCATTCGATTTTGTTCTATAATACTATCATGTTATGATAGGTTTTTTATGGATGATAATTGTAGTGTTCACTTATTTGTTATCTCATCTACATCTTCATTTCACCTAAGAAGACGTCCACTGTTGAACAAAGGCCTCTCCCAAAGATCTCCACGACGATCTTTCCTGCGTTGCTCGCATCCATCGCCTTCCAGCGATCTTGACCACGTGGGTCCAATTTGATGGAGGCCTTTCCTTGCTGCGTATTCAGGTGAGCATGAAGCTGACTTCATGCTCTTTTTATCATCTGACCTGAGTCAGCCCATCTTAGCAAATAGCAACTTATCACGATAGTTTCTAGGGGGGATCGTGTGAAGGTCAACGTGACACGTATTATCGTTGCTAGGTGCTTCGAACCCTCAGCATCGTCTAATCATTTAAGATTAGGTGTAGGTTGCAAACAACTCTATTGTACACTAGTTTCGCCATTCGATTTTGTTCTATAATACTATCATGTTATGATAGGTTTTTTATGGATGATAATTGTAGTGTTCACTTATTTGTTATCTCATCTACATCTTCATTTCACCTAAGAAGACGTCCACTGTTGAACAAAGGCCTCTCCCAAAGATCTCCACGACGATCTTTCCTGCGTTGCTCCATCATCGTCGTCCATCCATCGTCTTCTAGCGATCTTGACCAGATCGTGTGTCCACTTTGATGGAGGCCCTCCCTTGCTGCATCTTCCGGTGCCGCTCGAGGATAAAATGAACATGAAGCTGACTTCATGCTCTTTTTATCATCTGACCTGAGTCAGCCCATCTTAGCAAATAGCAACTTATCACGATAGTTTCTAGGGGGGATCGTGTGAAGGTCAACGTGACATCGTACAGACACCGACAGCGATCCTATATATGCTTAAATCTTTAAAACTACGCAACGGATTTTGAAGCAGTTTTTTTTAATAGATAGAGTGATTCAAGAGGAACGTATATATAATACATGTATACCCGTGCCAGGGGCGAGTAGCTAGTGTCCAATAAATTAATGTATTGGGAATGTTTACTCATATGATCCGAGTGATCTTCATTGAGACTAACCCCCCGCCTCGGGCCGCTGAAACCACTCACAGCCAGAAACAATTACGTATATTCCTGAAATTACTAACGGTGATTACACACAGACAGATTGGTGGCGAGATCGGAACGCTAGTGGGGAGATACCCAAATCACTTCCTTAATTGTTATTGCTGGTGCGGCATGTGAAGCGGCTGAAAAAGTCAAAACATGTAAATACAGGGGTCTAGGCTCCGAATATGAATTTGTCCCATTCGGTGTCGAGACCCTTGGTCCGTGGGGTCCTAGCGCTATAAGACTTTTCAAAGAAATAATGAAAATGTTAGTCGACATCACAGAAGACCGAAGAGCTGGCAGCTACCTCGGACAAAGAATTAGTCTAGCTATTCAAAGAGGGAACGCTGCCAGTATCTTCGGAACGTTGCTTACAGGGAGCCCTTTTAATAATATATTTTAGTCATCATATTATATTTTTGTTTTATTCAATAATAATTGTTATTTATGTAATTAATAAAAAATATTAAATAGGATGATAGGTGAGCACATTAGAACATTATTTTTCAGCAGAAAAATATTAATAATCGCCTTTGGAAACCATAGTCTTCAAACCGTCTTAGTGACATTTGCCAAGTATTAATTAATTACCCTCTTTTTTGTGAAATTTTGGAGTAAGAGAAAATAATGTGTAACTTTTGTAAAAATGTTTCATATTTCAAAATTTTTTCAACATCATTTTCTAATTGGCTATCCATCTGCTAATAAATTTATCAAAAACTTAGATTTTTAGACCACGTTTCGTCGGAGTTTTAATAGATTTTTTGTAATAAGACCGCTAGTGTTGGAAACACACACACAAACACTACAGTCATGTACACGAATAACTGTCTTCCCTAACAGTTATGCCTAACAGAATGACTAACGAGGTATCCTTAACTATAAGAAAGAATAAGTTGATTACGATTGTACGAGACAATTAAGAAACTTCAAATTAAATTAAAAATCATTTATTCATGTAGGACATTATAGCCCTTTTTTTAGGTTCTCCCTCACAATTTGTTTTTTTTATGGATGATAATGCATTGGTGTACTTGCCTGCGCTAACGGTTTACTCTGGCGAGGCACCAGTGGAGGATGATAAAATAAGAGAATCGGTTTAAAATTGACAAAGTTTCATAGAAACTTTCATCCCCTATTTTATCCCCTTGGGGATAGAATTAATCAAAATCCTTTCTAAGCAGATACCTACGTCATAACATCTACCTGCATGCCAAATTTCAGCCCGATCCGTCCAGTGGTTTAGGCTGTGCGTTGATAGATCACTATTTCAGTCAGTCACTTTTGAGTTATATATATTTACATGCATGTAGTAAAATACGGTTATTTCAATATTACAATTAGGCACTTCAATTTTATTTATATGTATAGATTTCACTCTCCAATACTGCCCCGATATCGTCATCAATTTTAGAGCAGTGTGTAAACTGTTATAAGATCTATAGTTATGGTACAAACAGAGTGATCAAAGAGATTACATCGTCATTAAGCCATAATGACTGTCGGTATATTAATCACTTGGAACCGACCTGCAGACCAGACAGAGTAAATACCCTAGATGTGTATAAATTAAAGGCGAAACTTTGTTCCATGCCTCTATATTTTCGTTTAATTAAACTTCTGCTGTAACAATAAAACATAATAAGCTGAGGTTATGAGATAAATCATGCGAAATGAAATGAAAATACAATTTTTTTGTTACTATTTAAATTTTGCGGACGAATAACTTTTAGCTGTGAGATGAGATTGTAATCTTATTATTGTCAGGAAGAAAACTTGGAGACGTCAACATTTTATATTTTGTCAGGTAATTTATTAAAACAATACACTTAGTTAATTATAGCTTTCTGTAGTATAAAAAAAGATGGTTAAAAAATAATTTTGACGGTATCGCTGGTATATCTTTTACTTCCGATGGTCGCGGATATCATTCCCGGTAAAGTATAAACATTTGTGAGTGTGATTGTTTGTATCGCTCTGCGTGTTTTTTATGTATATTATAGTATATATGTATTTACAAAAAAATCTAAGTATTTATATCAATTGTCCATGTACCCAAAACACAAGGTCAGCTCGCCGTGGGACTAATATTATAAACGCTAAAGTTTGTAAGTATGGATGGATGTTTTTTATTCTTTCACGCAAAAACTACTGAAAGAATGATGATGAAACTTTACAGTAATATTGCATAAACACTAGAATAACACATAAATTTCCTGCAGGTGGAACTGCTAGCTAGTATTCATATAACGACCTCGGTGGGCTAGCGGTTTAGCACATCGTTTTCTGTCTGATGGTCGCGGGTTCGATTCCTCGCACGGCACAAACATTTGTATTCATGAGTACGATTGTTTGTATCGGTCTGAGTGTTTTCTATGTATATTATATATGTATTTACAAAAAAAATATCTATGTATTTATATCAGTTATCTAGTACCCATAACACAAGCTTTAGCTAGCTTAATTTGGTTCTGGATGGCCTGAGGGTATCATTACATAGTGTAAAACAAAGTCGCTGTAGCTGTCTGTCCGTCCCTGTGTATGCTTAAATCTTTAAAACTATATTTTGAATTTAGAGTGATTCAAGAGGAAGCTATGTATATGTATAATACATGTACACCTGTGCCAAGCCGGGGCGAGTAGCTAGTATTATACATATAAACCTTCCTCTTGAATCAGTTTATCTATTAAAAACAACCGCTTCAAAATCCGTTGCGTAGTTTTAAAGATTTAAGTATACATAGGGACAGACAGACAGCGACAGCGACTTTGTTTTATACTATGTAATTTATAAGGTTTAAGCATACATAGGGACGGACAGACTGTGACAGCGACTTTGTTGTATTCTATGTAATTTATAAGGTTTAAGTTTACATAAGGACGGACAGACAGCGACAGCGACTTTGTTTTATACTATGTAATTTTAAAGATTTAAGCATACATAGGGACGGACAGACAGCGACAGCGACTTTGTTTTATACTATGTAATGATTACATACCTCTACAAATAAAAATAAGCATACATAGGGACGGACAGACAGCGACAGCGACTTTGTTATATACTATGTAATTTATAAGGTTTAAGCATACATAGGGACGGACAGACAGCGACAGCGACTTTGTTATATACTATGTAATGATTACATACCTCTACAAACAAAACTAAGCATACATAGGGACGGACAGACAGCGACAGCGACTTTGTTTTATACTATGTAATTTATAAGGTTTAAGCATACATAGGAACGGACAGACCGCGACGGCAACTTTGTTTTATACTATGTAATTTATAAGGTTTAAGCACACATAGGGACGGACAGACAGCGATAGCGACTTTGTTTTATACTATGTAATTTTAAAGATTTAAGCATACACAGAGACGGACAGACAGCGACAGCGACTATGTTTTATACTATGTCATTTATAAGGTTTAAGTTTACATAGGGACGGACAGACAGCGATAGCGACTTTGTTTTATACTATGTAATTTTAAAGATTTAAGCACACATAGGGACGGACAGACAGCGACAGCGACTATATTTTATACTATGTCATTTATAAGGTTTAAGTTTACATAGGGACGGACAGACAGCGACAGCGACTTTGTTTTATACTATGTAATAATAATATATGGTGGGAGTATATCAGATTTCTTTTATTAAATTCTTAATCACTTCATCCTGTTTTAATTAAATGAGATGAAGTGATTAAGAAGTGAACCTTCATTTTCTAATTTACACTTTACGTGTTTTTTCTTCGTGTTATTTTTCGCTACCAAGATCCTTTTTATTTCCCAATTTGTTCTATAAACAGATTTAAGTTATGATGAATGTTTTTTTCTGTAAAGAAATAGAAAGAAGAATGAAAAATATTTTATTCAGTGCAATGTAAAAAATACAATATAAACAATAAATAGATCTAAGACTATATCATTTGATGGATGTAAATGTTGGAATTCTACGGAAATAGGACCAAAATGTAGGTGATAGAATGAGTGAACTGTATGTGTGATCTAAACCAAACAATGAATAGAAAATGGTAATTACTTATAATGAAGATACGTGTACAAACGGTTTAAGGCAAAAAGTGACAATAAAAATACATATATGACAATTCTAAAAGAAAATACATTTAAAATCGATAGAAAAATAAACATATAAACAGAGTTTGCAACATCATTCTTAATTTACTCTTAAAATATTATCTCTAAAGGAAAGATATTTGAATGTTTGACATTGAGGTAGTAATTTTGTTGATGCTTCTGTTTTATTTCTGTATTAATTTATTTTACTAAATAGCTTTTTACTATTCAGCGCGAAAACCTGACCACCGCTACCGGAAACATAACGACCTTCTCTATTGGTGATCAAATTCTGTTCGTTATTGAGTGTATATCAATATTGCGACGTGTTTCTGTGAACAAGACATCATCAGGCATTGAATAGATTTCAGATATAGTTCAAATTAAAATTCTAAAATCACATATTTAGGATTCATGTAGGACATTTTAGCCGCTTATGGACGTAAATTTTTTTGTTTTATAATTTTTTCCCTGCCATCATAGTTAGAAAGCCTAGTGTTCTATTTCATTTAATTTCTTTAAATATACTTTTAATCTAAATATATATAACTCAAAGGTGACTGACTGACTTAGTAATCTACCATTGCACAGCCCAAACCACTGGATCGGTCTGAAATTTGGCATGCAGATAGATGTTATGACGTAGGCATCCGCTAAGAAAGGATTTTGATTAATTCTACCCCCAAGGAAATAAAATAGGTGATGAAACTTTGTATGAAACTTTGTCAATTTTAAACCGATCGGACTGAGACTTTGCATGCATAAAGCTATTATGACGTAGGCATTCCCTAAGAAAGGATTTTGATAAATTCCACCCCTAAGGGGATAAATTATTGCGAGCGAAGCCGCGGGCAAAAGCTAGTCTAAATATATGTAACTCAAAGGTGACTGACATAGTGATCTATCAACGCACAGCAACCACTAGACGGATCGGTCTGAAATTTGGCATGCAGGTAGATGTTATGACGTAGGCATCCACTAGGAAATATTTTTTTTTTTCCAAGGGGATAAAATAGGGGATGAAACTTTGTATGAAACTTTGTCAATTTTAAACCGATCGGACTGAGACTTTGCATGCATAAAGCTACTATGACGTAGGCATCCCCTAAGAAAGGATTTTGATTAATTCCACCCCTAAGGGGATAAAGCCGCGGGCAAAAGCAAGTATTGCTATAAATTTTTGTATCGTATTACGGCATTACCAATAAATTATTCGTTCAGAATTCCACGAAATCATTTGCAAAGTTAATTTTCTGAATTAGAAAGACTGCAAATTGAAACCCGTAGAAACACTACGACGTAGGCATCCACACTGGTACCTTCACTTCCATGGGGACAACACCAATTATACCAATAGTATTCGCTCAACTAGAAAATTTTTACTTCATATCCCGGCTCATTTATCCGGTTTCGTCCACTATTCTTTCGGCGTTCAGGCTATCAAACTTTGGAATGACTTACCTCTTGATATCAAAGCCGTTACGAATAAAATTTCTTTTAAACATAAACTACGGGAACATTATCTCAATTTGTAACTTTTTACTACTCTCTTCTATTTCTCTTTCTTTCATTATTTTTCCATTCTACTCTCTATGGTTCTGTGACTGTCAGACTATTGAGTATCTAGTATATATTTATTTTATATATATGTGTTATATATATATTTGTATATATGTATAATATAATATTTGTATATTGTTCAAAATCTACCCTGTACCATCGTAAGCACAGATTATTATATTAGAGTCCGTTAGTTTCTGTTCCCCTCCCTTACCGACAGTACTGAACTGACCGTACGGCGGCCTTGACGCGCGCGCGCATTGTGTTGTGAATTAAAATAAATTAGAACTGTGTTAAACCTACTGTGAAACTAGAAAGCTAGCGAAGATACCTTCGAGACCCTGAAGCCCAAGAAATCCGCAGAACCATACAGGTACGTGACAGACGTTTTTCCCTATATATATATACATAGTACTTTCCCTAACATATATATTTATGTAATTTATGATTGTATTCCTTAGATATATATTGTACTTATCATTTATTCTCTGCACCACCAATGGTTGACTGGTAGAAAATGCCGCATTTGGTTAAGTCCGCTAAATGTACTTTACTATATTTTGTATATTGTGTGCATTGAAGTTAAATAAATAAAAAAAATAAATACCTCATTACCTGCAGAGACAGAACTAAATAACCAATAAATTACTTTTCCAAGAACGAATGGAAAACGGCAAGATCTTAAACCATCGTTAGAAACCTCGTTTACCTTTTTTTGTGGGCCTTAAGAGAATTTATGATTTTAATATCGGTTCGGTCACGGTCCCGAGAATGCATATCTACATAAAATTGCGGCCGTAAAACAAATTAGTAAAATAGCCTTCATATATAGAAATAAATAAAATTGATGGGTCTATTTGTAATTCACTAAAATGCATATCTAATTAGATCATACCTTTTTTTTGTCTGTGTGTTGGTTCTTACTAATCTCAGAAACGACTGGAGTGATTTTGATGAAATGACGTTTCTTAGTCCAGCTATAACTCGGGAACGGCTTGACCGATTTGGCTAATTTTGGTTTTGAAACATTTATAGCAGACTAGCTGTACTCGCGACTTTGTCCGCGTGGAATTTAACTTTATTTTTCTGAAATAAAAGTAGCCTAAGTTACTCCTTATTACATTAGCTACCTGCCAATAAAAGTCCCGTTAAAATCGGTCCAGCCATTTCAGAGATTAGCCGGAACAAACAGGCAGACAGACAAAAATTGTAAAAAATGTTATTTTAGGGCATGTACACCCTGGCGAAGCCGGGGCGAGTAGCTAGTCTCCTTATTACATTAGCTACCTGCCAATAAAAGTCCCGTTAAAATCGGTCCAGCCATTTCAGAGATTAGCCGGAACAAACAGGCAGACAGACAAAAATTGTATAAAATGTTATTTTAGGGCATGTACACCCTGGCGAAGCCGGGGCGAGTAGCTAGTCTTATATAAGATAAGGTGTAATGTAACTGCCACGTTTTATTGTTTAAACTGGAATAGAACTTGTAAAACGGTCTGCTAAACTCGATGAAAAAATTTTACCTCGATGGTTTAGTGAAACCATCGAGGTAAAATTCATATTCGTTTAATTGGTGTCAATATACGAAGTAATTTCACACTCGTGCCTGTCGCAAATTATATTCTTCCTTGAAATTAATTACACATGATACAAACGTAACATTGTTTAATTTCGTACCTCCTCGTATTAGATTGATCTCGTTGGAATTACAATATGATAGAATTAATTAATTGTATACCTTTACATAAATATAGACGTATATATATATATACGGACCGGATACGCAGCGTGGGAAGGTCTCCAGCAAGATAGAACGACGATCTGATGAAGATCGCTGGAAGACGTTGGATGCGAGCAGCGCAGGATCGTCGTGGAGATCTTTGGGGGAGGCCTTTGTGCAGCAATCTTCTTAGATTATAAAGTCCTTATTCTATCTAAAACCTAATTTAAGTACTTTTGAATCAGAGTTTTTTAAATCTACCGCTCGTTCGGAAAGCTGTCTCATCAAAAGTAGAAAGCAAGAAATGTCATGCTCGTTCTAGAAATAATTGTCACTTTGAATAAAGCTTTTTTGAACTTATTATTGAATAGGAAACATTTCATTATGAAAACTAAATAGATACATACATACATATGTAGAATAGTTCAGTGTAGAAAATTATTCCAGGAGCAAAACTCTTATTTTTAACCAATTTAATTTTATACTGACAAATTCTATAGAAAAAATAACCGATTCTATAAATTCTATCACCTATAAAAGTGTACATTACCTAGGCTTCATTCTATTCAAGTCTAACTATTAATATTTCAATGTAAATATGACCTATAGTCGTTATAAATTGTGTTCTTAAACAAAGGTTGAACAGTCTCCCCACCCTTGAAATTTCAAGTGGGTAAAAAATTGGCACTTATAGAAAGTAGGCATCATACCTTGAATAGAGGAATACGAACAAAGTATTCAAATCTGTATCAAAGGACCCTTTCGAAACATTCTGTTTACTTAGCTTTTACAGAGAAAGAGTCCTTTGTCGGAACCCTTTGTTAACAATATGGAAGCGTTTTCTCCATTTTGTGTAGTTAAATTTAGATAAAAAACACCTAATTACAAAGACTTCTTAGATTTTTATAATAATACTACCCACCCTGGAGCACGGGTGTACATGTATTATACATACAAACCTTGTATTATATCTATTAACACAATCCACTAGTTTTATTGGATACAGGACTTAACATATATATTTTTATTTACACGTACAACGGCCCAAAAGTGCGGCTAATTGCGGAGAAAAGAGTCCATATTACATTAATCTTTGGGTCGGAAAAATTGTGTTCAATTCAACCCCAAGAAGACACAAGTTTGCGCGTTTACCGCAAAAAAGATTCCATTTATCGTATCTCCTCAGTTTTAAGACACTCTCCTTGATGTGAAGCCAAATCTCGAGGTCCTTGGCGTTGATATATCCAGTGACGTTCAGTTTTGCGGTCATTTGGAGGACAAGGCTAAAATAGCCTCAAAGAAGCTTGGTGTGCTCAGTAGAGTGAGACGGTATTTCACGGCGGCCCATCGCTTGCAATTATATAAAGCGCAGATCCGGCCGCATATGGAATACTGTTCTCATCTCTGGGCGGAAGCACCACAATACCAGCTACTTCCATTTGACCGCATTCAGAACTGAGCAGCCAGAATCATTGGTAATCAACGTCTATGTGACAGACTCGACCCATTGGCTTTGCGGCGAGATATTGCATCTCTGTGCATTTTCTACCGCATATATCACGGGGAGTGTTCTGAGGAATTGTTCGGATTAATACCAGCTGCTGAGTTTCACCACCGTACCACCCGCCAGAAACTGAAATACCATCCTGATCATCTGGATGAATGGCGGTCTTCCACAGTGCGGTTTTCTAGAAACTTTTTGCCTCGCACAACCACATTGTGGAATCACCTTCCAGCAATGGTATTTCCGAACCGATACGATATTGAAACCTTCAAGAAAAGGGCTTATTCCTTTTTAAAAGACCGACAGCGTACTTGCAATTCCCCTGGTATTGCGGGTGCTCATGGGCGGCGGTAATCACTTACCATCAGGTGAGCCGCATGCTCGTTTGTTATATATCTCCTGTGTTATAAAAAAAATATATTTTATCTATAACTACCCGCCCCAGCATCGCACGGGTTATAAATATAAAACTTGAATCACTCTATCTATTGCTAAAAACTGCATTAAAATCCGTTCTTTTCAGCTAAAAGAACTAAGTGTCCCCCAGGTCTTGTGCTGAAAAACAGCGTTGCAGCGCTCCAGCCGCTGCAGCATTATGCTGAGCACGGACCTATTCAGTGGATGCTTCGACAGACATACACATGCACGCACACTCGCACATACGTAATTTGTGTACTGTTATTTGTATGTAATTGTTCGCACTATTTGTTATTCTATTTTTTGTTTGTTTAATGTGTGTTTTAGTTTTCTACTGAATAAATATCATTTCATTTCATTTCATTCATTTCAAGTGAACAGACAACGGAAGTGGCTTTATCTTACTTATTTATCTTACTTACTATGTAAATATACACACTCAACTTCCATTTTTTTGTGGTAACATTTAATTACCACAAAAAAACACAACCGTACTTAGGAGCTAACCTTTGTAGTCGGAAGTAGCTATTCAAGTATTCACATCTATACATATAAATAAAATTGGAGTGTCTGTTTGTAATATTGAAATAACCGTTTTTTACTACACACATGAATATAGTAAATAGGGTCCTTATACAAAATTAACCTTTTTTACAATTTTGTCTGTCTGTCTGTATGTTCGTTCCGGCTAATCTCTGAAATGGCTGGACCGATTTTGACTGTTTTCTTTTTGTAGCTTTTTCAGCTGATGTAATAAGGAGTAACGTAGGCTACTTTTATTTTAGAAAAATAAAGTTTTATTCCACGCGGACGAAGTCGCAGGGATAGCTAGTTAAGAAATAAATCGCAGAAATCGCAAAATGCAATTAGAAAACATTTGCTAATGAAAAAATCCACAAACGAATCGAAATGCCGCCTCGTAATTCCCTATTAAACTTAGCATGTACGTCTGTTGCCGATGAAAGCTTTCAAATTTGCTTTCTGTAATGAAAAGCTCTGTTCGATTTTATATATCGATCCCTTCTTTCTGTTTATTCGAAAGTTACTTCCCATAATTATTTGAAAAAGTTCACCGTGAGGACATTTCAATTTTGTACTTCGTGGTAACTTTGTGTTTTTATGACAGAAGTAAACAGAAGTTATGCATCAAGTTTGTTTCTTCATCACATAGTACAAAACAAAGTCGCTATCTATGTATCTATATCTATAAAAATAATGATTTTATATTTCAAAAGAAATATTAAATAAATCTTTTTATAGATACACAAAATGTATGTACCTATAAATTTCAGTTTTTATAATGTTGTTAAACCTCGGTGTCCTGCAATTCACTGCCATACCTCATTCGATTGAGACCAGTCCACATCCTGCAAAGCAAATTGTTGGTGGGAAAATTAGGCAAAATATAGTCTAAAGCCAGAAATCTCTTCTACAAATAACTGTAGCATTATTATTGAATTTTTACACATAATATCATTAGGTACATAGTATAAAACAAAGTCGCTGTCGCTGTTTGTCCGTCCCTATGTATGCTTAAATCTTTAAAACTACGCAATGGATTTTGAAGCGGTTTTTTTAGTAGATAGAGTGATTCAAGAGGAAAAGTAAGATTTCTATACTCGATGGATTTATAGTATTTTGTTTAATTCCGCTACAATTAACATGTGTGAGACTACGAATATTCGGTGTGGAAACCTGACCAGCGCTACGACCTTGTCCAGTGGCGATCAAATTCCGACCGTTATTGAGTCTACACTCATATCGCGTGTTTCGCCTCTAAACGAGGTATCATCAGGCGTTGAACAGAGTTTGGGTACAGCTCGGAAACCTAGTGTCGATGATTCCTCGTTCAGAGGTGAAACACGTGTCGCGATATGAGTGTGAAAAATATATTTTATTTCAGAAAAATAAAGTTAAACTCAACGCGGACGAAGTCGCGGTAATAGCTATTAGTAGAATAAATAAAAAACACGCATGATAAATACACAATTACATTGGTCAGTTACTAATATATAAAAAAAACCTATAAGAAACGTAGTGTATAGTTATACTCTCGTATTAGGTAGGAAAAACTGTAGTTGTAGCAACTAATAAATACAAACTGCCAAATATCAAAGTTTTGATAAATAAATATTTATTTGCGTAACAAATAAATCAGTCAGACCAATGGGAACTAGTATGGACAATTAGAGGGAGAAAGTAAGGAGTAAATAGTTAGTAATGATATACAATAGAAATAATCTTTATTCAAATAAACTTAATAATATAATAAACACTTTTGAATAGACACATTTTTTTATTCTACCACTCATTCGGAATACACAGTTTGCGTTCCGAATGAGTGGAAATCACAGGAACAATGAGCGAGAAACTTGTGTGTTGCTCTTTTAATAAATCTCATAGTATTCACAACATGTGTTATTTCCTTAATTGCGTTAAAAGTCACACACGCGTTATAGTAGAATAAAGAAAAAGACGCATGATAAATAAACAGTTACCTTGGTCATTTAACAATATATTAAAAAAACGTATAAGAAATGTAGTGTAGTAATGTGTACCACCTACCCTATTCTATGTACATAAGTCCTCTCTTCTAGGTTGCCAGTAAGAGATTGCATTTAGCGATAAGACCGCCTTTTGTAATTATTTTACTATTTACTGTATTTTCTTATTATTTTATGTGTACATAATAAAGAGTTTTATTATTATTGTTACACTCTCGTATTAGGTAGGAAAAACTGTAGTTGTAGGAACTACAGTGCAAAGTCGACGCTGTGCTCTAATTTCTATAAATTACTGCTATTATGTAAATGTAGTTTGGTGTTTTGCGGCCACTCCATATTTCAGTTGCTAACGTATATGTTATTAGACGGTATTATATTTACTGCTAGCTGTACTCGCGACTTTGTCCGCGTCGAATTTAACTTTATTTTTCTAGAATAAAAGTAGCCGAAGTTACTTCTTATTCACCTGCCTATAAAAGTTCCGTAAGATGATAAAATCGGTCTAGCATACCGCACCACATCCGATGGTCGCGGGTTCGATTCCTCGCACGGCACAAACATTTATTTTCATGAGTATGATTGTTTGTATCGGTCTAGGTATTTTCTATGTATAATATGTATGTATTTACGAAAAAAAATATCTATGTATTTGTATCAGTTATCTAGTATGCATAACACAAGCTTTAGCTAGCTCAACTTGGGTCTAAAAGTATAGATTTTCACTAATTACATTTGAAAGTATATACGGTACTTACATCAAAATTTTTAATAAAAAAAAAACTTTCTCTTTATTCTTGCTAATAGCTGGACCGATTTTGACGAAACTTTCACTCGCAGATATATTACTCTAATATGTTATAAGGAGTAACTTAGGCTACTTTTAAATCAGAAATTTTGTTTATATAACAAAAAGTTAATTTTATTCCATGCAGATGTAGTTATTCATAAATATTGAGGTATCCGAGACGCACTTAAAAGGGAATTGTACATAAAAAAATTGGACTGAATCGGCTTGATATTGGAATGTACGGTATGCTTTTTTATGGATGGTAATAGAATGGAGCACTCCCCTGCGCTAACGCTGGCGGGGCACCAGTGGAGGATGATAAGATGAGCATGGGATCAGGTCAGTTACCCCATCGCGACAAATTCACAAAGAATTTATCACGATGATTTCCAGAGGGAACTGCGTGGAGGTCAAACTGACATGGTACATTGCTAGTGTTCAAAATCTACCCTGTATCATCGTAAGCACAGATTATTATATTAGAGTCCGTTAGTTTGTGTTCCCGCGTCTTTCCTTCCCCTCCCTTACCTAGTACTGAACCGACTGTACGGCGGCCATGACGCATTGTGTTGTGAATTAAAATAAATTAGAACTGTGAAACCTGCTGTGAAACCTACTGTGAAAGTGTGTGAAAGCTAGTGAAGATATCTTCGAGACCCTGAAGCCCAAGAAATCCGCAGAACCATACAGGTACGTGACTGACGCTTCCACTCATTTTTCACTATATATATACAGAGAGTAAATTCCCTAACATTTTGGTAGCAGAGTAGTTTCCCAAACAGCTAGTAATGGATCATCAGTCCACATTACTGACAATGCCCTTCCCCCCCCTACCACGGTATATTGTCTGATCCTGTATCGTCGCCAGCAATACACCACCCCAGGTCTTATGCTGAAAAACAGCGTTGCAGCGCTCCAGCCGCTGCAGCATTATGCTGAGCACGGACCTATTCGGTAGATCCTTCGACAGACAGACACATGAACGCACACGTAATTTGTGTACTTTTTTTTGTAATTGTTGCACTGTTTGTTTTTTTTTTGTTTGTTTAATGTGTGTTTTAGTTTTTTCTTCTACTGAATAAATATCATTTCATTTCATTTCAATATTTTTGTTTTAATTGTATAGTAAAAGATAAGATTAGTAATCAGATACGAAGGGACTGGGGCATTATCATATTATGATAAAAGTCCATACATAAATCTAAGAGTAAAAAATACATATATATTAAGGTAAGGTTAAAGTTAGCGATTTCAGTTAACATTTTCATGAAACGTTCACCGCTCACCGCAAAAACTGTTTTAATACAAAATCTCGTTATTTTTAACAAAACTGCAAGAGGGAAGAGCTAAGTATAAAAATAAAACAATGCATCTATACATATAAATAAAATTGGAGTGTCTGTTTGTAATATTGAAGTAACCGTTTTTTACTACACTACATATGAATATAAATACGGTACATACACCAAAATAAAGATTTTTACAATTTTTGTCAGTCTGTCTGTTTGTTCCGGCTAATCTCTGAAATGGCTGGACCGATTTTGACGGGACTTAACGGCAGGTGTATGGAATAAGAAGTAACGTAGGCTACTTTTATTTTAGAAAAATAAAGTTAAATTCCAGGCGGACAAAGTCGCAGGTACAAGTAGTTCTTTTATAAAATACTAGTTGCAGGAAAAATAACAATGTACCGAGAAATCGCAAACTTTCTGCCAAAGTGAATATTCATCTTCAATATCACAGCTTCAAACGTTTTTCTTTTGTTTGATACAAACATATTTTGTTATTTTCTATTATTATAGTGCAGTAAACTGTTGCTTGTTATTTTATAGGGGATGAAATAATTGGAGTCCTTTATTAGAGTAATAGCAGTTACATTTGACCTCGTCTGCTTAGATATTTAAAGAAAGAAAGAAAGAAAGAAAGAAGGAAGGAAGGAAGGAAGGAAGGAAGGAAGGAAGGAAGGAAGGAAGGAAGGAAGGAAGGAAGGAAGGAAGGAAGGAAGGAAGGAAGGAAGGAAGGAAGGAAGGAAGGAAGGAAGGAAGGAAGGAAGGAAGGAAGGAAGGAAGGAAGGAAGGAAGGAAGGAAGGAAGGAAGGAAGGAAGGAAGGAAGGAAGGAAGGAAGGAAGGAAGGAAGGAAGGAAGGAAGGAAGGAAGGAAGGAAGGAAGGAAGGAAGGAAGGAAGGAAGGAAGGAAGGAAGGAAGGAAGGAAGGAAGGAAGGAAGGAAGGAAGGAAGGAAGGAAGGAAGGAAGGAAGGAAGGAAGGAAGGAAGGAAGGAAGGAAGGAAGGAAGGAAGGAAGGAAGGAAGGAAGGAAGGAAGGAAGGAAGGAAGGAAGGAAGGAAGGAAGGAAGGAAGGAAGGAAGGAAGGAAGGAAGGAAGGAAGGAAGGAAGGAAGGAAGGAAGGAAGGAAGGAAGGAAGGAAGGAAGGAAGGAAGGAAGGAAGGAAGGAAGGAAGGAAGGAAGGAAGGAAGGAAGGAAGGAAGGAAGGAAGGAAGGAAGGAAGGAAGGAAGGAAGGAAGGAAGGAAGGAAGGAAGGAAGGAAGGAAGGAAGGAAGGAAGGAAGGAAGGAAGGAAGGAAGGAAGGAAGGAAGGAAGGAAGGAAGGAAGGAAGGAAGGAAGGAAGGAAGGAAGGAAGGAAGGAAGGAAGGAAGGAAGGAAGGAAGGAAGGAAGGAAGGAAGGAAGGAAGGAAGGAAGGAAGGAAGGAAGGAAGGAAGGAAGGAAGGAAGGAAGGAAGGAAGGAAGGAAGGAAGGAAGGAAGGAAGGAAGGAAGGAAGGAAGGAAGGAAGGAAGGAAGGAAGAAAGAAAGAAAGAAAGTGTAAAAAATACAATATAAACGACAAACGAAAAAAAAAAGAGCAAATTAGGTATCTGTATCGGTTTCCACACAGAATATTTATAGTCTCACGCATGTTAATTGTAGCGGAATAATAATAATAATAATCTCAGGACAATTCACACAGCGCCATCTAGACCCAAGTTAAGCTAGCTAAAGCTTGTGTTATGGGTACTAGATAACTGATTATATACATAGATATTTTTTTTGTAAATACATACATATTATACATAGAAAACACCCAGTCTAATATAGACAATCATATTCATGAATACAAATTTGTGCCGTGTGAGGAATCGAACCCGCGACCATCGGTCGTAAAGCGGTAACAGCTAGACCGCTAGACCACAGAGGTCGTCGCAAAATAATATAAATCCAGTAGTGTAGTGTAGTGAAATGGACTTCCGCAATGACACCTAATTAGATTAAATACATACTTATAATTCATCCATTTAACTCACTCTTCATTTTATATATTTAAAAGTCATCACAATGCTATTTCCTTTTTTCAAGTGGCTCTACTGAAAATCAGCGCTGTAGTGACACGCTGCGGCACCAGCTGAGTGGAGGCCCTTTCAGCTCATAGCGAAATATTAGTTTTAAGTTTTCTATATTTTTACTCTGTACTATGATGCTGAATATATGATTATTATTATTATAAATTTATTATTTTATCTAAATATATATAACTCAAAGGTGACTGACATAGTGATCTATCAACGCACAGCCCAAACCACTGGACGGATCGGGCTGAAATTTGGCATGCAGGTAGATGTTATGACGTAGGCATCCGCTAAGAAACGATTTTGATTAATTCTACCCCCGAGGGCTATCCCCTCGGGGATATTTCATCCCCTATTCCATAATAAGGGATGAAAGTTTGTATAATTCTTCTTAGATTTTGTAGGTCCTAAGTTTTTATACACGCTAAACAAAAGTAAAGCCGCAAAAACAAATTAATAATAATACTTACCACTACGCGAGCGAAGCCGCGGGCAAAAGTTAGTTTATATATATACATATTCTAAAGAATTACAAACAAACAGTGATAGTAAATATCCGGTTAAATATTTTAATATATATTAAAATAAACATACAATTCCGTTTAGGCTCAGTAATGAATGCACGTGTCTATCCACCTTAAGGTATACAAATACAAAATACACAAAGTAGGTGTCGAACAAAGCTTGTGAACGAACAATGGTAACTGAACAACTGCTGGCAACATTGTTGTGCACAGGATACGTTAGCTGCCGTTAACTAAGGCTTTTGAGTATTGGTGGAAGCTACGAACTAACATCGAATCATTGTAATGTAAGATATTTCAACTCTATGTACTAGTAAAGGTATGTATTATAATAAAATAACAACAATACAGTAGCATTTAAAATACAATCAGCACATACTGTGCTCAAAGACCGAATGACGTGGCTTTTTTTTTCGGACTACTCTAATGCTGTTGGCCGCAGCTGGCCTTTACAGCTTCAATGGACGTTAGGGGGCGAGTGCAGATGGCACTCCAAACCAAGGAAGGGGGCTGAAGGCCAACTCCTGCCTGACGGATACCACTAGGGGGTTCGAACCTCGGCTCAGGCCATCGTAATTTCGATCCCGATTTGAATTGGATGGGGGATCGATCGGAGGGGCGCCGATGTGGAACGCCCGGGCGCGTGTAAGCAGCGCCCGGGTGATTGCGCGATATGGTATGTTGGAGGTCGTCGTCTTCGCCGGCGAGGACGGTGTCGTATTTGTGTGTAAAAGTGTGGTCAGGGTGGAACAGGTTGGCCCGTGGGAAGGTTTCCTGCCGTTATGGGGTCGTCGGGTCAATGAGAACGTGCCTCGGGCGACGTTGTCGCGTATGTCGGATATTACTCCTCGGTGCGTAGTCGACCGCACTGACTATAAGCGGGTTAGGGTGGGATTGGGGAGTCGAAGTAGCGTCGTGACGCTTTCTTCATAAACTGCTTGATGGAGGACAGATTAAGGTCGCGGTGGAGATCTACGCTACGAAACCTATTTTGTATGATTTGCAACCTATTGATTAAATAGTAGGGTATGTGGGCGAATACGGGACTGGCGTATGTCATAATGGGGTGCCGTGGCTTACTAAAACCCTCCCTTTTATACAGAGAAGATATGAGTGGGGGTTATACGCAACTAGTTTAACGATACCGAGTAATAATGAAACTACCTTCTTTTAATATTTTTAAAATATCAGATTTTACGATAATATCGATGTGGTTCACATCTAACAGTAACGTAAAAAATGTATCAAAACCTGACTACAAAAGTTAATCTATTACGAAATAGAAAACTTTGCACTGTACTAACTGAATTGAATCACTCTATCTATTAAAAAAACCGCTTCGAGTAAAAGTATACAGCCGCAAGTATGCAGGCATCATGTCGAACAATTCCTCAAAACACAGCCTGTTTTAGGATACATTCTTTATGGATATTTTTCAAATTAAAATACGAGAATGTGTTTAGTACTTGTGTATTACATATGAGATTCGAACATTGACGTTACGGTTCGTAAAATACTTTACAAAAACTGACAGCTGACTGAATTCCAACACAGCCCACATCTTCGGTTCCTTAAGCTAAGAGGTTCGATACCACCAGAGAGATCAGGATCGACCATTCTCAGAGCAGTGACGTCAAGACGTCTCTGAATCGAGCCAAAAAATATATGAACATTCTGCACTAGGGGGAAGCGGTTTGTTAATAATGTGGACCAATGTTCCCATTGGTATCAATGTACCATGTCAGGTCGACCTCCACGCGGTTCCCCCTGGAAACCATCGTGATAAATTCCCGGTGAATTTATCACGATGGGCTAACTGATCTGACTTCATGTTCATCGTATAATCCTCCACTGGTGCCCCGCCAGCGTAAACCGTTAGCGCACCATTCCATTATCATCCTCTAAAAAAAACTTTCTGTAATTATTTTTTATATAAACTACATATAAATATGCTATATTTTCTACACCTAAGTCCGCGCAATTTTTTACGTATCACTACATAGTATAAAACAAAGTCCCTATCGCTGTCTGTCCGTCCCTATGTATGCTTAAATCTTTAAAACTACGCAACGGAATTAGAAGCGGTTTTTTTTAACAAATAGAGTGATTCAAGAGGAAGGTTTATATGTATATTATTTATACACCCGTGCAAAGCCGGGGTTGGTAGCTCGTTAATATATAACCGATAAACTATAGTGTATTCCTGTTGAAACGGTCCATTAAACAAATGAAATATTAAATATCTACGTTTATGACTTGTACCAGGAAAAATTCTGCAGATACGTGGGCGCTGTCTCGCGGCGTTTCCGATGTTATACCTACCATACAAACAACAACCAACTGACGGTGTTCCTTATTCAATAGCTTTGTATGCTCACTCGATTGAACTAATTTACTTATTTCTAGTACGTTTTATTCATAATAGTTTGTTATGAACTATAAGCTGTGCGGTTTTAAACATCGTTTAGTTTTAAATGGACGTTAACCAACCTGTTACTGGAGCGGGAACACAACTAATATTTTAATAAAAACCAAATATTAGTAAAAATGTGTATTCTTCCCAAAAGGGCTCACAGCGAGAAAGGACAAAACAATATTTGGTCAAAAGTGACATATAAAAAATATAAAGTTTGTACAAAGAATGGTAGACAAGCTGCCAGTAACTACCTGTTACTTCACTTAGCGTTCTTTTATATATCGTTCACTTAGGTTTTTCTAGCGTTTTAATTCAAATGAAATGAAATGATTTTTTTTTTATAATAATAATCTCAGGACAATTCACACAGCGCCATCTAGACCCAAGTTAAGCTAGCTAAAGCTTGTGACATGGGTACTAGATAACTGATTCAAATACAAGATTTTTTTTTCGTAAATACATACATAATATACATAGAAAACACACAGACCGATACAAACAATCATACTCATGAATACAAATGTTTGTGCCGTGCGAGGAATCGAACCCGCGACCATCGGACGTAAAGCGGTGTGCTAGACCGCTAGACCACCGAGGTCATCATGTGGGACATTTATTCATGTGGGACATTTTATTCGCTTATGAACGTCATAATTTTGTAATTAACAATTCCGTACCGTACAGTTCAGTATGTATATATCATTCTTCTCAATTCAATTGAGAAGGTCTAGCATAAAACTCAACTGTATTTCTTTGTTTAAAGTCAGTTTATTTACAATGTATATTTGTATAGGTGTCTATGTCTAACATTAAATTAGAATCCTATGCATCAATAACTATTGCCATGCACGCTCGTCATTCAAGTAATCGTTTAGTGAGTTATAAATATTGCTCAATAAATATGATTTAACAAATGTTTTAAATTTATTTAGAGGTAATTCCAGTATTAATAAATATAATACTATATTATTGAAATTTATCGATTATATTTAATATTCTATAAACTTCAGTAATATTTGACCCATCAAATGCGAAGACTGTGGTTAAATCCGATTAGTTATTCCAGATCTAAGTGCCTTCAATAAAATTTAGATTTATCCTACACTCATAGTAATGGACGAAAAAAATAGGAGTGAAAACATAGCTTTTTTAAACAAGCTAAAAAAAAATTAGGAGCAGTGTATTTTTTTATTCGAAGCTAAAAAAAATAGGAGCGAAGACATAATTTTTTTATTCTAAGCTGTATTTTTTTATTCTAAGCTAAAAAAAATTAGAGCAGTGAATTTTTTAGTCTAAGCTAAAAAAAATATAAGCAGTGTATTTTTTTATTCTAAGCTAAAAAAAATAGGTATACCACTCAACTCTGTTAACATATAGAAATAGAAATAGAAATAATCTTTATTCAAATAAACTCATTACAAGCACTTTTGAATAGTCATATTTTGATTCTACCACTCATTCGGAATGCAGATTCATCGTGATAAATTTACCAGGAATTTATTATGATGGGACCTGGAACTACGAGTAGATGGTGCTGTGTTAATTGTCCAAGGTTTGAATGATAGAATTTTGTTATAAATAATAAATAACCGTGGACAAATTATTTATTATTTATAACAAAATTACACAAAATTGTCAGTTATTCTCATCTCGAAATCCTAACTGACGGTAGATTTGACATATCATAATAGTCTGTAATAGACCTACACGAATAAAGATATTTTGAATTTCAATTAGTGCTATATATATAATACTAATATTATAAAGCTGAAGAGTTTGTTTGTTTGGACATGCTAATCTCAGGAACTACTGGTTCGAATTGAAAAATTATTTTTGTGTTGGATAGTCCATTTCTCGAGGAAGGATTTAAGCTATATAACATTACGCTACGACCAATAGGAGCGGAGCTGCAATGAAAAATATTGCAATAGTTGGAGATATGAAACGCAGACGAAGTTGTGCGGGCCAGCTGATTATATATAATACTAGCTGATCCCGCGAACTTTTCCGCTCAAAACTAAATATGTCAAAGGTTTTTTGAAGTTTACTTGCGCAATAAATTTCTGAACGCGCCCTTTTTAATAGGTATCATCCATTTGTATGGGAAAATATAATTGTTACTATTATACATGCAATTTCTTCATATTTTATCACCGTTGAACCCTTCCCTGAACGTCCACGAATATTTCAAGACTAAAATTAGCCAAATCGGACAAACGAACAGCGATTTATTTTTATATATTTAGACTAGCTACTCGCCCCGGCTTCGTCTGGGTGTACACGTATTATATATATAAACATTCCTTTTGAATCACTCTATTAAAAAAACCCGCATCAAAATCCGTTGCGTAGTTTTAAAGATTTAAGCATATATAGGGGACGGACAGACAGCGACAGCGACTTTGTTTTATACTATGCAATGATTAAACAGTGCTTGTTAAAAATAATTTACCAGTTCACTGAATATAACATCCTTTGTGGAGTGCACATAAAACCGTACCCCGGCGATGCAAGCCACTGACCATTTCACGCCTATAAACATCCGAATGATGCAATCCCGAGAAAGTACCCAGCATCCAACGCCTCCAGGGAGGGTCGTAAAGTACCCTATCAGTAAGCATAGAATGGCACGGGGGAGGAATTCCTACTAATTCTCTTAGTGACTGACGTTTTTTTTTATTTAATTGATCAAATTATTTTCTCAATTAGAGTTTCGTGTGTTTAATATACATATAAATATACATTATTTTGATGGTGTTCCTAAAAATCATCATTACATAGTAAAAAATAAAGTCACTGTCGCTGTCCGTCCCTATGTATGCTTAAATCTTTAAAACTACGCAATGGATTTTGAAGCGGTTTTTTTGACTCATAGAGTAATTCAAGAGGAAGGTTTACATGTATAATACATGTATATCCGTGCGAAGCCCGAAGCTAGTCATATAGAAAAAAGCACATATTGTCAGGTAGGCCAGCTTGTTTGTCGTTCTCATTATTATACATTAAGAAAACTACTTAATATTTACGAAATCATTAAAAAATATATATACACACACAACCACATTGATCATTACCTTCCAGCAATGGTATTTCCGAACCGATATGATATTGAAACCTTCAAGAAAAGAGCTTATTCCTTTTTAAAAGACCGACAACGTACTTGCAATTCCCCTGGTGTTGCGGGTGCTCATGGGCGGCGGTAATCACTTACCATCAGGTGAGCCGCATGCTCATTTATCCCGTGTTATAAAAAAAAAAATCCCCTGGTGTTGCGGGTGCTCATGGGCGGCGGTAATCATTTACCATCAGGTGAGTATGAGGCTCATTGTACAAACTTATTTAACTTTGTGTATATATTTTTAAGGACTATATCGTTGACGACCACGGTGGTCTAGCGGTCTAGCACATCGCTTTACGTCCGATGGTCGCGGGTTCGATCCCTCGCACGGCACAAACATTTGTATTCATGAGTATGATTGTTTGTATCGGTCTGGGTGTTTTCTATGTATGATATGTATGTATTTATGAAAAAAATAATATCTATGTACTTGTATCAGTTATTTAGTACCCATAACATAAGCTTTAGATAGCTTAACTTGGGACTAGATGGCGCTGTGTGAATTGTCCTGAGATTATTATTATTATTTTTAAGGACTTACTGAAATAGAAAAAAATATTTCATTATCATCATTAAAAAAACCAGTACAATTTGTGTCGCAACGGGCAAAACAGGAATTACATCTATTTTTTTCATAAATCAGCAATAATTCACTTTCGACACAGTGAGATGTAGAGCAAAACGTTGGAGAATGATCAAATAAATTATACCGAAAACAAACGGGACGCAGTAAATAGGGATATAAAAAACGCACCCAACGCTAATTGTGTCAGCATCGGGATACAACCCGGTTTTAATTGTTATTGACCTTTCGAAATTAACGATTTGTTTTCTATTACGCGGATGTCATTCCTTTCATATAATAAAATTATTATATAAAAAGAATGACATCCGCGAAATACACATCTATGAATTGTTCTGAGATCAGAACAATTCAACATGATTACTTATTTTAAATGTGAGGGATTCTCTTCTAAAATCAATGTGCCTAAGACGACAGATGGACAAACAGGTCCCTAATGTGGCGACCTAGGATGGGAAGCAGAAGCGTAGGCAGATCAACTGCCAGATGTTCTGATGACATCAGGAAGACAGCAGGACCGACCTGACACGCCACAGACAGACTGAAGTGGAAAATTATGCCAGAGGCATACGTCCAGCAGTGGACAAATATATGATGAAAGAGAAAGAGAATACAGTCCCTTAATCCATTACATTTAAGACACATTTACATTTAATTTAAGACACACTCTACATTTAAATAACATACATAATATAAAATAATATACAGAAGAGAAAATAATAAAACAATAGTAGCAAAGAACATATGCAAAATTTATTACTTTAAAATGTGATGACTTACAATATTTCTTCTAAAATCAATGTGCCTAATAAATTCCAGTTTTCTACCAATAGTCTAGTCTAGATTAAACGTAAACTAGCCTTAGTCACCCCGAACAAATCTTACTCAGTCTTTAGTGATAAATTACACGTGATTTACAGTAATCGCCACGCTTGTCGTGATTACAGTAATTTATTGTAATCGTAGAGGTGCTGCTTGTAATTACAAAGTTTCAGGTGCATTTAAATACTTGGGGCAACCTTTTAGTCATTTGCGATAACATCAACTGCTTGTGAAGAGTGATCGGCGATGAAATTACGGCGTTTGTTATATATGCAGTGCAGTGGATTTATAAATAGGTCAAATTGGTGGGACGGGAATTGTTAGTAATGTGGACATGTGGGTGTGTGTGATGTGTTAGGACGTGGAGTAATGTGGTGAATGATCCTATGGCTAGCAATGGGATCATAGAAACGTCCATCACCATCTCTAAGAGTATTGGGATTCTCGGTGTCGATATCTCTAGCACAGTTGAGTTCCGCAGTCACCTCGAACAAAATGTCAAGCTGGCGTCCAAAAAACTCGGTGTACTAAATAGATCGAGGCGGTACTTCACTGCGGACCAGAGACTTCTCTTGTATAAGTCGCAGGTTCGGCCGCACATGGAGTACTGTCATCTTTGGGCGGGAGCACCTGAATACCAGCTACGTCCTTTTGACTCAGTTCAAAGACGTGCTATGAGAATTGTCGATGATCCCAATCTCTCAAACGGTATCGAACCACTTAGCTTGAGGCGAGACTTCGAATCGCTTTGTGTGTTCTACCAAATATACAACGCACTGTGTTCTGATGAATTATTTGACATTATGCCTACGGCTACCTTTTACCATTCATCCCCACACGCTGGAACCTAAGTGATCTCGGACAGTGCGGTTTCAGAGGAACTTCCTCCCGCGTACACTTAGACTGTGGAATTAACAACCTGCCGAGGTTTTCTCGAGAGACTACAGCATAGGGTTTTTCAAGAAGGTTATACCCATTTTTTCTGTACATATATGAAAAGAACACATGTACAGAAATAAATGGGAGTCGTGTCGTATTAACAATTAAAGAGCATGATGGAAGATCGCCGAAAGTAGCAAGAGTTTCACAGGCAAGAGCGTGGGTCTTAAATTATTAATGAATGAATGAATGAATATACAGAATATAGCAGAAAATTATCTCCGAGCTATCATTGAGTGTTTTCGTTATAATTGGAAATACTATTTCTGTCATGTACATTTACTTAAATTTCAACATCCATCATGTTTGCGTGCTCGTTGTGGAGAATTAAATTTAAATTATTTGCAAATAAAAACCTCAATTAAGCGACAATCAGTTCATTGTGAACGGAAAATTGGCGTCGGTGCGGGCGTGTGAACGCAAATAGTAAATAGTGTTTCATTTTGAAAGAGAATCACAGTTAAACAGTTTTAATGGTTGAGGTTTTACTATACGTTCTTTTTTTGGGAAAGGGATTGCTAACGTTGTGTCTGGCTAATCGAAAATGTATTTTTTATTCTAAACTAGCTGACCCTGCGAGCTCGGTTCCGCCTCAAAATTAAATATGTCAAAAGATTTTTAAAGTTTAGTTACGCAATAAAATTCTGAACGCACCCTGTATGACAGGTATCAGCAGTTTGTGTGGGAAAATATAATTATTGTTTTTACTACTTTTATTTGCAATTTCTTCGTATTTTATCACCGCTTAAACCTTTCTTGAACTTCCACGAATATTACAAGACTAAAATTAGCCAAACCTGTTCGGCCTTTCTCAAGTTTTAGCGAGACTAACGAACAGTAATTCATTTTTAAATATATATATACATAAATTTATAGTTCTTTTATAGTACATCTAAATATATATAACTTAAAGGTACTGCCACAGTGATCAACGCACAGCCCAGGATTTTGATTAATTCCATCCCTAAGGGGATAAATTAACGCGAGTGAAGCCGCGGACAAAAGCTAGTTCTTTTATATACTTAAATCCCGTATTGTCAATAGTTTCCTAATATATATCTCCGTATTTGAAATCTTTTTCTATAGTTTTCCTTTTACCTATACAAGTATAAAATAAAACTACTAAAGTTAGTAGCGCGGACTGTTGACTCCATTACTAGCATTGTACCTTGTCAGGTTGAGCACGCGGTTCCCCCTGGAAGCCATCGTGATAAATTGCCAATAGCTAAGAAGTGCGATCTGACCTGACTTCATGCTCATTTTATAATTCTCCACTTGTGTCCCGCCAATTAAACCGTTAGCGTAGGCGGATGCACCATTCCATTATCTTAACATAGTATAAAATATGTCAGGTTGATCTTCACGTTGTTCCACCTCGTTTACCCCATTCCTAGCAAAGTACCATGTCAGGTTGACCTCCACGCTAAAAGAATCATGGTAAATTCCTAGTAATTTGACATGATAACTAACTGACTTGACCTCATGCTCATCTTATTATCTTCCACTGGTGCCTTGCCAGCGTAAACCAGCATAGGCCGGTGCATCACTCTATTATCGCCCATAAAGAATATATACTTTATTATTATATTCGTTAGATAGAGAGTTTTTAAATTTATATTTTTGTAAGCTATAGCTATTATTTTTTCATATAAATGACTTGTTCATTTACATGTGTTTCATTCAGTGCTGTAATAATTTTCTTAACATTGATATGGGTTTTTCAATTGACTGCCTACAGAGGTTTATAATCAGATTCAATATTTTGTGTACCTTAGCTCTGTCCCACTTTATGCAGAGTTGGCTCTCCTAATTTTTCGGCGCCAGGACAATCCGTCCTGGGTTGTCGGGTCGGGAAATTTTTCAGCAGCGACAAGTTTGCTCATACTGGTCCACCACGTGGCTGGAGGACATCCTCTGCGTCTTTTGCGTTCAGGTAGTCTTAAGCCTTTTTTGACCACTTAATCCTCGTCACTACGCATTACATGGCCATACCATCTGAGACGACTTTCGGACGATGCAATATATTCTCAATAGCTGAACGAATTTCAATACTTCTTGAAATCAGTTAAAGTAAGATTTACGTTTACTTACCAAAAATCTCGAATGCGAAAGATGGATGGATGGAAGTTTGTTACTCTTTCATGCAAAAACTACTAACCGGATCTTCCTGAAACTTTTCAATGATATAACTTAAAATCAGGGTAATAAATCATCATTACATAGTATAAAACAAAGTCGCTGTCGCTGTCCGACCCTATGTATGCTTAAATCTTTCAAACTACGCAACGGCTTTTGAAGCGATTTTTTTTAATAGATAGAGTGATTCTAGAGGAAGGTTTATATTTATAACACATGTACACCTGTGCGAAGCCGGTGCGAGTAGCTGGTAGACTATAAATTTCATATGGATAAAACCACGGGCATAGCTAGTTATTTAATATGTAGACTATACGCCTGAATTTAAATTCAATGTCATTAAAAGTGGATAATTTGGGAGGTTTATTGGCAGACATAACTGACCTAATGGGTCCCGGGAGACTGATCCTGGTATCAACTTGTTTATTACTATTCCAACAAGGGTCTCTAAACTCAGGCCCATTATTGTTTCAACTTCATACGTCATTAGAGTTTCATCTTTATTGACTTTCAGTTTATGAACTGGGCTACTGTAACTTTATAGTGTAGACATTTTAGTATATAAAATATTTAGTTATTACCTATACAGTACAGTTTATTAATGTAGTAATTCCTAGCTGAACCAGCAAACTTTTTTGCTATAATACTTTTAAACTTTCGTTTCGTTTAATATACATTATTTAAATAATTAACCGGGTCTTAACACGAATTTTTTATGGCAAATAAAAATATTTACCTGTCATTCAACTCGTGACCACGGCTAGTGCAACCTAGTCGAAACGTCGAGAGAGGTAAATACCTTTATTTGCCATAAAATTATTCGTGTTAAGACACGGTTAATAATTTCAATATTTTTTTGTTATGAATATAATAAGAATAGAAAATCATTTATTCAAGTAAACTTACATTGAAGCACTTTTGAATAGTCATTGCATTTTTTTAATTGTATTAAGACTAGCTCATTCGAAAAGCTGTCTCATCACAAAAAGAATGAGCAAGAAACTTGCGTGTTGCTATTTTAAATAATTTTGATGTTACTTCACATTTTTAAGTTAAAATATATGAATACAAACTACTAGCACTATATCTTTTGACGACCTCGGTGGTCTAGCGGTCAAGTACACCGCTTTACGACCGATGGTCGCGGGTTCGATTCCTCGCACGGCACAAACATTTGTATTCATGAGTATGATTGTTTGTATCGGTCTGGGTGTTTTCTATGTATAATATGTATGTATTTACAAAAAAAAAATATATATGTATCAGTTATCTAGTACCCATAACACAAGCTCTAGCTAGCTTAACTAAGTCTAGATGGCTCTGTTTGAATTGTTCTGAGATTATTATTATTATTATCGTATGTAACTTTTTATCGTTACTAAAAAATAGGGGTTGGTGGCAGAAGGCTGAAAATTTAGGGTTGTATGCAATTTTGGATACCAAATCATAAAAAAATAATAAGTTTTATCCAAAATAACGTACTACGAGGTGGACCACCCCGAATGTAACTCTGTCTGTCTATTGCTCTTTCACGCTAAAATTACTGAACGGATTTAAATGAAATTTGTTACACAGATAGTCTAGATCCTGAGAAAAAGCATAGGCTACGTTTTAATGCGAAAAAATCTTTGTAATATGTTGGAAGAGGAGATGAAAGGTTGTCAATCGTCATGTTTAAGCTAGAAGCTAGAAACTTATTTTAGTCTGTTGATTAATAAATGCTAAATATGATATAAAATATGATAAATAAACATGACATTCAAAGTATGTAAAAAATTACTTTCAAGGAGGTAAAATAAAATTTAAATTTAAATGTTTTATTTTTCTCAACTTTTGGACATTTCAACATAATAGTGTCAATTGCACAGGTGTTATCCACTCACTACTAGCTATGCCACATTGTTGGGTTGACTGGTAGAGATCTCTCTTAGAGATAAGTCCACCTTTGCTCACTTTGTATATGTTTAAGTTTAGAACTGTATTAAAAAGTGCAATAAAGAATATATATAATATACGGAAGTTTGTATGTAAAAAAGTTATTCGTCGCGGCACAGCTAGTGAGAAATATAAAAGAATAGAATAGAAAATCATTTATTCAAATAAACTTACATTGAAGCACTTTTGAATAGTCATTACATTTTTTTTAATCTACCGCTCGTTCGGAAAGCTGTCTCATCACAAGAAGAACGAGCAAGAAACTTGCGTGTTGCTCTTTTAAATAATTTTATTATTACTTTACATTTTTAAGTTTAAGTGTGTGAATACAAACCACCAATTAGCACTAAATCAATTAAATACTCAAAAAGAAAAAATATTTAATACATAACCAACTGGTTAAACAATTAATAAGAGGAAATCAGTCATAGTGATTAGAGCAGACCAGTCCCTACAAGCAGCACCCGTTCACGAGTATGACGGATGAGCCAGCCATCACTGCGCTCGACCATATTTTAGGGAGTCCAATGACCCGGCCCACCACGCCGCCACAAGTCTGGACATTTTAGTGAGCATGACTACTCAAAACACTAGACCACGTCAAAGCTTCTCACAATTGCAAAGTCAAAATCATTAAAGTGCCGAAGTGAAATAATGGTTTAGTGATGAGGCCTCTATTGATTTAATCTTCAAAGATATAGGCAGAAAGGGTAAGGGTAGGGGTAGATATGTAGTACCGTACCCGAAGAACACTTCAGTACCCGGAAAGTGCAATATTGCGCGCACTAATGACGCACCAGCGCCGCGCCGGAAGCGGGTCGCTTTATCACCGGATTCCGCGTCGAGCCGGCCCACACTTCCTCTTTTGTTTTCCTATTTTTTTTTACACACAACTTTATTATATTTCATAATTAATCAAAGTTATTTAATGTCTTCTATATTACTTCTTTACTCTAATGTAGGTTTTTGTACAGCTAATGACTTTTGTTGTGGAGTTCGTAATAGAATTTTACTTTGGCGTTTATTACGACAAAAAGTGATTGTTTATTTGTTAAGATTTACTGATGTATTAATGTAATATTTTAGTATATATACTAAAAATTATATGTAGCGAAATGTTTCAAAATTTGTTTTTATGTAGTTTATTATAGTTTATTTAAATAAAAAATATTTCTATTCTGCACTATCGAAAAAGCAAAATATTCTGCAAAATCAGAGAGAATCTCTCACTTTTCTGTGATGTTACTAAGTTTTTTTTCGAACAAATTACGGCTTCATCTAACAATAGGGGACGAGTGCAGATGGCTCTCAAAACCCACGGTAGGAGCGGCTGAAGATCGACATACACCTGACGGATACGACTTAATTTGAGGCACCGCTAGGGGTTCGAACCTCAGCACAGTCCCGATTGAATTGGACGGGGGATCAGAGAAGATTTTTGTAGTATGTATGTAGTGGTAGATAGTTTACTCCACAACTGCACCAGAATACAGCACTCAGGTCACTCAGCTTGTAGAGAGAAATGATGATCTGTCATAGTGCGGATAACATCAGCCTCTTATTCCACTAAATAATAATAATAATCTCAAGACAATTCACACAGCGCCATCTAGTTCCAGTTAAGCTAACTAAAGCTTGTGTTACGGGTACTAGATAACTGATACAAATATTATACATAGATTTTTTTTTTTCATAAATATACACATATTATACATAGAAAACATCGAGACCGATACAAACAATCATATTCATGAATACAAATGTTTGTGCCGTGCGAGGAATCGAACCCGCGACCATCGGATGTAAAGCGGTGTGCTAGACAGCTAGACCACCGAGGTCGTCGAATAATGAGCATAACCGGTCTGTTAAAAGCATATCGAATAAGAGGTAATAATAATTATACCCCTAGAGATGTCACAATGCCATGTAGTCCCAACGTGAGTAGAGCTTGTGTTATGGGTACTAGACAACTGATATAAATACTTAGATACATTGTTTTCTAAATATATACATGGAAAATACCTAGACCGATACAAACAAACATACTTATGAATATGTTTGTACCGTACAAGGAATCGAACCCGCGACCATCGTAAAGCGGTGTGCAAAACCGCTGTACACCAAAGTGATCATGATAATATTAGCATTATTCAATAATATCAAAACAGTAAACAATCTAAAACAAAATAAATAATTTATCATCTCAATTTCAGATCAAAACATACAAGTCGTGATATAAACAGACAGGAATAACTAATAAAAATCAAAATCAATACATAGTATAAAACAAAGTCGCTGTCGCTGTCTGTCCGTCCCTATATATGCTTAAATCTTTAAAACTACGCAACGGATTTGAAGCGATTTTTTTTAATAGATAGAGTGATTCAAGAAGAAGGTTCATATGTATAACACATATAAACCAAATCACCAGGGCGAAGCCGGGGTGAGTAGCTAGTAATATAATAAATCTTAATAGAAGTAATATTTAATTATATTCCGCGATATCGCTGACGCGCCGACGTAATCTTGCCATCGATCGGCTCCACATCTGAGAGTAACGAACACCAAACAAATAAAGGTTTCTGGAAACAAGTTGGACAGCTCCAAGTTTTCCCCATGACAATGACGGATCGCAAAGAAATTGTGACGCCATTTCAAATTTCAGTCAACGCTGACGATTCTATTATTAAATACTATTTGTTTATCGCAATTTAGGAAATTTCCGTGAAATTGTAATTTAAAAATGATCAGTTTTCAAGTTTCGTGTTTAATATACATTAGTTAATCGGGTCTTGACATGAATAATTTTATGGTAAACTAGCTTTTGCCCACGGCTTCACTCGCGTTAATTTATCCCCTTAGAGGTGGAATTTATCGAAATCCTTTCTTAGGAGACGCCTACGTCATAGTAGCTTTATGCATGCAAAGTTTCAGCACAATCGGTTTAAAATTGACAAAGTTTCATACTAACTTTCATCCCCTATTTTATTCCCTTGGGGGTAGAATTAATCAAAATCCTTTCTAAGCGGATGCTTACGTCATAACTTACTGCATGCCAAATTTCAGCCCGATCCGTCCAGTGGTTTGGACTGTGCGTTGATGGATGTTTGTCACCTTTGAGTTATACATATTTAGATTTATGGTAAACTGGCCGCCCAACTTCGTCCCCACTTATCATTATATTTCGCCTAATGTACATAATATCTTTTTAAATATTTTTTTTATACAACGTAGGTGTCAAATAAGCATACAGCCCATCTGATGATAAACGGTTACCGTAGCCTATAGACGCCTGAAACACCAGGGGTGTCACATGCGCGTTGCTGACTCTTAAGAAATCTTAATATATCCTTCTTTTTATCCCGGTCTTAGTTGGGCCTGGGGGGAAGCTGCAAGTAGTGAAGGTGAGTGTTAATGCATTCTAAAAGGGCCTTTTGAACCTACACCCGTGTCACAAGTCACGGGTGCTACTTGGGGTTTCCCTTCCGGTAGCCGGCTTCAAAGCCTAATTAATTAGTGCTTCTTACAATAGCCTATGTATTATTCTGATGTATAAGCTATATTACTATAAAGTTTTATCAAAATTCGTTCAGTAGTTTTTGCGTGAAAAAGCAAAAAACATCCATCCATACTCACAAAAACTTTTAGATTTATAATATTAGTAAGATAACATAGTAATTTGCTTGTATTATTATATTTTATTATATTAAAGAATTGGTTAAGTGTGATGATGATGTGATTTGAACTTTCGTGAATCAATCAGACAATAATAAATTAAATATATATATAGAATATATATTATATAATAATATATAGAAAATAATATATTAAAAAACAATCCTATCTCAATCCTTACTAATATTATAAATACATAACATAAAGTAACTGACTGTCTGTCTGTCTGTCTCGCTGAAATCACTGAACCGATTTAAATGAAATTAGGTACACAGGTAGTATAAGACCTGAGAAAGGACATAGGCTACTTTATAATGCGAAATAAGGGCTGTAAGGGGATGAAAGGAGAAATGAAAATTTGTATAGAAAATCGTCATTTTTGGCATTTTGGTTTCAATTATTGAATATTTTTTCTTTATTTGCTTAAGATCACTAGAACATGCGGACGGAGTCGCGGGCACAGCTAGTAATATTATAAACGCGAAAGTTTGTGAGTATGGATGGATGTTTGTAACTCTTTCCCGCAAAAACTACTGAACGAATGTTTCATCTTTACAGTAATATAGCTTATACAGGAGAATAAACACATAGGCTTTAATTTAAAAAGATATTATGTAAATTTGATAAGTATGATGCAGGCGAAGTTACATGGATTAGCTTACTTACTTAGATTATTAAATATATATATATAATTAATCGCTTCTTTAAGCTCTAAGAACTACGTCATTCACTTCTATATCCCTCTAAACGCATTAAAACTTAGAGTCTCGGGAATAATCAGCAAAAATTAACATTTGAAACTCTTCATTTGTGATTGAACTTGAGACCGACGACTTTTAAGTAAGGATTAAGTAATTGGAAGTTACAGCAATAATTTTCAAACTCTCGGGATCTAATCTCAAGTTATAATAGAGTTCTAGAACCGATACTGTTTAAACAAAGCTTAACAATGTTTTAATGGAACTTTCTTTAAACAATTATATATAATTGTGATTGCGTACAATAGTGATATCATTACCTATATATGGTTGAAGTAATAAATAAAATACTGCAATTGAAGCGGAGGTAGCTAATCTGTCTGATGAGTGAGAGGCGCTGAAGGTTTTAATAAGGAAAATACGGAGATAAAGTAAAATGCGACTGATATGATAGCGATATATAATAGAATGTAAAAAAAAATCTAAAAATATTATGATTGTAAAATTAAAAAATTATATAACAACCTATCAAGGATTTCGCTACAGTAATCTAAATATATATAACTCAAATGTGACTGACATAGTGATCTATCAACGCACAGCCCAAATGTCGTTGAGTGACCTACCATCGGACTTGGCGGCACAGTCTAGTACTATCCGTAATTTGTTAGGCTTATTAGGGTTGAACGGCAAAATGAGGAAGATACCAGGTCTTGGTTGTCTTGACTGAAGCTTCCTCTAAGGATAGCTTCGAAATATAACCCTTGTCGAGGTTCTCCTGTATCTTCTCCTCATACTTGACCGCAAACTCAGGATACCTATTAAACTTTCTCTGAATACCTGAGAGTCGACTCTTCACCTGTGGGTAGCTGTTAGGAAGCTGAACGTCATCAGACCTCCACAACAAGTCAATCTCCCATCGTCCTTCAGGCAAGAGCTTCGTTGTCCGTTCCATAATCTTCAGTACCAGCTGATCCTCTCGAGAACGAGGAAAGTCGCCTGTCTGCTTCACACCGAAAGAATATGTAGAGAAAGATCTCTTCACCAGGTTATGTAATTCATCACAAGAACAGAGATGTAATATAGTACTGTCATTCGTTATACTACTGAACCCAATGTTTCCATGTAAAACATAACCCAAGTCTGTCTTAGAAATCATAGGTCCGTTCTTATGTCTTTGTATTATTTGTCTAGTTATAATTAAGTCGATATTGTCTTGTCCAATCAGTAATTCTATTTTTCTAGATCGTATGTTGTAGTCCGTCACATAGTCTTTTACATAAGGAAATTTATTTACAATATTTTTATAAGAAATACTATCTACAGTGTTCAAAATCTACCCTATACCATCGTAAGCACAGATTATTATATTAGAGTCCGTTAGTTTTCTGTTCCCGCGCGTTCCCTTCCTTGACGCGCGCGCGCATTTGTTGTGAATTAAAATAAATTAGAACTGTGAAACCTACTGTGAAACTGGAAAGCTAGCGAAGATATCTTCGAGACCCTGAAGCCCAAGAAATCCGCAGAACCATACAGGTACGTGACCTACCGTTTTCCCTAACATTTTGGTAGCAGAGTAGTTTCCCAAACATACAGAAATGTTCAAATTATTTATAGAACGCACACTATTTACACCGTTTTATTTGTTCATTTATACCGTGAATATTAAACGACGCTCTCGTTTGAATTTTAATATTCAATTATTTACGAATGAGACAGTGCGTCATCGGGAATGACAAAACCAATCGGTGCCGTCTTGGTACAGAATTCAATTTCAGTTTTCATAAGTGATCCCCTAATCCCCGTGGGCCATCATTTTGGCATATCCAATCCCATTTGAATAATCAATAGCACTTCAATACCAACGTAGAATTCGATTTCGCAACCGATTGCTCGAATATATGTTTGTTTGTTTGTTTGTAATACTTTATTGTACAATAATATTATAAATAAAAGGACACAATTGACTTAGAAAAAAAAACATGCGTACAATGGCGGACTTATCCCAGATGAGGGATTTCTTCCGGTCAACCTTTGAGTTACTGAGAGGAATTGTGGAGTAGTGGAAATAGGTACAATGAATAATATGCGTCACAATGACGTATATAGACAATAATATATACAGAAAATACACAAATATGTATATATATATATATATATTAATGGTATTTGTATGTATTTAGTATTCATATAATATCTAACTTTTTATAGTGCGCCACCTACCTTTACCTTACCCAATGCTTCTATCTCCCTGGTTGTCTGTAAGAGATTGCTTTAAGCGATAAGGCCGCCTTTTGTTTGCATATCCTTCTTTTTATATTTCCTTTTTGTAATTATTTGTTTCTTTTATGCACAATAAAGAGTTTTATTATTATTATTATAATTTTAAAATCGATTATTCTATCTAATTTCAAGCAAAACCAGAGGAATAGCGTATGTAAAACAAAAGTCAAATTGAAAATGTATTAATATAAGAGCAACACACAAGTTCCTTGCTCATTCCTCTTGTGATGAGTCTGCATTCCGAATGAGCGGTAGAATAAAAAAATGTAACTATTCAAAAGTGCTTATATTAAGTTTATTTGAATAAACATTATTTCTATTTCTATTATTTTATGGAGTCAAATAAAAATTGCATCATTTCGACCGAATTGCGTGAGAAACAGAGGAAGTGTGCTAGAATAAAAATTAAGAGTCCATCGTGTAGTTAAACGTCGGAAATTCTAGTCCCTCTTCGGAATGCGAGGTAAATTTAGGGTGTAAAGTGCGGTTGGGGACCCTTAACGGTGCGTAACATGGCCACAATCTCCTTCGTACACACCGCCATCTAAAAGTTGATGAAATAAAAATAAATATGTTCACGACTCAAATCCCAAATGAGGTAATTTCGTTGACAAGGGTTCTGGAAGCTCCGGTGGCGTTGGCCACATATTGTTAACCATTTTCCTGTATCGCCAATACATTTTATCAACTTCAATATGATTTTTTTATAAGTTTGAAAAATATTTGATTTATTATTTATTATTATTGAGAATTTATTATATAGATTTCTTTCACAATTTAACTTTTTGTTGCTATATATTATTGTCTTGTATAACATAATGGAGTTTCTTCATTCATTCATTCATAATTTAATAGCTACGCTTTTGTCGGTGGAGCTCTTGCCACTTTCCGCGATCTTCCATCATGCTCTTTAATTCTTGATACGTCACGACTCCCATTTTGTCCTTGGAAGCAGAAGCAAGAAGGAATGGAGCTTCTAATGAAACCCAAATTTATATATTTAAGTATTTTAATATCGACAACGTTTTACAAATTAGGTTAGTACAAAAGAAGTGAACTCAATAATTGATGAATGTCTATATAAGAAAAAAATAATGTTTATAATGTTTGTATTTTGTTGCATTTTGTTTATGTTCATAATTTTGCACCGCCAACATTTATTCTCAGCACCAACTATGGTTGCCTGGTAGAAAATGCCGCATGATGTTAAGTCCGCCAAATGTACTATACTATATATTATATTGTGTGCATTAAAGTTAAATCTCAGGAATCTAATCTCAGGACAATTCACACAGCGCCATATAGTCCCAAGTTAAGCTAGCTAAAGCTTGTGTTATGGGTACTAGATAACTGATACAAATACATATGTAGATATATTTTTTTTTTCGTAAATACATACATATTATACATAGAAAATACCCAGACCGATACAAACAATCATACTCGTGAATACAAATGTTTGTGCCGTGCGAGGAATCGAACCCGCGACCATTGGATATAAAGCGGTGTGCTGACCGCTATACCACCAAGGCCGTCATATGCCGTCATATAGTTAAATAAATAAATATATAAAAATAAAAAAATAAAAACTATGCAGGTATACAAAAAACAAGTGCATATGCAATGCGACTGTATAATGCATCTTCTTGGTGCTATTAAAATATATCAGGCGCTTTAGGCCTGAACAATTATTATTAATTACTAGCTGTGCCCGCTGGTTTCACCCGCATGAAATTTAGAATCTATATGTTATTCCGATGTACATGCTATACTACTGTACAGTTTCATCAAAATCCCTTCAGTAGTTTTTGCGTGAAAGAGTAACAAACATCCATCCTTACAAACTTTCATCTTTATAATATAATTAAGATTAAGATTATTATTAAAGAATTATTTATATAGATTTCTTTCAACTTACTTTTTTGTTGCTATATCATATTCTATTGAATTGTGGTAGAGTAAAAAAAAATATGACTGTATGATTCAAAAGTGCTTGCATTTAGTTTATTTGAATAGAGTCTATTTCTATTTCTATTATGTATTTACAAAAACAAATATCTGTGTACTAAAATTAGTCGTTTAGTACCTATAACACAGGCTCTCCTGAACTTGGGACTAGATGGCGTGAGTTTTCATATATACATATTCTAAAGAATATGTCAGGAAAACTCAAACTATATAGTAATAAATTACAATATATTATATAACTTCAAAAATCATATGTAATATGTGACATAAAAAAATGCAATATTACTATACATTTTTACATGAAACATCAACTCACAAATAAAGAGACAGTTTTCGCCTTCTCCGTATTTTATAGATTACTAGCTACTCGCCCCGGCTTCGCACGGGTGTACATGTATTATACATAAAAAACTTCCTCTTGAATCACTCTATCCATTAAAAGAAACCGCTTCAAAATCCGTTGCGTAGTTTTAAAGATTTAAGCATACATAGGGACGGACGGACAGCGACAGCGACTTAGTTTGATACTATGTAATGATAAAGATAATACAAACAAATACTATTTTTGATTTATGACTCTATTTAAGAAAATTTCGATCTTGCAGCAGATTGTGTCGCTTACCATTTTTTTTTGTTTATGATACCATTTACAACCTACGATCTTGTAGCATCTTGCGTCGCTGAATAAATCGCTTTATGAGCAGACAGCCTTCACCCGTCCCGGCCTGAAGCATCACTCAGCAACGCTGCCGTTATAAATTCGTCTCAGTACTCTTCGGGGCTGAACGTTTTTTGTGCCGGAAATTAGTTTTATACTATGTAATGACATAGATAATACAAACAAATACTATTTTTGATTTATGACTCTATTGAAGAAAATTTCTATCTTGCAGCAGATTGTGTCGCTTACCATTTTTTTTTGTTTATGATACCATTTACTACCTACGATCTTGTAGCATCTTGCGTCGCTGAATAAATCGCTTTATGAGCAGACAGCCTTCACCCATCCCGGCTTGAAGCATCACTCAGCACCGCTGCCGTTATAAATTCGTCCATTTCAGCACTCTTCGGGGCTGAACGTTTTTTGTGCCGGAAACTGCGGAAACTCCTGCCTGGCACGCAAGATAACCCTTACATAAAATATATAAAAAGCTAGTTTTTAAATGGCTCATAAATAAGTCTTATAACGAAACTGAATAATTCATTGTGCCCGTATGTAGTATTACTAGCAAGTAGCTAGGTAATTATAAGTAGAAAATTGTACAAAAATACTTTTTTTTAATTATAAATTACAACATATTGCGGCTCGCCTGATGGTAAGTGATTACCGCCACCCATGAGCACCCGCAACTCCATGGAAATTGCGAGTGTATTGCCGGCCTAAGGAATAAGCTTTATGAAGGTTTCAGTATCGTATCGGATGTCACATGATAACGTGATGTGGCTGTAATCTTATGGATGATAATGGAATGGTGCACCCGCCTGCGCTAACGGTTTACGTTGGCTGGACACCAGTGGTGGATGATAAGATGAGCATGAGGTCAGGTGAGTTAGCCCATCGAGGTAAATTTACTAAGAAGAAGCGTAGTTTTAAAGATTTAAGCATGCATAGGGACGGACAGCGACAGCGACTTTGGTTTATACTATGTAATGCTATTGTTTTATACTATGTAGTGATACTCAGCGAGCAGGATATAAAAGAATTATGTGATTTTTCTATCGGTGTAGGTACACAGCACATTTCAGAGCGACACGCTCGTTATCAGCCCGTCAAAAACGCTGACCCAACAGAAAATAATGCTGAGTTATGGCTCGCAGTCATAGACACTGCGGGCAACGACGGGACGAGAGGAATTATATAATAATAATAATAATCTCAGGACAATTCACACAGTGCCATCTAGACCCAAATTAAGCTAGCTAAAGCTTGTGTTATGGGTACTAGATAACTGATACATATACATAGATATATATATATTTTGTAAATACACATACATATTATACATAGAAAACACCCAGACCGATGCAATCATACTCGTGAATACAAATGTTTGTGCCGTGCGAGGAATCGACCGAACCGAGGTCGTCATAATTTATCACGATGGTTTCTAGGAGGAGTCACGTGAAGGTCATGCTGACTTGGTTCATTGTTAGCAATGGGGTAATTAGTTCACATTAACAACCCCTTTCCCGTGATGTGGATATAGTCCTATTCAGCTATACGTTCACTTGTCATCATCACTAGATTGCCAATCAAATTTTAATTCTAAACTTATAGTGAAAAGAATAATTTTTGCACCGTTTCATCTCATCGTACTAACTGCCGTGTCATTGAATTTACAGTCAGCATTGTGACACAAATTGAACTCACGTGGCTACATAACTTTTCCTTTACACACTTATTTAGTTTGCAAATCCATAAAAAGCACTGTCAACCTTACTGCACCGTAATAGAGATGACTGTACAGGTATATACACGTTTGTTAGAATAGTGACCCGTCATAAATCGACACGGAGCTCCCATATGTTGTGTTATAACCTGCGTAACTCTTCCCGGGACGAATGACTCGGTTCCCGATCAGTTTGCAAAAAATACAGCCTGCCGGCGACTGGTTTATGGTCATTTCTTTATCGCCAGTTCTTTAAGGTCCTCTAATGGCCATATACTCGTGAAATCGCGTTTTATTGGTCCAATTGATATGTGTGATTCTTTTCTTTCACGAGGAAATTGGGAATAAATTTGTTTTTGATTAATGTTGTTTATCTATTTTTATTACAGACACCTTTCACAGTACGATGTTTATATTATTATATACTAGCTGTTCCCGCGACTTCGTCCGCGTGGACTTTAACTTTATTTTCTAAAATAAAAGTAGCCTAAGGAACTAAAAATTATTTTTTTCGTCTTAATTTACTCGTTCCATTAGGTACTGATAGGTTCAAACTAATACATTTACATCCTGTACCATCCCTTATTTAATCCCTATGGGGGTTGAATTTATCAAAATCCTATTTAAGCGAACGTCTTCATCATAGTAGCTCCAATCTTTAATTTCAGTTCAATCAGTCGAAAATCTAAGAAGATTTATACAAACTATCATCCCTTATTTTATCCCCTTAGGAGTGGAATTTATAAAAATCCTTTCTTAGAGGATGCCTACGTCATAATAGCTTTATGCATGCAAAGTTTCAGTCCGATCGGTTTACAATTGACAAAGTTTCATACAAACTTTCATCCCTTATTTTATCCTCTTGACAATTAATCAAAATCCTTTCATAGCGGATGCCTACGTCATAACATCTACCTGTATGCCAAATTTCAGCCCGATCCAACCAGTGGTTTGGGCTCTGCGTTGATAGATCACTATGTCAGTCACCTTTAAGTTATATATGTTTAGATTTAAAAACCGACTTTCTATTATTTCAATAATAGCTAGTTTACGAGATAACGCATTGGGTTGCCTACAATATGATTGTGCAGGGGGAAAGAGGATTGTTTAGTAATGTGGACTAATAACCCTATTGCTAGCAATGTAGGGTACCATGTTAGGTTGACCTCCACGCGGTTCCGACTGGAAACAATCATCACAAAATACTTGCCAATTTGTCACGATGAGCTAGCTGTTCTGACCTCGCGTTCATCTTATCATCATCCCCTGATGCTCCGCCAGCGTCAACCCTTAGCCCAAGCTAGCACCATTACACTATTATCAATTAAACAAAAATATGGTTGAGCGCAGTGATGGCTAGCTCACCCGTTATACTCGTGAACGAAAGCTTGTAGGGACTGGTCTGACTGATGTAGATAGATAGATAGATAATAATTTTTATTTGTATCTTAGTACACACATATAGGCTTAATTATAACATCACATGACCAGTACCTATAATATAACAATTCAATAAGGGTAAAATGTACTTTGTTACTCAACTATGTTTTATTTATGTCAACTTTGCTATTTGGTAATTTGTATTCACGTAAAATTCTTAATAATCTAATTTTGAACAACATTTGTTTAAATAACATCAGCTTTATATAAGTTTAGTGTTCATTCTATTGATGAGTCTGCGTTCCGAATGAGTTGTAGAATAAAAAAAATATGACTATACCAAAGTAGTTATATTAAGTTTATTTGTATAAAAATGATTCTATTTAAATTATTAATTAAGTATAGTTTTTACAGACAGATTGAGAATAATAATAATAATAATATCTCAGGACAATTCACACAGCGCCATCTAGTCCCAAGCTAAGCAGAGCTTGTGTTATGGATACTAGACAACTGATATAAATACATGGATACATTTTTTTTGTAAATAAATACATATTATACAAAAAACACCCAGACCGATACAAACAATCATACTCATGAATACAAATGTTTGCACCGTGCGAGGAATCGAACCTACGACCATCGGATAGGAAAGCGGTGTGCTAAACCACTAGACCACCGAGGCTGTTAGATACAAAAATATTTATGAAAGTACGGTATACTTTCATGATATAATCCCGGCCAATTTCGGTCACGACGATTGTCTTAAACATCGGTTTTGCCGTTGATGTGCTCGCATATACATTCAGTAAAGACCTGCTAATTTGAAATAACAAATAAACACTTAAATTTTATTTAATTATGTAGATAATTTTTACATTTACACGTTGGTTTGGATATACATTATCAATATGAGTATACTCTACTCGCTTCTTTATAGAAGATAGAAAGATTTAATAGAATAGAATAGAATAGAAAATCATTTATTGAAATAAACTTAATTTAAGCACTTCTGAATAGTCATAACAATTTTTTTTCTCTACCGCTCGTTGGGAAAGCTGTCTCATCACAAGAAAAACGAGCATCTAAAAACGAATTGCTGTCTAAAAACGAATAATGTGTGAACACATCGCAATCCCTTTGAAGAAACCACTACAGTACAATTCCTGTCGACGTAAGGTGTTGTTTTCTATGAATATTGTAGCATTTGTGGACAAGATGGCGAGTAGGCGAGTGGCAGTTCGCCAGCTCGTTGTAAAGTTGACGATAAATCGGAACACAGGTGGCTGCTCTCAGATTGAACCTGGTTTAGTAATATTTGGAAGGTACAACGCTGTTTAAACATAATGGCCGCTATTTAGATAGCGCTCCAGTAATTCTGTGTATAAAAGAGTGTACCAACAGCTCTGCTTTGTGTGATATATTTTCTAAGAAACTGAATATTACGCTATTATAAAGTCTTAGTGGGTTTAAGAATGGGAATAATTTATTTATAACAAAATTAACGGCATTGTGTATACAGACACACGGTTACAGTGTCTATGTAAAACAATATATTTTGAGGGTATACTGTTTTTTTTCCTCTTATCTTCCCATATCAGAATATTTTAGTCTGTATCTTAAAGTAAAAGCAGTAACCTACTCTGTACAACTTGTATATGTTCTCTGTTTTTTTATATTAACTATGATTTTTCACTTTGACCTTCCTTCTTCCGGTTTGGTTGTCTATTATAAATGTCCCATTTAGTTCTGATACGTTTTTTATTAAATAGAAATAATCTTTATTCAAATAAACTTAATATAAGCACTTTTAAATAGTAGTAAATTAAGTTTTTTGATTCTACCATTTATTCGGAATACAGATTCATCACAAGAAGAATAAGCAAGAAACTTGTGTGTTGCTCTTTTAAATAAATATTGATTTAATTATATTTAATTAACAACAAAGATTAGGCATGCGACAATCAACATAGAAACCGCTACGCACTTAATCTCTGTTCAATTAGATAACATTGTCAGCGCTATGAATTTTAAGTTAGATATATATATGTAGATATGTAGATTTATATATTTATACCTAATTTATGCATTATATTTATTAGTATAGTAAATAGTGGCTTATGTGTGCTACCTAGGTAGGTATATTCTATGTACATAAGTACTCTCTTCCAGGTTGTCTGTAAGAAATTGCTTTAAGCTATAAGACCGCCTATTTCCAGTATTTTCTTATTGTTTCTTCTATGTACATAATAAAGAGTTTATTATTATTATGATACAGTTAAAATATCATTCAAATCAAATCAAAATTCATTTACTCATGTAGGACATTTTGGGCGCTTATAAACGTCAAATTTTTTATTGATTCGTCTTAAATATGCGTATGACTTGTATAATAACAAGTTTAAGCTTAATGTAAAATAATACATTCCTGTAAACCGAAATGCAGCATATAAGTATTGCTTGATACAGATATTAACAAAGCAAATGACTTCGTTTAGATTTTTTTTATTTCGGAATACTCTAATGCTGTCGGCCGCAGCTGCCCTTTACAGCTTCAACGGACGATAGGGGACGAGAGCAGATGGCACTCCAAATCCGCGGAAGGACTTATGGAGCGGCTGAAGGCCTACTCCCGCCTGACGGATACGACTTTAGTCTGAGGGCACCACTAGGGGTTCGAACCTCGGCTCAGGCCGTCGTAAGATCGATCTCCGTTTAATTGGAGGGGACTTCATTTAGAGCGCACCCGCAGTCTGGTGGCTAACAAACGGAATATATTAAGGAATTTGCTCTTTCGTCGTAAATACACAACTTATAAAATCCTCTAATTTATCCGGATTTGAACTCATGACTGCCGGGGAATATAACGTGGGTAGTTCCCAACCACTGTACTATGACTTTAAAAGGTTATATATCTTAACGTTATTATTTATATGCATTCTTGTGTAACATAATGTAAGTTGGAATCCATTTTCTACAATCAGCCTCTCATCTGGGCCGTTGTAGGTACGCGTAGAAATTTATTATATTTATTCTTATTTGAATTCCAAATTCTTACAGTATGGTAGACAAATATCTATACTACATAAACTGTTAAAAATTAAACATCACGTCGTAATATGATGGGATGTCTATCTTTACATAGTATAAAACAAAGTCGCCGTCGTTGTCTGTTCACTTATATCTTTTAAATTACGCAACGGATTTTAATGCAGTTTACAGCAATAGACAGTGATTCAAGAGGAAGGCTTATATGTATAACTAGCTTTTGCCCGCGGCTTCGCTCGCGTTAAGAAGTATTATTATTAATTAGGTATAGTTTTTGCGGCTTTACTTTTGTTTAGTGTGTGTAAAAAATTAGGGCCTACAAAACTTCTTTGTACACAATGTTCTTAACTAATCTATCATTAGGCGCTAAAACTATCTTAACTAACTACTAACTAACTTAACTACTCTAACTATATATTGGGTGAACTTACTCGTAAGCAAGCAACATAAAACTGTCCATGAGAGAAGCACTGTTCTCTCAAGTCAATACCTGCAAATTTGAGAGTTTGCCCCTACTTTCATCCCCTATTTTATCCCCTTAGGGATGGAATTTATCAAAACCCTTTCGTAGGGGATTCCTACGTCATAGTAGTTTCATGCATGCAAAGTCTCAGCCCGATCGGTTTAATATTGACAAAGTTTCATACAAACTTTCATCCCCTATTTTATCCCCTTGGGAGCAGACTTAATCAAAATCCTTTCTAAGCAGATGCCTACGTCATAACATCTATATGCATGCCATATTTCAGCCTGATTCGTCTAGTGGTTTGGGCTGTGCGTTGATAGATCACTATGTCCGTCAGTCAGTCACCTTTGTGTTATGTAATATATATATATATATTTAGATATATGCGTATTATAGTAAAGAACAAGCCGAGAAATTAAAATATTTGTAATGCATCCATCCTTGCTAAGTCGGGACAGGTCTGAAGTATTTTATAAGGCAGAGTTACTTTGTTTGGTTGAACAATTACAAAAACTTAGTAGTTGTAATGTTTAAATTCAATTTAATAAAGATTATTTGTATTTTTATTTCTTATAAAGAAGATATTAATGTATTTGAAATAGTTTATAGTAGTATAGTTGAAAAGTTTCTGTTTGCTTGAACAATCACAGAAAGTTAGTTCGTTAAAATTCATGTTAATAAAAATTATTTGTATTTCTTATAAAGAAAACATTACTATCTTCTAACAAAATAGTTTTATTACTGACTTTAGATTACTGTCTAATGAATGAACACTTCCTAACTTCAATCATTGAGATCTATGGGACACAGTTACCTAGACACATCAAAATAATAATTGCATTTAATAATGTCTAGTAAGACGAATTCAATATTGTCTACTAAGCACTGCTGTGTCTAAACTGTGTCACCCCCACCTTACATTTTCCTATTGTCATTTAGTATATAAGATCATTATTTCTATGTACATATTGTCAGTTTATCATCATATGTAATATACATCGTCTCGACCAACAACATCGTATCATTCACCCGCAACAAGTTCCGAGACAGGTATAAATCATTTGAATGATCAATATGCGATCACCGCACAAGAGGCGTATAACCTAAATCCATTAAGCGATGACCAGTGGCGTAGCTATCCAGAGGCTAGGCAGGACAGTGCCCCGGGACCCTCAAGCCTTACCAGAAAATCTCGATCGAACTGAACTTTTCAAAATTTCTCCCATTTTCAAAATAATATGACAGGTTGCATACCCTACTTTAATTATGGCAACTCAGTTGAGAGAAATTCCAAAGTTATATTTCGGAATTCCCCTAAATTCTTTCTGTGGGTTGGCAGTTGTTGTCTTGTCAATTTGACGGATAACGATATGTGGGTAGTAATAAAACTGTAATGTAGTTTTTGATTTGTCCCGGGGCCCTTGGTTACCTAACTACGCCACTGGATCTGACCACACACTAGTGGGATCTCAGGCGAAACTAAACAGCTGAATTAGGCCCACACGAGCTTGGCAGCTTTAATTAAGATACAGCGGTTACCGAGCTGAGAATATTGTAATATAGTTGGATGTAGGTAGATCTGTGGTTATTTGTACTGTGCTATAATGTCAAATACAGGACGTAGTACATTAGAGTCGTTTACGTCTAAGCTCAGTGTTACAGGAAACTAATTGACGTGAAATACAAGTGAAAATAGCTTTAACGTCGGAAATAAAATCAATAAAAAACTACGATACTATATTTTTTTATACGACTATGCTGGCAAAAAACATACGGCCCATCTGATGGTAAACGATTACCGTAGCCTATGGACGCCTGAAACACCAGGGGTGTCATACTCGCTGCCGACCCTTAAGAAACCTTAATATACCCTTCTTGAAAAACCCCATGCTGTAGCCTCATGAGAAAACCTCGGCAGGTAGTTCATTCCACAATCTAAGTGTACGCGGGAGGAAGCTCCTCTGAAACCACACTGTCCGAGACCACTTAGGTTCTAGCGTGTGGGGATAAATTCCCTGTCGATGGCAAGAGGTGCAATAGTATGTCCGAGACCACTTAGGTGCCAGCGTGTGGGGATGAATTCCCTGTCGATGGCGAGCGGTGCGATGGTGAAAGGTGGCCGTAGGCATCATGTCGAACTATTCCTCAGAATATATATGATGACGATAATATGTAATGTTATATGTGATAATACATAAGGGTGTACAGTGTACACCCTTGCGAATCAGGGGCGAGTAGCTAGTATACTATAACTATTTCTGTTTTTTTTATTATCACTATTAATAATAATATAATAGGGCTGATTACAAGCTGTGGTCTTGTTACATACGTCCTCGCGTATGTCTCTGGGCAGTGCCTGAATACCAGTGATTTGCTGCTTGTATGCAGTAGAATAGAATAGAATATCAATCATTTATTCAAATAAACTTATATTGAAGCACTTTTGAATAGTCATCACATTTTTTTAATCTACCGCTCATTCGGAAAGCTGTCTCATCACAAGAAGAACGAGTAAGAAACTTGTGTGTTGCTCTTTTAATTTATTCTTACTTTACAATTTAAGTTTAAGTGTGTGAATACCGATTAGCACTAATTCAGTTAAATAATCAAATAGATAAAATATTGAATACACAACAACTGGTTAAACAATTAATAATAGGAAATCAGTCATAGTGATTAGAGCAGACCAGTCCCTACAAGCAGCACCCGTTCACGAATATGACGGATGAGCCAGCCATCACTGCGCTCGACCATATTTTAGGGAGCCCAATGGCCCGGCCCACCACGCCGCCACAAGTCTGGACATTTTAGTGAGCATGACTACTCAAAACATCAGTCCACGTCATAGCAAAAGTAAACAATACACTGAGGTGCTGCCTATTTGCGTATGGGTTACCCACACACACTACGTTACTCATACCGTTTTTTTTTCTTTGTTAACTGTATTGCATTTTATTTTATCTGTATATTTGTTGTATATTGTATTTTGTTTGTTTATGTTCTTAATATTACAGTGCCTTGTGTGTGTGTGTCTTTAACGTGAATAAATTTAATTTTAACGTGAAAAAATAAGTCTTTTTTATATATATAAATTTTTATTTTTATCTTCTTGATAGCCACGGTGATCTAGTGGTTTAGCACACCGCTTTACTATCCAATGGTCGTTGGTTCGATTGCTCGCACGGTACAAACATTTGTATTCATGAGTATGATTCTTTGTATCGGTGTGTTTTCTATGTATAATATGTATTTATTTACAAAAAAAATGTATTCATGTATTTATATCAGTTGTCTAGTACCCATAACACAAGCTCTGCATAGCTTGGGACTAGATGGCGCTGTGTGAATTGTCCCGAGATTAATATCTCTATCTAATTATTATTATCTATCTATCTATAAAGTAAATACAAGTTTATAAAAATATACATTACCTACATAGTTCAAACAATGTTACTTATAACAATATCTGTATGATTAAAATTTACGCGCTCTCATATAATTTTTACATTGTAAAATATTAAAATTCTCTGACTTTGCACATAATTAAATCTGCCCACCAATAATGGACGAGATTAATCCACAAAGCAGTGCAACGCTAACCTGATTCTGTGCGATTTTACGGCAAGCTCAGCAAACACTTTTGCCGCTTCGCTTCGTGGTTTCCAGTCCGTAATAAAAATCCCCACTGGCACTAACTGTTACAATTTAAATCGGCGTCTTTCATATCATAGTAAAAGTTGATATATTCTATATTTATACATGATAAAAAAATCTAGTAATAATAATAATCTCAGGACAATTCACACAGCGCCATCTAGTCCCAAATTAAGCTAGATAAAGCTTGTGTTATGGGTACTAGACAACTGATAGAAATAATAATAATAATAATAATAATAATATTTATTGCAGTTAAAGGTTGTGTTACATAATTAAGTTGTACATAAGAGTCAATAATTTTAACATACAAGTGTAATTGTGCCATCTGAACTAGTATAAAATTATACTGTATCTCAGATGTCACATACCTTCCCAGGGTGCATATTATTTCATTTATTAACATTTACTTTTACACAGCACAAAATCGTACATACTACTTAACATAATATTACATATTCGATAAAAAAAAAAAAAGGAGGAAATAATAATAAGACATAAAGCCAGATAAATAATAAATAAATAAATAACTTATTATGTGCTGATAACCACGTAATCAAACCATTTTATAGTATTTAAAGTATAATTTGTAATTACAGAATAAAGTTTTCTGTTTCGTCATAACTTAGCTTCTGTAGCCAGGTTTTGAGACACTTTTTACATAAAATTTTTGTTAAGGAGTTAATATTAATAAATATTTTATTTATTTTGTTGTATTGGAGGTTACCTTGGTAGCAAAAGAATCTTTCTATAAATGAGCTTTTAAATTTGGGAATGCTACAAATGTTCTGTTTCCTCCGTTTAGGCATGGATCCGCTGCAGTCTCGGGAATATACCTCAGGGGAGTGTTTTCTGAGAATAGTGTTTAAAATATACAGTTGCCTCACAGTGAGCACCTGGTATGATTGATATAAATCATAAGTAGGATATCTTATGGGACGGAAAGTGGCCACTTTTATTACAGCTCTAGCTGCTCTTTCCAGAGCAATCATTGCCGTCTTGTTAGTACCACCCCATACGGTAATACAATATTGGACCAAGGATTGACAGAGGGCATAATATACATTCTTAATAAGTTGAGGATATCCGAAATGTCTTATGGTTTTGAACACATAAATTAATTTACGAACTCTGCAGGTTAAATTTAGTATGTGTTCAACGAAGTTTAGGTTGCGATCGATTATGATTCCTAGATATTTAATGGAGTTTGTCCTTTCAAGTTTTATGCACATGTCCTGTTCCGGATTCTCACACTGGATGTCAGGGGAGTGTGCAATTAAGGAAAGGTGCGCAGGAGGCTGAGTGTTATTTCGCATTGAAAAAGTTATGTACTTCGTTTTTTTAGCGTTGAGTGTGAGTGTATTGCAACTAAGCCACCGAGAAACAGTATCAAAACCCTCTTGAGCAATTTGAACGACTTCAGACCAGGAATCACCATTAAAACAAAGGGCAGTATCATCTGCAAACGAAATTACATTACAATTTTTTAGGGATAAACGACTCAAATCGTTGATGTAACATAAGAAGAGTGTAGGTCCAGCTATGCTTCCCTGTGGGATCCCATATGTAAGTGATTCGTCATCGCTTATATGTTCATCAATTTGAACACATTGCCGTCGGTCGGACAAGTAGTCATTGATAAGTTTGAGAGGTTTTCCCCGTATACCCATTTTTTCAAGTTTGTTTAATAATGTAGGAAAACAGACTGTGTCAAAAGCTTTCGCCAGATCAAGGAAAATTGTTAAGCATTTCCTACCACTATCTAGGTTCATCGCTATGCGTTCTGTTACTTCATGTATAGCATCTACAGTAGACTTTTTAGAGCGAAAACCAAACTGATTGTCTGATAGTACTTTGTTTTTTTCTAAAAAATTTATTAACCTGTTATTTATTATGCGTTCTAGAATTTTGGATAACGAAGGTAAGATGGAAATTGGTCGATAGTCATTGACACAGTTTCTGTCTCCACCCTTGAATATAGGCCGGATAAGCGATTTTTTGAAAACCTTTGGAAACGTGCTGTTAGCTAAACTAAGGTTACAGACATAGGTTAAGGGCGTAACAACAATATCGATGAACTGTTTTAAGAATGAGGAGGATATACCATCCCAACCTGTGGCACAGTCGTCTCGTAAACTCATAACTAGTTGTCTCACTTCATCCTCGTCGGTGTCAAGTAAGACAAAAGAATTACTAATCAAATTGGGAGGCAACATTTTTGAGAAATTAGGAGGATAAGACGGTTTTACAATTCCCTTTGATAGTTCTGATCCAATATTTGCGAAAAATGTATTTACTTCATTTATAGATCGTTCAGGTGTACTTTTGCATTTTAGGAGTTCTCTAGGTTGTTCTTTATTTTTCTTTAAATTGGTAACATTTCTTAGTATTTTCCAAGCACGTTTGGAATCCGAACCAGCTTTTATTAGCTCTTTTTTGTGGTATTCATATTTTAGTTTTTTTAGCAATTTACTACAAAAATTACGATAACGAATGTACGTAATTCTAAGAACGTCATTATTGGGTGATGCTTTATATTGTGAACGCAATCTGTCTCTGTTGCGGGTACAGCGTAAGATGCCAGGAGTTATCCATGGTTTTATTATTTTATTACGACGTGAGAGTTTTATTACAGCGCTACTGTTCTTTAAGGCTGCTATTAAGGAAGAGACTAAGAATTCAGCTGCTTCGTTGGCGTCGTTTAGTTTATATATAGAACTGAAATCAATGTTTTGCATAATAATGTGTAGTTTGTGCTGATCAATTTTGGTGTAATTAGAAAGATGGATCTCCATTTGCTTTTTTAAATCTAGTGATATAATAACTGCTTTATGATCAGTGATGGATGTGTTTAAGACTGCTGTGATGGCTGATAATTTTGTTTTCAGGAGGACATGATCTAGGCAACTGTCATCTCGAGTGGGTAGACTGTGAGCAGGTAAGAGCCCATGAAATGTTGTCAAGTTTAAGTAAGATTGAACATTAGAATTGTTGCAGTTTGTGTTCCGAATATCTATATTTATGTCGCCAATGATAGCTATTGTTTCATACGACTCTAACAAAGTTAGAACTTTATCAAGAGACTGTTCGAATAATTCAGTGTTGCGGTAGGAAGGAGAACGGTATAGAGCCACAATAGCTATATTATTATCCATCGTAATAAGCATACAGTTACCATCCGAGAATTTAGGTTCAGTAATATTTACATTTAAATATTGTCGTGAGTAAATCACAAGTCCATCATTTTGATTGCTATAATTGCTGTTGTAGTAAATATTATAACCATCAATTAGTGGAGGACTTGGACAGCATGACAACCAACATTCAGTCAGCACTACTATATCACAGTTTACTTGTAATCTAACTAATAAGGTCATGAAACTATCTATGTTGCAGTTTATACTTCTGATATTTTGAGTTATTATATTCATACGTCTATTCAGATTTGGAATATTATTATGACAGAATTCTGGGTCACATGTTAATGATTCGGAGACAGATAACGTTTCAAGGTTTTCAGTTAAATATATCTAAGAAAATGTATTTAAGTGCAATAAAGAAATCTGTATCTTGTACTATTATTAGTAATGTATAGATTTATTATTATTATTATTCAAATTCAAATTCAAAAATCATTTATTCATGTAGGATATTTTAGCTGCTTATAAACGTAAATTTTTTATACTATAAAATTTTCCGTACCGTCCAGTTCAGTATATATATCCAATTTAGAAGAACTGCCAAGAAACACAATTCACTTACTTATTTTTCTTTTTAAATGCCAGTTTATTTACAATGTATATTTATATAGGTGTCTGTCTATGTCTAACATTAAATGAAAATCCCTTGCATGAACAACTATTGCCATGCACGCTCGTCATTTAATTTAATTATAATACTAGTGTATTTATTTAATTATTATTATTTTTTTCCAAAAATTCTCATCTCCCCTCTTAAGGAGAGGAGATGGCAACATACCCCCGGTGGAAGCACAGTCGGCAGGGGTTCAGGGCCCCAGGGAGAGAAACCGGCGTACAATGCGGGCAGAATCTAACAGCACCGCTTTCTGCATCTTTCCCGGGAGTGAGCCGCCCCGGAATTCCAACCGTCTGAGATGTTGTTCCAGACTGGCTGGGATAAGACCGTTCACCGACATAACAATTGGAATGATTTCAGTGGACATCACCCCCCACATTTCGGTCACTTCGTGAGCCAGGTCTAGATATTTTCTTTTTTTCTCAGTTTCAGCTTTCACGAGGTTCTCGTCATGCGGTATGGTGATGTCCACCAAAAACACCCTCGAAAGTGCCCGATCCATCACCATGATATCAGGTTTGTTTGCAAGAACGGTCCTGTCCGTGATGATGGATCGGTCCCATTATTATTATTATTATTATATTAATATATTACTTAATTAACTATAATAGCTAATGATATAACTGTCGTAAAGCGACAGTTATATCATTAGCTATTATAAAAAAAGTAGCAGATTATAACCTTGTCTGGTTTTGAACCTGTTTAGACATGGATCATCTATAATGATTTGACCCTAAAATTTTTCATAATTCACTGGCATTATCTTATCTCTCTTTGACACCCAATTTTGTTGCCAACTCTATCATTATTCGAGAACAAATTGGATACAAATTTTGATCGACGGCGGCTTATCGGGAGCCGGTGCATGAATTTTAATATAAAACTTATCGTCGAATAGAAACTGATAAATTATTACACAAGAAATATTGACAGGCCGTTTAATAAGTAAATAAACATTTTATTATTTTGCTTACTAGCTCTACACGCGACTTCGTCTTTTAATTTAACTTTATTTTACTAAAAAAAAGTAGCCTAAGTTACTCCTTATTACATCAGCTACCTGGCAATAGAAGTCCTGTCTAAATCGGTCCGGCCATTTCAGAGATTACCCGAAACAAATAGACAGACAGACAAAAATTGTAAAAACAAATATATTGGTGTAAGTACCGTATTTATATTCATATGCATGTAGTAAAAAACGGTTATTTCAATATTACAAACAGACTCCAATTTTATTTATATGTATAGATGTATAGATAAGAAAGTAACTAAAAAACTTGTCTTTGAAATTCAAATATCAGAATTTTTATTACTATGCGTAAGGCAATATGAAGTTACAGAATAATATTGAAGTCTGATTGAATTTTGTTTATGTATGTGACACAAAATCTATAACAATATTAGGTAGTCCAAAGAGAAAAATCTATACAAATAATGTTTATCTATTCGTTTATTATAATATAATCTTGTGATGAGACAGCTTTCCGAACGAGTGGTAGATAAAAAACAAATTGTTATGACTATTCAAAAGTGCTTAAATTAAGTTTATTTGAATAAATGATTTTCAATTCTATTCTATTACTTTTTTCATGAATTATCACGAATTTCATGACCTTGTAAAAGTCTACTTCGTGAAAAACAATGTAGTTACGTCTAATAACCTATTTTTATAATAATAATATTTAAGGACAACTGAAATAATGAATATATTAGTGGAAGTATGAAAGTAGAGCTGGTGTCCGAGAGGTTGAAGAGTAATCGTCTATCGTGGTATGGACATGTAATGCGTAGGAATGAAGATAATATTTTAAGGAAGGTGCTACATGTGAATGTTGATGGTTATAAGGGCAGAGGAAGGCTGGAAAAGAGATGGATGGACTGTGTGAAAGATATGGTAAGAAAGGAAGTAAATAACGAGATGACTGCGAACAGGGATGAATGGAAGATAAAAACATATTACGCTGACCACAAATAAATGGGATAAGGAAGAAGCAGATGATGATGATCGCAGGCCAACTCACATAGAATAGAAACATCGCCATCTAGTCCCAAACTGAGCAAATCTTGTGTTATGGTTACTAGACAACTGATGTAAATACATATAAACATTTTTTTGTAAATATAGGCTTAATATAACGGAAAAATAAAATACATATGTATGTATTTTATTTTTTCGATATATTAAGCCTATATAGCCTATATATATTATTGTTTGTATTAGTCTGAGTATGTACTCAGACTAATACAAACAATAATACTCAAGAATACAAATTATTGCACTGTGTGAGGATTCGAACCCACGACTTTGTAAAGTAAGGCGGTGTGCTAAACCACTAGCCCACCGAGGATGTCATTTTAACCACTAACCAAGTTTTTTTGGGTGTCTTTAGGTTGGATAAGATAAGGCAGTAAAATCATTACATAGTATAAAACAAAGTCGCTGTCGTTGTCTGTCCCTAATGTGTGCTTAAATCTTTAAAACTACGCAACGGATTTTAATGCGTTTTTTTTAATTGATAGTGCGATTCAAGAGGAACTTTTATATATATAATACATGTAATGTGTGAAGCCGGGGTGAGTAGCTAGTTTCTAATATATATTGATTTATTTCATACCCTACACATATTCAACGATTTTTTCCATATTGTTCGAATAAAAAAAGAGGAAGGGCAAAATAACGGACTATTCAGAAGTTTTTCAAGTTAAGTGTATTTTGAATAAAGAATTTTCTATTCTATTCTATTCTTACACATATTTACTTTTCAAAATTCAAAATTCAAAAATCATTTATTCATGTAGGACATTTTAGCCGCTTATGAACGTCAAATTTTTACATTATAATTTTATTTTTTCCCTACCGTCCAGTTCGGTATATAGATCCAATTGAGAAGAACTGGCAAGAAACTCAATTGAATTACTTTTTTTTTTACGATTTTTTCCACATTGTTCGATTACAAAAAGAGGCAGAGCAAAGTAACGGACTATTCAGAAGTGTTTCAAGTTAAGTGTATTTTGAATAAAGAAGTTTCTATTCTATTCTATTCTATTCTTACACATATTTACGATTTTTTCCACATTGTTCGACTACAAAAAGAGGCAGAGCAAAGTAACGGACTATTCAGAAGTGTTTCAAGTTAAGTGTATTTTTAATAAAGAATTTTCTATTCTATTCTATTCTTACACATATTTACGATTTTTTCCACATTGTTCGACTACAAAAAGAGGCAGAGCAAAGTAAAAGACTATTCAGAAGTGTTTCAAGTTAAGTGTATTTTGAATAAAGAATTTTCTATTCTATTCTTACACATATTTACGATTTTTTCCACATTGTTCGACTACAAAAAGAGGCAGAGCAAAGTAACGGACTATTCAGAAGTGTTTCAATTTAAGTGTATTTGAATAAAGAATTTGATGACTGGCTCATCCGTCATACTCGTGAACGGGTGCTGCTTATGGGGACTGGTCTGTTCAGGTTGCGAACACTGATTAGATTTTTTGTTTTTTTTTATTATATTTGGGAGAATAGAGTGATCACCAGCATATGCTGGTGATCACTCTATTCTCCCAAATTTGAATTTAAATGAAATAGTATTATTGTAAATATGTACAACATTAAAAAAAAATACGAGCTGAGTTTCTTGTCAGTTCTTCTCATCTCGAAATCATTCCGAATTGACGGTAGATTTGACATATCATAAGAGTCTGTAATAGACCTACATGAATAAAGATATTTTGAATTTTGAAAGAATTTTCTGTTCTATTCTATTCTATTCTTACACATATTCAAGATTTTTTTTCATATTGTTCGACTACAAAAAGAGGCAGAGCAAAGTAACGGACTATTCAGAAGTGTTTCAATTTAAGTGTATTTAAATAAAGAATATTCTATTCTATTCTATTCTATTCTATTCTATTGTTACACATATTCAATAATTTTTTCCATATTGTTCGACTACAAAAAGAGGCAGAGCAAAGTAACGGACTATTCAGAAGTGTTTCAATGTAAGTGTATTTAAATAAATAATGTTCTATTCTATTCTATTCTGTTGTTACACATATTCAATGATTTTTTCCATATTGTTCGACTACAAAAAGAGGCAGAGCAAAGTAACGGACTATTCAGAAGTGTTTCAATGTAAGTGTATTTAAATAAATAATGTTCTATTCTATTCCATTCTGTTGTTACACATATTCAATGATTTTTTCCATATTGTTCGACTACAAAAAGAGGCAGAGCAAAGTAACGGACTATTCAGAAGTGTTTCAAATTTAAGTGTATTTAAATAAAGAATGTTCTATTCTATTCTATTCTATTGTTACACATATTCAATGATTTTTTCCATATTGTTCGACTACAAAAAGAGGCAGAGCAAAGTAATGGTCGCATAAAACCGTCAAGCCTATATCATAACCACCATAAACGTCAAATAACCGTCATTTCAAGTCTGGATCGGATTAAGGCAACACACGGGAGCCACGCGTCTCGCTTAATTATTCCACATAAAATGCTCCCGATGAAATGTTGCGGGAACAGTCACATCCTCGCTGTAATAACCAGCTATAAGCTTTGCTCATACACGTTTAAGACGCAAAATAACTGACAATTTATTCTGCGGATCGTTAAGACAGCACATCAATCTCACTACTAATCCCAGATCTGAGTGCATAAGAAATATCACATTAATTATATTTTTAAAACGTTTCACATCATATCGAAAACTAAGAGTTTGAAAAAAAAAAAATTTTCTCATATATATAATTCAATCATAAATCCGATCAGTCAAATAAACTTAATATAAGCACTTTTGAATAGTCACATTTTTTATTCGGAATGCATACTCATCACAAGAAGAATGAGCAAGAAACTTGTGTGTTGCTTTTTAAATAGATTTTGTTCAAAGTTATATTTTTAAGAATTTTATGTGAATACTAATAATTGCTTAAGAATCCGCAGCTAGGTGGAGCGACAACATACGCAGAGTTGCGGGTAGTAATTGGAACGGCTCAAGATCGTGCTCAGTAGCGTGCCTGGGGAGAGGCCTATGTTCAACAGTGGACTGAAGTGGGCTGATGATGATGATGATACATATTATACATAGAAAACACCCAGACCGATACAAACAACATACTCATGAGTACAAATGTTTGTGCCGTGCGAGGAATCGAACCCGCGACCATCGGATGTAATGCGGTGTGCTAGACCGCTAGACCACCGAGGTCGTCGAGGTCGATTTATAAAGTTCAGTCTCATGTGAAATGTCTTTTCTTGAAATAAATATTATTATTATTATTATTTATATACTTGATGATGTTGATGATGAAGACATTTGAATCTTTTTTCTGGCAAATTAAGTACAGGCTGCGTAAGTTTGTTGTAAACCCTTACGCAATTTCCATAAAACGAATTGTGCGAGGAATCAAACTCGCGATCATTGAAAGTAAAGCAGTGAGCTACACCATTAGACCACCGAGGCCGACGCTCTAAGAATATTTAGGTGATCGTTTATGAATTGCCAGGACATTTTGAGACAGGTGTTAGCCGTAAATAGCAGAGAGTTATAAATCACTGTGTGAATGTAACGAGCGGCCGTTGATCTATTGCCAGAGGCATGAAATACCGGCTCGTTACGCCCGTGAAATGTGAACGTAACAAAAACCACGTTCTACGTGTTTTTCGATACCTCTCACTTACCGCGGCGTTGAATTATTGCCAAATTATTTGCAACGTGATCCTCTTGTACTGGATTTTATATTGATATCAAAAATACGATTGCTATGTGGCTTATTGATAAGTTTTCGCAGCGTGACATTTTACAAGAAATGTATATTAAGGCAACGCGCACGTGACCCCTTGATTCAGACGTCCATGTAGTACGGTAGCCGTTTTTGTATAACACAGAAACAAACGAGCATGCGGCTCACCTGATGGTAAGAGATTACCGCCGCCCAGAAGCACCTGCAACACCAGGGGAATTACAAGTACGTAGTCGGCCTTTTAAAAAGGAATAAGCTTTTTCCTTGAAGGTTTCAATATCTAATCGGTTCGGAAATACCATTGCTGGAAGGTAATTCCATGAAGGTACGTGGCAAAAGGTTTCTAGAAAACCGCACTGTGGAGGACCGCCATTCATCCAGATGATCAGGATGGTATTTTATGGTCTGGCGGGTGGTACGGTGATGAAACTCAGCAACTTTATTATCAGATAGGAATTATGCTTATGTGAATAAGATATGCTTGTGTGACAATTATGTGTGAATAACCCTAAATAAATAACCCTGGACAATTTACACAGCACCATCAGGTCCAATGGTAAACAGAGCTTGTGTTATGTACTAGACAACTGATGTAAATACGTAGATGTATTTTTTTGCACATACATAATTTACATTGAAAACAGCCAGACTGATACAAACAATCATACTCATGATTACATGAATACTCGCACGGTGTAAACATAATACACCGTGCCAGGAATCGAACCCGCGGCAGTACTTTTTCATTGTCAGACTATGTTATATGATATGTATATGGTATATTTGAATTATATATTTTATTTTATATTTATTTATAGACTGATATATATTATATGTATTTGTGTATGTATGTGCATGTGTTTACATGTATTTACTTTTAGTATATGTATATATTTTTTTGACCTATTGTTTTTATTAATTATATTTGCACCGCCTACAGTTTTTCTCTGCACAGCCTATGGTTGACTGGTAGAAAATGCCTTAAGGCGTTAAGTCCGCCATATGTACTTTTACCTTGGTATTTTGTGCATTAAAGTTATATAAATAAAAAAAATAAATAAATAAAGCGGTCTGCTAAACCACGAAAGCCATCAATAAGTGCAGGTAAAGAATTTGTTAAATATATCTTTATACATATATATATGGAGTACGATATATTTGTTCCACTTAGAGCACTTGTTAATTCACATTAAAATTGCACCGTCCAGCAGATATTACAAGCAGACTGCAAGTCTAACAGGGCGTCGAGATTTGCTAGATTCCATATTACGTTCACTGCAAACGTTATGGACAGAATATCAAATATTACTATAGCACGCTATTCCCGTACTTGTGATACGAGTTCCTCCGGAATTCCGTGCAATAATCTCTAATTCTAGACATTTGATAACAGTTTGCATTTTAAAAATTGTCATGGATTTTCAGATTGTCTTATACTTTTGGCCTGTAAAGAATAACAGCACTGTGACTGTAAAATGTTAGATAGATAGATAGATAAGATAGATAATTGATTTATTGCCAACATAACACAAATAATACAATTTACAATAAGACAAAACAAGAAATAAATAATAACATGGAAGTTGGCAATAGGAGCTGCCTCAGCTGTTGCTGATATAAGCACAATCTTAGTGAGGTGCACGTATACAGCGCTGGATTTCAGGCAGCCCCTATTACTCATAAAAAAAAAACTAAGATGCGGGTTTTTTACTACATACAGATACATATAATTTAAACACAAAAAAAAATATATTAAATAAGATCTAGGATACACAAATATAAATATATATAGAATGAATTACAATATTCAATGCTCACAAAATGTTACAGCAGACGTAAAGTTTCATTAGATTTAGTAGTTTTTGCGTGAAAGAGTAACATATTATCCATCGATCCACAGTCACAAACTTGGAATTTTATAATGTAAGTAAAATTTCCCCCCCCCCCCCCCCCCCCCCCCCCCCCCCCCCCCCCCCCCCCCCCCCCCCCCGTCCAATTGAAACGGGGTCGAAATTACGACTGCCTGAGCCGAGGTTCGAACCCCTAGCGGTGCCCTCAGACTGAAGTCGTATACGTCAACAATCTGCACTCGCCCCCTATCGTCCGGTGAAGCTGTAAAGGCCAGCTGCGGCCAACAGCATTAGAGTAGACTGAAAAAACATAGATTTTATTTTATACAGTTTTATTATTAGTTTATAATTTCGTGTTAATAATTATCAATTAATTTCTTTTTGGAAATTGGAATTACCCTTAAATAAATTCAAAACATCTGTTAAATCATATTTACTGAGCAAGGCCTATTACTCACTAAACGATTACGATTATAGTTTTCAAGTTCGGGATTTTCATTTAATGTTAGACATAGACACCTATATAAATACCTATGCATTGTAAATAAACTGGCTTTTAAAAAAAAGTTATTCAATTGAGTTTCTTGCCAGTTCTTCTCAATTGGATCTATATACAGAACTAGACGGTAGGGAAAAAAAAATATAATGTAAAAACTTGACGTTCATAAGCGGCTAAAATGTCCTACATGAATAAATGATTTTTGAATTAGAATTTTCTTTTTTTACATCAAGTAAGTGACTAATTTGTACGAATTAAAAAAAAACAAAGAAGTTAGAATGCTTTTGCATCACGTAACAGTATTCGGTTTTAAACTAAGAGTATCTACAACTATTAAATCATTCTAAACTCTACAAAGGATTTTGAAACCTAATTTACACTGCAATTAGTTGCATTTTCTTTCAATTTGCTGCAATGTGCATTTTAAATTGTCTACTCATACAGCGCAGAGATGAAATTTTATAATGAATATTTCAAAGCACGATTCAACTGTACTTTTGAAGGAGAACATCACAATCGAGTCAGTACAGCCCCTACTACTGACCTACAACTTTAAACTTGATATATTTTCGAGTAGTTCAAATTTATTTTGCATCTAAAACTTCTTGTTTGTATCTACGACCATAGGCTACAATAAAATGAACATAGAAAACTTTTATTTCTATCATTTTTTTTCTTTTATTTTTTCAAATTTTATTTGTTTTTTTTGGGACTACTCTATTGCTGTTGGCCGCAGCTGGCCTTAATACAGAAAGGTTACTTATGTGTATATGTATCTTCACATAGTATATCATTATCATCAACATTACATAGTATAAAACAAAATCGCTGTCGCTGTCTGTCCCTATAAATGCTTAAATCTTTAAAACTATGCAACGGATTTTGAAGCGTTTTTTTTAATAGATAGAGTGATTCTAGAGGAAGGTTTATATGTATATAATACATGTACACCCGTACGAAGCCGAGGCCAATAGCTAGTATACTTATAAAACAAAGTCTCTCGCGCTGAGAATTCCCTTAGATCTTTTAACATACGCAAGAGATTTCATTGCAATTTCTAGCGGTGATTCAAGACGAAGGTTTATATGGTATAGTATATATGTACATCTGTGCAAAGCCGGGGCGGGTAACTAGTATTTTATCATTACACTAAAATCCTTTTGATCGTTGGATTTCATAAATTATTTTTGCATTTCATAGTTCAAACCTCTAGAAAGGTTATATAATAATGACGACCTCGGTGGTCTAGCGGTCTAGCACACCGCTTTCTGTCCGATGGTCGCGGGTTCGATTCCTCGCACGGCACAAACATTTGTATTCATGAGTATGTTTGTATCGGTCTGGGTATTTTCTATGTATAATATGTATGTATTTACGAAAAAAAAATATCTATGTATTTGTATCAGTTGTCTAGTACCCATAACACTAGCTTTAGCTAGCTTAACTTGGGTCTAGATGGCGCTGTGTGAATTGTCCTGAGATTATTATTATTATTAATATATAGGATATCAACTATTGCCCTTGGGAGCAGAACAGAAAAAAATAATATTGAACTAAATAGAAGTATTAGCCTGGACGGGTGAGGCGTTTCAAAGGATCAAGAGACAAGTATAGCAGACATTCTTTTAAGTGAAACATCGAGTAAAACCACTGCCAAAGGTAATATGTAGTTTCTGGACATAGAACTGTCGTATCGAAATTATTTATTTATTATATTATCGTATCGTTATTTGCCATCAAATTATTCGTGTCAAGACCCGGTTAATAATTTAAATAATGTATATTAAACACGAAAGTTTAAAATTAACTGTCGTATAGAATTTATTTATTTATTATATTGTCGTATCGTTATTTGCCATCAAATTATTCGTGTTAAGACCCGGTTAATAATTTTAATAATGTATATTAAACACGAAAGTTTAAAATTAACTGTCGTATAGAATTTATTTATTTATTATATTGTCGTATCGTTATTTGCCATCAAATTATTCGTGTCAAGACCCGGTTAATAATTTAAATAATGTATATTAAACACGAAAGTTTAAAATTAACTGTCGTATTGAAGTTTTAAAATCGTTTTCACGACTCACTAAACTTTTCTCACGACCACTTTAAAACCATAGTGGTATATAACTATGGCTTCTCGATTTGTTCAACCAGAAATTGTCTCGAGTTGTCACGTCCGATTGAATTCTATTTTTTACTCCGCAACTCAACGACGACGGTCCTTTAAAAATACAAGGAAACGCTTTTTGCCTCTTTTGTCGTTTTAGTTTTTTTCTTGTAGCCCGATAGAGAGAAATCCGAATGGCCTGTATGGAATACTAACCTAGCTCGAGTGAGTTTTTTTTGTTTTGTCTCTTAAAGAGAAAGTAATCTAAATATATATAACTCAAAGGTGACTGACGTAGTGATCTATCAACGCACAGCCCAAACCACGGGAGGAATTGGGCTGAAATTTGGTATGCGGGTAGATGTTATGACGTAGGCATCCGCTAAGAAAGGATTTTGATAAATTCCACTCCTAGGGGATAAATTAACGCGAGCGAAGCCGCGGGTAAAAGCTAGTACTTATACATTATTTAAAAAAAGTAATATAAGATAAGTGTAAAGAATGATACTGACATATTTTTAAATTACATTTGTAATAGTAGCCAAAAAAGTCATAAAAGAAAAAGGTTTCTTTGTGTGATGAAATCAGAAATGAGGAGATCCGCAGAAGAACCAGAGTGACCGACATAGCCCGAAGAATTGTGACACAGAAGTAACACGGGCAGGGCACATAGCTCGTACAGATGGCAGTTGGGGCAATAAAGTCCTCGAGTGGTGACGCCGTACCGGAAGACCCAGCGTGGGAAGACCTCCAGCAATGTGGACTGACGATCTGGTCAAGATCTCTGGAAAACAATGGAGGGGTGGGATACTCAGTAATGTGGATTGACGATCTTATTGCTAGCAATGTACCAAGTCAGGTTGATCTCCACGCGGTTCCCCCTGGAAACCATTGTACTAAACTCGTGGTGAATTTGTCACGATGTACTAAATGACCTGACCTCATGCTCATCTTATCGTCCGCCACTGGTGCCCCGCCGGCGTAGACCGTTGGCGCAGGCTGGTGCATCATACCTTTGTCATCCGTTAACAGAAAAGGATGGTAACCTATTCCACAGATAACATGATATTACATATCTTTGAGGATATTTAAAATTAATTAATTTTAATTTCCTTTACATCCTTTTACGAGTCAATTAAAGACAATGAATTTGATGGAAACCTCTGTACGTTTATATCAGCCGTCAAGTAGCTTGCTTGTTAACTGCATTGCTGTTGAACTGGTCGGTAAGATCGTAATTAAATATAATAAGAGGCGTGGTAACCTAGTCATCAAGAAAGGGAGCATATGAATGGTGCCTTGGGTGGCCACATGATAACATCCTTATTGCGTTATTTATTTTAGGTTTTAGTTACCACTCACCATCAGGCAGACTGCCAATTACATTAAAAGAAAATATATTAACACTCCGAATTCTATTTTCACTTATGTTTAAAATAATAATCTCATGACAATACAGCGCCATCTAGATCCAAGTTAAGCTACCTAAAGCTTGTGTTACGGGTACTTGATAACAGATACAAGTACATAAATATATTTTTTTCCGTAAATACATACACATTATACATGGAAAACACCTAGACCGATACAAACAATCATACTCATGAATACAAATGTTTCTGCCGTGCGAGAAATCGAACCCGAGACCATCGGACGTAAAGCGGTGTGCTAGACCGCTAGACCACCGAGGTCGTCAAAGTAAAGAAGGGCCAGAGTTAGCCAGTTACCAAGAGTAACCTAACATTGAGGGTGACGCAGCTGGAGCCGAGTCACAACGCGAGTTTCAAAGCGTTTGTGGCCCTGGTCCCCACCAACTTGCTGCCCACCTTCATGAAAGAGGACTACTGGCCGAAAGGTGTGGTATATCGGCGCTACCGTGGCAGATTGCCGTCTTCAGTGCCGTGATCACACAGGCAATATCAATGTATTAGTTTTTAAATATTATATTCTATGTATGTTAATCTATAAGGTATTTGTAATATAGGCCTAGTTGCCTGAAATAAATGCATAAATAAATAAAATGAAATCAAAATACGAAAAAACAAATAGAAATAGAAATAATCTTTATTCAAATAAACTTAATATAAGCACTTTTAAATAGTCAAGTTTTTTTATTCTACCGCTCATTCGGAATGCAGACTCATGACAAGAAGAATAAGCAAGAAACTCATGTGTTGCTCTTTTAAATAAATATTGATTTACTTATATTTAATTAACAACAAGGATTAGTCATGCGACAATCAACATAGAAATCGCTACGCACTTAATCTCTGTTCAATCAGATAACATTGTCAGCGCTATGAATTTTAAGTTAGATATTTTCTACAAAAACATTATTATCATTTATAAATTCTTCAATTTTATAATAAGCTTTTTAACAAAGAAAATATTTTATAAAAGAAAGAAAGAAAGAAAGAAGAAAAGAAAGAAAATGTTTATTTGGTACACTGAAAATAATTTTTAAAATTTAATTTGCATTTTTATATTAATAATTACAGTACCAAATAGGTCTCCGCTGAGCATATATCGTGACGGAGTGCCACGCGCTGGTTTTCAGCAGCTTCATATACAATAATGACATATTACACAATTGAATTTTTTTCTGGCAAATTGAGGACAGACAAAAAATTCAGTGTACGATGTAACCTGCTGAAAATTCATTTCAATCACTTAGCTGTATAGTGACGGCTTGAGAATAGAAAGGAAGGTGCAGTGAATTGTGAATTAAACATAAGGCACCACTCCTGAGAGTGCTGTAAACTCGCTGGACTCCTTGAACAAAGAGTAAAACCACTCGCATAATCTTTTCACTAAACCTTAAAATTCTCAATGCACT